>NC_084717.1:7962866-8644042 GCF_033807575.1 Cydia pomonella | reverse complement strand
AGCGAGATGACAACTATAAACATATACAAAGTCGGCCTCTGAAAATCGTAACCCAGAAGAGAAGTGAACTATATTTATAACTATAAAATCACATAAAACAAGATGCTACATATGAAATCAAGTATTTTAGTGCGAAGAAAATGTATTGGACAATTCCAGACCAGTCGGCATAATAGGTTATATATAAGTGGGCAAAATGTGTACCTAATGTAAAACTGATTATAATACTTCAATTCATACATACTTGCTTGTGTTTTATTTGCTTTTACAACATATCTTATTCATTAACCCTAGAAACAACAACTTTGCAAGTAATTAACTAAAACAGTTTTATTTATGGTGATATTTATATTTAAATTAATATTTATTAGAATACAAAGTTACAATTAGATTTAACAATTAACAGCTCCAAAAATCTATATTTATTTTGAGTGTGGGCTACCTGGGTTTCTCTTATCTTCAATTATTACATTATACCTATTATAGGGTCCCGCACCCGTTAGCGACATGGCATGGCAGGGCGTCCTTCAGCATATTGCCGAGGCATCCCTACACATTGAGCTCTGCTTGTGAATGTCAAGGTATCCCTCTGGAATTTTCAGGTTTACCACAGTGTCTTAGAAATGCCAGATATTCTTAGCATTTGTTTGTGTGAGGGATGCCTCGGCATGCCCTGACATACTTACCTTGATACTACGCCAAAGGATCTCTTACTGTGTCTAGACAATAGTGGCCTCCGAGCCTAATAAAGTAATTCTTCTGGAAATATCGAATATACATGAGAACAACTGAGTAGTTTAATAGGTATAACCTGCAGTGGCAGCATGGTTCCATTTTTATCCACTTGTCACTATGCCTGTCACTTTTGCACATACATAATTGTTAGAATTAGAACATGACAGGCATGGTGACAAATGATAAAGAGCTGACCATCTTAACTGCTTCCTTTCATACTGGATAACATTTATAAATATAACAGCCAATACCTGGGTTAGATAAAATATAATATGGCCTCCCTTCTGTCACCTGAATTTTACTTGTATTCAATGTAAACCCATTATTTTTAAACCTGACTACACATTTATTATACACATGACTGACTACTGACAATACCCTACCTACATATTAACCCACCAATCCCTATTCATCATCATTTAAAACCTAATATACCTAAATAGCTCTAAAATCAGTCATAATAAAAGGCCCTCAGATTGATTTTATTTGTTTTCCCCATACCAGTTTTTCAACAGCCCATGCATGTTTCATAAATGATTTATATCATGATCACCCCAATAAAGAAAAAAATAAATAATAGTTGGAATAAACAAGTGAAGTCACCAGTATGACAGAAAATATAATAAGTAGGCACTTAAATATAATTGTGAAATAATATATGTCAATGAGTTGTTGATTTCTCTCCGGATAACCTTTTACCTCCATTAGTCACTACCTAAAAAGGATTTAGTGTAAGATAGAAAATAAAGTAAGATAAGGTAACTAAAAATGTATTTTATTATCAAAAATTAAATTCAGATATCATTTATAATACTTTATTTTTCGCAACAAGTTTTTCCAGTTAATCTAGTGTATGATTCTTTGATTTCTTGAATCGATTCACTTGTGTGTAACTTTCATCTTGTATTCCATATCAAATGGTGTATATCAAACCTGAAAAGAAAGTAACATGAAATTATTGTGCATAAAAATATATTGTGATCCGTTTCAACCATTGGCAAAAAGAAAATGCTTAGATCAAGCAGGTTTAAATTAAAGTACAAAAGTAACTTGAATATCTGCTACTAACAGAACTAACAGTTATGTATTATTGTGTCAACAATATATGTAATTGGAAATGTTGCCCCAACTGCCGGTATTTGTAGGTAGCGTAGGTAATTCCTTGTGCTTAGGGCTCTGAAAGTAGTTAGGGATACGTATTAAACGAATAAGATAACTTACCGGGCAATGCAGCTCCTTGTTTAATTCGGTATTGCAGCTTGGAAAGCACTTGGACACTGCACAATCGTAGTCAGCAGTTTCACTTTAATTTAATGTGCCATTAATATAATCATAAATATATTCAAGATTGGCATGGCATAAATTGTGTAATATTTAGATTTAAAACCTGAAAAAAAACTAGTTCGCGTCTACAAGTTTTCTCGTTGTTGAAAAATTTGACAACTTTGACATTTATGACTGGGTTGCTATATGAAAAAATAATTCTACCATAAATTTTTTGGTAGGAACGCGTTCATAGTATGGCCACACGATTAGCGCCGACATTCTGTTATTTTATAGTTGGTGCAACGCATTTTATTTAGCAATCGTTAAGACCCCCACGTAAGCGTTAAAATTTAGCGAACTGTGCTTACGTTAGCAGGTGGTTTGGTGCAACTGGCCCTAAGCGACGCATGTCTTGAAAAATGACCTGCATTTTTTTGAAAAGACAATCCGTGGTGTCCCAGTCGGTCCACGTCCGTGCCACAAGAGTATAATTTATGTGGCGTACATATCGAAACCCCGAGTCTCAAACCAATCGCCAGTCTTAAGGAGGTTGGATCCAAGAAAATACCAGTATTAGGTGAAGGATGGGCATGTAGCCAGTAGCTGGCTTCCCGGGCTCCGACCGCCAAAAGTTTCGCGTGATCTGGACCTGTACAGTTCTTGTGAAAAGTATTTTACGTATTTGCCCTGAATTATTTTTCAAAAGTGTTCATCAATAAAAAGGCACGTCACAATCGCTTACCTTCTTTCTAATGCTAAAAAAAACGAACTATAGTAAGGAAACATTTGACAGTTTTGAATTAGGAAACTTTGCTTTGGGTTGGGTTGCGATAAATCAGGTACTTAGTAGTTTTAGGAACAGCCTTCTAAAAAAAAATTAAGCATATATGTAATTCCTATATTTTTATTGGGTTCTATTGCACTGGTCGTTGACAGTTACTTTTTGTAGAATTTCTTTATTATTTGAAATAATCTCGAATGACAATTGGTAGGTATTAAAATTGACAATTTTAGCTTTTGAAAGGGCACATACAAATCTTTATAGCTCGTTTTAGTGATAATATCGCGCAGGTAGAAGATCTCTTCTTTAAAAAGTAAGGTGCTAAGTATCCAGCTACTTCTGAGCCCAACCGTATCTAAGCACTGTATGGCATTAAATTTAAATATCGATGTTCAAATGACAATATTAGTTATTATATTATTTTTACTTATAAAATAATGTACGTTTAATTACATATTGTTTTTCTGTGATATACTTCTTCCTTCAAAACTAGATTCGTAAAAGATTTTAAGATTATTTTGTTACTGTCATACAATCAACTTATATTTTATGTTCATGAGGGTTATAAATAAAAATGTACATGAAATTTTAGTATTTTATTGCGATTGGTTGTCGTAAATCAAATTGATGGATGTTTGAAGCAAAGGAGTTTACGTAAAACTCCATTTGTAAGCTATTACCTTGTGTGGTAAACCTTGACTTCGCTTATCTCGCTAGAGAGATATAGTGGAGCGAGTACATGGGTTAAAAATATGAGCAGATTGCACATTACCTACATAAATTCGAAGGTTGTTTTATATCTTACAAGAGTTACAAGACATTTAAGAATTGCAACAAAAAGCAACCGGCTCGAAAACAAAAAATAACGTGAAAAGGCTTCTGTTCACATTATCACAGACATCAGCAAATGTTTATCTGCAAACATTCACCGAAAGCCTTCAAATTACAATTATATTTATATAATTTTCAAATATAAACGCACCTTTTCAAACTTAATTGCAATTCACGAAGTATAACCCAAGGTCGGTGTAACAACGTCGAACAATAATTTGAAAGTTGTCGTACAAGGGCTTAGGCGCTATGTCCACGGAGGTTGGCACCGACGTCCCCGAGCAATCGATTAACTTACGATATGATACGACCCCTGCAGTAAACAGTTCCCGAAATGTTTTTCAAGAGGCAACATGCTACGGAAGAAATATCTTTTGTTTACTAAATTTAAAACCGCTGTTAAAATGATATTACACAAAAAAAATACATAAAAGTAGTTGTTTCTATTTCGAAATGGCAAAAACGCCAGCAAATGTTAGTAAGAAATGGATAAGCGAAGAAACAAGTGAAGAAGAAGAACTGTTTCACCATTGTAGGGAAATGGAGACGGCGTGTTACGCGATGACAAAGGTGGTTATAGATGCGGATAACAAATGGAAGGGTCCTAAAGGCAGCAGCACTCCGCACTCGCTGTCAAATAGAAGTTATATTACTGGGCTGGTTAATATACAGGCAAGTACTAATATAGTTATTGCTTTGTAATGTTGAATAACCTATTGTAAGTTTGATGAAGCCCAGTAAGTTTATAATGGCTTCTTTTATACACCTTGGTCACCTCTAGTTTGTGAATAACAATTGGTGTAATACATTCGAATTTCTAACTTATCCTAATAATCCTTGGGTCTAGAAGGCGCGTTTCAAATAACGACTTTATTCTGTTTGTGTTAAGGTCGAAAATGTAAACCATCATGAAATTTGTCTGTTAATCACAAACTGAAAGTAATTTACTAGTACTTGTTTGCGGTTTTGACCATTTTCCTATTCCCTAATCATATATGTAAAGTAATTATTTATTCCAGGTACTAGACCAAATCATAGAATACCTCTCAAAAATAGTAAAATCTTTTTACAAGCTGAATCCCAAACTTGCTCGTATGAAGAAAGAGAATCCCCTTCTACTGAGCAAGCACGATCACGTGTTCGACAAATTGTGCAGTGTGAGGTTCATAATGATGCAGGCGATGCATGGACTTATCGTCACTATACTGAGTACTTGCTTGCATCGAGATGACTCGAGGAAGATGATCGAGTCTAGTTTATGGTAAGTGTCTTTGTTAGGTTGAAGTATCATACCTACATATTTGTGTCCCGAGTACAGTAAAGCCAAAAATAGTAGTGACTTATCTATGTATGTTTCACCGTAGCCTCAAAACTACATAGTTTCTGTAGACTCAGTAGTCGATTTTTTGGATAAGATGTATATGGTTTCTTTGTGGCCTGGGTGACTTAAGCTACAATTTTAATCGACTTCCAAAAGTAGGAATCAGGAGTTCTTCCAAAAAGTACCTAAGTAGTATCAAAGAGATCTTTTTGATATTTAACAAATTAAAAACATATCACTCAAAGGATAAGGTTCAAAGTCAAATGGCGTTTTAAAAGTTTTAATCATGTGTCGAAAAATGTACAAAGTTTTCTTTGACAATCCACCAATATTTCAAATTCTCTTTGGTTGTATTGGACAACATTTTTTTTAGCCATTACAACACGAGTAATTCTTGACGCGATGGGCACAACGACGACTTTCGTAGATTTTAAAAATTTAAATCTAACTACACTACTCATTATTTATGTTGCAGCTTAGTTTCTATATACAATCAGATGATAGGTCTGAGCTACAAAAAGTTCAAATCCAGATTCAGCATCTGCAGCAACACGTATCCCAACACAATAAGTGAAACCAAGGCCATTACGCTGACAAAAATTGTTCAAGTAAGTTCTACAAAGAAATGGTGTTCCCAATTCCCATATGGCATATTAGCCGCCATATGATTTCTAAAAACGAAACATTTGAAGTCGTTTTTGCCGTAGAAATCAGCATTGATGATTTCTACTAAGGTCGGTTCTTCTTAAAATTTGCTGACCCCTGCTTTACTCTCAGTGAACGGAATTTACACTGTTACTACACGGCAATCAAAGTATACGTAAATTGGTGGTAACATTGCCCATGGAACACTTCCCCTTTCGGATTATTTTGGGCCTTTATCTAACATTTTCTGGAAACTATTATGATATTTATTTTGTAGGTACTAGCAAAAAGCCGTGTAGAGATCGATTGCCACCGCTTGATCAACTGTCTGGTCAAGATGTACAAACCTGAAGATGACTCCGACAACGACTCCGGCACCAGCACCGCGGAGAGCTTGGAGATATATCAGTAAGAATTGTACCAAAATGTGCTTTATACCTTACACATAAGACCTAAGCCATCATTTCCCAAATTACGGCTCGCGACCCATCGGTGGCCCTGAAACATAAGATGACATTCCGATCGATCGGGTTATCTGAGCGTTATCAATAAAAAAGACGATTTTTTAGACGATTAGATGGCCAAAAGGTGGGTCCCGAATTTCGCAGTTTTTGTTACGATGGGTCAGAGCACAGTCAACTTCGGGAATTGGGAATCACTAGATCAGTGATTCCCAATCAGTAATCAGTGATCCAGTATTTTCTCGTTGCATAACTGCGATTTTCTCCTTTCGCTTTCGCTCTCTAAAGTTGGTTTAGTCACAAGCGTGAGAAAAGCTCTTAAGCAAGGATAGATGAAAGAAGCAGAAAAAGAAATTATCATCCTATTTTAATCCGAATTTAGTCGAGTCATATATAATCTCTCAAAATGCAATAGTAAGCAGAAAAGTATACGAGTGGTGACTGGTGAGCAAGGACCCGTCCACCCGTTCCCAGAAAAAACCCTTAAATGTCAGTCATTATCGAATAGCTCCTCATTTTGTTTCGCTCTAGGAAGAGGTTTCCCTTTTAGATTTACCGCTACAATGAAAGGGTATCCAAGTGGATACCCTAGATATTAGGAAGTCCTAATCCAAAAATGTATGACACCTGTGCTGCCAACGCGCTAGATATCCAGTTCTTCACTTTAAACATAAATTTGCAATATCGATCCTATTCGTATGAAAAGAAAGTTGAAAATGGCATATGCGTTATAATTGATACCCCTTCAAGGGAACTTTGAGGGAACCCCATGTCAAGCATTAGGCGTCTTTCAACTTATATGATAGTGATATATTCCGAAGCACCTTTTTATGACAGTTTCTTTGTCACTTTCAGTACCCTAACCAAACACATCACCCCACCAACATCGTCCATGTCTCGAGAACTGACCGTGGACAAACGCCGTGAGGCCTTCATAGAGAACAAGAAGTCCAAAATGAAGCAGGCCCAGAGCCTCATAGAACTTAAGAACGAACAAAACAAGATAATCTCTGAAGTGCTCTCTCAGAACTCAGACTGTGAGATAGCGTACACGTCGTTACTGACGAACCAGTGTGTTTTGGAGAATATTTTTAATTCTAATGGTGAGAAACTTTTTTTACTAGTGTCGGGTAGTATAAAGATACCTATAAATTCCTTTTTTTTTATGATATAGGAGGCAAAAAAGCAGACGGATTGCCTGATGGTAAGCGATTACCGCCGCCCATGGACACCCGCAACACCAGAGGGGTTGTAAGGGGTTTTCGTGAAGGTTTGAAGATCGTATCGGTCCGGGAACACCGCAGGCAACAGTTCATTGCACAGTTTAGCTCTGCGAGGCATGAAGTTTCTGAAAAAACGCGCAGTTGATGACTGCCAACCATCTAAAGTGGTGAAGGTGGAAATGTTTCTCCGCATCAGTTAGAGCCAAATGATACCTATAATGAAAAGAACTCATGATTCTAAGGAGAGATCATAAAATCGGTAGAGGCTGATGAGATAAAATGTATAGGAATATGTTATTCATGAGAATTGCTCCAACTATACACTTTTAGATTTAGCTATGAAGTTATGTAAAGGTGGGCAACTATACTAACGATTTTTTATTATTTCCAGAAAATGTAAATAGTATTCTACAGAGCGAAGAAATTTACATAGAGATTCTTTTAGATACGGTTGCAAATATGGCCCCCACATTACTAGGAAATAATGGAGTTAAGAAATTCAAGTCAGGTATAGTACTAACGCACTCTCTGTACAATATTTTAAACCCGCAGCATGAAGTTTGTCAGATTTCATACTTTTAGTCTAGAGTGTTGGTACAGTCGCCATCACACAAGCTACTCAAAAATAGCTGAACATGCAATTTAACGTCGTGATAATAGAGCCTTTGTTTAGATAATAGTTAACACCTTGGCCGCTCCGCTATTTGCGACTACACACTCTAGACACCATGAGTGAGTGTTACCATGAGTGTTGCTGTTAATAACTTACTTTCTGCCTTGTAACTAATTTTAATTATGTTTAGAACCGTATCGTGCTATGTAAAAAAATCTGATTTAATAGTTGTTTTCCAGCAGTTTCGTGTTAATCACATTACATGCCTATTGACGCTTTGTCACATTAAAATTGTAATTGTATTATATCACGCTATAACTTAGACCTATAAATAATATCACAACATATTTTACAGTACATATGTGGCTTTCCATCACAGAAGGGTCCTTTTGCTTCAATTGCAATAAGGATGTTTTCATTTGAAATTCCAACAGAAAATTCCTTATTGCAGATAAGGCATAAGGACCACCGCAAGGGTCACAAGTGGTGCTAGTTTACTATACTATTGCGATAATTAGCACATTACGTAATCGAAAATTTGAAGCGCCATATGTACTGTAAAACGATGTTTAATAGTATTACATGTTTTGACTATTTGTTAATATTGTCCAGAGCACAACTTAAGTTCGCAAGATTTGCTACCCATTCCAGTCACTCGGTCAATGAATAGTGTACATATGGTTGATTTCTGATACTTTTAGAATAATGTTTGTCCTTCATTTCAGGTCGCGTGCAAGCAAGTAAAAAGGCAGCAAAGAAGGTGACTGAGTACTATCAAAATATTTTATGGGGCGACGTCGGTAGCTGTCTAGAACACATTGTATTGTGGTGGTCTTCATTCCCCTTAGCTACAAGGTAACACATACAGAACTGGATCTTTGTATTTTGATATCGTGATACCGTGTAGCCGCCGCGCAGGTCAGGATCACGACGACTCAGATAAAACTTCGATTTGTCGTGAAGTGTTATAATCTTCCAAAAGGTTTACAAGGGTTCTTGCCAAAAAAGTTAAATGTAGAAAGTGGTTCTTGATAGTATGGATGATGCTAAAAGATTGCAATATTTGATCAGCACAAAAGCAGCATAAATTTTGATGCCTCTAATTGGCCGCGATACAAAATACGTGGAGCGCTCCTATTGGTGCTTTGAAAAAGCCTCCGAATACTAGCCGAGCCCGACGGCTGCGTTCAGCTACTGCATTGGGAATATTTTTATACATTAATAAGTTGCATTCGCAACACTCGGTAATCTCGGTATGTAATACATTGCAATGTACAGTCAATCAATTTGATATCTAGGCCACTGTAGAACCTTGTCGCCTTAGCCTTTCGACCGCACAGTCGCCTGTGGCCGTCATCGGAAAGTCTTGCCGAGGACATCAACGACGGCTACAGCCGACAGGTTCGCCAATGGAATAGGGACTTAAGCGTGACTCCGTAAAGTTCAATTTCGCTTAAATAATTGCGATCGCCTAGGGTCTGGGGCACGGCATATTACTTCACCGTCTGGCGTTCAAAAAGTTAACTACTATAGATCATGTCATTCACGACGTCGCGTGCCTCGACTCGTACTGGCATCTAATTAAAGGTTAGATTTGACAAATTTGCGCGTCATCGTGGATGACACGAACTATAACATACTACTATAACTACTGTATACATACATCGCTCAATACGCACTGTCGTAGAGGATAAACAAATTGATTAATTATAACATGATTCTATAGTGGGCTTAAAATCAAATTGGTTGACTGTACATACCTATATTTTTTACAGATCCCCAAATACAAGTCAAAATCTACGCGAATGGCTTTTCGCTACTTTTAAATCTAGCAGTAAGTATGCCGCAAGGCCGCAAGTCCAATTCACTTTATCACTTACTACTCCAAATAAGCATATCAGCAACGCCATCCGCTATCATCAGATTTGTAGGATAATTAATTAGTCTAAGAAAAAACGTTTTCCTTAGTTTGACATCCGAAACAGATGGCGCTGTACTGCGCCATATGTTTTGCGGTCAGTGAATTGTCAAACATCAACGTTTTACAATCAGAGTTACCTCAAAATGTATGCAGCTGTACAGCACCATCTCGTTTACCTGTCAAACTCGAAGCCCGAAATTATCTTAGATTTTTCGTATCACTTTATCTTTGGTTAGGGGGCATGCAGTGACATGCAGAATTTTTTTAAGGAGTATCCCGTAATCTGAGGGGTGAATATTTATTTAGGTCAGATATTTAAGAAAGAATCCCGACTATTGCAATATATTTCAGATACTCCCGAATTAGTACTGGCTGCGTTAAGGATTCTTGCTGACGCATTAGGCTGCCATGTAACCTCTACTTCCTGGGACAAACATTTTAGGTACATGATGTTTTACTCAGATTAAATGTTCTTGAAAGATTTTATTACCTAAACACGTATCTTTATATTTCAGCGCCACCTTAACTACAGATTTGACTGTAACATCTCTAAAACAATACCCAGATCTCTCCATCAATGTAACAGAAGTAAGTAGGAACTTATTGGAAACAAATGTATTATTTTATTGCCTGCCTCCTAATAGTATTACTACAACGGATTCGCTCACCCTCGTCTATAATATTTTCGTCTCCGTCAACAGATTCCAGTTCTCTGTAACTTACAATATTTTCGTTGTCTCACTGGCAAGGTCACGTTATCTCTCACTGGGAACAACCGTAAAATATTTACATTCGTACAGATAACTGTTGAGTGATATAACGAAGGTAATATAATATAAATATCAGGTTACAGCATCAGGAGCCAAGTTCGCTCTTATGCTGCAAGATCTAGTCACATTGAATAACCAGTGCGAAGTGACGTGGGATTACATACTGGGCGCGCCGTTGGAGGACCTGCCGCTTGTGGAGCAAATACCCATTTTACATAGACTCGGTGAGTGATAATGTGTTCTAAAATATGTTTAGCCCTTAATTCAACACGAAACACGGAAAGTCGTGAGTTGAAGCTTCCACGACGGCACTCAACTATATAGGTTCGTCCGATAAGCAAACCACATGTTTACGAAGAATTTATTTTCGTGATACATTTTTAGGTTTCCGTACCAAAAAGATACAAAAGGAACCCTTATGGTGCGACTCTGCCCGTCCGTCTGTCTGTCACACTGCTAAATAGCTCGAGAAGTACTTAAGCTATCGATTTGAAATTTGGAATAGTAATGATAATGAATAACGCTAACCTTGGCACATTAAAAGTTTTTTTCTTTTTTTAATAACTGGAAAATTTCCAATATGAAGAGGGGGCAAAATTTCAAAGTCTAGTGACTAGGTCAAGTAGGGTATCATTTGAAAGAGCTTAAATTGTACATTCCACAACATTTTTTATTTATTTTTTCGTAGTGAAAAAAAAAATTATGAAGGAAAATATGAAGAAAAAAAAATACCATTCCGTAAAACGAACTCGCACTTGACCGGTTTTTTCTTTAGACTATTTCTGACTCATTTAAGTATAAGTTATCTGTTGTGTTTAGATCACTCTATCCACACTTACCGACTATGGTGCCTCGCGGAAACCCGGCGCCTCGCCAACCAGTGGCAGATGGACGACTTCTTCAGAATAACCCAGAAGGACATGCAGGTGTGCATGGAGCAGCTGGTTAACTTGCGGTTTGCGGACCACACCGCCGCTATTGAGTCAGGTGAGTTGCTTTAGGTGCGTCGTATACCGCAGTTAACTTGTGGAGTAACACGGTAATAGTAGGTCATTTATAGCCTGTCAAACAACTTTTTTAGTGGAAAAAGGCACGAAATTTAAATTTTCTATGGGACGATAACCCTTAGCGACAAAATTTTTTATTTTGCCGTTTTTTTTCTACTGACGGAAATGGCTTGACAGGCTATACGTGGGATATTCCCACTAGTTACCATACCACCAATTTGTTACCAGTGGTAACTACAGTAACTAACCCACTTTTGTGGGTACAGATAGTTATACCTAACCTAATGTAACAGTAACACTTGGGAAACGTTTTTAGCAGTAAAAGGTGGGGATTGACCTTTATCGTATGTAAGTGTTTAGTGTTTCACTGACACCTGTGTTGGTTTGGTGGTTGTCGTCTTCTGGATAGCACAGGACAGCTAGTCAATCTCCTTCGCGAACCATACCGCCATTGTCGCGTCAGGTAAGTCACCTGTATTGTGAGTCTTCCACTCGGTTGAAACCAGTACGTTGCCAACCCTTCATTGTCATCAAGCTTAACGAGTTGTATTCGTAATATGTAAATATGTAGCTAAACAGGTTCAGAAATAATTTCTAAAGTACAATGTTTTATTGCAGGTAAAATTGGCGTGCATGAAAACGTGTGTGCAAAAATGAGAGAAAAACTGGTTTCTGAAGTAAAAGTCAATACACAAAAATTAAAGGTAAGGAAGGTGACATTTTCAGATACTTGATCGTATGATCAACTTTTCTGTTGCTCCACATACATACATTACTGTTTCTTGGTATCTTTTAGAGCGCTTAAAACGGCTTCCGAGCAATCAAGTGCTATAGCAGTTATCTATGTTTAGATAAATTTTACTCTTATACCAGGAAGCAACGGAGGAAATCACTTCAGTACTAGCATCAGTCTGTGCGACTACAAGCTTGGCGCACCTCACGATGATCTTCCCGAGCAACGCGGAGTGGCGCCGCGTCTCGCACCCGCCCACGGCCGAGCGCTCCGTCTATGTTCACGAATTATTCGGTAGGTATCTCTTGGAAGGCTGAATCTAGCACTCAAAATGATCAACTGGCTTTTATTCCATAAATTGTCCGCCCGAGGAGCTCTTCTATGGCCTTTCTCTTCCTTTTTAGGGTTCCGTAGACTACTACGAACCCTTATAGTTTTGCTAGAAATCTCAAATTTAGCATGGACGTATAAATCAGTTATGCCAACAAAGTCGTACAAAAAAAAAAACTAGAAAACATTTTTTTAGGGTAGCTCCCCTACACGAAAAGTGGGTCTCTTTGCTTCAACCCTATAGTGTGGGGTGTCGTTGGATGGGTTTTTCAAAATGAATAGGTTTTCAACAACCATTTTTTGATAATCATAATAGTTTCGGTAACAAAAATTACCGTGAAAGTAAAGCTTAGTAAATACTTTCAAAGAAAACTATAGCGAACATGATCGGTTAGGTCGTTTTTACTCGGACCTGATTTTACAATTTTTATTCGTTTCAGATAAAATGATGTTACCGGTGGTTAAAGCGACGGAAGACATTACGACATTGAACATGATTCTGCGAATCATGGGAGAGTCGTGGCTGCATCACATTTACATGGCCAAAGTCAAGTTTAGGTAATATATTTTTAAAGGAACACGGACTAATCGAGACACTGACAAATTTTCTACACAACAAAGTGTTCAAAAATATCTGACACGACCTTAGTTAGGTACAAGCTACTGTTTCATATATTTTTGCGCGCTTCGTCGTGTAAGATGTTATTGCAGACTGTACCTACCTAACCATTATATCGGATATTTTCAGTAAAGACGCAGCATCGCAGCTTCTAGCGGATTTTAACGAAGTCCGCAACTGGTTGACGGAGTGTAAACACCTTACTGCCGCGGCCAGGAAACAGATGCTACAGAATGAAGTGTTAAGGTATAATAATAATCAGGCGCAAAACTTAAATTATTTCTTTTACTAGGGGGAAAAGTTGTTGTTTAACCCCTCGTGCTAATATTGATATCCGAACAAGCCAAAGATTCCAAATTCCAAATTGAACCACGAGCATAGCGAATCGGGGTAAAAATTGAAGAGTGTACAGGTTTTTAAAGGGTCTGTAACGCGCATGTAATACATCTGGAATTGCAGGCGTCCATAGGCTACGGTGACTGCTTACCATCAAGCGGGCCGTATGGTTGTTTGCCATCGTCGTGGTATAAAAAAAATGAACGCTATTAAATATTTATCATCTAAAAGCCAATTCCATCAGTCAAAATGAGGAAACAAGTCAAAAATTGCAACTTATTACTTTGTCAGTCTTGTGGATAAAATGCAAGTTTTTGAAGTATCAAGAGAGCCTTTACCAGCTGGTGTGGTGAAAAACATTACTGGGTCCCGTCACGCAGGGGGCACAGGTAAAGATAAACTAGAACCGCGGCAGAATACTACCTTATTTGGTATCGTTTATTGTGTGAAACAGAACAAGGTGTAGAATTGAATAAGCTTTATGTAACATATTCTTCCTTGCGTTGTCCCGGCATATTGCCACGGCTCATGGGAGCCTGGGGGGTCCGCTTGACACCTAATCCCAAGATTTGGCGTAGGCACTAGAGTTTACGAAAGCGACTGCCATCTGATCCTCACAACCCAGAGGGTAAAACTAGGCCTTGTTGGGATTAGTCCGGCTTCCTCGCGATGTTTTCCTTCACCGAAAAGCGACTGGTATCAATTGATACCACTCGCTATTCGATCATGATATACATAAGTTCCGAAAAACTCATTGGTACGAGCCGGGGCTTGAACCCGCGACCTCCGGATTGAAAGTCGCACGCTCTTACCGCTAAGTCCACCAGCGCTTCGAAGTCTTATGTAACATACGGTTATTATGTATATACGTGGTGGAGGAGAATGCAGGATATGTAGTGTCAGAACACACCGGTCTTCGTCGATCCTTTAGAGTTTTTGATAGAAATTTAAAAGCCAACGCCTGTTTTAGAATACATTTAAACAATTATAACCGACTGTGCTTGATATCAGATTATTTAATTGTGACCACAACATGCATATTGCAAAGTTTCTAAACGATACCGCTAATTAGGAATAGGTTAAAATCGAGATTTTATCACATTGTATGTTATTGTTTAAAGAGAAGTTAATATAGACCTTATTTTCTTGTCAATAAAGTCTCTTATAATTGTAATCGTTCAGGAGGTGCGAAGGCGTGGGGCGCCTGCTGCTGCACGCGCCCGGCGACCTCATCTCCATGCAGGACTCCACCATGCAGTCCGCGAGGCGACGGAAAGACGGTTAGCATATTTTTCCATCACATCTTTAGGTATTTAAAAAGAAGTTAACAATTTTTTTTTCCAAAAATACTTTAATTCGTTCTAATAATTTGCATTGAGTTTTTTAGTAAAACGGGTTTTTTTTTCAGATAACGAAGCCCCAGAGCAACTAATGCCAGCGGAGATGTATGTGCCGAATCAAAAGCAGTGGCTCACGTTGCGCGCCAACAGGCTCAATGGCTTCACTTTGTGCTGTGTTGTTTTATCATAAACTAAATAAAAGCAAAACTACAATCATTGCGTTTCATTTTTATTATCAGTCAAGAATAGGACTCTAATTCCTTCCACTTACGCGATATTGGTTGGCAATGATAACAATATACATGTGACCGCAGCTGACAAAACGTCCCACTTTGTCGCTTGCCATAAGGACGAGATTTGCTTGTATTTTTATACGAATAATCTGACAAGGCGTGTGTTTATCGCAAGCGACACAGTGGGACGTTTTGCTGACCGCAGTCACATATGTAAAAATCGAATGTAACCTTAACACATCAAGGTAGTTCTTTCTTCTAATAATTTAACAATAGATGTGCAGAAAATATGTTGTTGGCAAATAGTCAATGCCTAGTTATTCCCATATATCTGATGGATATTATAAGATTTATAAGTATAATCTTATGTAGTATTCACATCCCTGCCGTTTGACATGCGTTCATACTACATAAGCCTACCTTCTTTCCCTTCATTGTACGAGGGCTGCTATTTATATATCCGGAAACCGTGATTACAATCATCTTAAATAGTATATTTGACCTCCATGGTAAAATTTGAACTTTTTTAAGTACTTGCCGGTATATTTTTTCTTTCTTATTAACGGTAGTGTTTTGTTTTTGACGGGTTTTAAATGTCATCTCGCTGCAAGAATGGAACTCGCTCGTGAAAATATTCGTGCTATGATTTATTATGATTTTCGGCGTGGTTTAACGCACAGTGCATAGATCAACTAACTTCAAAATGAGCCGAACCCTACGAAAGTTACTCGTGAAAAAAGTACATTGAAACAAATGGTGGCCTGCTTCTTCGGTATTAATGGCCATGTAGCTACAGTGCCACTAGAAAACCGTAAAACGGTTAATTCAGATTGGTACACGACCATTTGCTTACCGGAAGTATTTGAACAAATTCGTAAAACTAACCAACGACGAAGAATCATTCTTCATCATGACAATGCCAGCTGTCATACGTCACGCGACACAACTCTATTTTTGGAAGGTTAAAATGTGGAATTAACGGGTCATCCGCCGTACAGCCCTGACTTGGCACCCAACGATTTTTATTTATTTCCCAATATAAAAAATAAATTACGCTGTCAACGATTTTCGACCGCTGAAGATGCTGTCGACGCATTCAAACAACACGTTATGGAGGTACCTCAGGCGGAGTGGCAGAAGTGCTTCAAAAATTGGTTCACACGAATGCAAAAGTGCATAGATCAAGGGGAATACTTTGAAAAACAATAAAACCATTTTCAGCCGTGTACGTTTGTTTGTTTTTTTTGTTTCCGGATATATAAGGAGCAACCCTCGTATCGCGGACTGCACGGTAAGATCCATAATCCTTACCTCCCAGAAACAATAAAGATCATAAATACGGCTATGGACTTTAGGTTTATTTATCAAATTCGAGTCTTAGGTAATCTAAAGTTACCCACAAAAAAAATAGTTTTGTTTATATTAGTAAATTTAATTTCAATTTACATCGAAATTAAATATATATTTAATTTTAATTTTAATTTCAACGTGTTGTGGATATATATTTTGTAGGATAGGTGCATATTACGATGACGAAGCGTGTTGTGGATGTTTTTTTTTGCTTGTATATATTGACGAAGCCTGCGTCGTGGATCTGACATCTGTCTTGATATGATTTTAATTGTGTTATTAATAAAGAATATACTTAATAGTATTTACATATTAGCTTTCACTAGGTGTCACTTAAGTAAATAGTTATTTTATGATTTTACACAATTTAAGTCAATAATGAAAATGATGATTCAATATTCTATTATACATTCTATGATCGTTGTTGGTAGTCAATTTATTGCATCTAGTAATGACGTCAAACTTAAAAGCTTTCCTTATTAAATAACATAATACCTTATACTATATATAATTAGCCTGAAAAAATGTGACCGAAATCGGGAAAACGTCGCACTTTGTCGCTTGCAATAAGGACGATATTTGCTCGTATCATTATCCGAATTACATGTCAAGGCGTCCTTATGACAAGCAACAAAGTGGGATGTTTTGCCGTTTCCGGTCACATATAAGCGGACAATTAGCTTCCTTTCTCAGTCTTTACCATTTACATTAAAAAAAAAAGATTCTCCAATAAAATAGCGATTCAAAACAAAGGGCCAATTACATAATACTCGCCGGGCGATTGTAATTCAAAACTGTTCACGCAAGTACTACATACACGCCTATGATTATATTATACTCGATAAGACTTGACTTTCGCGCGTTATATTTTAAGGCGAGAACTCTCATGCGAGTTTCATTACATTGGGGTATTTGATCGGTCGACTGAATTAAAAAATTGTAAAAACAACTGTGCAGTGTCTGGACTAGTTTTACGCAATAGACCGTCAGTTCCCTGCGCGTCCAATATAATAATAATTTCATGATGTTGTTGAGGCTGCCTCGTTTCTGCAGCACATCAGGCATGTTTGCACAAGCTCGCATGGATGACTAATATGCCATAATACGAAAGAGAATTGCCTCGTTGCTCTGCACAGTGCGGGCCAGCTCCAACCTCATCCCGTCTACTGTAGCGGGCCGATACAACACACCTATTGTGCGACATTTTGAGTGTCACGACCGTTATTGTCACCATATTATTGTGTATTGTTGTTGTATTGTATTGTGTATTGTTGTTGTTGTATTGTATTTTGTTGTTGCTGTAATATTCGCTTTTTGTTGATTTGGATGTAACCTCTAGTTCGCAGTGTAACTAAATTCGCATTCGAGTTCGCGTGCATCTAAGTGAGCTTACTCGGAGTCGTTCATTCATCGAAAGCGAGGTGATAATAGACCTTCGAGACTCAATATCGTACGTGTAAATCACAATTTTAGTATATTTTTGCTTTTGTTATAATAATCGTACCACGTAAATCGCCTTTTATCTACTAGGTTATCAGCCGCCCTTTAGGGCAAATTACATTGTTCCTACTTAACATAAAACTACAAAAGATTCACTCTTCATCCGAGTCCGATTGCCGACACTTCTCTTTGAGCTTGTCATACTCATTCCTCCTTATCAGATCCTCTTTAATTTTCTCCATATCACTAACTAAGCTACTAACTTGCACGTTCTCCAACTTGTCCTGGCTGATCGATTCAGCGTCGCTATCGAGTCCAGAGTCATCATCTGACTTAGGCTCGCTCTTTTCCTCGTCTTCTGAAAGAGAGAGACCGCTGCTATCTTCAGATTCGGAATCGGATGGTTTGTCGAGCCTATAGGCCTTAGGTACGCGGTCCTCGAGTCGTTTACGCTTGTGGGACGCGGCACTCTCTTGGGGGCTGTCCGATCTCTTCTTTCGTTTCATGCTCTTCGCTATCACTCGCTTCTGATGATCCAATTGAGGAAAGAGCTCTGAAAATAACGATTATTATGTAATACAATTTATATTTGTTCATTTTTAGATGTGGTATACAGTGTGTAAATTCAATTCTGGCGAATATTTGAACGGTGGTTAGCATAGGACCTAAGAAGTATATTGAGATAAATTTTGCTTAGAAATACAATGAAAATATTTAACCATACAAAATAATTTTGCCCGCAAGTTAAAGCACTACACAAGTTACGAGCTTTTTAAAGTAACTGTCTACAATTCTTGGCATTTCCTATTTAAAAAAACACGTATCTCGCAATGTTATGTCATGTCATTTTTCGTAATGTTTGCAGTACATTGCTGATCAATAAAAAAGCACAGTCACCGTAGTCTATGAACGCCTGCAACTCCAGAGGTGTTATATGCGCGTTGCCGACCCTTTAAAAACCTGTACATTTCCTTAAAACTGTATTTATAAAAACTAAAATATCAGTTCGGTTGCCCAATCTAATTGCCCAATTTGACAAAGGCGGAGCGTTAACCGAAGACGATTCCCACCGGCTTTCCTAATTTGAAACAGTAAGCATTAGCAGCTACGTATGACGCGGCGCACCTGATATGTGGGATGTAATAAATTAATAGTTTAAAAAACACTAGAAAAATACGCTTTCGTGTTCAAAGTCCATTACGTGACCTTTCTCACAAGTGCAAACACGACTATGATACGATGTTCCATCATGAAGTTCCAGTTTATATCTTCCGGCTCCATCATCAGATCAGTTCGACAGTACCATATTATTGTATTGTCATCAGAACTACACACAGCTGCTAATTTTCATGACGTTACGATCCTTGGAAAATGGGTTAAATTAGTTACCTTAGATTCCATTACATAGTCACATACAGGAACGGCAGAGGAAAGCCTAGGAAACGGTGGATGGATTGTGTGAGAGATGACATGAAACGAACGCGAGTGAACGATGAGATGACGGGTGACAGAAAGATATGGAAGGAAAAGACATGCTGCGCCGACTCCAACTGAATGGGATAAGGGCAAGCGAATGATGATGATGATACAGGTCGACCTAATAAAAGCGTGTTAAAAATACAAAATAAACACAGGCGAATAGTATGAGAATGAAACGTTTGAAAGCTCGAAATGAACCAAGAACAAAAAAACGTAAAGCTAAAAGTTACCGTGGGCGCAGGCCAGCGCCTGCTCGGCCGCGTTCATCTCGGCCTCCTGGATGGAGTGTCCGCGCGCCGCCGCCAACCGGGCGCCGCGGAAGTACACGCCCACCGTGTACACGCGCGTGTTGGTCGGGCCCAGGCACTCGATCACCCTGACACCGAACCAATTATTGTCAGACACTGCCTTATACTTAATTAGAGCGCCTATGACGCCTACGACTGTGAATTGTGAATCTTGTAGTGGAGGTCTGTGCATAAAACACATTAGAAATTGGGTACTTGACACATGTTGAATATTATAACAAAATTTAGTTAAATGGATAAATAATGAGCCATCCGTTATAAGAAAGTGGTATTTAAAAAAATATGTTGAGATTATAAAAAAAATACAAGGCTCCAAAGTTCCTAAAAAAAATTTTTTTTGTCTTATAAAATAGAAATGAAAATGGTACCATTCGATTCCTTACATTTTATTAAAAAAATTGTATGACAACTATACACATAAACGCAATATTTCAGGGTCAAAATGGCAATTTCCTTGATCTTCCATACATTTAGGACAGACTTATGTAATGTGACGTCACATTACTTTATCATTTTGTTAGAGGCGTCTCAATCGTCGAGTGCGAGCATCAGACTTTAACTCTCATTTCTGACCTTTGTGGTGCTCCAATGCCATGAGTCCTATATAGACATTTGATCCTCAGGAAAATCAAGATCGTTTGGACATTATTTACAAAAAACTGTCAAGTAGCCAATTGAGTGATCTGTTTTTCGTTTGCTATTGCAAGACATAAATAGGTATGTTGACAAAAAAAAAACATGTTTTTGTTAGATCATCGAATACGTGCATCTGTCGAACAAACTTTTCCTTTAATTTTTCTCTGTGTCTCTGTCGCAGCCATCTGGTTAAGTTAGCCAGATTGAAAATCACTTAAAGTTTAACAACCTGGTGTATTGAAAATCAGCCTTTGAAAACGACTGATTGACTCAGCCAAGTGATTTAAATGTAACCTAAAAAAACTTAAAGAAATAAAATAATAAGATAAAATAAATAATAAATATATTTACAATAAAACATCAAATTCCTCAATTTCCAAATTAACTAAATGACTACACTACGTTCGGCCATCTGGTTAAGCGTTGCGCTAAATGACTTGGCTGGCTGTTATTCAACCAACAAATTAGCTGGCAAATTTAACCAGGTGGGTGCGACATCTCCTTCAGCTAGCTAATCAACTTCAAAATTGGTCCCTTTGTGAAAGTTGTACAGTTTAAACTACACATTCAGTTCGCAGAATATGGCTAAGCGTTAAACTTAACGTAAAATTACAAAAAGTCATTACTTGTATAGCGGTATATCTGGCTCGCCGCCCTCCATGGACCGCAGCGTGAGGCAGCACTGCTGCAGTTTGCTCTTGGGGTCGTTCCAGTCCTGATTAAGGATGAACTCCTGCAGGCGAGGGAACAGGCAAGCGTTGCAGAACGCCTGGCAGTAGTCGAGGTTCTGGGAAATATAGACTGTGTGTTTATATGTGCAAGGTTTGTTATCAAGTCTGACCGCTCAACTCTTACTCTGACATTGGGGACCTTTTACATCTCCAGATTTAATGTGTTTTTAACCATAGAGACTATACATCTCTATTGTATTGTATTAATTATTTATTTTAAGATTATTATAATGTAATGTTTACCCAGGTATTGGCTGTTGTATTTATAAATGTTGTTATGTATTTTTCATGTCACTATATGATGTTACTATAAATGTTGTATTGACTTGTAAAAGAGCCCTTGAGGCCTACTTGCAGAATAATTTTTTGAATTTTGAATTTCAACATGACTTTCGCTGTCGCGTGTGACTCCAAACTTGAGTTGCACTTGATATATGGACTAATATGGAGTCGTGCGCGAGAATGGAAGTAATGCTAGGCAGTCTGGTAAGGCCAACATTGATTTTTATAAACTTACGAGAAATTCAAGGTTAGATAGATTAGATTTGGGACCCTACTCAAAATTTTACGGTATTTGAAAATAAAACGCTTTTGACTCATAGATATAGAAAAAAGATCCTTTTATTATCCGCCTGTGTTTCGGCCAAGAGAACATTTGGCAAAAAGGACATCGCAGAAAGTTACTGTAAATTAAGATTGTTACTCAAGCTTGAGCTTAATTGCTAAAGCGTTCGTAGCACAGCAAACCGTTCCGATATCGATTCAAGTGCGATCAAAACGATTGCTTTTCCTATAACTTCGACGATAGTGTCATTCCTAAAAGATTGTGATAGTAAAAGATGAAAATTTTCAATAAATATATTTTTTTCTTCCTTAGGTTAAGTACTTACTTTATCGATATACAGCGCCCCGAGGAAAGCCTCAAGAAGGTCAGCCTTGTGCTTCTTAGTTGTGGGTTTGGCTTTCGGGTTGTTATAGATGGCGTATTCTGACATGTTCAGGTCGTCGCATACCATGGCTTGTGTGCGGTTGTTTACTAGCGACGAACGCAGCAACTGAAACGAAAAAAATTGTATTCACTTTTTACAAAATGAATTTACGCCTGGGTGTGTAGCCAAAGTGCCAATCGTTAATGTTCCGTAGCGAAAAAAACGCAACTGTCATTGTTGCACTAATACGGAAGAGTGATAGAGAGAGATGATTTCGATTCGCTATGGAGCATTGACATGGAATAACAAAGCTAAGACAAGTAACTTTAACGTAATATAGTGAATGACGGACCGACAAGTGGCCCTCGTGGTGGTCGGGGAAGTGCCGGTAGAGGCGGTCGGAGACGACCAGCTGCAGCACGGTGTCGCCCAGGAACTCCAGGCGCTGGTTGGAGCCGAGCGTGAGGTGCGTGAAGCCCACGGAGCGGTCCGTGAACGCGCGCGCCAGCAGCCGGATGTGCTTGAACTGGACCCCTGGGTCACACAAACGTTCATCATAATAAGATATAATAAGGACTTCAATATGTGCCATGTTAACTGCTAACTCTATACATTAGTTTTGTTACCAATAAGCGGGTTATTTTCGTTGTAGTGTCAAATAGCGAATTTATCGGTACTGCTACTCGACAATAGATGTCGCGACGAACGAAAAGTGTAATGCTCAAACAATTTTCAGTTAATATTATAACCGACTTGACCGGAACGGACCTCTTTTTTCAACTCATTCCGCTTACAATTGTAAATTGTTTTTTGTCAGTCGCGACACTCGTGACATCTGGTGTCAAGTAGCGGTACTGATAATCCCCTACTTGACGCTAGATGTCGACTATTAAATATCCCGCCACAAGTTCTCGGGCCAAACTAGGGCGGCCAACACTGCAAATCCACCACTGGTGTGGCATTAATTGGTTTGCGGATCTGTAAGTGGAGACTGTAGCTCGTAGTTGGAGGGCGTCATGGTAAAATGTTCGCGGACCCATGACGCGAGTTTAATGGGTAGGACTTCTCCCCTGTTTCTCGCTAAAAGAAAGGGATAGGAGATGGAGGTCCCACATAAACATAACCCCCGACGCCTCCCTAGGCACAGGGGTATGCGTAACAGCATTACCACACCGATAAAAACCGTAGCTACCCTATCTCCGTACTTTTAGGTATTTAAATAGAAGTAAACAAACAATTTGTAAATTTTCGGGTAGTAGTAACATTTATTGGTTAACCAACCAAATACAAAACCGCATGGATCTGTGACTGAACGACCTGACTTTAACCTACATTATTTGATCATGTAATGTTTCATCTACCCTCAAGGCTTAGGGAGCCATTTGAGGGTAGATTTTGTTTACTATTATTTAAATACCTAAAGATACAGAGTGGAACAAGCTTGCCCTTGTTTTGTCTTTTAAATATATGACTCTCCTTTGATATGAACATAGTGAACCCAAAGAACCTAAATGATTCGCTCTCAGCATACTTTGAAAAACCTTGAAATCTGACCTATAGAGTCCTCGAACTCTGTAAGCTTCTGCAGGAATTTGAAGTCCCTGATGTACTTGCGGTCGCCGAGCGGCTCTTGCTCTTGCAGCGGGTGCGCGCGTTCCTTATTCCAAACTTCTAATAAATCTGACTCGTTGTACCACAGCGCTAGAGAAAACACGCGGTCTGCGACCTGATATGGAGAAATTAAACCTTATTCAAAATTATTTCAAATAATATTTGGATCGGGTGAACGTCAACTAATTTAATTAAATTCCAAAAAAAAAGTACGTCATACTTTACGCCAGTGTTTACTTGACTTACTTTATTCACAGTATTTACTTGATTTACTTACCGACCGGTCTGGCCTATGGGTACTTGGGTAGTTCCCTGCCTATGAAGCTGAGGGTCCCGGGTTCGAATCCCGGTAAGGGCATTTATTTGTGTGATGAACACAGATATTTGTTCCTGAGTCATGGGTGTTTTCTATGTATATAGGTATGTATTTATCTATACAAGTATGTATATCTTCACCTAGTAACCACAGTTAAAGCTTTGCTTAGTTTGGTTTACTAAAATTATACCTTATGCGAGTAGGAATAAAGCCCAAATAGTAATTTATTCTAACCTGAAGCGCTCCGTCTAAGAAGAGCGCGCCCATGAGCGCCTCAAAGCAGTTGGCCATCGCGTGCCGCATCACCACGTCGCGGCACAGGTCCGAGCCGTGCGCGTACAGCATGAACTGCTCCAGCTCGATGTTCTAAACAAAAACTAATTATTAACTAGAATATATGATTTTTTTTAATGATTATTTTGACGACCCTGCCTATGAAGCTGATGGTCCCGGGTTCAAATCCTGGTAAGAGCATATATTTGTGTGATGAACACGGATATTTGTTTCTGAGTCATGGGTGTTTTCAATGTATTTAAGTATTTATAATTATATATTATATATATCGTTGTCAGGGTACCTACAACACAAGCCTTA
Source organism: Cydia pomonella (assembly GCF_033807575.1). Classification (NCBI taxonomy): domain Eukaryota; kingdom Metazoa; phylum Arthropoda; class Insecta; order Lepidoptera; family Tortricidae; genus Cydia; species Cydia pomonella. Next base: position 8,619,483 of record NC_084717.1, on the reverse strand, counting down.
TTGAGCTTACTGTGGGACTTAGTCAATATGTGTAATAATGTCCTATATTTATTTATAATATGATATGCGGAACAAAGAGAAGCTAGTAAAAAATATGAATCAAAAAATCTTACGCGATTCATGTGGGTATGCCGTCAAAAGTTCGAAGAAGTTAGGCGTCGCTTAATAACTTCACTCGTTCGTCCTCATTATTTTATTACCTATGGTAAGCACAAAAGTTACCTTAGCCAACTTAGCCAAGTGCTGATTCTGCACTATAGAAGCGCGGTACGTTGCCAGACCGCCTTCTGCCAAGCCAGGGAACATCCTGAACAGATGTATCGACGACAGGAACTCCACGACGGCATCGCCTAAGAACTCGAGTCGTTCGTTGTGTTTTATCTCAGACTCTGTTTCGCTGTGCTTGCCAAAACGGGACATTATATTGATTAGGGTTACGATACCTGGAAAAGATAACAAAATGTTATCAATTGAATTTATAATAAAGTTGCTATTCGCAAATCATAGGCAAAGGTTAGATCAAGTGCACATTTTTAAATAAATTAAATATATATTTATTTTAAGAAATGTGCATTACAAGAGACGCAGTACAACGATTCCCCCATTTAGTAGATTCGAACACCAGAAAACGCTCAAGTCAATGTCAAGGATTACAAAGCTTGACGGTTCACGTAAATAACTTCACTATTGCTTTCTGTGAATTCAAGTTAGAATGACGCATGGAACATGCACGGTCGTGATCCTAGGGCATGAGAGAACTTTTAATAACGAATGACTTATCCTGAAAATAAACAGCTATGCGATCTTTAACTTCATGATTGATCATGAGGTCACAGATAAGATAATATTATAATAATAATAATTAGATTCCGTGAAAGCCGAGAAGGACAGGTCCAGTAAGTACCTAGACTTGGCTCACGAGATAACCGCCATATGGGATGTTGATTCGACGATCATTGTCCCGATAGTCGTTTCAGAGAACGGTCTCATAGCGAAGAGTCTCGACCAACACCTTGAGAGACTCGCTAGGTGGTTGGATCAAGGGTCAGATGCAGACGGCGGTGATCGGACACGGCGCGGATAGTACGTCGGTTCCTCTCTCTGCGGCCCTGACCACCGGCAGCTTGGGCCGTGCCCCGCTGCTGGCGGCACCCTAGGTTAGGTTTTTAGGGTTCCGTAGCCAAATGGCAAAAAACGGAACCCTTATAGATTCGTCATGTCCGTCTGTCTGTCCAATTATGTCACAGCCACTTTTTTATAATGTGTTTATATCTTTTATATTGTTTTGTAAGTGTTTTTATATTTTACTTTTATATGCATATTGCAAAAAAGCCTAACGTAAGAAAATAAATTAAATAAAGGGAATATAAATAATTATATTCTTTTAATTAGATAATTAGAGAGATTCTAATAATTTGAGACTAGTATAATGTATTCTCCTATCTCCATACATTATTTCGTAATTAGACTAATTAGTATAACTATTTCTCGCATGATCAAGTTTGGTCCCGAAGTTTTCTCTATACAATGGATAGGTGTATTCCTATTGCCTATGTCATAAGGGTCATTATTCAACTCACCCTTCTTCCTGGTATAATGTATCCTCCGATCCCCATACTCTGGCTGCCTTATACCGCAGTTAGTAAGACTATTCCTCGCATGGTCAGGATTGGTCCCGAAGTTTTCCCTATACGATGGATGGGTTAACGCCGTTTGGAGCAATGCTCGTTGTTTGAACACATAACCCATTTTTTCTTCGAGACTGTCCAGGGATTTGTGGAAGCGGAGATGGCGAACTAATACTGGGATCAGCATGGCGTGCTGAAAATAAAAGAATAATTTAAAAGAGTTACTTTATTGAACCTATATAGTTTGTGTCATCCACGATGACGCGCAGATTTGTCAAATTTAACCTTTAATAACATGATAATACAAGTCAAGGCGCGCGTCGTCGTGACACGTGACACGAATGACACGATCTATAGGGAGCGTGCATGAACTGCACATGAGCCGTCAGATTTTTGGCGCGAGGCGTAAATATGATGTTTTTTGTTCCGATGTAGCCCACAAGATGGCAGAACCTACTATGCACAAGAAAACATGTGACGTGTACATGTGCATGTGTATGGTTCCGATTCAGGCCACAAGATGGCAGACCCTCCAACGCGCACGGTCCCTATATCACTGATTAACTGGTAGCATTCATAGACAACAAGTAACTTGTACCGAAAACACGCCCGTGTATTTTTTAGTACTTATTTAAAGTCTAGTGGCGTTATTCATAAACGCGTTACTGGCCTGAATTACCTATGAATCGTTTGTCTTTATCTGTCATTTTGACTTCTGTATTTGTCAGAAAGGGATAAAACATAATTTAACTAAATCAGCCCCGTAAAGTTTTATGAATAAAGGGGTAAAACATTAGTTTCCTAGTCAGAATGTTCTAGGGTTCCGTAGTGAAGAAGGAAATGTGGTAGTTACGACCAGTTGGTATTTCTGTCCTACCGCGGTTTCATTTCAGTGTCCATTAACACTTTCGAACAAAATGAACACTATAACAACTAGTATATACCCGTTAATTGTAGTGTCTAGACACTAAAATTTGGTCAATTTTTGTCAAAGTACAATTTGCGTAATTTATTATTTCTCTGTGTAGTGATGATACATAAGACCGGCAGTGTGAAAGCCTTCTGAAGATATGGCGACTGAGTACTCATCTCCTGGAGCTTGACTTCTTTAGTTGCTAGCTTATAAATCTAGTAACAGTTTTACCTGAACTATTTCACAACATGAGGCCGATGCTGTGGAACCCCACAAAATATGGCCACAATAACGTCTCTCCTCATTTTACTCGGTGTACTCATTTCTTGGAGCTTCGGCTTTTTAACGACAAACTTTTAAATGAAGTAGTTGATATATTTTTACCTGAACTATATCACACATGAGGCCGGTGGTGTGGAAGCCCTCCGAAGATATAGCCACAGTGACATCTCTCTTCATTTTACTCTGCGTCCTCATTTCCTGGAGCTTAGCCTCTTTGGCGGCGAGTTTCTGGCGCTCCTTGAACGAAGGCTTGGCCATGTTGGCGATCAGGTGCCGGTACTTGACGTAGTAACGCCAAGCTTTTTGATATCTGAAACAAAGCATGTGGTTGAAAAATGAATGTAAATTTGAAAACATTCGGCAAAATTATAACACCTCCAATCAGTGGGTTGAAATATTTGACATCTATCTAAGAACTTCTAAATGTTTCACTGAAATTGAAATCCGTTTTGAAATCGGTCCACCCATCTAGGATGAAAGAAGCCAAATAATCTTGACATAAGTCTAAATTACACCGGCGGCCGTATTGGCCGATAGATCCTCACAACTACAAAGTAGACAACATCTTTAATCTCCGAGTATGGAAATGACATCTTAGAGCTAATGTTAACTGTACGTACCACGACTCTAAGGTCTGTTTTTTTATTCCGTAGACTAAAATGACGTTTTATATGTAAGACATGACATTTCTTAGTACCACATGAAATGTCATTTTAGTCTACAGAATAAAAAAACAATATAGTTCGCCCAGGGACGGTATATTATCATTATAGTTCGTGTCATCCACGATGACGCGCAGATTTGTCAAATCTAACCTTTAATGACGTGACAATACGAGTTAAGGCACGCGTCTTCATGAATGACATGATCTATAGTATCATTACTACAGTATAAAGCCTGATTCATATGCGTGCCGAGACTTTACAAGCGCCAGGGATGCAGCTTACTGCCTCTAACGCATAATTCCGTCCCTGACGCTTGCCAAGTCTCGGCACGATGTAAATCAAACTTAACATACTACCTATAGCAGCATTTCCCTAACTATTGGTCGCGACCCATAGCGAGCGAATATTGAGTGGGCCCTGAAACTACTAGGAAATCTGAGCGTTACCAACAATATTTTAATGCCTTCTTTTTAAGGCCAAGAGTTGGGCCCCAAAAATGGCAGTTTCTGAGGTGGTCAGGACCCAGTCAACATTGGGAACCACTGACCTATAGGTATTCCTTATCTGGGTAAGTCACTAATGTCACTATCAGTTATGATGAGTCAGTGGATATTTTGAAATGACTGTAGAAAATGTCAATATTCTATTGCGTCTGATCCCAAAAGATGAATAACTTGAACGGCTACTTTTCTTTTCTACTGTTTTCTCTCACACGCACATATTCATACATACATATTCACATAGAAACACACATACCTTCACATAAACACTTCCACTTACATACAACTTACTGAGACCTTTCTAACTGACTTGTAGCAACTATGACGAAGCCTGCATTGTGGATTGATTTAGTTAGACTATTTTGAAATAAATTGTGCCGACTAAAGTCTTTGTACTCAGATAGTTAGTCATATAATAAAAAAAATCTTATATATAATATAGTAGCTTGAACAATGTATTCTAGTTAAAATAAGAACCGCACCATTTCGATACTTCTCTGAGATTCCCATGTTACAGGCCGACCCTAGTGTGGGGTTCATTGTACTGCTTCTCTAGTAATGCCAAATTCTTGAAATAAATATATTTTTTTATTCTTATTTCAGTACGTCTGTATAGTCTGTACTCACTCCGGGTTGCCAGCGTAGCTTAGCTGTGGGGGTCGTATGCCGAAGTGCACGATCTCGGGGTAGAAGGTCTTGGACTTGGTGTCCTTGGCTCCGACCGGCGGACTGCGGTCTAGTTGGTCCACGCGCACCGAGCATGGCTTTTTGCCCGGATACGTCACTATCATCCCTGTGTACCAAAACACAAAATAATAATTTAATCAAACTTAGGAGATTTAATGCATTGTTTGTTAGGCTAGACTAATCCGCTCGTCGTTAATGGTGGCAATGGCATGGGAAATCTCATTTACATAACAGAACCGAGTCAAACCACACCTGAAATGTGGCTTTTTAACTAGGGATGTACCGACTAGTCGAGAAAGTCGACTATTCGGCCACATTTGTAGTCGGCGATTACTTGGCGACTAGTCGGCAAAAAAGGCCGATTAGTCGGTATATTATTTGTTGCAGAAAAATAGGATATAAACGTTCATATTTTGGAGGCCGAGTTTTGCTCGGAAAACATTTAAAAACTCAAAAATGCGCGTTATGCCAGAGATAAGAACTACCTAGATAGATTTTTCGCTCCTGAAAACACTCATATAGCAAATTCATCGAAATCGTTAGAGCCGTTTCCAAGATATATACAAGAATTGCTCGTTCAAAGGTATAAGAAAGACAAGACAAGATAATCAGCCAATATTTAGTAATCTATCTGAAAGTTGTCTGGAAGAGATTGCTTTATAGCGATTAGTCCGCCTGTTGTTACCTACTCATTTAAGTCCTGTCTCTGTTTGTAATATGAAGTTTTCTTTAGTAGTGCACTATAAAGAATTTAATTATTATTATTATTTGTACGTCACTTACAAATTCTCGGAACCATAGGGTTTTAACCCAATTTAAATTTTAATTCGGTCGAATTAAAAATTGGGATTGTTGAGGACATACTTTTCACATATAAATTAAGACGGATTTTTATGGCGGAATCAATAAAATATCTATATATAATTTTAGTGCAATCGAATTCGTAAATATGTATACATTTTCACTTTAATCCATTGCAATAAGGAACTTCAGTGTAGATTGTTATATTCACTGACCTTTAATTCTATCCACAAACTTTTGCCACGTGTAATGGTCCATGCTGTGGAAATTCTCCAACTCCTCGGGGGGAATCAGTAGCCCGCTTTGGTCTAGAAGATACTTCAGCACCTCGCACATTGACAACACCTAAAATTATTTAAAGTGTTAAACGTAAGTGTCATATTGCTTCATGCAGTTATACCCATATAGACATTTTTTTTAATGCACAAAACTTCACAAAACCGCTCCGGTTATTCGCGGATGGTCTAAAACGCAAAATGACTAGTGTAATATTTTACCTACATCGCTTTTAGTCTACATCGCGAACGGTCTATAACGCAAAATGACCACTTTTTTATTTCATTAGGTAGGTTAGGTTTGTTAGTTATCTTTAAATGGCTGAAGGCCAAACCGCCCAGAATAGGAGCCCCGCGGCAGCGGGCTCCGTCGACATCGCTAATGTAAAGATAAAACGACGAAAATGATGTAGGCATTTTGCGTTCTAGACCGTTCGCGATGTAGACTAAAAGTGATATACGCAAAATATTACACTAGTCATTTTGCGTTTTAGACCATCCGCGAATAACCCGACATTCTCTTACATAAATTGACTAAGTCCCACGGTAAGCCAAGAAGGCTTGTGTTGTGGGTACTCAGACAACGATATATATAATATACAAATACTTAAATACATAGAAAACATCCATGACTCAAGAACAAATATCTGTGCTCATCACACAAACAAATGCGAATTACGTCTTTTTGATTGGTAACGCAGCAGACCACGTTATCCCCAGGTTTTTATGTAAAAAATGTGCTTTTTCTCCTGCATTACCTTTTTTTTGTGAATTTAAGAATATATGTGTTCAATAGGTGAGATCGGTTTATCTGAAAATCTAATTTTAATATTTCGTAATTCGTATGAAACAAAAATTGTCTGATCAGTTTTGATATCTTAATGAAAATAAATGTCCTTAAAATGTATTATCCCTTGTGCCATTGTAATTTGTTTAAAAAATATAATATACCTCGCAACCACCCTCAGGCAGGAACCGCACGAAACGTGGCAAGAAATGGAATTGCGAGCACGAGTTCTCTGTTGCTTTGCCCAAGTCCAGGTCCACCAGCTCCAGCAGTTCCATGAACAGGAAGTCCTCTGAAAACCATATATTCATTACACCGCTATAGTTAACATATAAATTGGATATTGTGGCAAAACAATATGTGGGCCGTATAAAAAAGACGCGAAATTAAATACATTTTCCCTATTTTTTACAAATTTGACGATTTATTTTTAAACAGCCGCCTTTTTTAGTGATAAAATAATCATATATTTAAAAAAAAAAAACACCAACAGCAGTTAGTGTTTTTTTACACGACTGCCCAAAATAATGAGAAGTTATGTCGTATAGATTAAAGACCTAAATTCCTTAATGTGTATTATTGCATAAGCCCACCAAACAAATCCCTCACAGTAAAGTTCTGCGGCGCGGGTTCCTTCACGTACAAATACAAATACTTTATTAATAACGCCAAGTTACATGTCAGGTACATTCTTTATCAAATTTAAAATTAATTGAAATATTATTTGATTTTAATATACACATTGAAATATTACAGTAAAACATTCAAATAGTGACTAGAGAAATTATATCATAGGGAGTTCGTAGAACTCGTTTACGGAATAAAATACATGATTAAGAAGCCACTTGCGTAATCTAGCTTTGAAGACCACCGCAGAAGTTGCATCTTTTTTTATTGAGTACAATATCGTGTAAGCAATATTGAACCATACTACCTCGCACGTCGATAACTATACCTCGTACTATATAGCAAATTCCTTAAGGTTTATTATTCCATAACTCACCAAACAAATCCAGCTCCCTCACAGTAAAATTCTGCGGCGCGGGTTCCTCGACGTACAATATCGTGTACTCGATATTGAACCTTATAACCTTGCAGGTGGGTAGCTTCGCCAGCCTGTAGTGGGAGAACATGGAGAAGCCGGAGAAGAGGAACTCGTGCTCGTCGTGGCCGATGATGGTGGGGGCTTTGATCAGGAAGTTGGTTGGCGGGGACACGGTTATCCTGTGGTCAGATAGACGGTTATATTACACACAGTTTCTCAAAAAAGTACAGGTATTTTAAACATCCTAAAAACCGTTCACCATCACAATCGTACGATTTAAATTTTTTGATTAGTTTTAATTTGACACAAACATTAACAACTAAATGGTCACGGACGATGGTACATTTCTGTTTAAGTGCCGCTTTGTATGGCATTCTACTGGAGAGTTTTAAAGGGTCGATGTGATACCTCTAAGAGTTCATAGGCACGATAATGACTTACCACCAGATGGACCATTGACACCAACCAACAGGACTAAAAATTGCAGCAATGGTTTTAATTTACTTGAATCACATTTTTTTCCCGTTACTTTGGTTTCCCTGTTTGCAGCTCTTGTGCACTTTAATACACCAGCAATAGAGTTGAGACTCGCCTGTAATGGTACAGCTTGTCGAGGTTGCTGTGGTCGGGCCTGCACTTCGGGAAGCGCCGCTCGCCCGCGTACACGCCGTGCCGCATGCCGTGGCGACGCGCGCGGGCGCTGCAGCGGCAGAGTGGGCCGCCGTTCATCTCGCCAGTGTTGTTGAACCTGAAATGTGCTTTATTGTGAGATATCGTAGAGTTCAAAGTGCTTTGTTTAATTCAGTTGTTTAAAATCGACGACCGGTTTGGCCTCGTGGGTAGTGACCCTGCCTATGAAGCCGATGGTCCCGGGTTCAAATCCTGGTAAGGGCATTTATTCGTGTGATGAGCATGGATATTTGTTCCTGAGTCATGGGTGTTTTCTATGTATTTAAGTATTTATAAATAATTATATATTATATATATCGTCGTCTAAGTACCCTCAACACAAGCCTTATTGAGCTTACTGTGGGACTTAGTCAATTTGTGTAATAATGTCCTATAATATTTATTTATTTATTTAAAATCACTTCGCCCGTTCTTCAAATTAACCGGCGGCGCTCATTAATGTTGTACAGTAATATAATAATAAAGGTTGTCTAGAGGCTTTGATTTTTCGGTCTTTCGTGAATGTTCGTGAACTACCTACTTTTAGGCCGCGGACGGCTCGACAGAATGTATGTACGGCCTTGATTTGCCGCTTGCCGCCCCGCCGGGCGCGTGCGTCCAGTCCGCAGCCTTAAAGTTTTTAATTTCGATTGAGGTTTCAGCTGAACATAGCAGAGACAGTTTTTTGACAGTTTTCATGGTATTACCGTTCTGTTCATGTATCATTTAATGTGTGTCCTATTTTTTGCTAGCAGGCTATAATAGACGAAATAATAACAACAGTCAACAACAAATATTAAATAATGTCAACCTACCACATTTCTGGATGCAGCCTCCTAGGATGGCTCTGTTTCCTCTGTAGTTCCACCATGATCCGGTCCGTGTAGCCCTGCAGCCCATCTTCGTCTAAACTCTCTTCACTCTCTGATGATGACGACGATGAACTCTTTTCATCCACTATATGGATAACAAAAAATATACAGTGGGTTACATTACTTCAGGGTGATGATAAACAAGCGTAAGCATAGAATTACGAGCTAATAGCTTCACGTGTAAATTTAATAATGGGTAGGTAATGTTTAAAAAATTTCGGACACTTCTCATATATTTGGTATGGGAATCGAAATTTTCCATTTCCATATTGATAGTTTCTGTGAAATTTCCGAGAATATTTCTAACTTTTTGGAAACATTTCGCTTCTCACACACAGATGTGTAAGTACAGATACTTCCGCCCCACCTTATTCTTAGTCTTTGCATCCTTGCCTTCGGCTCCTCTCTGCTCTAATTTAGCTCGACATTTGAACTCGCTCGAAAGTTATCCTTTATTTGTGTCTGTCTTTTGAGTGACTAGGATCTTTGTTTGAAAGCGGCACAAATAATATAGTGGACTATAGGGAGCGTGCATGAACTGTAGGAGGCAGCACAGGAGCCGTCAGATTTTTGGCGCGAGGCGTAAATGTGATGTTTATTGTTCCGATGTAGCCCACAAGATGGCAGAACCTACTATGCACAAGAAAACACGTGACGTGTTTATGGTTCCGATTCAGGCCACAAGATGGCAGACCCTCCAACGCGCACGGTCCCTATACGAATTCTTTAGCATCTACATAATCTATTTTACTTAAATTGAAAGAAAGGTAACTGACAATAACAGGAATAGAAAGAAACCTGTTCTTATTAAGTAATATAATTATGTAATGTCAGTTTTTTATTATTTAGACAAAAATGAATCCAGTAGTCCAAGATTTCAATCTGGAGCTTAGGACTTGAACTCTCATGGTAAAAGGTAAAAAATTTCAAACGTAATTGTGTCTGTAGGTATAATATAAAATACAAAATATATTATATTTTTGTTTTGTACTTACATCTATGCTTGCACATTTTTGCCTTTGGCGCTTTCAGGGGGGGCAGTTCATCCACTTCAGGTCTAGCTTTCCTTCCTCTTTCAATCACTTTAGTGAAGAATGCATCACATATCTTCTCTAGTTTCGGTGTTTGCTTCACACCCCCTTCAATTGGTATATAGTACAATTCTGCTGGAGAGCTCCTGTACCACATTTTTGGGGTCTGAAATATCAATGAATATAAAATGTATGATGTAACGGGTAATCAAAACAACTGATTATGATAATTTACACTTCTTTTTTGGGCATTCAACTATTTATAGTTGTCACTAAAAATATATGTAGTTAGCTATGTGGATACCTAATATACCTATGATATCATATAGTGGCTATTCATACAAACTTTATAATGTAGGTAGGTGTAGGATACAGAGAGGGGGCCGAACCATTGGGGAGATGTCTACGTGCGTATGGGGCCTTAGGCTACGTACGCACTAAGCGGCTAGCCGCGTGCGGACAGCCGCATGACGGTTAAGAATGTATGAAACCGCAACCATAAATACTGAACGCACTAAGCGGTCCGCCGCAACCGCACGCGGCTGGCCGCATAGTGCGTATGGGGCCTTAGTTATAAGAAATGTATTGTCGTAGGCTAACCTGTGTTGTTACATTTTGTGTTATTTTTAATAAGTTGAAATTGAATTGAATTGAACTGCCTCAAGTCATTATCCGTCAAACGCGCACAAACACGTGAAATACCACTGCTACAAAACCAAAAAAATTAGTTATTCTCACTAGTTACCACCAAGTTGTTGCTAGTGGCGACTCCGGGGATTTTTTTTCATACTTTTTACCCAAAAAAAATATATAAGAAACGCATTTAAGGTATACCTCTTCCTCTTCCTGTTTTTCTTTGGACCATTTCTCAATTTTCTCAATTAGGTCTTCTGAAGTTTGACAGTAATTTTTCCTGAAAAAGAATCAAATACATATACTACCAATATTGATTAAACTTAATTAAGTAATTAATCGGAGAGAGTGGAGAAGGTTGGAGGAGGCCTTTGCCGAAGGGCAAGCAGACAAAGAATACAAAAGATGGGAGATAATAGAGAGATAATGTGCTACTGTTCTTTGTTCTGTAAATAAAGGCTATTTTATTTTTTTATTTTATGTAGTTAAGAGTACTTCTGTGAAAAAGGCAATAAAGATTTGCAAATGTTTAAGCAGCTGAGAAAGTATGTAGAAACTTTATTCAAAGGGATAGCAATTGATGATTCTAGACTGCTCAGTTTTTAAGGGGACAGTATCACCATACAAGTTCATAGCTTACCTGTATTCTTCTAGAATCTTCTCTCTGTCAGTAAGTGGTTTCTTTGGCAAAGCCTCATGCCGGGACCTTGGGGATACATCCCTAGCATGGCTCCGGTAACGTGAATCTCTACTGGGTGACCTGAGACTATGTCTATTGGGTGACCGATGACTGTATCTACTAGGTGACCTATGGCTGTGTCTGCTGGGTGATCTATGACTGTATCTGCTAGGCGACCTATGGCTGTGTCTACTGGGTGACCTGTGGCTCTGCCTACTGGGTGAACGGCCACCATGTCTACTAGGTGACCGGTGACTGTGCCTAGAAGGTGATCTCCTACTGTGACTGCTATCCCGGTAATGGGATGGACTGTGCCGCCTTTCATGCTCATGCCTCATCCTTTCCCTTTCATATTTTTCTCTATAATATCTTTCTTTTTCCAATTCTTTATCTCTGTGACTACTTTCTCTACATCTATCTCTGCTGCTCTCTCTACGTCTGTCTCTTTCCCTGTAGTCATCTCTGTCTCTGTGACTATGTCTTGAAGGACTCCGGCTGTGCCTGCTTCGACTGTAGCTTGAGGTACTATGAGTAGGACTTGATTTGCGATGGCTTCCTTCTCTATCATGACTTTTACCTCTATACCTTGGAGGTGAATCATATCTTGATCTTGATGATGAAGAATGGTTTTTGGAGTCATAATAAACCCTATCACTAACTTTAGATGTTGTTGGAGTGTCTTGTACTGACTTAGATTCATTTGGGTTGACCAATTTATCTTTTAGTGTTGGAGGTGGATTGGAAAAGTCTGGAGAGTGGAATGCAGCCCCTGTAGGCGGTGGAAACGGTGGTGGCACTGCAGGAGGAGGAAACGCCGTCACTGACGGCGGTGGTATATTTAGTGGAGGCAAGTTAGTGATTGGTAATGGTGGAGGCTTGTCCAATGGGGGTAAAGGAGGTCTAGAATACGGTGGTGGGTGTTGGAAGAGCTGTGGCGGGGGCATCGACATCTGCACCAGAGGCGGCACTGACGGTGGAGGCACAGAAAGCGGAGGCGCCGTCGGTGGAGGCACGGAAAGCGGGGGGCCCGTCGGTGGTGGCACAGACAGCGGGGGCGCCGCTGGGAGAGGTGCCGATGGTGGACGCACAGACAGTAATGGCGCCGACGGAGGTGGCACGGACAGCGAAGGCACCGCCGGCGGGGGCATGTTCAGCCGCGGCGGCGGCACACTATAATTCACGGGAGGTATAGGCATTTTTATAACTTAATACGCATTTTTAATTTTAACATATGCTAGACCCTCTATATTTACACCTATAAAAAACAATTCCTTCACTAATTCAAAAATTTTTTATATTTCTTGCATTTATTTTGATTTTGACACTTTTGCTGCCGAACCGAAGTGTGACAGTGACACTGACATTCAGTTCAAAATGTTGCCATGGTTATAAAATTCTCGAACACATTCGCATTAGGACGACCAGCCGCGCGGTTTACTTGATCTTGAACATGATGTCTAACAGAAGCACTTACGCAAAGCAGGTTATAAACGATGTGCTGATATTTGGTGAAACGGAAAAATACTCTTTCTCGGACCCGAAATCGGGTCTGATATCAGACCTGATAAGGTGTGGATGTAATTGGCATAAAGGTACTAAATCCTGGCGTAATTAAAATAATTGTACCTTTGCGTTTTTTCTTCAAAATGAGTTCGATAACTTGAAAAATTATAACGCCTGCAAAATTGTAATAGCAAGAAAAATATAAAATGAGTAAAACTTGGAAACCACAAATAAAATGGCTCATATTATAATTGAACGTGAAGGTACAAAAGTTTGGCTTTTATAGCATTTATCAATAACCACGGGATCATAGCGTAATAAAGTACACCCGCCATTCTGACTGTCAGGATGGTGGGTGAGGGTGACCTGTTTTTTGATGATAACTTTAAGTACCGTGAGGTACAATTTTTTTTAAACGAGGTACTAAATAGTACAAATTAGGTACAAAAATATGGTATGCTTGTCATTTGATTTTATTTAGGTACACCCGCCATTCTGACTCTCACCTTTAGTCATCTTCCACATGAGAAGATGATAAATTAAATCCTTATCCATTGCTACTTGCTCTTGCTCGGCTAACCTAGGACGCAAATATGCAGGAAAATGAGATGATATGATGATATACATAATAAAAATGAAAGAATAAACACGTCATATTAACAAATTACTTATAATTAAACTTTGGTATCAATAAATTAAATTGTGGCAAATATCTTTAATTTTTGCACTTCCAAGACATTCACCATCTTGGTAGAGAACACCAAATTGACCCTCTGTAAGCGCACGTAACTTGTTATCGAGTAAAATCGTCAAACCATCCGAGTTCTTTACAACTCTACAGTTAACTAACGGCTTAGTGTGCTGAAACCTAAAGTAACATTTCAGAACATTGTTATTTGATAATTCTGTAGGCTCTTTATGTATCCAATGTGGTAATCCAGTTATGCATAAATGATTCCAAAGTGCTGGATGCTTAGTTCCTGGGACCTAAAAATAAAGTAGAAGATCACCATTATTACTACTGACTTAAAGAATTATAAAAAGTTATTTTAAGTGCAGAATAAATTATACAGCATACAGCCTTAATTGTATAGATAGTAAAACTCTTACGACATATATATTGTTTGTTTTTAAATCCTTTTTAAATATGAAGTAGGCATCTTTCCAATTGGCAAGGCAGCATCTCTGTCCAACAGTCCATTTATGAAGTCCCCCATGTTCACCCACAGTTTGTCCTGTATCTATGTCAATGAACAGGCCTTCCCTTTTCTGAATATACTGAAAATATATATTTTGTATTAAAATAAAACCATAAATAAAACGAAAATCTGTTACTGACTTTGTGTAAAAATATCCAATCATATTTATTTATCTTAAGGAAATAAAATGATAGATATTTTATCCTAACTTCTTTCAGATCCAATTAAATAACAGAAGCTTTATTTTATACACAAAATTACATATGCGTTAAATATTAATCAAAAATAACATTAACTCATTATCTCTGTGGATGATGTGAAAAGTATTAGTCCCAGTGTCATATAATACACGGCAAACTTGACAACTTTTTCTAGCAGAGTGCAAGCATTTTTTAAATTGATAAACTTGAGCAAGATAGATTCTTGCATAAAAGTTACAAGTCTTGGATTTTAATGACAAAACATAATGTATTTATGTAGTATACATACTTCTGCACCAATAGTATAGTAGGTAAGTATCTCTGTTTGGCTCTATGGTTGACTCATAGAGAATACCATTTGGCATTAAGTCTGCTATCTGTACATATTTTGTGCAATAAAATTTAAATAAATAAATAAAACAATATGTAAGCTCACTTCTTCAATAAAATCCTGGAATCTTCTTTTCCCAATGAAACAAATTCCTGTACTATCCTTCTTATTGGCCACATTCAGCAGTCGCTCTGCTTTGGCTATTTTTCTTACTTCGGTCTTTAGAAAAGGGGCCAATGGAAACATGCATTTCCGTAAAGAAAACTGCTTTACTTGTGACAAAAAAAAAGTTTGGTCTTTAAACTTGTCTACTGGTTGTAATAATCTGACACCTAGAAATAATAGGAATAAAATAAAAATTATATTTGTTTGTGAAATTGTATGAAATATAGCCCCAATTATAGGTGTCCAAAATTATATCATAATTAAGTGTTGACTAAAATATATTTACCTTCATTTTCATTATATTTTTCCAAGAAAGGTCCGAAAGAAGTATTCGCATAATGACCAGTGGCAATAGCATCAACTCCTAAATTTTTCCTGCAATGTTCAAAAAAGCTGTCAAATTTAATGTATCTGTTGCATAGAATATCAGGATTAGGGGTCAGTCCCGTCTCATACTCCTTTAGCAATATAGTGAACACTTCGTTCCAATACTCCTTAATGAAATACACTCTATGCAACGGAATTTCTAGCTTACGGCATACAAAGGTCGCATCTTCAAAGTCTCTTTCATCTGAGCAAAACCCAGCTTCGTAATTGTTGTCCCAGTTACGCATAAACACTCCTTCGATTTGGAAACCTAAACAATGATAAACATTTGTGTTTTATTTGAAAATTATTGAAACGGGGTAAATCAGATCTAACTCAAAACTTTGTATTTATTTGCAAAGCCTTACCTGCCCGTTTAAGGAGTAATGCAGCCACTGCGCTGTCTACGCCACCAGACATTCCTATTGCTACTTTTCGGAACATATTTGTAGTCTTAGACAAGTAAATAAAGTTTTTTATTTCGTGATTACATTTTTATAACCTCTAACTTACAATAAAATTGTATTTTTCAAATACATATGATTATGACATTTCTCAATTCGGTATAAAACATGGTGCATTTCGAAAGCACCAACATTACAGCAATTATATTTTCTGCTTGTTTCTCCGTAAGGAACGCATACCCACCATTTGCTGTACCATCTATGGTAAATAATAAATGTTAGTTTGAGTACCTGTGAAAACCGCTTCGAAATATTTTATTTTATAAATACTGGCAGCACTTCCGATGAACAAGCTAAAATGATTTGACACTTTCAACTACTTCAAATAGGTTATTGTCAAGCGGATTGAGAATTTTTAGAATTCGATACATTTTCTTATAATTTACTTATTAAAATGTCGAACATTAATTTACAATGTTTAATGGGCATACAATGCAATGATTTCGTTATGATAGCCGCTGATCAGTCGAATAGTCACAGTATTATGGTCATGAAAGATGGTGAGTTTGCGGTTTTTGTTGTCTTGTTTTTATCATAAAACCTTATACATAATATGAATATAAACGTGTATTGTTTCTTTTAGATGAAGACAAGATTCACAGAATATCCGATAAGTTAGTTATGGGCGTAATCGGTGATTCTGGAGACACCACCCAGTTCGCCGAATACATCGCGAAGAACATCCAACTATATAAGATGCGCAATGGCTACGAGCTTGGCCCAACCGCTGCCGCAAACTTCACTCGTCGGAACTTGGCTGAATACCTCAGGAGCAGGGTAAATTATAGTTCATTTCATGTATTAAATTTTTGGTAGTAATAAAGTCAGACTGTTTTCATGCCAAGACCTACGTCAAGTAAGGCGCTTGTAAAGATATGTATGCATTCTTAATGCGAAGTTAGCGTTGTCAGAGTCTATCATCTTGCCCTTACTTGAGCCACCGTGATTACGGACAGTTATTTAAATGTGCATTCTTTTTTTATTAAAAAATGTTACGTTTTCCTGTAATACTAATAATCATCACTATTTCAGACCCCATACTTTGTGAATCTGTTGATGGGAGGTTATGACAAGGAGAATGGTCCAGAGCTCTACTTCATGGATTACCTGGCATCCAGTGTGAAGGTGCCTTTTGCTGCTCACGGTTATGGTGGCTTCCTCAGTGTAAGCATTATGGACCGATACCACAAACCAGGTAAACTAATGTTAAAAATATTAGGTTTATTTTAAAACACTGCATTGAATTCACTGTAAATTAATATAACTAGAAGAGATTAAATAAATAGATAGGGCTTAAATGTCATCCTAAATAAAATATAACTTAAATTGATGAGTATCCTCTTTGAAGTAGTATTGTATGTCTTGAAGAAAAATGTAATATAGACTTTACTTCCCTACTTTTTTGTGTGTGTATTTTAATTCATTTTATGGGCATTATAGTGACTACTAGTGGCATTATATTAAATATGTGGCATTATGAATCCATTATAATTTCAAAATTCCATGATTCAGATGCAACTGAAGAAGAAGCTTATGAAATCCTGAAGAAGTGTGTTGCTGAGGTCCACAAGAGGTTGTTTGTGAGCCTGCCCAACTTCCAGGTGACAGTGGTCAATAGAGATGGCATCAAGACCCTACCTACTATCAATGCAGCCTCAATGAAGTAATTTTATGTAATGTAAGAATAAAGGCTTTTTCTCAATTGTTTGTTTCACTTATTCTTCTTTGATTAACCCTTTTCCAGGCATAGTACGAGTTATCTACCACATACGTGCCATTAGAATTTCAACTTTAGCATTCCGATTTAAGGTTCAAATTAGATTACACTTTCTGGAAATGTCACTTGTCTTCAAATGAATCATCAAAGCTGGATTAATTGGAATATATTTGGATTTTATGGAAAAACCTTGTAGATTGGTGTGGCCTGGAAAAGGGTTAAGTGAGAGAATCTGATTTTTAACTCTTATTGTATACTACATAGTGTACTGCTATTATGTCAAGTTTGTAACACTCTAGACACACATACACAGCAATATTATAAAGGTAATCATAGTTTAGTTTTTTTATAATGTTTAATAAAGCTTAGTGAACATACATGGGCCATTAGTATGATTTTAGAAGTTGATTCATTTTATTAAATATGCCACTGAAAGCTTTGGCGTTGTTTATACCATGGGAGCATCGTTGATGATGGCGTAAGCGCCACCGACAATAAGAGGTCTCTTTTCATAGATAATGTCACATTTTATGTGCTCAATAGCAGAAATCGAGTACCAAAAAAACGTGCGAAATAACATCATGCTTTAAATAACAAGTAAAAAAATTACATTTATTTAGCAGAGGTCACAAGGGCACTAGTATAGGTAAGTAATTATTAGCCGGGTCCACACTGAGCGAGCATACGCGCGAGGCAATTTCCTCACGCACAATACGACCAGTGTAGACACTGGCCGGTTTGTGCGTGAGGAAATTGCCTGGCGCTTATGTTCGCTCTGTGTGGACCCGCCTAATGACTAAAATTAATTATTAATTGATGTAATTATGAATCATGCGTTTTCCTCGACCAAGCGCGCCGCCTGGCTTCTACCATACCATGAAGAGGGTCCACAAAACGGCCATTGTAGACGTGCCTCGGCAGAGGCGGAACGCGCGTTTTACACGCCTGGCGCGTATGCTCGCTCTGTGTGGATCCGCCTTTGACATGTGGTTGTAGTGTCAGAGAAGTATGAATTGAACCGAGGGTGAAGGGTCGGTTTTCTTTGGATCAGGCGAGGAAACTTAGGCTATTGGAATTAATCTAGTTTGGTGCAATAATGCATTCTTCTCTTCTTTATTGCTTGCTGAGAAGATTATTGCATTGAAATTATAACATTGTGTTTTTCATTAGCTCCTCCCTTCTACATGTCTTTCATATGGGCCTAAATAATGGGATGGCAATGACAAAATTTATGATATATATAAAATTTAACCATTCAGGCTTCTTAGAAATTTATTGCTAATATTATAATTACATATACATATAAGATTTATAATCTGTCCTCATGTTTTACTCCTTTCTGGGCTAGAGGGTGGCGGGTTGTCCTGATTCTCTGACTGTGAGTTGTTGGGGTCATCACCTCCATTGTCACCTTCATTGTCTGATTGGTCTGAAAACAAGTGCCATTTTAATGCATAGGTGGCATGGCATAGGTATATACATTTTAATGACAACTAACTAAAGGCAATCCAAAGAGGCATTGTATGGTTTTATAAAGCTCTTGGCCTTAAGTGAATCTTTGGATTTGAGGTAATATTCGAGGCACCGCAACCGCCTTGCGCACGATTGTGGTAACCATCTTAAGTCATCTTTGACGACCGGTCAGGCCTAGTGGGTAGTGACCCTGCCTATGAAGCCAATGGCCATTAAAAATAAAGAGCAGTTATAGTACCTTTCTTTTCAGCAGGCATATCTTCAGTCCTGTTAGCCACTTGGAAATGGTATTCCAGTTCATCAAAGTCGAAGACCTGGTCTGTCGGCAGCAGACATGCCAGATATGATGGGAATGTTGGCTTGCATGCTATTACTGAAAACAGACAAATACCATAAAATAACAAATCTACTGTATTCACCTTTCTTCTTTTTCAGTTGGTCCCTCAATGCTGAGGATCGTGACTAGGGATCGGAAACCGGTATTTTTTGTATGGGAACGAAAACGGTATTTTTTCGTTCTTTGTTAATTATTTCCTTTCTAATTGGGCAATAATACGAAGTCGTTATCTAAAAACAAAACAGAGTCCTATATTTAGAGTATAAAATAAACCGAAATATATGTTTATTTCAAAGTTTTTCCAAAAAACCGGTTCCGAACTTCCGATCCCTGATCGTGACATCATGTCCTTCTGTTGAAGACCAGATTCCTTCATAGGCTTCTATACATTATTTTTTTATATTCATTTATTATACAGGTTTATCTTTTTCCTCGCGTTGTCCCAGCATTTTTGCCATGGCTCATGGGAGCCGGGGGTCCACTTGACAACTTTCCCAGAATTGGCGTAGGCACTAGTTTTTACGAAAGCGACTGCCATCTGACCTTCCAACCCAGAGGGTAAACTAGGCCTTATTGGGATTAGTAATAAGCCAAAAACAGTGGCTCCATAAGTCCCTATAGTTTCATAATTTCATAACCAGATAGCCCAGGAACCGTTTTTTTTTAATGATATATAGGAGGAGCTACTGAAGGGAGACCTACCATTAGCTCTCTTAAGTGGAGACTCATCAACATGTGCATATTGGCAATCCTCACTAATGGTGTTTAAAAGTTACCGAGTTACAAAAGATCAAACTGAAGGTTTGCCAAAGAGCTAAGGAGTGCAACAGGCTTGGGGTGAAAACGATTGACCATCCGAAACACTATGTTGCGTACCAAAACAAGCATTGTTGACGTTGGGGTCAAAAACGGCAGGCTAAATTAGGACTGGGCAGGCCATGTATGTACGACGTATGCACCCACAGAGGTGGGCTAAACTAACCACAGAGTGGGTGCCACAACGTAAATGCCGGCATGGTCGGTCTAAGAGATGGCGGGACGACCTGAACGCATTTCTCAGCAACAGGGCGGATGCTACAGTTAATTAGGGAGATTGGAAGTCTAGGGGGAAGCCTTTGCCCAGCAGTGGGACACTACATAGGCTCGTTAAAAAATAAAAAAAGGAGGCAAACGAACAGACGATTCGCCTGATGGTAAGCGATTACCTTGTCCATGGACACCCGCAACACCAGAGAGGTAAAATATGCCCTTTGAGGGTGAAGGATTATATTTCTCTTTTCTTGAAGGTTGGAGGTCGTATTGGTCCCGAAATACCGCAGGTGACAGATCATTCCATAGTTTAGCTGTGCAAGGCGTATTATTGAATACATGTATGGGTGTACATGGAAGTACTTTGCACCTCTGGGGTGCTTCAGGACAACAAAAACATGTACATGGAAGAAAGTTACATATGTTTATCCTCTTTTTTTACATCAATCTACAATACCCCATTGCTGCAAGTTGTATTCATTCAGTAAGTCATTTTCTTCCACTGTAGGTGGCAGAAGTGGACAATATGCAAAGTTATATAAGTAAACTTTGAGAGTGACATAAACTACCCTTCTCTTTCAAAAAATGTTATATTGAATGTGTCACTTACATGGAAACACTGTATTGTCTTCAGTGTTGAAGAGATTGTGTGTTTCACTAGTTTTTGCCAGGAACTTGGTGAGCGCCTTCTCAATGTCCCTCTTCTGACTCGCTGCTTTTTCTCTGATAGCTTCATATTCGGTCACTGGTTGTTTGTGTGTCTGAAATTACAAACTCTGTTAATAACAAATCAGAACAGATTTTTTTATGACTGATAGTATTAATTATGGTAACAATAACCAATTATTGCTATTTTTATGTAGATATAAATCAAATTGAGCCTTGGACTCTCACACTATGCTTCCATGTGTCTTGAGAGCCAATAATGTTACATATTCGCTATCTGAAGGTTGTCTAGAAGAGATCGCTGTTTAGCGATAAGTTCGCCTGTTGTTACCTACACTGTTAGACTCTCTGTAACTTTTATTTTGTAGTCTGCAGTAAAGTATTTCACTATTATTATTATATTTTCATAAGTATCATACTTGCAAATAGTTAAGTTCCAATAGCCGGGTCCACACAGAGCGAGCATATGTGCAAGGCAATTTCCTTGTGCGTTGTCCTCGCTCAGGCGCGCCGCCCCGGCCGAGGCATGTCTACACTGGCCGGTTTGTGCGTGAGGAAATTGCCTCGCGCGTACGTGCTCACTCTGTGTGGACATGCCTATTGCCATTTTTTGTATATAGAGGCTAGGTTTTTTAAGGTGCAGTGCTATTTTGTGCAAATTGTCTCATATGTATATTATAATGCAATATTAGTATCATTTTTTACTTTTACAACAATAACATTTTTATGAGCTTTAAACCTTACAGGTGTCCTGATATAAGCATGGGGATCTGGCAGCGGTGGCAGATGAAATGGTATGTGTGGGGCAGGCTTGGCCTTGGACCCAGCAGACAGCATTGCTGGTGTCCGTGGTGCTGGCGCCTGTTGAGGGGGCTGGATCACATGCCGGTTAGGTCTGGCTGCGTATTGCTCCAAGCCTTGTAGGCTAATGCCTGAAATGTAACAGGTTAATAAGTACGATGAAAACCATTGTCACTTTTAGCAGTAATTTATACGATAAATCTTACAGATTTTGACTACACATTGGTAATATATGATGACATTATTTACCCATATTGATGAGAGCCATGAAAACATCTCCAAGAACTGGTTCAACTCGTCCTGACAGCTCACAATATCCTTTGGCCGAGTTTCCCACCTCAGTAAAAACTGAAACATTAGACAGAGATTAGACATTAGGGTGGGATGTTAATTTTTCTTCGTAGATAATCCCTGTTGAATTCTTTATAAATGACATTTCACTTACAACATTGTAACATCTCCGTAAGAGTCTCTAGAGACATTTTATCAGCTGCATCGAAGCCTGATTCTAGAAGTACTGTGGATACTGCTATGTTAAGTATTCTCCTCCGTGCATCGGAATTGCTTTCCACTTTTTCAGTGGGTTCCGCCATCGTGGCAATGCGTGAATTGAAAGACTAGGTCAGGGTACTCAGGGTCTTATTAATGTGCAAAAATAAGGCAAACAGCTAAACAATAGTTAAATTAATCAAGTTTAAATAGAAACAAGTGAACGTAAACACTCCAATAAAATGTAATTCCCGAAGTTGACGTTTCAATCTGGTTTGCCAGTTTAGATTTTGTCCATGCATTGTCCATCACTAAGGTGCATCTTACATGTTGGTCGCGTCGATGTTTAAGACATTGTTAAATACGTTGAAACATTCAAAACAAAAATGAAGAATCGGTCTTATTGACATTTGACATTAGTTTGGTCTGACGTACGTATACGTAAATCAAGTGACGTAAGCGATCTCGATCTCACTTGTTCTGTGATTTTGTGTGAATTAAGTGGAATTAATTACTTAATATCTTAAATTCAAGAATGCTTACGTAGAGAAAGTGTTTTGATAACAGCAACTAAATATATATTTTTTGATGTAAGGAGCTAGTTATCTATTTGTTATTAGGTTTTCATCATTTGGATTGTCGATTAATTAAGATTATTATTAAGTCTATTTGCCTTTCTATATTATTGTCTTCATTGTTCCTTGCAGCGCGCCATTTGACTCGTCAAGTAATTCCAGTGGTCAAGGTTTGCAGCTTCCGTCAAAATGGTGAAAGTGTACGGGCTTCTAGTTCTTTACAAAGGAGTAAACAGTGCGACAATTTTAAAAGATGCGTACGACTTATCAAGTTTTAGCTACTTCCAGAAAGGTTCAGTCCAAGAGTTCATGTCATTTGTTAGTAAAACTATGGTGGAGAGGACACAGCCAGCTGCCAGACAGTCAGTAAAGGAAGGAGAGTATATGCTGCAAGTGTATGTGAGAGCGGACAACCTTGCAGGCATACTCATTTCGGACCATGAATACCCCAGCAGAGTTGCACACACATTGATAACCAAAATATTGGATGAGTTCACAGCAAGAGTGCCTGCTAACACTTGGCCAACAGCCAACAACACTACTGTAGACTTCCCCGTGTTGCCCCAATATTTAGTCAAGTACCAGAATCCCAGGGAAGCAGATGCTCTTACAAAAATCCAGGAGGACTTAGACGAGACAAAGATCATTTTACATGACACAATAAAGGCAGTGCTAGAGAGAGGTGAGAAACTAGATGACCTTGTTGCCAAGTCAGACAGCTTGTCTTACCACAGTAAAGCATTCTACAAGACTGCCCGAAAGACCAATAGTTGCTGTAACTTCTGAAGAACTTTGTGTCAATTGAACGGCCATAGTTGTTTTAGAGCAAATTATTAAAATGTTATACCATACATAAACATTAATAAATGTAATAAATGTGTATTGTGTGTGATGTTATAAGCTTTTGCTTAAAACTGGGAAACTGATGAATATTCTGCTATTGTTTTATTTGATTATGATTAGTTTGGGGTATTTAGATGCATTTTGTGTAATCAGATGTATAATGTTTACTTTTATGGTGTTATTTGACCTGCTAATGCCATAAGTAACCAATGTTAGTAGAATGATTATTCCAATGTATTTAAGTTAGTAAGGTCAGATAGCTTTGTTAAAATCATATTGCTAGGTTTGCTGCAGCGCTGAGCAGAATAGATAATGTCAAAGTAATTTAGTATATGATGTGAATAGCACAAGTTTTTTTAGAACTTGATTATTTTTTTTGAACATCACAGACATTTACTGTATACAATATTATAGTATTTACAGTTGTCTCATCTACAATTTTAACAAGGCTTATAGTTCATTTTTTTAGCATTAGAAAAAAGGTAAACAATCTTGACATGGCTTCTTTTTTTAACGCTTTTTAAAAATCAGTCACTATTATTTATGAAAGCAAAATAATGTGAATGATCGTATGTGGTTTATAAGTGTTACATATTTGCCATGATTTATTTTTCTAAGGTGTTATTCAATAAAAAGACACATCAACACTGTTTACCTTCTTTCTAATGAAAAAAATGGACTATAGTGGTTAAAACTTGTGTGGATGACAATATATCTTTCTTAATGTGTGTGTAGGATATAAACCCAATTGATATGAATATTATTGTATTAAACCATATTGTATGAATACAATAAAAATGGGCAAAAGACAGTTCAACACTGGGTTTTTACAGTTTGTGACTTATCACCTTATTTATATGATGTGTGACTCATGTGTTTGTTATTACAAGTAGCTTAAACAGATATTCATGTTGGGAAGCTTCAGAATTATAACACAAATATGTTGTATTCTTGAATATATTGTTTTTGAAATTAACGAATATCTAAATACTTATCTCACTTATTTTTAATTCAGTAATGTATGTTTTATTTACATTCCTTTTTATACATTACACTACACTACTTAATAGACTGTTGGTTAATATAGTTCCAACCTATTGTGTTCATAGCCCACCAAAATGTTTACAAGTCCAGAGGTTAGCTGGAACCCTCATACTTATCTAAAATTATTGCAATGATAGTTGACTAAAAATAGTTTAATTAATTTGTTGGAAACATGGTATCTTTGAAATTATTAATTCAAACTGTCATTAGAATGTCGACTTAATGTCTGAACAGTAAGATCTATATTTGAATGAACTATACAGTACCTATGTAAACCAATGAAAAAAATAACGAAATAGTGGTTTAATGAAGTGTAACATAATGATAATAGATTTCTTTGTAATAAGGTGAAAACTACAACTTCAACATGAAATTCCGTACCCGGCAGAAAGAACTTTATAACTCGAGATATAGAACTGAAGAAATCTCAACCTTATGTTATTCCATTTTAACTTCAAATTTCTTCAATTTTATATCTCGGGGTATCAACTTCTTCCCGTCGTGTACCGAATTATTCATAAAATTGTAATTTAACACATTCACTGCCAAGGTTTTCGTAGCGCTACGCTCGTAGCCGATCCTAGAGTTCTCCCGCTTTCTTTGTAGAGAATAACGACTGCGAACTGAGAACCCACCGAGCGAGATCCCGGCACTCAATGTGTTAAAAAAAGCAAATTGTTTTTTGACTAGGTATGACTTACAAAAACCCAATGAACACTGACGAGACTGCTTTTCATTAGTTTACATACAGTATTACTTAAAAAAATCATCTCGGAGGTTATGGTTGATTTTTTTATTACTGACAATAAAGCTGCAATCTAGATTGTGGAAGTTTTAAAGATTGATATTTTTTTATGGTTATATTTCCTACCCTCATTGCCAATAATCGGGAAGTTACCTTCCTCCCGTATATTTAAATCATAAAATACAAATAATACCTAGAGGAATCAACCACATTGGCCGAAAGTCCTAGCGAGACTCCAGAATGTATGTATATAGGAAAGCTTGACACCATTTTTGTATTACATATATGAAATTGTCTAAGTTCTAAAGATCTTGAACAAATACGTGGAGGAACAGTATTTAAATATTTGTAAGTTGTATATTTATAATCGTAACAGTGGTAACAGATGAGAAAAGTCCCTTGTTACCACTGGTTACACGTTAGTGATGGTTATTCCCACTAGTTAGATGACAACCTGGTATACCTAACCCCTGTTTATCGCACCTACTTTTTAGTAAGTTAATATATTTAATTGTTTTCTTGGAATTTTTCGTAACTTCGGTGATATTTCTCTGTGGTAGGTACCTAGCTGCCTAGTAGGATAAGCGTTCCTACGTACGAGGCACACTTAATAATTGATAGTATTGACACACCTAATCATTTATCAATAAAAAAACTGCTAATGATCATTTGTACATCCCGTTGTAAGGATAAGGTACCTGTACGGATGGTCATTTAATTCAATGTTCAAACTACCTATATACTTGCTTTACTCTTTGGTTCAAACACCCCTATGATGGGGCTGGCACCAGTAATAGGATGGTATAGACAAATCCTGTAAAGGGGCTAATCATTGGGACCAGTTCGCCGGACGATATCGGCCTGTCATCTATTCGCGATTGTCAGCTTTTGCTTATAACTGACAAGCCGATATCGGCCGTCGAACTGGCAATCAGTGAGCCCCTTTAAATAAGTATTCACCATCAGTTTATAACTCTGGCATTATTTTACCATAAACAAGGGAGGCAGCTACTTAAGTTAAAATTTTCACTGATATAAATGAATGGCGCCATACATCCCATGACTGGAGCAAAAACCGTAAATAGTTTTAATTTGTTAATAATGTTGAAACCAATTGCAGCAACTTTGATTAAATACATAGAAAACATAAAGGATGAATAGGACATTCAACTTTTAACGCATAAAACGGTAAGTAGTAATTTTACAGCTGTCGATGAAATATGAAAATACTAAAAAAAAATCTCTTAAATGTCCCATGATTGGTGCCGTTAACATATATCGCCGTTGTACATGAAATTTAAGGTGGTGTTCAAACAGTGAGGCAAAGCGATAGGTACGTATTTTTATTGCAATCCGCATGAAATTTCCGGCTCCGCCTAACAACATTCCAGTTGAAAAAAAGAAAACGGTTCTCTACGTTAACATAATTTAACTTTAAATAATATAACGTTAAGAATAAGAGCCTGGAGTAGGGATTGCAATCCGGTCCGGCGGATCCGGTAATCCGGCCGGATCCGGCACTTTTCAGGAGCTACCGCATCCGATAAAAATCACCGGATCCGGTAAAATAAAAAACGCCTAAATACAGCACGCGCTGTGCGTTTCAAATGAGGAAAAGGCAACGGATACGAGGTATGAAGTTGAACAGAACAAAAAACGAATCAAAAAGTTTAAATTTAGTAAGATAAAAATATATTTATTATGACGATGACTGGGAACAGAAGAGGATTTCTTCTTCTTTCATGTTGGTGGCACGATATGACGATTACATAAATACTGTAATAGAAGGAAAAATTAAAGGATGGAGATGCCATGGAAGGCATTTGTAATTTATGCTAAAGAGAAGGATAATGTCGTGTCATAATGATGTGATAGGAGATTAAAAGTAAACAAATGAGCAGGATTAAGTCGGCGGTACTCAACCGACTACAGTTGGGCTCATCAATATGCGTGAATGAAAAATATATGATAATATTGATAATCTTTAGTTTTCTCCGATATACGAGTATGTATATATATGATAAAATATAGATTTATTTCTATTCAAATTTAAGAGAGAATACAATTGAATTGAATTGTAAGTAAGTAAGTAAGTAAATATTCTTTATTGCACCAACAATCATACATTTTACATACATGTAAAACTACAAATGAATTTTAAAGGAAAATAGAACCAGGTAACAACAATTGTCTTTACAATTTCATCCAATCTTATGCAATTTCCTTCATCTCCTGGTACATGCTTCCTGGTACATACGTCTAGCCAATTCTTTATTTGATCTATGTAACTTTTCTTAGGGAGTCCCTTTCCGCAATGGTTTTCAATCCTACATTCTATTATTTTTCGCATGAGATCGTCGTGTCGTGTGTTGTTCCCTATAATTTGACCACTATACTTTTCCATAAATTAAAAAAGTACAATTTTTTTTAAGACATACAGTCTACTACTTTTTCGGACAAAAAAATTAGAGCAAGACTAGAGCGCATTTAATATCAAAATTGGTTAAAAGTAAAATATCTTCATTAAAAGTAATAAATAATACTAAGCGTAGGAGTTGAAAATAGAGTTCCAGTTACTCTTGTTTGCCGCGATATCTATTGTCGAGTAGCAGTACTGAGAGTTCCGCTACTCGATGCTAGATGTCGACTACGAAAATAATAAGCGTTTTGGTACCAAAACTGATGTATGGAGTGAGCACTCTATGTACTTCTTATTTCTCTATGCTAGAATGGATGTCATCGTTAGAGTTTGTGAGGAAAGAGAAGAGTCGTGGAATGTATGGGGCCCAATACATTCCACGACTCTTCTCTTTCCGAACAGACTACAAGAATTCAATCAAAGAACAGTTACGAAAACTTGTCCTTTCTAGGAGCTCCAACCCACCCCACATCCCATCATCCGGCTTTGAAAACTAATCAAATTTATAATTGTAAACGAAAATTTGAGCACTTTTGAATGGTTAAATATAATAAATTGTAGTATATATAGATTTAGGAATACGTATTACGCAAAAAAGTACAAAAATATGTCATTTAATTAACTTTTATATCCCTATACCAAACCGGATCCGGTCCGGCCGGATCCGGCCGGACTATGGCCAAAATCCGGCCGGATCCGGCCGGATTGAAAACCAATCCGGTTTGCAATCCCTAGCCTGGAGACTACCTCGAAAATCTCTATGGCATTTGCTATATGTGAGCAGGTACCTACCTTAACTTTGATGTTTGTTAGACGTTCGCGGTAACCCCCAGATCCTGAGTAAAGCAATAATTAAGTAGGTATTTACCGAATGATAACGAATAAGGTGTACCACAATAATGAAATTTAAAAACGTGTATTTTTCTTAGACATAGCCCAGTTGTTGGAAAAGCGTCCTTTTTCGGAGTATACCTACTTTTATAACTCGAATAGCAAATAAACCGCTATTCGAATGTATTAGACTAGACGTTGTTCAATAAATAATCGATATTTACTGTTATGATTGTCTTAATTCATTCATCGATCCCTACTGCTTTGTTAATATTTGGTAGAGCTATAACTTATATACCTAATGGCTCAGTTTCAGTGGTCGATATAAACCGTGCGGGGAGTCCCCGCAGGCGGTATAACGACTAGTGAAACTCATAACATATAAGTCGATAGTTCGATCGATATACAGCATGCGGGTGACTCCCCGCAGGCGGTAAGGTGGTATAACGACTAGTAAAACTCATAATGGCATGCGTTTTAGAAATCTTCCACACCCCGCATACTAGACCGCGGGCCAGGAGCATATTTCTTTTCGATGATAGTTTTGATGCTGTTTTAAGTTAAAAAAACCGGCCAAGTGCGAGTCGGACTCGCACAGGAAGGGTTCCGTACAAATCTATAAAAACGGTCACCCATCCAAGTACTGACCCCGCCCGACGTTGCTTAACTTCGGTGATTGGATAAGAACCTCAAGAGTGGAAATAAATATTTATTTTATTCTGTTTTTAGTATTTGTTGTTATAGCGGCAACAGAAATACATAATCTGTAGAAATTTCAACTGGCTGACTATCACGGTTCATGAGATACAGCCTGGTGACAGACGGACGGACGGACAGCGGAGTCTCAGTAATAGGGTCCCGTTTGACCCTTTGGGTACGGAACCCTAAAAACCGTCAGCCGGTTGTATCTCGGTGTAAAGACCGTCAGCTGTAAAATGAACATGTAAAAAATATGCGTTATGTATAAATTGCGTAATCCGTTGATGGCGTTTCAGGAGTTTACGCCTGATGAAATGCTACATGTAAACTTTCATGATTTGTTATTGCTATCATAAAAAGGTATAGCACTTATTTTTTACATGTTCATGCGACCAGCTGAGATTCTTAGCACCGCGATATAACCGGCTGACGATTTTTTTTAACTAACAATAGCATCTGAACTATCAACTGACAAAGTATCAATCGGGAGGCGACGGCCATTTCTTTTTTTGTTTGACGTGTTTCGGTGGCTGCCATTCCTCAACCCACCAACGGAGCGGCAGCTGACGTCCACGAAGGTTCATCATACGTAGCCGTTAACCACTATAGGTACGAGTTTTCGGCCGGGAGGCGATTGGTCATGGAAATCTGTTCCTGGCTCGCGGTCTATACGGGCCACATCGACTAATGAAAACAGTTCCCCGAATGCGAGCCCAATGACATCCTTTATGGAAATCTACCGCACCCCGTATACGGGCCCTATCGACCAATGAAACTGAGCCATAAGTGGGACGTAGTTCTTGGATTTGATCTCTTTCGAACAGATTTATTTAGTCACCTATATTTATATACCTATCTAGCTTGGTAACATGGTCCAATTTTGATTGTCATAAAAGTAATAATACAATCCTGCTTAGTTTTACCTCCGTGTGAAGACCTAGTTACGAGCCATCATCATTAATTCATAACCCTTATTTTCCCCAGAGAATAAGGGTTATGAATTATGAAGTAGGGCTCAATAAAGAAAAGCAAGTTCCATTACAGAAGGTCTTGTTTGGACTCGTGTAACTTGTGAACTGTTTTAACTAGGGCTATTATTTTGATGTCAACTTTTAGCTGATATCCTGTTCTATCATTTACCATTAAATAAAGTACAAGTCAACGGCATCGTTTTTGAAAAAAAAATTTTTTTGATGACGATTTTTTTTATCTTTGTTAGTAATTATAGAGTAATAGTGGAATATTCTTTGTCACATTTATGCTTCAAATTTATGCCCTAAGTCATAAGCTATCGAATGATTATTATTTTTTAGATCTGCGATAGGCAAATGGGCAAATGGAACATTAACCAAGTTCAGTAGTGTATGGCACCATAAAACAATGAAAGGGTGCAGTTTTAATATGGTTGAGAAAAAACATAGGTATGGGGGGTGATTTGACGACGAAATTCATCGTACTATACGTGGTTAACGGCTCCACTATACGTGGACAAACACATTGTATTTCACTGTTGGAGCGCCCATTTTCGCCTTTGAGCTAACAAATTCTCGACCACTGTCAGGACTTGTTCATTTGCTTGATATTGCAAGAATTGATGCTCAGTATATGGCCAACCCCGAGATAAGAATAAAACACAGGTTGAAATAAAAATACATATATTAATTACATCAATATTAAATTACAGCCAACATAACTATGTAGATTACAATAATAAAAATATACCTATATAATTTTCATTGAAACAAATAAATTAGATAATAAAAACAAGGTATTTTTTTCTTATTAGTAAAACTAATTCTAAAAAAAATCATTGACTATGCAACTCTGAGAACGGGTAACAAATTGTCTACAAGCAAGGGAGAGTTCTCACTTATAGTAGTTAATTATTATTGGAATTTACTTATTAAGTCTAATTAATTAATAATGAGAAGACAATAACGTTATCAGAGTCTGCATACGAAAACTGGGGACAATTTTGTTTGATTTCAAGATTCCTAAGGTACTTTCCCATTAGTTCTGTGAAACTACGTTCTATAGAAAAAATGGGGAAGTCCGTTTCTGTTCTCAGTTGGCACCTTACGTGCTATAATCTAGCTACGTGATTCAGTAAAACTACATCACTTAGGCTCAATCATTACGTATAGGATAGAAGAATCGCATACTTTCTTATAGTCGTTATGGTAACAGTGACATGGCGGTTGAATGATTTTGACGTACGTGCGTACATAATAGTACATTACGATACAAGTGCGAAAAATAGGAAATTCGAAACGAGTGGTGATAAATTAAAACAGGACCGAAGGGAGTGTTTTAAATCGACACGAGTTGCGAATTACCTATTTGCACATGTATCGTACAGTCAGCGTCAAATACTTTGTAGCAACCAAAGTAGCCAAATAGTTCGGTACACCATATATTTAGTATGGTGTACCGAACTATTTGGCCACTTTGACTGCTACAAAGTATTTGACGCTGACTGTACAACGTTTTACAGTACATATGGCCCTTTAAATGTTCGACATATAGTAACGTAATATGCTAATTTTCGAACTAGTGCGGTAAAGTAGCACCATATGTACTGTAAAGGAGTATTTTAACACCTTCAGTGCCAGCACGGGCTACGCACTACGAGCGTAGCCGATAACACAGGAAAAACCATATGTAGCGAAAAGCGCGTACAAACAGAGAACCTGCCTTGCGGGTTGCTGGCAGTGAATATGTTAAAAAGTGTCTTTTTTCCTAGTTCTAACAAAGCACTGCATTGCGTATTTTCGTTTCGCTATTTTTAAACAGTGCTGATTAGACACAAGTGTTTTCTCGTAGTTACCGCCATGCCAAAGACATAGGTAAAATGTCACGACAAAAGAAATGTTCAGTGGGGAAGTCGCAGCCTCTGTTAACATTCTTGTAACCTAAGTAGAAGAGATTGGTATTATATTACTGAACAATTATGTTTGCAGCTAATTTTTTGGCATGAAGCAATGAAAAAAAGAAAATAGACATAGAACTAACGCTTTGGAATAGACCGGCGGTGATGATGTTATGTAACAATTATCATCTTACTTCGAATTATATTCTTCTCCGCCGGTGGAATAATAAATTTTGCGAGGAATAACAAAGGCGTATTTACAAAAACAACATCAACTTAAACGTCAAGGATAGTAGTGTGGTCCACAAAAGTTGTACCATAAAAATACGTCTTACCTTTATGCATGCTATTTTATGGTGTAACTTATGGTGGCCAGACCCATAGCGAAGGAAGTAAGTACCTACAGAAGTTGCAAACGTATAAATGCCCTTTGACCAACTTCCACGCGGGAGTTATAACGTTAAATATACTTTTTTTTACTTTATGTACTGCGCTACTTAAAATTTATGTCTCTAATGATAAAGAGATTTCACTATTACAGTCGCACATATATCTCTTTTCCACTCTGCGACCGATACACTAACGCTCTAACATTACATTTAAAATATGTTACAATGTTCCCATTTGTTATTTTCATTTTTATGTTTATTACTGGATAAAAATTGCGCGAAACGAAATTGTAACATTTTCGAATTTCGATTCAATTGACGGCGTGAGACACTCGCCTCGCTCAGTCTTCGTAAAGAAATGGGAAAACCGAAGGTAATCGTACAGAGAGCCGAAATGCAGTATATAAATCAATTCCTTCCAAGGCAGAGTACTCCACATATATATTTAATAGAAATATCTACCCAATACATGTATATGTTCAAAACTACGACTGATATATTGTATATATAGGTGAAGATACATTCACGCAGTCGCTATACTTCGCACACTGAGGGAACAATCGTTTCAATTCTTTAGGACCTTGTAAATTGTAAGTCTAAAACAGACCTTACGACATGGCGTTAAGATTCATAATAATGTTACCCAACGCTGTGTCAGCCGAAAAAAATCAGCAGTGTGCGATGTATCAGAGTGATCACTACAAGCTTCATTTGTCTGTCATTGTATTAACAAACATACATTAAAAAATCGATCATGATTTTATTTCATATAATAATAGATACAATGATTCAAACTCTATCACACAATTTCTTTTTTCATTTGATAGCGTCGTCAAAAAGTGTAAATATGGTAATGATTTGACCGTGAAGGAACGTAAACAGAAAACTGGGAGATCCTCGGCCGATGGCGGACCAGGCCTTGCACTGATTTAAAATAATATGCTTAACTAAAAATAATAATTTAATATAGACTCTACATTGACAACAATGTAACAATAAGGTAATTAAAATTAATTATAAATGCCTTTTACATCCAGCCTAATCGAAACTTATCGTTAGCCGTAATCCAATCATCTACGAGAAAATAGATTAAATTTTACACTCAGTTCCTACAGAAATTATACATAAATAGGACGCAGCGCACTCTAAGCAAATTAAAGAAAATACGTCGCTATCACTACACAATAAAACCGCCCATGATCACTTACAACCTACTTACACATTATAAAAGGCATCATTTGATACTTCTTCAACGAAACGAAATCAACATAAGTAGCGATACGCCAAATCACGTCACATAGCAACACAGGGGAACGGCGTATATCGAATCATACAAAAATGGCGATACTACTATTTGCACCGGGAACGTTTTGTACTAGTATTAGGGTCTACTCGGGAGTCCTAAATTAACTTTGGTGTTTGCACTGTGGGGTCGTCACTTGTTGGGCACCTGGATCTTCTTGGAGCGGAAGTCGTAGATCTTGCGGCAGAACAGCACGAGCTCGGGCGACACGCCGGGCGGCAGCTTGGCGTCGTTGGTGGCGGCGGCCGGCGCGTCCGCCGCCGGCGCGGGCGGCACGATCGACGGCGCCGCGCGCACGCCCTCCTCCGCCGCTTTTAGCCGCTTGCGGTATCTGCAATCGGTCCATGGGGGCAATGCTTAACCAGCTCAACTTCAAATATAGTATTACTTTATTCATGTAGGGCTAGCAACAAGCACTTATGAATAGTAACACAGTATTACATATTTTTATCTTAAGCTAATTATCAGAGCAATTTATTGATGTAAATATTATTCCATATATAATACTAATGAATATAATTCATAGATCAAATTTAATACTAAGAATTTCACAAAATATCGTCAAACAAAAAAAAACATTGTATATAAAATACTAGTCTAGAATGTTTCTAGAATAAATTCTAAATGTCAATCATCATTATTCAAATATTATTTATTATAATAAATAATTAATCATTTCGAATCACAATTAATCCCACGTTGTTTTATCATTCATGTAGTCTTGTGTGGTATAATAAGCTTTAGAAATAAGTTTACGCTTTACATGATTCTTAAATTTATTAATTGATAATTCACTAATATGGTTTGGAAAATTATTATTAAATCTTACACAATTACCCATGAATGATTTTTTAATTTTATGGATCGAAGAGGAAGGACCGTATCGATACTAAAGACGGTTGATTTAAAATAGCGCAATGTAAAGTGAACTTTGCACTTTAACATGTACCTAAGGAAACCGTTTAGACTTTGCCCAAAAAATACTTTTGACGGCGACTTTGGGCAACGGTAGGAGCATGTCTGGGAACGCGTTTTCACCGTTTAGTATAAACCTCACTCACCGACAGTACTCGTTGAAGGTGAGCACGTAGCACTTGTCCTCGATGCAGGCGACGGAATTGGCGTCGCGGTGGCGCGACGCGAACACCTCGTCCGGCGCGTCTTCCGGCTGCCGGCCGCCGTGCGTGTGCTCCGGCCGGTAGTACCATACGAGGGACACCATCATTTCACCTGAGATCAATATACTAAATTTATTATAAGTAAAAGAAAACATTAAAAAAATTATTTTGTAGGAAGCGAAGCGAAGACTAACTATTTACTTTGTACTGTTCACCTCG
This sequence comes from Cydia pomonella, assembly GCF_033807575.1. Classification (NCBI taxonomy): domain Eukaryota; kingdom Metazoa; phylum Arthropoda; class Insecta; order Lepidoptera; family Tortricidae; genus Cydia; species Cydia pomonella. The sequence continues at coordinate 8,584,222 of NC_084717.1, read as the reverse complement.
AAGAAAGGAAACGGGGCAACACACAAGGGGTACTACTAATAGACCGCGAGCCAGGTACAGATTCCCATGACCAATTGCGTCCCGGCCGAAAACTGAGAAAAGGGTGATCCATTTAATGAGAGTCTTTTCGTGCCATCGCGGTCGCCACCGCGGCGGTGTAGCCGGCTGTGCTGTACTCACCGTCGTCGGGGTTCTCCCACAGGCGAGCGACGCGCGCCACGAAGGGTTGCGCGCGCGCGGAGGAGGCGCGCAGCAGCACGCAGTCGCCGCGCGCCACGCGGTCGCCGCTCGCGTGCGTCATGCGCGACCAGCAGCGCGCCGTGCGGTCTAGCCGGCTGTCGTTCTGTAAAATACAATGGCGGTGAACATCCAACTAGCGGTATGTTTAAAGCGTAAGGGTCAGTTGAACGTTCTAACGGTGCGTGACAGACGGTTTGGTGTAACCGACCCTAAGTCTTCATCGGGCATTGAACTGTACCTTAACTCAAGCTTAGAATTTTTAAAAGGACTTAAGTAAATTTTAAATTAAAATAAAGCTTATTTGCTCACAAAAAGAACAAATTTCTAAATAGAATTTTCACAAAAAAAGAGCTCCGACCTGTGTTAAAGCTTGCGAAAAAAAATTGTTACAGACGAGGAGACGACAGAAGTGTTCCAGAAGTGTTTTGCGAGCCGAGATTGGTACAGAACACAAAAAATGTATTAATTGGTACAGAACACAAAAAATGTATTTATTCTATACCTAAACACATCTAAATATTAATAGAAAACTACGTGACTTCAGTCATCCAGTGATTTTTGTTTACGTTTTTTACAAATCCAAATGCGAAATATACTAAAGATACAAATAAAGATATAATGCGCAGTAACTCACATTGAGGTAGACTTTGGAGATGTGGTCCTCGCCGTCCCAAGTCCAGCCGTTGCTCCAGCGCGGCGGCGCGCGCGGCTCGGGCGCCAGCGCGGGCGGCGGCGCGGCGGCGCGGCGGCGGCGCGCGCCGGCCAGCGAGCGGCGCCGCCTCACGCGCCGCGCGCGCCCCGCCCGCGCCGCCCGCCCCGCCCGCCCCGCCTGGGGCGTCGGCGACGCGCACGCGTCCTCCACCAGGAGGGCCGCCTCGTCGGTCTTGATCACGCCCTTCTTTGCGAACAGTTTCACCTGAACATACTCAAAATATGATCACACTGCAGTGTAACGACGAGGCTATCTGAGTCTGTATAAGCCATATCTATGGATGGAAGCGGTATGCCGCTTGTTAATTTTTACATCCATCTTATAACATATATATTTATATATATTCATCCCGACAACGTTCATCTTTCACGCGATATATCCACTTCTTACTAAGTTTACCTATAGGAAGCGTGCATGAAGCATGGGTAGCACAGCACCCCCCCCTTTTATTGGCGCGAAGCATAATGTCATGTTTTTATTTTATTTAAACCACTAGAGGGCAGACCCCACAACGCGCAATAGAGCGTGCGTGAACTGTAGGGAGTAGAACCTGCTTATAAGCGTTAGTTGTTAAAGTTTTCGATTGGCACGAGGTGGCAAAACCTCCAACACGCACGGTCCTGAACTATCTTATAGATAGGATTAATTAAGTTTTATCATGAGACGAGAAAAAAAAGTTATAAAAAGGCTCACCTTTTCTCCCACAACCTTGTCGACGAGCTTGCACCGCTTCACCGGCTTCAGAACCTCCTTGGCTTCTTCTTTGTCGGCTTCCTTCTCGGTCTCTTTCGGGACATCCTCTTTATCGGCCTCAGGCTTCTTTGCCCCTTTCTTCACTTCGGGAACTTTATTACTAACACTATCATTCTTGGCGGACTCACTTTTGTCCTTAACGGCCTCACTTTTGTCCTTCACGGCCTCTGTTAGAATTGCTTCGCCAGAAACTACGGTACTATTCTTTTCGGTTTCACACTTTGTTGGCACTTTAGCGTCCTCCTCGTAATCCTGTTTCTCGGTGGGTTTTAATACTGATTTTAAATTGTGCGTTATTTTAGAATCGATTTTCTCTATTTTACACGATTTCTTGGTTACTTTTTTCTCTATCACGGGCGATCCCGTGGACCTAACGCCATTGACGATACCATTGGTATCGACGATATTATTATTGATGTTTAATGTCTTTTTAGTTTGCGCGATATTTTCACTGGGCGAAAAGAATAGTTCAGCTGGATTAATCTCCTTATCGGAGCCGTATCCTTTCGCGTCCAACCTATCAATACTATTTTTCCTTAACAAATTATCAAGCAGCACGGCACTTTTAGTTTTGGGTTTCATGGCGACGGTATCTTCTGGAAGCGCAGCCACGTTCTTAAGTCGCGGGTCGTCGCTGACAGCAGAGTGCTCCACGACGGCTTTCTTTGCTTCCGGTTCCTCCGCGGACTTATCCGACTTTCTTTTCAGAGATTTCCTCTCCGCCGCGGGCGTTTTAGGCGTCCGCCTCGGCTTCTGAGTCTTCCTCTTGGGCTCTCTCGTGACCGTCTCAATGCGCGTCTCGGTCTGTTCACTCGAGACCTTCCTGCGCTTCTGAAGTTTCACATGTTCGCCGATGCCGTTTGTCCGGCAAGGATCTTCCAGTTCCGCGTCTTTCATTTCAATCTCCAGCTTCGGTCTTGAGTATCTCCGCTTGACCGCCTCGGGCGTATCGGGCGCCGCAGCTGCCTCTATCAAGGCTATATTGTGCTCTCGTAGGGCGAGCGTATCTGCCTTTCGCGGCGGAGAATAAGTCGGGCCCTCGTTTTCCTTCTTAACATCGACTAGAGGCGTCGTTCGTTCATCAGAAGAGGACAGATCGATGGGAACGCAAAGAGGAGGGGAGATAGCGAGCACGTCATCGTCGGCGTCGCTGTGTGAGGCGGGCGGTGGTTGGAGGAGTAAGCCGGTGTCGTCGCCGGCGAGGGAGCGGCGAGCCATGGCTTTGCCGAGGCGCGCGCGTCGCGGCGCCGATGGCGGCGGCTGCGGTGCGCACGCGCCGGCCGAGCCTCGCGCGGGCGACGGCGGCCCGGGCTCGGGGCCGGGCAGCTCCCGCGGCAGACGGAGCGCGTCGCGCACGTCAAACTCCCGCTTGGGCGAAGCGCCGCCTATGGCTGGCACGGGACACGGGTGCGGAGCGTCGGCTGCTGCTGGCGGCTCTGGTTCTAGAGGCGGATCCTGCAACGGGTAAAGTATATAATACAATTCTTGATCACAAAGAAGGGATGTGAAGCCCAATTCGATCTATAAACCCAATTAGCGGTAGGCTTACCTTTCCGCTGCCGTGGGTGTCGGACACGGCGTCCAGCGCGCACGCCCGCACCTTCGCTCGGAAGGCGCCCCCGGGCGGCGCGAGGGCAGGTGGGACGTCTGCCGGGCCGCCACCGGTTGGGGCTTTACCAGTAGCGGGCCCAATAAGGACGTTTTTTGGACACGCGTTAATTGGGCACGGGCATCCGCGGTATTCTGGAAAACAATGTTACAATGAGTATTTGTAAGTACATCTTCCAAGCCTTTACATATAATAGGAGCTTAGTTCTGGAAGATGTGTCCATAAAACCTACGCTCCCCTCGCAATCGAATAATAAATTTAATTCCCCATCCATAGATAAAATTGTTAAAATGTTACGAGACTAAAGGAAGATCACCGTCAGTGTATAGGAACGAAAGATCGATGTTCATATAGGTAATATAGGTATTAGTTTTAGTTAAGTATTTAAGTACGCGTCCGTTTACGTCTGGTCCGTCTGATAAGATCGAGTGAATATAAAAAATGTTGATACAAATGAGCTACAATATAGTATACATGTCACTTAGTGAGTTCAGACATGTCCGGACTTTGATAAGGATGGCTCATCTGGTCATCAAGTGCTAGGTGAGTCATCCACTGAATTGCAATCTGATAGTGCAACAATTTATCATATTTGATCAGCGATAATAGCAAGTAGCCATTTCTAGCGATCTTAATATTTAGGATTTAGTTTCCCAGAGTACAAATACGAGTATGCATCTTCCTACAGTTAGTACTTAATTATAATGTAAGCCATCAATATCAGCGCGATTTTTATTTAGCTCTTAACTACTATCTGTAGAAAAACGTTTCATTTAGTCTTAGGACATCATATTTACCAATCAAGAGTTCAAGAGTGTTCACGAAAGAACACGTATAACTCAACGGGTAGGTAAATATAGCTATCCAGACTGCAGTTAATATGTCCAGCAGGCCTATTGCTATAATTTCGGCCTATTTTGATGATGATCGCAGGAAACCGTCCAACGTTATTCGAAGAGATCGTTTTTCTAGAAGTGGACGTCATTGAGCTGACGTGAATGATATAATATCTATAGACGTACGGATCCCGGATCGCCACACTATTGGTTGGCGTAATGCTAAATGTTTAGTACTGACCGACATATGGTATCCTCTGCGGCGAGTGTTGGTAACATGGCGGCTGGCCGTAGTATTGTGGCGGAGGATACGAATCGCTGCCGACTCCCACCATCTGAAACACAAGAAACATGTTATTTACAGTAAGATGTTTGAACTGTTAATGATTAGTAAAGATTACTATTAGAAGATAACTACTAAAAATGTACCCTATAGGTAAGAGTCCATGGAATCGAACAAATCACAGTTCACACAGGACAGGATGTTTACAAAAGACGACTTCGGCGATGACGATACCGATTGCTCGTTTCACTTTGCTCTACATATTTTGATTAGTTTTTGTCTTCCGTCGATTTAACAGGCTTGAATAACCCAGATATAAACGCATCGATAGAAATTGATTCAATCACGCTTCAACAGTTTTGTACTGTACTAGACAACAATGTAAGCTTGAATAGCAGCAAGACGCTTGATCGTCTTGGATCCCAAATTTACGCGGAATGTGCTGCGTGCTGCATGTCCTTGTCCATTAGGGTAGGGCATCTTATGAGTCCGCAGCAAGCTCTATTCGCCATACAAACGTAGTTACGCTCCTATTTTAAAACGACTAGCTTGATTGCTCCGAAACATACAATAAGATAAGGTATATTTATGCCTATTGTTAATTTATGTATTATTAAAATAGTTTTCGGTCTATTTAGTTTGTTTTATCAGCTGGAGCAATATATAATTACAGGCATAAATTTACCTGTTGTCATTGTATCTGGAAAGTTTCATTATAATATTTATATCTTCAAATGAAACTCATATAATATCGATCGAACTTCACTTCAAGAAGTTCGTTTGATCATCAAATATAAGGCATAGATATCGGATTGTTTCGTTTCACAGATAGATTGATTTCTATCACTCCTATTGAAACCTGAATTACCAATCCTCTTAAAAATACTGATGAGACTGCATTTTGAAGGATTGCCTAGTACGAGTAGGTACGTTAAAGGTACTTACTGGTGCGTCGGGCTGCGCCGGTGGCAGGTGGTAGCGCCCCGGCGGTCGGTAGTACTGATAGCAGAGATCAGCGGACGGGTAGTATGGCCCATACTGCTGAAGTACCTGTAAAGAAAACTTAAGTTAACCTCACATTTCAACACGCTAATCAGACGACCCCTTATTTACTGTACCTATTTACACTTATTAGTGCATTTAGTGCTCGAATGGGTGAAGTATTTTTATTAAACGTTTAATTTTAATAGGCAAATCGATGAGAATGACGTTGACTAGATTATCGGTATCTTTAACCTAGAGATACTGGTAATCAAGCTTCATTCATTTTACATAACAAAATATCTACTAAAAAACGACGTCAGATTGCATACCAATATACACACAAAATTATTTTATGAATACACCAAAGTAGATATTAGTAACAGCATAACACCCTATTCTCCATGCAGCTATTCAAACGAACAATTAACAGTGGTTAATTTAATTACATATCGACCATTAATTGTAAATGATAACATAAGTATTATTACGTCGAAGCTGTTGAAAGCAATCACAGTACCTACATACAGTATCTTGACTTACACAAACTTGAAAACCATGAACAGCCGCAAGATCTCTATCTCTCTATGCGAATCTCTACTCGCCGGCCAATTCGGCGATGTTATTAAGTTCACGTGCGTCTCGCGTCATTACATGTACGGACAACTACGAGCGAAATGCAAGATAACTGAATGACATTCTGATGTCATTTTACGTTTAATTAGCCGGTCGGTAAAATTTCACGCAATGGAATCTTTGGTTTCGGTTAGAATTTTTTTACACTGTGTCAAGTACGTCAAGCTACTTTTGTATCAGTAAATATTGTTTACAATAGTAAATAAGTGCATGAAGTCATGATACTGGTGATGTTTGTTCTGTTGCGTGCGTATTACAGTTGCGTACGCAGTCACGAGTCGGCGTCGACAATTTAATCCGTACATTTTAATTCCCCACGTGCCCCTGGGTCCCATTTGTACAGGTCGCGGCTCCGTCGGGAGCTCTGGGCGTTTGTCCCGCTAATTAGCTTTGTGTGTAATGTTCATTCTCGTAATTAATAGCACGTTTTGTTAACAGGTGCTTGGGTTTGCTTGATTTTGTGAGATTATGCTAAATCAACAAGGAAAGACTCACATTACAAATTTACAAAACAATGACAGCGAATTACTGCGTGTTATTTTAGTTAACGACTGAATCTTTATTTATTGAAATAAATACGTGTCAAAATATTCGTAGAAATCAAAAATAATTTATTTGCATCGATACAGTATGGAAATGTTACAAATTACAATACATTGTGTTACAGTTAAAGTTCAATTATCTAAGCTTGCATGCAGAAAAGGTTTTATCTGTTATAAGTGAAATAAGACCGTTGTTTTTCCTCAGATGTGTCATTTACCTAATTAATTTTACAAATAATCGTGAATTTTAGGTGAGTTTATCCGTCGCGCTAACGGGGGCGGCACCTAAAATTAGTGCGATAAGGACAACTGCAGCTTAGGCGAAAAATCTGGTAAAATCATAAAAATCGAGGTATCATACACGATTGTTTCCTCTCTCAAAACTTAACCAATCGTAACGATATTTTGAAATCAAAATGGTAATTAAATTATATCTGTGTCAGTTTTGAATACCTACTATGCATTTCTTTGCTGCCTAATCAATTAGGCCGTTTTTGCGATGTTTGAAGTGCTCAAGCGCTTTTAAAAAATAAAATCGACTCCGAAACAGATATTGATAATATTAATTTGTCTGTAATGAAAAAACTTTGCTCTACGGTCAAAAACCACAAGCAGGAAAGAATCTAGTACATTTGTATCGAAGAAAAATCTTCTCGACAAATCAAACGAGGACATGATCCATTTAAATAAGTAATAAAATAATAACGTTGGCATAATTTTACGAGTATTATATAAAGCGAGACGAGACTGCGATTACGAAACTGTTTGTTTCTAATAAATAAATTAAGGTCTTTATTTTACTATCTTCTTATTGAATGCCTGAAAATAATCGTAAGCGTTTTAAAATACTGGTTTCAAGTAATCTCAATAACAATAATCATAAACAGCTAGTATAGGTACTTATAAAGTTGTTTATGTGTTATAGCTTTATCAGTAATGGTTTTAACGATTTCGATAAATGTTTATGGTGTTTTGAGGCCAGAATACCATTTGACCCGTTATTGAGCATACCATATCGCTCACATTTGTACAAAGTATTTCAATAAATTAAAATAAACTTAGTTTTTATATGAACATAGAACATTAGTAATAGAATGGCGCAGTGAAAATGTGTCACATTATATGGAAATGACCATATACAGTGATATGAGTTCAATTCACCTTTTTTTATTAGAATAACCTCAAATACACTTTGAAAGCACTTGTTTATGTGTTTTGTGTTTGTGTGTTCGCTAAAATTGTATTTTCATGTAGTCGTGTTTTCCTCAAATGCTGGCTCGTACAAATGACCTATTCGGAACTTACGTCTGAAATATATTTACTACTAGCTTTTCGGTGAAGGAAAACATCGTGAGGAAACCTGCACACATCTGCGAAGAAATTCAAAGATCAAATCAAATCAAAATGTTTATTTTGTAAATAGGCCTATGCTAGCTCTTTTACATGTAAACTTACAGCCAGGTATATATTCTATTTTAACATAAATAAACAATTATAGTTAATTTAATTCATTTTTATTCTCTATGAATTCACTAACAGTATAATAAGCTTTTTGTAAAAGCTGTCGTTTCACAATAGTCTTGAATTTATTAATTGACAATTTCGAAATATTTAGTTGGTATGGTAACTTATTATAAAACCCCAGTTCCCCATAAATGACATGTTTACTTTTTGTAAGCGGAAACCTGGAATCGCTAAATTATTTTTATTTTTGGTACCTATTAAAATTGTGTACGTCACGATGTATGTGAAGTCCCCAATCCGCATTGGGCTAGCGTGGGGACTATAGCCCAAGCCCTTTCGCGCATGGGAGGAGGCCTATGCCCAATAGTGGGACGTATATTTTTTTTTTATACTACGTCGGTGGCAAACAAGCATACGGCCTGTCTGATGGTAAGCAGTATCCGTAGCCTATGTACGCCTGCAACTCCAAAGGAGTTACATGCGCGTTGCCGACCCTAACCCCTTCCCACCCTCGTTGAGCTCTGGCAACCTTACTCACCGGCAGGAACACAACACTATGAGTAGGGTCTAGTGTTATTTGGCTGCGATTTTCTGTAAGGTGGAGGTACTTCCCCAGTTGGGCTCTGCTCTAGATCTGGAATGACATCCGCTGTGCTGTGCCCTACCGCACAGAGCGAGATGACATTCACAATGCCCATACCTCTCTTGTGGACGTAGTTTAAGGACATACCCGGGTCCGAAAATATATCCGTCCGGGTATATAGGCCGTTTTTTGTGTTTTCTTATATTTTAGATATTTAAGTATGTTATATTGGATTTATTAGAAGATTTGATCGATTTATTAGAAGCTTACTTATTTTTATATGTATTTTGATAATAATTCTACTTGGTAAGATCTTGCGTTGAAGATGTTTTGCCCGATACTGGAATGGAGTGAATTCAACTCGGTCAATTGAAATTAATGATCACTGCAAAGTTCATCAATGCACAATATTATATTTCACAACACCCGAATAATTTTTTGTCCACATTAAACCGACATGCATTTATACGTCACATTATGACGTCAGTGAAAAGCTTGCCTGAATAAGCACTGTATTACGGTATTAGGATCACACGTCACAGTGAAGCTCATATTGTGTAGGCGGTGCCCACACTACACGACGTGTATGACGTCACACAGTAATGGCGTATGCTATGAACTTACGACCGCTAATAAATTACAAGGTCTCAGCTGCATTCTGGAACATTTCAGTGACCTTTTCAATGTCGCTTTATTAATGCCTTTTTGCCAATGTTATAGTACTTATAGTTAAGTTTTCGTAAGGGATTTTTAATAACTCCCCGCCGAGGTTTTCTAAAGGGACTACAGTATGAGAATCTTTAGAAAGAAGTGTAAGTACAGGTTTTTAGGCTCGATTGGTCGTATGTGACAGTCATGTAGTTGCATGGGTTAATTAAATATAACGTAGTTGGATTTGGTTTTTATTGAGGTGGCGGCGCACACAGGTCTTGTGAGCAAGGATCTCGCATAGGATACGGGCGAGCCTTGCTCATTTGCATATCTGCCGCCAGTTTTCCTTTAGTCTCCTTATACGACACCCACGGGACGAGATGGGGTGGTGTTATTCTTTTCTGATGCCGGCACGATGGATTTGGTTGCACTCATGTTTTATGTTATGTACCTATCTTAAAGTTCTTACTAATAAAACCACTGGGCACAGCACAAGCACGACAAACTGACAATTTGACGGCGTTTTACTTATTAGGAATTAGTGGATAACCCTCAGAGCGTGTCTACACTGAAGAGATAACGATGCCGCTTTGATCGGTGCGGCTTGTATGTTATAAAACGTACGACGCGTGTTAAGCTTGAATGTGAAGTTTTTAAATAAAGGGGACTTAAAACTGCTAAAAATGTCCACCAGTTTCTGTCAGAAAGAAGCCCCATGCATGCAATTAAATGATTGAGGTTTTGATAAAAAATCATAATAACTACAATTTGCCATGCTGTTTACATTTGCTAGCTCATACCGTCCAGTTTTTCAGTTTGTTAAGTGTAGAAACGTGTCTTTATTTCAGTAAATTAATTAAATCGAAACTTATTCGTAGCAGTTTCGAGATGTCCTTTTGACCCCTCCATATCGGCTATGTGTGCGCAGGGCTCTCATCAAGTGAAAATGAAGATTAAAAGTCGTCAACGAAGGCTGTTGACGACTTTTAATCTTGTAACTTCAAAGTAGCCAATCGCTAGGCTATTTAATGATTGAAAAGTCCCAAGACTGCAGTACAAATTGTTTTAATATCTCTTTTAACTTACCGGTGGGTGCGGGGCGTGGTAATGCGGCGGGGGGTGGTACCGCGCGAGCGCGCGCTCTGTGTCGCCGCCAGCTTCCTTGATGAGCGGTCCGGCCGGCTGGTAGTATCCTGAGGACAAACAGATATACTCATTAATTGCATGAACAACGTAAGAAGGAAATCTACATATCAAAGGCATTTATTCATAAAACTTAGAAAACCCCTGTAAATGTATCTTTCTAAAAAACACGACGAGTAAGGACAAACCATTTTCAACGGCTTGTGACATTTGACAGATGTTAATGAGTAGGTAACACCGTATGATTATTGTATTGAGATATTTAAAAGAGCGTTTCGCCTGACTCTCCCTTTCTCCGGGGTTTCGGCACCGTGCCAATAGCGATAAAATAAAATAAATGCAAATATATATTTGTAAGTACAGGTGCGAACTGATAGTATTACTATTTCTTACTATGTACAGTCAGCATCAAAAGTAGCGGATCAAATAACGCTTCGTAAGTATCTACAATTCTGTAACAGCCTAACAAAAGTGATGTCTTTAATATAGAACAACTAAGACTGTATAAGATATCGTTTTAAAAGCGAATTATAGAAATTTATCTATTTTTGGAAGAGTTATCCAGAATATCAGATACTTTTGGCTCGTTGTTTCATCGGCTACTTTTGATGCTGACTGTACATACGAGTATGTGTATTCATGGCGCATTCGCCAGATCTGGATACACCATAATAAATAAAAAGATATGACTTATATGAGAGATAATGTAATTTATCATATACGTATGTATGTATTGTATATATGTAGTTTAAACACTTTAAAACAGCCCGCCAACACTTTATAATGACTTTGGCACCGATAAACTGCTCCCGTCGTAGTTATTGGGTAATCGTACGATAAAGGTCAAGTACAAAGGCAGCGTCAGTCGACCGGATACGATTAAATCACCATACATCCGTATCAGAAAATCATTTCAAAATGTCCAAGGAATATTTGACATTAATCTAAAATTGTTCTACTAAAAACATTTTGTACAATGATATTGTACATTTCGTCATAGGTTTTGCTGCCATGTGCCTTTAACAGCTGTCTTTTTTTCCACTGATATCTACTTATATTTAAGGCTACATTTAATAAAATATATCTGAAGACTGAAGACGACTTAGACAAAATCAGAAATATCAGAAAACTATTTAAAAGATATTCTGGAATGTATGCAAACCTTAGTTCTAACTTTGGTACAACGACGCAAGTAAAGCATTTAAACTTAAACTTTGCTATTTTCGTTTTGACTGTATATTTTAAAAACTTCGAGCATCTTTGCGATTTCTAACAAAGAACGTTCTCCTGTTTCAAACTATCCTTCCGTTGGATGCGGTTAGTGATACGGTTTCTTGTGTTTTTATAAAACCTAGTTTTATGTCGCTTGTTATGCAAAATTGAAGACAACGGCATTCGAACTTAATAATTTAATTTTAAATTTTTCTCATTTAGCTTGTTATCGGTGCGAGTAAAATGCGCGGCAGCGATGTCAAGATGAGATTAAATTAAGCATTCTTTTGTATTGAATTCGCGTGTATCGTATATTATTTTACTTTGGCACCCTTTGAGCTTCATTTTATTTTTATTTAATGACAATGTGCATTACCGATTACGTGAGATCTACTTATGTAAAATCCCGAAATGTACTTTCTTTGACTCAAAGAAGACATCAGCAAAAGCAATTTGAAACTGATATTACGAGTATGAAATTAGTCGGATCAGTGGGATGGTTTCTATATTATATAAAGCTGCAGCCCGAACATGAATTGACACGAATTGTTCTCCCGGAAGGAGGCGCGGGGGGGATTCGAGTTTGGTACGGTCGTACAGGGGGCGGTCCGGTGACCTCCGGAAAAATCCGACATTCGGTCTACCGGATCGGGACAGAAAAATGTTTGACGGCCCGGCTAAACGGTGGGAGATAGTGGGGGGGTGCTCGACCAAATGTCACAGAGGACCCTGGGCAGTTTCGGAGGCCGCCATTTTTTTTTCAAAATGGCGGATTCAAAATGGCGGCCGATTTTCATGTCGGTCCCGGCGCGCTCAAATTTCGGTCACGGAATCTCGGGGCCCTCTAGATCGGTATGGAAAAAAAAACTTTGGAAAAAATCCAAGATGGCGGACACCATGGCCACTTTTATTTTGTATGGCAACTTTTAAACGGTGACAGATAGGTGGGGGGTGCTCGACCAAATGTCATAGAGGGCCCCGAGACAAATGGAATGGCATTTAAAAAAATTCAAAATGGCCGACTCAAAATGGCGCCGAAATTTCAAAACGGTCCGAGAGCGCCGAGGACCGGTACGTGGGTACATATGGGCCCCCGCATTCGAAAAAAAATTTTTTTTTTTTTTTAGCTCGAAAAAAAATTTGTATGGGATTTTTTTTCGAATCCCCCACATGCCAAACGGTGAGAGATAGGTCGGGGGAGCTCGACCAAATGTCATAGAGGGCTCCGAGTGGAATCTGAATAAGAAAAAAAAAATTCAAAATGGCCGACTTTTTTTTTTTCTAAAACTTCAAAAAGGTCCGAGCGCTCTGAAATTTCGGTCGCGGTATCTCGGAGCCCCAATGACTCCTACGGAAAAAAAAATTTTTGGAAAAAATCCAAGATGGCGGAGAAATGGTCAATTTCATTTTGTATGGCAACTCTCAAACGGTGCGTGATAGGTGGGGGGTGCTCGACCAAATGTCATAGAGGGCCTCGAGACAAATAAAACTGGATCAAAAAAAATTTCAAAATGGCCGACTTTTTTTTTTTTTTTTTAATGTTGGTCCGAGCGCGCTGAGATTTTGCATGCGGCGAGCCTGGGGGCCAAGATTACCATATGAAAAAAAGTTTTTTGGAAAAATCCAAAATGGCGGCGGACAGGGGCAAAGTCAAATTTCCAAGTAGGTTAAGCGAGCCCGAAGGGCGAGCTTCAGGCTGGGAGGCCGAAGGCCGACCCCGCGGAGGGCCGCCAGGCCCGGAGCTTCACCCCGAGTGGCCAAGCGTGTCCTACTCCCAGTAATTTTGGGCGAGGCCGAAGGCCGAGCTGCGGGCGTGAGGAACAAAGCGAAATCCTATATAAAAACTGTGTTAAGCGAGCCCGAAGGGCGAGCTTCAGGCTGGGAGGCCGAAGGCCGACCCCGGCGGAGGGCCGAAGGCCCGGAGCCTTCTCCCCGACCCCCAAGCGTGCAACCCCCAGTAATTTAAAGCGAGGCCGAAGGCCGAGCTGCGTGCACAAGGTGCTCCCAAGCGTTCTACCAAGTCAACTGTCTTGATAAGCGGAGCCGGCGGGCCGAAGGCCCGACGGCGATGCGTCGAGGCTAGCGAAGGCCGAAGGCCGAGCTCCGCGTAGGGCCGAAGGCCCGAAGCGTCACCTGAGAAGGGGAAGTTGGGGCTTAAACACGACCCAATAGGAAAAGTGTCTTAGACAAGCGAAACGGCGGGCCGAAGGCCCGACGTGAGCTTGTCAAGACACTTTTACTATTGGGTCGTGTTTAAGATCCAACTTCCCGCACTACTCCCGAAGCGAAACCAACCCTCCTCGAGTGTCTTAATAAGCGAAGCGGCGGGCCGAAGGCCCGACGCTGAGCTTCGAAACCCAGCGAAGGCCGATGGCCGAGCTCCGCGTAGGGCCGAAGGCCCGGAGCGTCCCATTGGATCGCCCAAGCACGCGAGGCCGAAGGCCGAGCTGCGAGAGTGCGGCCCAAAGCGGAAGTACAACCGCAGTACCCTTCTCCTTTGGAAAACAAATATTCTTTATGCTAATAATAAGAAAAATAACGGGAAAAGTGATAAAGCGATCCGGTAACAAGTCAACTGTCTTAATAAGCGGAGAGGCTAGCGAAGGCCGAAGGCCGAGCTCCGCGTAGGGCCGAAGGCCCGAAGCGTCCCACTGGATCGCCCAAGCACGCAAGGCCGAAGGCCGAGCTGCGAGAGTCCGGCCCAAAGCGGAAATACAACCGCATTAACTTTCCCCTTTGGAAAACAAATATTCATTATACTAAAAATAACGGGAAAAGTGCATTTATAGAGCGAACCGGTTACAAGTTAACTGTCTTAATAAGCGAAGCGGCGGGCCGAAGGCCCGACGCTGAGCTTCGAAACCCAGCGAAGGCCGAAGGCCGAGCTCCGCGTAGGGCCGAAGGCCCGGAGCGTCCCATTAGATCGCCCAAGCACGCGAGGCCGAAGGCCGAGCTGCGGGAGTGCGTGCTCGCACGCGGACCATTCCTTGTAAGCAAAAGTACAACTGCTTTACCTTTTCCCTTTGGAAAACAAACTTTTACACCTAAACAACAGCAACAACAACAAACACTACAACAACAACAAACACTACAACAACAACATATACAACAACATTAATAACAACATACGCGAGGCCGAGTGCATGCTCGCACGCGCAGCAAAAGTACAACTGCACCACTTCTTCCCTTTGGAAAACAAACTTTTTCACTCAAACAACGACACCTACAACAACAACTCATCAACAACAACATTAACAACAACACTAACAACAACACAAACAACAAACTACACGACTACCGCGGGGCCCACGGGCCCCGCGCACCAAGCAAAATCTAGTTATCAGTTATATGACTTCAGTATAGGATATAACCCCTACCTAATACCTACCCATAAGAAGTTTTGTTGTGCTAAAGCAGTGTTTGAGTCAAAACCTCAGTTCCTTTGTAAGTTGTATCTAGTGATGGGTAGGACATCAATTTAAAATGAGTTTGTATGAGTACCTCATTCTCTAAAATGAGGTGTTACAATGTCTTACTTCAAATGAGGAGAGGTACTAGCACTTTTGCAGCATCGACTATTCCATCAACTCCAACGGCAGCAAACCATATTTAATGTAAATACATATTTAGGCATTGCTAAACTTCCTTTTAAATATTTACTTGGAGTGCAATTCTGGAGGTTTAAAACAGAACTTTAACAACAGAAGACATACATTTAAGAATCAAACTAAGGAGTTAAAGTACATACATCCTATTGCAACTTAATTTGATGCTTTTATGAAACTTGTTCGAATTTAGCAGTTTATTATTTTTATTGTTAGATTGTTCAGTATCAATCCTTGCTACTTGATATAATTTTAAGTTTAACATTCATATATTGAAATAAATACTAACCATAAACTACCAAACAAACAATTAACAAACTAAGGAGAACAAATCCAATATTTTTTGTACCATTATTATATAGAAATTACTAACTTACCACCTCATAATTTATCAGTAATAATAGCATTGTAATATGATAACAAACGAAAGCCTCAATAACGTTCGCGCGGTAATGCCACCGGCGTGTAATATACACTTGATTTTTGTATGCAAAAGACACAAAGAAAGACCCACAGGTATATTTTATCGCGAAAACAATGTTAATATATTGTTATTTTGGTATAATTATAAGAATGGTCACTGATCACTATTTATAAAACACAACTAAAGATTACGAACAACTTTTTCGAGTTTCTCGTACTATAAATATGTCAAAATCATAAATGATAGAAATACTATACGAAGCACGTTAACAAAAAGTATTACAAATTCAAATCGTTAAAATGTACATGTTTATTTCACCTATACAAATTATATTTACTTTTTTATTAATTAACTAATGTAAAATATCATATTTTGTGTACGCCACTATATTATATTTCAATAATTTAAATAATCTTTTGGTCTCTTAAACGATAACTGTTTCTAAGCTAGCTTCGTAAATGCCCAGTGAGACTTGGTTGGCATTTCAATCGCTTATCAAGTAACCATTTCACTGTCCAGTCTAATTGATTCAGATTATACATGACACCAGCAATATGAGTCTTGAGGTCAGGTTATACTGGTATGCGCGTTAGTACAATAATAGCTAACAAATATGGAGGCCTACCGCGAACCACGAAGTTTTGCTTTGCTGTCGCACTTACGTATGAAATTACAAGTGCGACAGAGAGAAAAAACTTTCTTCGGTAGGTTCTTTGATGACTTAGATTTTTCGCTTTTGACAAGTAACTTAGCAATGCTAGGATCAAAATGGCGTAATATGTATGTAAGCTTGCGGACGCTTACGCTTGTTTTCTTTCGTGTTTCATTTTTAACGTATTTTCGATGAGGTGTTATTGAAGCACGGCGCGTGTCTGTCTCACTCCCTCTTTCGGTAAATCTAATTCATTGTCAGAGTCACGTGACGTGCGTCACAGTCACGTGACGTGCGTCAGAGCTGTCAAACGTACTTTTGCTCGCTCCGTGTTTTTTACCCAAAAACATAGTCATTAGTCGTTTTTGAATTCCAATTGGTAGTAAACACTAATCCTAGCATCAGTGGCTACTAGAAAAATAACAATTGTGCGGTGTACGAATGTTAATTCAGCTAGAAATCACAGTTTAAACATCAGTGTAAAGTGAATTAACAGTAACTTTAAACATCGATCGGTGCGGGTCAGCTGACCGGTGACATCCAATCAGCTGTTAGTATCTGCGCGGGTGCATTGTCGGTGCGTCGTTGATATTTAGTGCAATTTGAAACTTATTCCGTTGGCGTACAGTACAATTTACAATGGCAAGCTGTGGAGGATGCTTTAGAAAGATTACCGACGGGAGATTTTTGAAATGCTTCAACTGCCTAAAACTGTACGACCTCCCTTGTGCGAATTTTTCAGATGACTCTTATAACGGTTTGGAACCTGACCAGAAACTTTTGTGGAGGTGTGTCGAGTGCAAAAGTATCGAGCCTAGGACGGACAATACAAACACTCCAGTACGTTGTGCAAATATAAACATGTGCCGGGGTGGACGGACGCAGAACGCCTTGAGCCCCGCGGAGCCTGAGGGTGACAGCTCCATCATGGAGGTGTCCTACACGGACGGCCACCCACATAACACTACTCCGCACAACAATGGACTGGACTCGACCCGTGTCAACGACACGCAGCTGCTGATCACCGAGCTCCGGCTCTTCCGCGAAGAGATACGCGCGATGAGCCAGGAAATTCACGGTCTTCGCACATCCCTGGAGAGACTGACAGTCAGGATCGACGGCTGCGATGGGCGGATCAACGGCTGCGAGGGGCGCATCAACATGCTCTCTGCCCGTGTTGATTCGTTAGAGAGCAGGCCTCAGTCGAACGACACTGCCTCCGACAACTCTCTCGTCGAAACCGTATCGCAGCTTAGGATGGAGCTCAGTGACCGCGACCAAGAGTTGTTACTAAATGATATAGAAATATCTAGTGTGCCGGAAAGTAGGGGCGAAAACGCTATGCATTTGGTGACAGCCTTGGGCAAGAAGTTGGGGGTTGAACTCACCGAGAGCGACATCGTTGACGTCACGCGTGTGGGGCGCGCGCCTCAGCTGGAGGATGGTCTCCACGGGCCGGCAGCGCGGCCGCGGCCGCTTGTGGTGCGCCTTGTGCGTCGTGCCGTCAGGGATCGCCTGCTCCAGGCTGCGCGGGTGCGCCGCGATGCCACCACGGAAGGAACTGGTATCCCTGGACGAACCTGCACCTTCTACGTCAACGAGCGGCTGACTCCCCACAACCGACGTCTCCTATACAAGGCTCGGGAGTTGAAGCAGCAGCACTCCTGGAGGTACGTCTGGACCCGGGACGGAAAAATATTCGCACGGCGGCAGGCGGACTCAGGTTCGCCCCGACACCGCATTCGCACTGAACTAGACTTAGATCGTGTTTTTGGCTCAAGATAGGTTTGTCCACCATATTAGCTTGTTACTGCTTTTGTCAACTACTAACGTATGTCTGTCACGACTACTGTTGCCGCTAAACACTTATTACACCACTGAAAAACGTATACTACACGAAAACAATTCATACACACATTACTCTAGTTATTTTAATCTGAACACACAATTTTCACTTTGTATATTAAATATTTTTGGACTTTTTACTATATTTACAAGATATTTTACTTATTATATACTAACACACGCCGAAAAACTTTGCACAATTAACCTCAAACTCAATTCGCTCACGATCACCGCGCCTGCGTTTGGTTGCAATGCAAAACCGGTTCTGTTTAGCTGCCCGCTTATTCTTATCTTTAAATGTTATGTAAAATGACTCGAAATCAGCTACGAATCGGTTTGTACAACGCGGGCTCGTTGAGTACAAATCACGATAACTTCATAGCAACCTGCACTCGATTGGATATGGATGTGTTAGCAATCAATGAAACTTGGCTGAGAGGGGGGGATGAGGGTCGGGCCCCTGTGCTCCCAGGGTGTAGGCTGCGCCACACTCCGCGACCACGGGGCCTACGCTCACGAGGTGGGGGGGTCGGGTTCTACTTAAAACGTAATGTCACAGCTCATAGCCTACCACACCCCGTAGACCCCAAACACAAAACGATAGAACAAATATGGATACATATGACAGTACAAGGGAGAAAACTTGTAATTGGCACGGCGTATCGCCCACCTTGGCAGGACGTTGACCTTTTTTTGGACGCCATATCTGACACCATTAGCTCATTAACTAGATATGATCACTTAATTCTGTTGGGTGACTTTAATATTAATTTAATTACTGCAAATGACATTAAAACCACAAAGTTTAACCATTTCTTATCTAGTTTTAATTTAGCACAAATTGTAACAGGGCCAACACACTTTACAAACACAAGCCAGACACTTATTGACGTAATTTGCACCGATTTATTTGCCAAAAAAATTAGTATCGAGCATGTAGGTTCTCTCTTTGGGCACTGTATTGTTACTTGCGAGTTCGCGATTAAGCGGAACAAACCTAAGCCCTACACTATATTGCACAGGCCTATTAATAATATTAATCCCATACATTTTGACAATGATTTGCGTAGTGTGTGGTGGGATCTGATGTCTGCGTTGCCGAACATTAATGATAAGGTAGAAGCATTGAGCAGGCACATAGTTAATATATTTGACTTGCATGCACCCATAAAAACATCTATAATAAAGGGTCCCTCATATCCTTGGATCACAGACACAGTGAAACTGATGATGCGTATGCGTGATCAGGCTGCCGCAGATTATCATAAGACAGGGTCTGAGAGTAAAAAACTTTATTATAAGGACCTTAAGTCAACAGTAAATAAGGCCATATACAATGAAAAATTGGCTTTCTTTAACCATAATATAAATAATAAAATTAAGGAGCCGAAATCACTTTGGAAAAGTCTAAAATCTAACATTCTGCCTAAAAACAATATAGAATTGCCATCTACTTTCAGCGACCCCGATATAATTAATAAACATTTTTTGAATTTACCAATTGCATCACAAGTCACAATCTCACAGTTAACTTACTTTGAGTTCAACAGTTATAATGAGTCTAGATTTCATATTGAACCAGTTAGCTCCGACAAGTTGCTAAAAATTATATCTAAGCTCAAATCGAATGCAGAAGGGCATGACCTAATTAATTTAAAAATGCTACTTATGACATTTCCTTATACTATAGACATACTGACTGATGTGATAAACACCTCAATTATAACATCCACTTTTCCTGACTCCTGGAAGGTAGCCATCGTGCGCCCACTGCCAAAAATCACTAATCCCTCTGAATTAAAGGACCTGAGGCCCATCAGCATTTTACCATGTATGTCTAAGATACTAGAAAAGATTGTTTGCGCACAATTAAATGACTACATTGAGAGTAACGATATCTTACCAGACGTACAATCTGGTTTTAGGAAGGGGCGCAGTACTGTGACGGCCTTGCTGGATGTCACAGACAACATACTTTGCTCACAGGATAGGGGAATGTGCACACTACTTGTACTGCTTGATTTTTCTAGGGCATTTGACTGCATTAATATAGACCTGCTACTGTCTAAGCTAAGTTACTATGGCTTTGATAACAGCGCACTGCGTTGGTTTCATAGTTATCTCAGTGACAGACAACAGTATGTTAAACTAAGCTCAAGTGATGGATCAGCTAAAGTCTCAGGAAAAATGGCGCTTTCCAGAGGTGTACCACAGGGATCGATACTTGGCCCAATCCTGTTTATTTTATATACAGCGGACATCAGTACTTGCATCGCACACTGCAAGTATCATATTTATGCCGATGATATACAGATATACATTTCCTGTAAGCCTTCTGAAATTGACAGTGCTACAGAAAAACTTAATATGGACCTTGCAAACATAGCTTCTTGGGCTCTAGACAATAGTCTAATGCTCAACCCATCTAAGACTAAATATATGATCTTCGGCACTAAAAATCAGTTGAGCAAAATTGGACCTGCCAGAGATGTGATGTTATCGGGTGAACCCATTGAAAAAGTGTATAAGGCTAGAAATTTAGGTTTAATTATGGATAGTGAACTTAGATTTGACAATCATGTTGCTGAAACTGTGAGAAACTGTTTCTACAGGCTCAAGCTACTGTACAACATTCGACCGTTCATTAATGAAACCTTGCGCACTCAGTTGATCGAAACACTTGTTCTGTCTAAATTGAACTATATGGATTTAGTCTATGGTCCACGTCTTCTGGCAAAAACAAGGCGACTTATTCAGCGGGTACAAAATGCTTGTGCTCGTTATTGCTTTAACATTTCTCCAAGAGCCCATGTGACTCCATTTCTAAATAAGCACAGTATTCTCAAAATGCTACACCGTCGCAAGCTTCATCTGGCATTTCTCTTATTTGGCATAGTAAAACACAAATCCCCATCATATCTCTTCGAGAAGTTATCATGGATGTCCACCCGTAGGTCACTTGGGGCGCGTAATTGCAGTGTGCAGTTGGTGACACCTCAACATGTTTCAGCAGCATTTCGTGGGAGCTTTAGGTACATGGCAACCAAATGCTGGAACAACATTCCTCCACCGCTCAGAAACCTACAAAGTATAGTGACTTTTAAAACTAAGCTTAAGCTATCTACTTTACAACACCAGCGGCAACAGGAGACTTTAAGACAGGACACTAGTTTTTTTTTAATATTGTTTTTATTCCAATAATTGTATGTCTTCTGTACTTGTGAGCAACTCCAATCGATAATATTATAATATATTTACCTGTTTTTCTGTCCTATCCTCACGTTCAGTCAATGTGTCTGTATAATGTTATAATGTATAATGTTATAATGTTGTTAGTTGTCATTTGTTTTTATCGCTGCTTTGCAACTCTTGCGTCACCGTTGTGCGTGATATTTATGTTATTTATGTTATTTTATCTTCTTAATGTACACAACTTTTAACCGAAGAGCCAAGCTTTACTTTACTTTATTTTGATTATTTTTTATTATCATTCATGGGTAAACACTCTCACTTTGGCGAAGTTAACACATTGTTATGGTAGTTATAAAACCTTAATCACCTAGGTGGTATCCTTAGTTTTAATATTGTAAGATTTAATTGAATTTCTGTTTAATTTCTTGCCATGTAAACACGTTTATTTTCGTTCATGTTTTGCACTGATGCTAGTAAGTAATAGACTAAAAAAGTAAGTAATAAATGGTCTTGTTATCGTTGTTATCTGTATCTATCAGCACGCGTACGACATGGCCTCTTTTCTCATCATGACGTCTCGCCGTCAGACTAGATGGCGTTGATCGCCGCCCTTTCGCCGCCGCAAAGCCGCGTTCAGTTTTATGTTTTATGTTTATGCCGTGTCGTACAGCTGCGTTCGTGACCCACAAATGGTCTCGCCGGAAGATCAGCGCTGACTTTTGGGTTAGCATTAATGCTGAGGCGGGACCATTTCGTGGTAAACTATTTATTTATTCTATGTTTCTTCCTTTTGTCATGTTGTTATACTTTTGTATGTCATAGTTTATCACGAATAAATGCTATGATTTATGATTTATGATTTATGATTGTTTCATTTTGAAAGGATTTTTGAGGGGATGTCACAGTGAGGCGAGTGAATGGTACAAACACAACGCATTTCTCGGTGGACCTTTTGTCCTTGCAATAAGGTTTGTAGTTGGGCAGTTGATAGTGTGAGCGATGAATGCGATGACGTCAATGACTCATTTCTTCATTTGAATGTCGGCGAGCACCGAGCGCCTCGCGACTCTCTTGCGAGTTGTGAGGAACGCGAGTGAGTTTGAAAGGCTGAGAGTTTTTTTTTTCAAATTTGAAGTGTTTGAATGGTTTGAGTGGTAAGAGCTGTGTGTGATGCGCGCGAGTAAATGAGTAAAATTAATTGAGGAGTGATGTATGACATTTATGCGGTGTGAAGTTCTGCGACAATTTAACTAAATGAGTGGTACAAATGAGGTGCCTCACGAGTGAGCAACTCAACACTAGTTGTATCTTCACGCCGACCCAACTGTTGCGCGGATGCGGTGGCGATACGGTGCCGTGTTCAGTAACAGTCCGCACCGCACTAGATAAAAGTTTGCGGTCAGAACCACTTCCGGTCGAAACGAGCTGTTTTCGGTTGTTTGACCCGGTTTTTATAAGTGTGTATTGTTATTGTTACCTACCTAACCATTCTAACTATAACACTGGATAATGGCAAAGTGTTATTGACTGTAAACAAGAGAGGTTAGTTTAAGCGTCGGTTGCACCAAACCGTTATGTTACAGTTAAAAAGTTCGCTAAATTTTATTGTATGGGTAGTTTCATGCGGTGATCAGTCCCATAACGGATTACGGTGATTAGTGCAACCGGCAAGAATAAAATGTGCCCTTGGTTAATCGCGCCCGTGCAGCCAAACCTGACGGCGCTGTGTAGCACCATAATGTTTTGTGGTCAGTGAATTGTTAAACGTCAACTTCTGACAAACAGAGTTACTCCATAATGTGCGGAGCCCTTTAACGTCTTCTACATCACCTTACATGTCATATTCGAGGCCGTTTTATCTTTTAAAAATTACACAATAAAAGGATCTTTGGTAATAGTATTACTGACACAATATTTATGCCGGACTTGTTATACACAAATTCTTACATTGCATCATTAGTTTAGAATATTAGCAATATTATGTTCTTTGTTTATTATGCATCTGATAGTACGAAGGCAATCAGTAACCACTCATACATAATGTTAGTAATTATTATTCAAATGCAACTAATGTAACAATATAATAAAGGTTATAGTATTGTCATATACGCTAAATTAAAATACGTAATTGATACTAAGTTAAAACGAGTATGTATATGTACAGGTGTATGTCATGTCATGTCTTACACTTAATTGTCAATAACAAACATTAATTTCATTAACTGATAATACGAGCATTCGATACACAATATGGGTAATTTTTAATACGAGTAGGTACTGTGAAGGTTTCAGATCTATCGCCCTGCTGAAAGAATAAAGATCTGCAGGCGATTTGATTCGGCAAATGGCAAGCATTTGAGTTAGTCGATATTGCTGTAATTCGTTGTTGAGAAAAAAATTAATATATATAAAATAAGAAATCTACTTCGAGCGTTTACATTCCTCACCTCAGATAGACCGTATCTCTTTTACATGGTGGAGGTGCGGGGTATCTGAGGTGGGGAATGTACAGTACACATTACTTCAGCGCTAACTATTCAAAACGTCTTAGTGCTCTTTCAATTAGTTTTTCGAAATTTATGCACGATATTTTATTAGTCGCTATTCGGTAAGAAAAATATCGTGAGGAAACCGGGCTAATCCCAATAAGGTCTAATTTCCCCTCTGGAATTGGAACACTTAGATAGCAGTCGCTTTCGTAAAAACTAGTGCCGACGATAATTCTTGGGATTAGGCTCCCATAAACCGTGGATACAAGCCGGGATAACGCTAGGAAAATTAACTTCAGCGCAGTGAACAAGTGTAAAATATTTTGAACAAAGAAGACAATTCCAAGTAATTGATATCTATATTAATATTAATAAACGTCAAAAATATTTTTACGACTAAATATATTCTGAGCGTACAAAATAATTACATATTACAACACATTTGTGTGAAATATCTAATTATTTTGTACGTGATATTACAGATATTACTGTAACTCGTAGGTAGTACTGAGAAAGCGGAGGCGGCACTGTTGGACTCCCACTGGTCCTGTTTGTTATCTAACTTGTTAGGATTTTTCCTCAGGCTCTGTATTTTTCGCTATTAACCGTAATTGTTTGTTAAAATGTTTTATTTGTTTTTAAAGTTCAGCTTCTGTAAATTAAATGTATTTAGGCGTAGAAACTAAGAGAAAAAATATCCAAGCTTCATTTCGTCGCTTAAGTAGGAGTTATTTCATGTAAGACTTGTAAAAGGTCACATTTCTTTTAATAATTTTATCTAAGTCAAGATTATTAAAAGCATTAAGGTTGCATTGGTTAGAAAAATGCAGCATTAAAAAGTGTAAGTAATTTATATATTTTATCACGCGATAAATGAGATGATCGTAGAGTTCAAGTGCATCAAACCCTAAGGGGATATAAGGAAAGCAGGATACAGTTAAGACAACACGACGTAGGACTTCTTATACATAGAGATCATGACAATTGGGACATAAGGTGACAATGACAAAAAAAAAATCTTAATATGGTTACAGGAACGGTGACTAAAACGCGTTTAAGGTTACTAGAATGTAAACTAGAACAAGCACAAGATTTATAATAATATCAACGACAATTTACATTCCAATCACACATCCGTGCGCCATAAATAACAAATTCGCAATCACTTATTCGTTATTTATCATTTGCATATTAATAAGCGATATCGATTGCGAACAATATACGGTCGTATATCGTGAAATACCATCTTAATCTCGGGTTTAAATTGTTTAAAGGGCATCGGTAATTGGTTGCTGGTCCCACGTTTTAACTGACAATTATTTTATCCGTTTTCCTTCCTTGAATTTAACTTGATATATAATAAATCTAGCTGCTTGCTTCATAACTCTTGAGCTTCTGTACAGATTTTGTGAGATGTTTAACGATAAAAAGTGATATATTATGGCTACAATAGAGGCGATATATTATCATTGGTTGTGAAAGCTCGAGTGAGTCGAATTCTCAGGCAAACCAGAGTAACGTGACTTTGAGATTCCATAATAACTTAGTGTAATTAAAGACCACATGAGTTTTACTAGTTCTTGTTCGCCCGATAAGTGATGTGATGGAATAAATATTCAGTAGCTAAAATAATAAATATTCAATATGTTATGGACCTTATCTCTTACATGCCGTATTACTTCTGTGTTTATCTTTTACATCATTTAAATCAGTCACGATAACATACACTTATTTAATAATTCGCTAAGTATTAAAATGATTGTCGCGTCTGGATGCGATAATAATCCACAAGGTAAGCTATAAAATACGCGATATGTAAGAAGAGAGATAGCTTATGTCGAGATGAACATGATAGACAGTGATAGCTTATAATCGCAGGTGCATTTACAACACAATGATACAAATCGACTCTCAAGCTGTTTCTTTAATCCTCATCTTGAACTTTACTGTAATTTGATTTCATTAAGGTTGCTTTTACAAGAATCTTAATATCGAGATACGAGTTTGGTAAAAAAAACAGGTGAAATAAGAGCCGTTAAAAGCGTTCGTTGTTTGAATTTTAAGGGCACTTCATTAATTAAACACTCACGAAATTATCGTGAATGTTGCCCCAATAATTTATGAAGTTACGCTTCGGCCACTTGTTCACACGAATGTCGCATAACTTTGGTCAATTTACTGTCGGGTCGCGGTCGGATTCCTTGGTTTTTCGTGACAGCATATTGTCCTCATAAATATTTGTTTGCTTTTGAATCATTCTAAATTGTGTCAAAAATTGTAGAATAAAAATGTATAATGACAAATTCTAAGGGTCTATTTATTAGTTATTTCGCAAATTAAAAATCTCTGCTTGCATTAATGTAGTATCTGATGTCGGGGAAATTAAAATTCAGAATATTAAAACAATGTGTAAAATTTGAATTTCGCAAAGACAAGTGAAGACTTCGAAA
This sequence comes from Cydia pomonella, assembly GCF_033807575.1. Taxonomy (NCBI): domain Eukaryota; kingdom Metazoa; phylum Arthropoda; class Insecta; order Lepidoptera; family Tortricidae; genus Cydia; species Cydia pomonella. The sequence goes on along the minus strand of NC_084717.1, from coordinate 8,557,920 downwards.
CAGCTGAAACTTTAGACAGTCCGATGCCGAGCTTTTTTAACAAAGAGAGGTAACAAGACTACTTATCACCATAAAAAAACACATTTTTCTCATGATTATTGTAGACACCTCTTCGAGCCATTTAGGCCAAATTATGTTTTGCATAAGATTAAAGATTAATACATGGATTGACATGGATTGGATGGATTAATACATAAAGTTATTAATCATTATGGCATTAATTAGACGTTAAGATGTAGAGTAGAGTAGAGAGAATTTATTCAACAGGTAACCAAACATAACATGTAAGCCACGGAATTACCAAATTGTGAACTAGTCTTATAATTAATGTAACTCTAGCTATCTATAGGTTCTAGGTAAAACAATGATGAGAAATGTGACTTTGCCCGGAAACTTCTTAATCGTTCTCTCATTCGATCTTGTTGGCCAGCTGTCTCTGGTTATACAAATACTATAAGTCTATCATTCAGTTCTCTCTGGTCTTGGTACCAAAATAATAAAAAAATCTCAATTTGCGTTGCAAACCGTGGCCTAAAGAAGCGGGCGGTTCGCCTTGAGTTGCAGCTGCCTACTGAGGGGCCCATTTATGAAACCGCTTTTTGCACTTATTTATTTATTTACCGGTTCCATTGTAACCGTGGACAGTACAAGTGGGTGATTCTGAACTGAATGACTGCTGTAAAAACTTTCAAACTCCGTTACGAGTAAGTAGCTAATAACACTTTTAATTTAAATGAAGGTCAGTAAAATCATGTAATGACGTGATTCTCGAATGGATTCTAGTTTTAGAGCCAATCAATGAGTGGACAATTAGCGATTAAAATGCTGAAATCCAAGTCGTGATCATCTTCCCAGCGTTGTCTCGTCTTTTTGCCACAGCTAGAGGAAAACAGGGTTCCGCTCGGTCTATTGTAGAAATGACGGTAGTAAGAATTGGCAAAAACATTAATTTTCACAAAGCGACTGCTAAAATCAATTGATATTTTGTAGGTACACATGTTGCAAGAAACTATTTGATACCAGCCGGGGTTTGAACTCGACATCTCCATTTTGAAAGCCACATCCTGTAAGCTGCTCGCGTTTTAACCAAGTAAACATTAAAAAGACTCAGAATCAACCAAGTACCTATTAAAAGTTTTATTCGTGCAAGTGACGAACTGCCCGTACTGGTGTTCGTTGTTTTCTGTCTGCGATCTTTTAATCTCGCAGTGCTAGCGCGATGACCTCGCCATATTAAATTTTCGGCAACAATCTGCTTTATTATTGAATGAGAGTGCAAAATTGTTTGTGTATCGTTAAACAATTTTATTTCAGTCTGTTTCATTAGGAGCCTATTTGCCTCTGGTTGGTAATATGATTTAAATTATGTGAAAATTACGGGGTTGCGGTGATCTGTCAAATATACCTATTAAATGAAATCAGAAAATGAATTGGACTAGTGACAAAAAGTTATTGGCATAGGAACCTACATGTCATCCTTCACAAAGTCCAGCCAGCACTAATTGGGTTTAGTGGCTAGTGTGGATCTTTAGGTAAATAAAACCGGTCAAGTGCGAGTTCATTTTACTCGCGCACCGAGGGTTCCGAACAATCTTTGAATTATCTCGTATAACTACAAAGGCGGAAGACTTTTGTACCTATATTAAGTATATTTGTGTACAACGCCATCATCGGCCAATTATTGCGCGAATGTAATACACGTATCTTGTTTTTCGAGGATAATTCTCTATCATGTGATCCGATTTCAAAAATTGATCTTTTATTTGAAAAAAGGTGTATTTAATGGAATCTCAGTAATTTTACGTGTAATAAACACACGTAAAGTTGGTTAAATTGCAAACTGAATTCGGTAAGGTTTTTGTTAATTAAAAAAAAGCTAACTTCTGAGGTCTGATTATATTTTTCCTGTAAGATTTATAGTAATGTTAATATTATGTAAAATTTTCATTATTTTTCATCGATAAACTTCGGAGATAAGGGGGGGGAAGGTATTTTTTTCACATAAATATTTTTTTTTGTCTATGAAAAAAGAGCGTTGTTCATAACTATTCCAAACTTCAAATCGATAGCTTAGTGCTTCTCGAAGTATTTAACGATTTGACAGACAGACAGACGGAAGGACAGAGTCGCACCATAAGGCTTCCTTTTGTATTTTTTTTGATACGGAACCATAAAAACGTTCCTAGGAATAACTCCCTGGCCAACACATTATAGACAATATAGTACATTACGATACAAGTGCGAAAAATAGGAAATTCGAAACGAGTGGCGATAAATTAAAACACGACCGAAGGGAGTGTTTTAAATCGACACGAGTTGCGAATTACCTATTCGCACATGTATCGTACAACGTTTTACAGTACATATGGCCCTTTAAATGTTCGACACAGTAACATAATATGCTACTTCTCGCACTAGTGCTATAAAGTAGCCCCATATGTACTGTAAATGGTGTTTTTACTGCGATTCAGTCATAAACCTGTAAATATGCAGTACTAGTATGTTTGCGTTTTGGCGGGCGCGATTTAAACAGCGGGAGCCGAGGGCCATGTTATTGTGTCGTTCTCTAGAAAAAGAGCCTTAGTGCGCCTTGCATAAGACCCTTTTTCCCAGCTTATATGGTGCACTCGGGTCCGTTTCAGGAGAAACACGTTGTTGATTTATTTTAATTAAAAATGCAAAGTAATCATATGAAAAAGGAGTGTATACCTTAATTATGTCTTTATCAACTTCCGTTTACTTATTAATGTTATTATAACTTACGCTGTATTGTTATTAATAACGCGTTAACAGCCGTCGTTTAGCAGTTCTAAAAACGTATTTACAAAAATACCAGACCTAATATTATACATTTTAACTCCGTGGTATGTTGATTATGACTTTGGCATTAATATTTTTTCGAGTAATAAAGTAAGACGGTTGAAAAAGCTGCCTTATACTTACACCCTCGTTGTAGTTGGCCGTATTTGGATACGTCCAGTCTAGTTATGCTCAATAAGGATACTGGACGACAGTAAACACAGAAAACATTTAATGATATTAACCGTAGGTATGCGAAATCGTACACAATTTTTAATAGAATTTGCTTTAGTAGGAATATAAACATTTCCTCTTTGGGTTTGATTAACTAAGATTAATTACATCTTTACTTTAAAAGAAGTGACGACGGGGCCGAAAACACAGTTCATTGAGATATTAAACTCGTGTTTCAAATTTGCCAACCGCGTTTTTACCTTTTTATCTTCATTACAATTTACCAAAAGTCCATAAGATAGAAAAAACACGCACACACGCACATAAAAACACTCACTCACATAATACTTATAAAGTACACGGCACACACAAATTGCACAGTAGTTTTTCTTTATTTCTTGTACCAACTTAGGTGTTTAAAAAGCGTTGCACATTTTTGTGTAAGGTACTGGCAGAATACCAGCGATGTGGCTTGCTGCATCATCATGCTGAGTCAGCGCCTTTTCTGTTGCCACGACACATGGCGTATTAATTAACTATTAAATTAAGTTTGCATGTTTTTATTTTACACTTTTCTTTTCTTTTCGGACTTTCATTCCGATTGTCATCTTTTGCGAATATCTGACAGGACGATATTGTCCGGCGAACTGGTAATCAGTGGCCCCCTTTAGAGCTTCGATTTTTCCTAGCTATAAGTTGAAGTAATGCCTGTTATATGTTTCAGTCCTAGAAATCCCCACTATCCCAGTCTAACCATAGGAAATCACTAGTCCAAGGCCACATTAATATTCTGCATGCGTTAGAAAAAGCAAACAAACGCAATAAACCGCATAATTGTTCAGCAAACATGCTGACCTACCATCGATCTAAAATGTGAATACCACCACAACATTAGCACTAACATACTCTCTTCCGGAACTAGCTAGGATATCGGTATATTATTATGGTCGGCTACAGAGCGTTTGTCTTTAGTAGTCCAATATAGCGTGACCTAGAGACTATAACAACTACGCTTAATAAAAAAGTGCACTTGATAATGGTTTTTCGCAGCGATTAGCTCGACAAGAAAACCATGTTGGCCAGTTGATACAAAGCAAAAAGACGCATTACTGTATAATTGGTAGTGAACATAAGTCGTTTACTCGATAAGTAGAGCTAACCGTTCAATTAGCGACACCGAGATCGCAATTAGGCCCGCCGCAAAAAGCGCTCCATCTAGCGGGGGTAATTTGACCGATCCGTTTTAAGAATATTAATAAAACAGTAATGAAAGTCCGATGTCGCCGTCGTTTTTTAAATTAACAGGGCGCAGGCAAAAACAGGATCGCCTCGGCCATCGGAATCGAGCCGTAACCCGATGTCTAAGCTATTTAAGTGATCCGTGGCGGGAATATTGATTTATGGTATTTCAATAAGTTCCTAATGTGGCTCTGTGAAAACTGATCTGTATTTTTATTAGCTCTGAGGCTTAGAGGCTGGAGCTTAGCATTATTGTGATATGATCTGATCGGTAATGTCGTAAAATTTTCGTAGCAGTTGAGTTAAAGGAAAATATAAGATGCCATTTTTTTAATAATGTTATGGAAACAGAATGTTTTCCACATTTTCTTTATTAACAGGATTTTCGACCGTGTAGTCGTGCCAATATAGTATTTAATAGACGTGGAATGTAAGGGAACCCATACATTCTGCGACCCTTGTCTTTCCGCACAGACTCTATTGGATGCAAAATTGTAAAAATACCTCAACAGGTTTTTAGGCTACGGCTGGTTGTTTGTCACAAATGACTTGGTATTTAAAAGATACGTTTAACTATGCATGCATGTACGTAATTCTTCCGAATCTCGATTCAAGGTTACATTATACTAATGAGTCGTATATTATATTATTCTACATGTGTAACTACTAACAAAAATATGGATTTGAAAAAGACTGAAATAAAATAAATTCATTCATTCATTCATTCATTCATTATACTTAATCTATAATGATATCAAGGATGAGTTACTAATTATTTTATACTAACGTTCTTTAAATTAAATATCTTGCTACAAAACAATCGTTAATTAATTAAAATGTCGTTTTATTTGGAAGGAAAATGCAATGTTTATTCATGCCTGTCCGCGATCTTCAATCGAAATGCCTATCAGTTTTGACAGTTGAATATCTGACTGTTTCGAAACTAAATAATGCGTAATTATCCCATAAAAAGGTCTCAATTATAAACTCTAGGTCAATATAATTTAAGCTTTAAGTAAGTTCTTATAAAGTTGGTTTTACCTTAAAATCATTTCCGCAGTTAAGGACATATTTTTTCGGTAGCTGTCCGACCACCGCGGTTCGCCTGCCTTAGGCGCACTTTTTATTGCAGAACTTATGGGCATGGTAGATCAGACCATTGATATAACATGAATTATTATCATTCTTACTAAATCTAATAAAATAAATGAATTGATCGATTGCGAATGTTATTGAATATGCGATGAGAGGAATTAATTATATCAATATTAAGTTTAATTTGATTATATCAATAGGTTACTGTGACATTTACATCTAATAAAAGTTTGATTTTACTAAATGGTAACATCTTGTATTTGTAATTAACGATAAATATATTTGCAAAATGGCACTCGAAATCGATCTCTCTCGAATCTGAATCTGACCTACATAATACAGCCCCCCAGATATTTTGTGTGTAGTGGGGAGTTTTGTTGTGTGTGGGCAATATTTTATACAAAACCAAGAGATGTCGTGCGTGGAGTTAATTGACTTGAAGCGCAAAACATCCACCATTAACGGTGTACGGAGCACGGAGCGCAAGTGTTGAAAGTAGGCAAATAAGATGATTTTGATAAACCACTTATTCACTGTACTGTATTGTATAGGTTCTAGAGAGGCACATGACGAAGATTGGCTTGTATTTAAAATTGTAGAAAATTAAAACGTTACGAAGAAATGTGATAGTTCTAATATCAGTATCGTTACGCATACGTATCTTATTCAAATATTCACGTCAATTAGATATGCTAACCGAGATCTTTGTAGTACAGTCACGTCTGAAAATATCGATACGAATAATGTGCCAAAAATATGTATACACTACCTTAATATATGGGCAATAAAGTCGTGTATACATATTTTTGGCACTTTTTACGTATCGATATTTTCAGATCTGACCGTACATGGATCCTCAATTTCGACAATCTTCCTAGTTCACTATTTAATCTGTCACGTTTTTTCAAATATCAGATTAAACTAAACGGAGTAAGTTTAGATTAAGATAACATTATTCTACTGAAACGGAGAATGTGTAAATTACTCTCCGAGCCACATTGTAGTAGGCGGCTTTTGTTAGTAGTAATTGTTTTTTTTGTAACGGTGTCCGAGTGTTCCCACGGGCTTTCGAGCGAGACCGTAAACCTTTCTGTCTAATAACTATAACATTGCATGTTAAATTTGTAAAGTTGGTAGAATTGCTCTGTTCCCTCGTATGCACAAGGTTTATTTTTATTCTTTTCGTAGTATTTTATGATTTTTATGCGAAAATTTGAAAGGGACACTTGTTATTTCGCTAAGTAAATTCATTAGTCATAAAAAAGATTATATAACATGGAATATCTATTTAATGGAATGAGCATATTTCTTTAAATACAACCTCAATATAAACAGTAAGTAAGTAAACACTTTATTGTACGAGGAATACAGAAATATTGATTAATGATTACATCGATAGAACATAATTGTGTAGTACAAAGGCGAACTTCTCACTAAGAGGGATAAAGTGTCAAGCTAAATGTCGTAAAACCAAATTCCAAATGAATGGTGGTTTTAGCCGTCTACTATACATATAGCTTAATTTAAAAAGCTATATAGGCTAGTTCTAGATATCTACATACACTGAAAGATGCTATAAAAATTAATAAATCTAAAAGTTTTTATATACGAGTATTTACTATGAGTCATTTGAAACTGAAACATTATTACCCTTTCTTTTTCCTGTTTGTGTCTCTTAGTGTATGTGCCTGTTTATGTAGTTAGTAATTAATCTAATTGTAGATAATCACTGAAAATCACGGAAGTTTAATGACCAACCACTACGGAAGTTTAAACCGCAGCCAAATAACACTAGACCCTACTCAGTGTTGTGTTCCTTCCGGTGAGTAGGTTGCCAGATCTCAAAGAGGGTGCCGAGTGTTAGGGTCGGCAACGCGCATGAAACTCCTCTGAGGTTGCAGGCGTACATAGGCTACGGAGACTGCTTACCATCAGGCGGGCCGTATGCTTGTTTGCCACCGACGTAGTATTACAAAAAAAAACAAAGTTTCAGTCCAAACAAACATGAGATTGAGTAACCTGCTCGGTATATGAAGTCGCGTACTAAATAACGAAACTAATCTAATAGAAACGAAAGGCTATAAAATAATTTTCACGAGTAAACATCATTGAATAATGACGCAAAGTATAGATTCGGTATTTCTCATTCGGGGCAAGCGGCGGTCGATGACCCGCGGGGCAACGGCCACGGCATAATGATTCTAGTGCGAATATTTTACTAACAAAACAGGATATCTCAGAGAAAAAAATACTTCAGAGCAATATCAGAGTTTTATGAGATCTTTAGGCGATTTGTGGGTGACGAAATTGCGAAAAATGTCAATGGCGAAAAAACACGTATTGTTTGTTTTGTTTTGCCTTAAATTGAGTCGTTAGCTGTTGTTGATAAATAAAACTAAATATATTATACTGACGATATAGGTGGGTAGGTCACGGAACTTTTTTGGGTGACAGATACTGATGGTGTGTTGTTTATCTGCTACTGTTGTCTGAACATCATGCAACTCTAATTTGTATATGATAATTCATTAGATAAATTGGTGCCTAGCAGGAAAAAAAAACATGATGATAACAAATCAAACATGTTTCACAGAACCAATTTCAGCTCGTTTCGCGGGTACGAGTAGATCTACAATATTGACAAAGCTCTTTCTTAGAAGAACAATATTGTTGTGGATAGGGAATGCAATCCCGATCCCGCGGGATCCCGATCTCGCGAGATCCCGTGTAATTTTTCGGGATCAATCCCGACGCATAATATGACGGGATCCCGTTTGGGATTGACGGGATTGGGCGGCAGTCGTCAGCGATGATACACACGTATTATATCGTAAAGAACCGAACTAAGCAGAGATTAATACGGCAGTATTAAACAAAGATGACTTGCCTCTTTCAATGATTGCAGAAGATTTGAATTTACGTGCTACTGCTGTACAAACTAATATGTCACTTAAAGAGAACAAACTCTGCGAGCATCTAAAAGTCCCTTTACACGTGTATCCACGAGCTTAGACAGATTCGAGTCTGTCATAAAAAAGGAAATGGATTTATTTGAGTGTGGAGGAACAAGGGGGAGATTTTTGCAGTTTGCATATAATTGCTTCGACACGCTGTTGCCAACCAGTGTTGAGTCGGAGAGGGCATTCTCAGCAGCTGGCTTTTTAAGAAGTCACTTTCAAAATCACTTGTAATACTCTCTAATTCCTTGTTGTTTTGATTCTTATTACAGTTATACTTATTGTTTTGATTACCTTTGTTAATTTCCAAGGAAAACTGATGATGATTTGGTTAATAATATTAAAGAATAAAGTTTTTTGTTTTCTGTCTATTAATACGTTATTTTAATTAACGTCACCATCACAAACATACCGTTATTATCGTTTTAATTCATTCAAATTTTACTTTTTTTTTAATCTACTCGGGATCCCGAAAATTCCGGGATCCCGCGGGATTGATATTACTAATCCCGCGGGATCTCGAATTTGCAATCCCGAGTCGGGATTGCATTCACTAGTTGTGGAGGTTGTCAGGCGTTTGTTACGTTTAATTTATTTATGTGATAAGTAAATAGACGCGGTATTGCTCTGATTGTTGTAACATTTTATGTTTATTTTGCTGATATGTAGGTCGATATATAACATATAAATATGTTATTAAATTATATACTTGGGTACAGTGGACTTGATAAATATTCGCTCGGTAGAAAATCGAATCAAAAGTTTGACAATTCGAATTGATACGATAATTGGCGATGTAAGCAATCTAAAAAAAAGATCCAAAGGTAACTGAAATAAATGTCATATACTAAGAAAAAAAGCCACCCTGCCAGCCAGCCTGTGGCACTGGAGGCCTTGGTCACTTTTTCTTAATATATAACATTTATTTCAGTTTATAATTTATATAGTATTGAGGTATCTTCTCTGGAATTGCAGGCGTACATAGGCTACGGAGACTGCTTACCATCAGGCGGGCCGTATGCTTGTTTGCCACCGACGTAGTATATAAAAAATAGTAGTGTTTCGACTTGAAATAAAAACAAATTAAATTATTTTCAGAAAATAATTACATTACTTTCCGCCCCACGACACCAACGCCATACTTGAGGCGGGAATAAATGGGAATTATTTATATGCAGCGGGGACAGATGAGGATACACCGATCCAAAATATAACATTAATAACCTATTATTTATTATTCATAGATCGGACTCTACCAATTACCTTCCTACATTCAGCTTCGATAACTTTTTACCTTAAAAAAATCCACTACCAAGGATAAAAAGCCACAGCAGATTGAGAAAAGCCGTGCAGGTTAAGAAAACAAAGTCCTAAGACAATTAGGTCACAGCCTGTTTCTCGGGAACAACGCAAAACGTTCTCTATTTCTCCTTCATAAGGTCTTTTGAATTCACACGGCAGTGGTAAATAATCAAAGCAAAGGGCGGTTGGCTGTTATTCCAGTTATTGTTATAGCTTTTGCCTCCGAACCAATATAAATTTGACATCAAATTACTTATTATTATTATGTTTGTCCTTAAGGGGCCCACTGATTACCAGTTCACCGGACGATATCAGCCTGCCAGTTATTCGCAAAAGCTGACAATCGCGAATAACTGACAGGCCGATATCGTCCGGCGAACTGGTAATCAGTGGGCAGTGGGCCCCTTCAGTGAGCATTGAAAGAGACGCGACACGAACAGACATAAGGTACCCACATTTTGCAAACAGTTTTATACGATAGGGTGACAGTGACAAAAGACTTTTCATTTCTCATGCTCTGAAAGTGGGTCATTGTTTATCTATTAAGTGTGCTAAGAAAGTTATACGGTTCTGCTCTAGGGAGTTTTGCTTTCCAAGTAGGTTCCTTTTCACTTTTTGTACGATAAGCTATTAAGATTTAGTTTTAAATGGATTTGTTGTACAATATCCATTCTGATATTTAACACCCCATTCCATAAATAACGATACTTTTAACTGAAAGTACCTTCAAAAATACTTTAAAAGATTATACTTAGTTATGTTTTTGAAATAAACATGTATTTTACTTTCCTTGTATTCAAAACGAAACGTAGAGTGTTTACCTCGGGTGAAAGGATGACACCTAGACAGAAATGAGTGCCTTTCATCCCTTGGTTAATGTACAATGATGATGATGTGGTTGATGATTGGTTATGTTAGATACTGCTGTCGGTGTCGTTGTACAACGCATTTGTACAGTACTACACTAACATTACTGCAGCCGAATTGCGACGGGACATTACTGCCGACTGTATTGCTGTTACAAACGTTAAAAATCCGGGTAGCAACAGCGTTCTCGACAGCTATGTCGCACTGCAATACTGCTGCAGTAATGCTGCCGACTGCATTACTGCACTACTGGTTTAGTCAAAATCTGAACGGTACCTTTAGGGCCACCCCATACTAGCGTCTCCCGAGCGGCGGCGTCTAGTTAACTCTATGGCTGCTGCTCGACGCAATGTTGGCGCATCTGCGTAACGACATGGTAACGACGCACATTTCCATGGCGCTGACTAGACGCCGACGTCAAAAGATACTACTGGTGGAGGGCTACGCAAAAATGTCTGTAATTGTTGTTTTGTGTTTTGCATCAGGCCACAATACACTCGTTAATTACCACTAGGGTAAACAGATCAGCAGATTACACTAACACTGGTTCCCAAGGCTACGTAAGCTCCGATCGCTCCTGAAAGGGCAAAGTTCAACGGAAGCCTATTCTCAAGCCCCTGACTCGGGTCACTGCCCCGAGATTAGTTAGACACGGCGATTCGCGTTCGTGTCGTTTTTATCTCGGCTTTTTGTCATGAGCGCGTGCGTTACCCCCTACATTCAGGTGTACTTGTATAGTCGACGTGGAACTGTTTACAACTTTACACCTTTGCATGCAAAAAATATAATAATTATTAAATCATTTTCTCTTTAGTTCCTTGTCGCTTGGGTTATAGTCCCCTTCTCAGATTTGAGAATTTTAGGTACATATCTCCGTCGCGCTGACGGAGGCGGCTCCAGAAATTAGTGCGATAAGAATAACTGCAGTTTAGGCGAAAAATCCTGCGTAAAAACCTCAGAAATCGTGGTATCGTTCTTGACATTTTCCTCCTCCAAAAGTTAACCAATCGTAACGAAATTTTGGGAATAGGATGAGAGAGAAAGTATCTATGTCTGACAGTTTTGATTTTTGCGTTTACTGTTGCCGATTTTGTGTGCTAGGCGTCTTTTTATAGGACATTTATTCGGCCGTTTTTAGCGCTTTTAAAAGTAACCTCGTTCTTATAAAAACATGAATATCAAAAAAAAATTAACGTTTATTTAAAAAAAAAACATCTAGGGCCAAAATCCAGAGAGGAAATTGTCGAAAACGTTTGAATGGAAAAATGTAACGCTCACGTGTGCGGTTGGCTACACTTTTCATGGTTACCTAGTACTTAATCCTCATTCCTCAGTTCTTTGACTTCCTTGTCGCTAAGAATTTGAGTTGTTTTAAGGCGATTGTTGATTTGACAATATTACCTAAAGTAGTATTTAGTTGGCATAGATACTAGATATGTATATACGTTTCGATCTGTGATTAAAAGTATTAAACACATAACTTGACAGCGATCAGATAAGTTTCATGCAAAATTACAATGCTTCAAGTAGTTCAACCCATTATGTACTTACAAGGAAAATATTAATAAAAATCGTTATGAAACAGGACGTTTTATACCTATGTAATGCATTATTCCGTTTTCCTTGTGCGATTAGATCATTCATACCTAACATCGCATAAATATCGACACTCTTTGGCTACAGATATAACTAAACGAGACGACATAAATTATCGAAAGCCACTAAATCTGAGATTTGGGAATCGCCACCTCCGGGGTTATCGTAATTTTACTTCCGGTGGTTTGAAATTGAGTTTTACGCCTATGAATTAACGCTAAATTTGCAAGTGCACATCTGTGTGAGATACGCCTGTGACAGTGTTGAATCGTTAACCACGTCGAATTCGAAAACATCGTAAGCGCAATGGACCGGTAGCTGATATGTGTCTTTATTGCATTGGAACACTGTTGGCTATAACACCTCACGAATGCGAGAATCCTAACACATATCACTATGCCTATAAAGTCTAATTTCGTTGAATCCAACTGCAATAAGTATAACATGGTTACACGTGCAACGCTAGCCACTCACGCGTTGGCGCGCTCCAGAGGCGGCATTAGTTTGGACTGAAGCGTTGAAATTATGACAAGGTGATTAAGAGGGTTTATATTATTTCTGGTTCCAAACTGAATGTGTCTAGGATTGTGAGTTTGCTCATTAAAGTGTTGTCTCTATTTGAGTTTGCTGTTTGAAATTTTGTGGTTTTAGAGTTTCGAACTAAGTAGGAATTTGCCTCTGGTTTGTCTCATTTGTTAATGGTAAATATATAAAAATATTATGTTATAAACTATGGAATAATATACAATTTTTCCGATTGTTAAGGTAATTGTGAATAAGTGAATTAGAAATGAGTAAGAATTGTCATTAACGCTGAACCTAACGGTGGGACTAGATAACTCTAGTCTCAACCGATGAGTTACAGTTTTTTTTATTGCCTTAATTACAATATTAATTTAACAAATAAATAATAACGAGTCTCCATAATAAAACTCACGTAAAATTATTTTAAAAGCAAGAAAACAAAAGCTGGAAACCGTTAAATGTCCCAAATCCCTAATCTAGCGTTCCTAAATAGGAAACACTAAAAGCGAACATGGAAAGAGTAAAACTAAACATAAAAGCTCACTGAAATACGAGTCGAATATAAACACGCCGCACAAATTCATTGTTTCGGCACAAGAGCTTCCGCGAAAAACGTAAAAAAAGGGGGAAAAAAGTAGAAAAACAAGGTGGCGCAGAGCGACGGCGAAGCACAAGCAATTCAAGCAAAACCTTGCTTTTAGCAAAGTTTGTTTAGTGCCCGTGGTCGCTAAGCTAGGTTTCACAAACCACAAAGCAGGTAAACTATGAAATTGGTTTATGTTGCTAACGATGCATAGGGAAACAAAATGAACAATCGAGATAATACCGATGACGTTTATTAGACAGTGTTATTGCATTAAAGAAGATAGATTTCTCAGCTGTGGAAATCACTTCATAAGAGCTAATTAGCAACTGTAAAAAAATAATAAATTAATGCTTTTTTAAATTGCTTTAGAAATTAAATAAAAAAATGTTATGTCTCAATTGGCTAACAATAATTGAGTGTAGTTATAGACTAATCCATTACTCCTTTGTTCAAGTAAATACTCCAAGTAGGAAGAATTTTATCATTATACGAGGAAAAGGGACGATCACTTCTCCATACTAACGTAGTCCTCAATTTTCGTCAATATTTTTACACAAGTTGATGTATTGTAATCACAGCTATGCCCGCTCGTCAGATTTTTTCTGATTGTTAATTATTATAAGAGCTAGGAACAAAAACTGAATTAAAAAAAAAGCTTCTAACAGTCCTAAACTAAATGGGTATGGAAAGGCGGTTACGCAAACCAATTACCACCAAGTAGATGATCACATGTTAAATAGCTAGGCAGGTATAGATAGACTACACAAGACATTTCGCGCTCACATTAACACAATTAGAATAGACAAATCACCGTCCTATTTATACCCGTAGTATTCGTAGTTCAGCCATAGGTGCGGGTTAAAATAGACGATGCATAAATAAAACACGAATCCGATCTCACCCTCCGACCTTGAGCGTTCGCCCCTCGATGGGGCATTCGGATTTTACAGATTGGTAAAGTTTTGATATTATATGAATAAGTGCAAGCGAGATGCCTAATAGCACGGCGCGTAGTGCATTATGCGCACACTATTTTATTATTTATTATATGACAAAGTTAAATTACAACTCCACAAAACTACATATAGTTCGACTGTGCAGTCAGGGGTTATCAGTCTCACTTTCTATTTAAGTAATAGGATGTTGTAGTAAAATTACCGTAAAATGTGCCTATTTTGCTCCCTGGGTAATTGTGCTCTAACAGTTAATTTCAGTTATATTATAGAACGGGAATTAATCGAATATCGTTAGTGTTGTGTATCGACGACAGAGTAATATCCTTAGTGCGCAAAACGTTTATAAATAAGACCAAGTGCGGGTCGTTCGAAAAACTCGCGCCGCTAGAAGATGTTGATGTCAACTTTAGCCAGTCGTCTCCGAGACCACGGGGACAACGCCGTCCTTGAAACATCGGAGGTAAAATTATACGCGATTACTTCCCGTTCTATGATTTAATAATGTGTAAAAATCGTGAAAGTTTAAATCAGTGTTGAGAATTATTAATACGTAGGTATGTCCTGGGTACTTCATAGATAGAGGAACATCAGTTCCTTATATAGAACACCCAGAGAAACCTTTTTAAATGATTTAATAAAGTTTTTTTTTTTGGTTCCAGTACTATTGTAAATTTGTCAATATCAAAACCTAATACTACAACAACATATTCTAAAATCAGAATACCGCCCTTGGTATAGCTGCATACTCGTAGGGGTATGGAGTAGTAATTGAAGGATATTGCAGTCGCGTCAGCGGATAGGTGTTTTATTATGTTTGATTAAAACGCTCGTTTCGCTTTGAGCGGAATCTCATTTATTAGCTGAAAAAATATTGGTTTTTATTAGAACCTGTAATTGGCATGAGTTTTTTACTATATCAATATAAAAATTGCAGATCCGTGGTGTTATTCCTGGCGCGTGGCAAGGTTTAAACGGGAGCTGAAACCATC
Source organism: Cydia pomonella (assembly GCF_033807575.1). Lineage (NCBI taxonomy): Eukaryota > Metazoa > Arthropoda > Insecta > Lepidoptera > Tortricidae > Cydia > Cydia pomonella. The sequence continues at coordinate 8,542,835 of NC_084717.1, read as the reverse complement.
TTCTTCTGAGAGATTTGTCATTAAATCCTAAAAAAGAAGTCTTAGGGACGTGTAGGTTCATCATTGAAAACAGGACGCACATTAATATAAATAGGTGCGTCAGTGAGGGCGTTCGCAAAAAAGGCCTTTGTACTATTGTGGAAAACACCGCAGATTTATTTAAAAGCGATAAAATAATTTCTCTCATGCTTCGTCATGAAGAAGAGACAGCGGAACCTAAACTAAAAAGATTAGACAGATTAATGGCACCAATTCGTAACGGCATGTCGAAAACATAAAAATAATCCAAATCACATCACAAAGTCGTTTTTAACCGCATTAGATACGACGAGATAAGGCTATTTAAATCAGAACGCTTGTTGTTTAGTGAGTCACCGTATATCGAAGTAGGTAGAGATACATGAGATAAACAATATGCGGATTGGGCACATAAAACGGGCGAGAAATGGTTACAGCGAATGAGATGAATAGGCGACGTGAAAAGGCGAATTAGGCCAACGTTCTGTGATCAGAAATGTAAAGGTTTGCGCACCGTAAGCCCGGACATACCTAGACTTTTCCAGCGCGAGTGTGTTGGGAATTTTTTTGTTATATAAATTATATATTCATGGTCTTTATATTTAATAAGGTACGTTTTTGCTCATATGATTTTGCATGTTTATCTATTTCATTATTTTCCACTCAATTAATTAAAAGATTAGCTAGGAGACATTCTTCATAGGTTTACGTATATTTTTTGTACATGTAACGATTGTAATGTTTCTTGTACAATAGTGTTTGAAACTTCTACTACTAATACTTTTTCGGGCCTCCGAGTGTTGGATGTTGTAGCCCGATTGTATTGTTGTTGAATCGCTATTGTATCGCTGTAAAAATGTATGTAACCGATCGTATAATCTTGTTCCAAGTAAGTAATCTGTTGGTCATGTTCCTACCTAAACCGGCCTCAAATGCCATGATAAATATTTCAGAGCTGCGACTAGAATACAGGTTAGCGGTTTAAGCGACGCAGATACTTGAATACCTTTATTCGCGGGTGGCTTGGAAGCTTTGAGATAGAATGTATCCGAAGCCCTTTTCCGGAGCTCAAAACAAACCAAAATACACCAAATTTCATCCTAAACATTTGGTCTGAAGTGTGTGAATATCTATTGTATATTTGGTATATATCAGTTAAAATATTGGTATTGACATTGATTAAGTTAATAAATTAGTGTGACAATTCCCTATAACTGTTCCTAAGAAAATATCAATAACCTAGCTGTAGGTACCTACGCGTGCTAGAAACTAATATGTAAAGTAGTTTCCGATCCGCAAGCGGAAAATCCATTTAACAAAGCATCGATCAACACAACAAACTCATCACACTTCAACGTGATAATAGCTTGCTAGTAGGTACCTAACTAATTATTAACAGAAATTACCATACTTCGCAACAAGTAAAATGATTAGACGTTCGCTGTCGGGATTGTTCTACAGAACATGAAAATACTCTGCCTATACTCGCTAATATAATATATCAGAATAATTGTTTAAATCTTTGTATTAACCATAATGATTTTTTGCACAAACGAGTAATCTAGTCTCAACTTGACGTTATAAGACTTGATATTGCCCCGCCACGAAATTGATATACATCATTTGCAGTAGGTACAGTAAGTTGCACAACTGCAGAAACGTGCATTTATTTCGGAGCGAATGTGAGATTTTCGAGATATTTCGTTAGAAACATGCCCGGAGATCGAGTTATTTTGAGCTATGATAACGTATCTTAATTCTAGGAATGGCTTAGGACGCTGAACGCAGAGCCGTTATATTAGGAAATATCGTATATATTACAATAGATCAGCTATCGAGATCGCATGTATTATGTAGCGCATAATTCGGTTATCACAAAGCGCGTATCTCCGTAGCCTGGAAAAGACTTACGACTTCGATTTGTATTCCACTGACGATGCGTATGTTACGATGTACTTACTTCTGGGTAACATATGTCGGTGTGGTTTAGAAGGAATCCTGGGCTGTCATTTACAAAGCATTTATTTAGAGAAAAAATATTACACCAACTTTTATCCTTACTAAATTCATTATGCCACGAGGTAGTTCTATGGCTCCTCTACACGATGGCCCAGCGTAGGCCAGTCCAAGGGACGCATTTATGCGTTAAAGGGAGTAAGTGATATTGCTATCTCATTCCACCGCATAGCTGCGTCTCTTAGACTCACCTACGCTGGGCCATCGTGTAGAGGAGCTCTTAAACTTTAAACCGATCGTCGTTCAAGCACATATCTCCAGATTGGTCCAAAAATACGTTGACAAAACTGAAGGACACGGCCCTAAAAAACATAGAAATCCATCCAAACCAACACGCCTACAGTCAAGGGAAATCAACTGACTCAGCTCTCCATGCTGTAGTAAGCAACATAGAGAATGCGCTAGCAAGGAAGAATTCATGCCTAGGCACCTTCATCGACATAGAAGGGGCCTTTGACAAGACAAACTTTAGCAGCATTCAGCAAGCATTACAAAGACATAGAACCAATCCACTCGTAACCGAATGGATAATGAATATGTTAAGACAGAGAATAATAAAACTATCCGAAAACCAAACTCATCAAGCACTAGTCATGAGAGGATGCCCCCAGGGAGGAGTACTCTCACCACTGCTATGGAACCTGGTGGTGAACGAATTGATAACAAAATTAAACAACAAACATTTTATGACTATAGGGTACGCAGATGACTTAGTAATACTAATCAGCGGCCTAGTAATAAACACACTGTGTGATCTCACACAGACAGCACTGAAAATAGTAGAGAAATGGTGCAAGGAGAATGACCTATCGGTAAACCCAAAAAAGACCGACACAATTCTCTTCACACACAAACGAAAACTGGGTACATACGAACTGCCAACCCTTTTTGGCACAAGATTGACACTTTCAAAGGATGTAAAATACCTAGGCATAATCCTGGATGATAGACTGAACTGGAATAAACACCTGGACAATAAACTAAACAAAGCAACAGTAGCCTTTTGGCAATGCCGGAGGATGGTGGGCAAGAGATGGGGACTTGCTCCTCACATCATACTGTGGCTATACAAAATGGTAATAATGCCAATGATCAGCTATGGCTCGGTCGTATGGTGGCCCCGCACCCAGCTAACCACAGTAATAGACAAACTAAACAAAACACAAAGACTAGCATGTGTGGCTGCGACGGGCTGTATGAGAACTACTCCGACTGCGGCGCTAGAAATAATGCTAGGACTCCTACCATTACACATATATATACAAAAAGAAGCGGCTGCCACGGCTCTTCGGTTGAAAAAGCTAAACCTATGGACATCCCTCAGCTTATCGCACAAGAAGATCTATGAAAATATGATCTCAAAACTACCCATGCTGGAGGCGCCCATCGACAAAACACCAAAAACTATGATCTTCTGGAAAGAATACGCCATATCATTAACAGAAGATCCTAAAGAAGGACTAGACCAAACAAACCTAAGAATATTCACAGACGGCTCAAAAACATTTAAAGGGACAGGATGTGGTGTCTTCTCGGAGGACCTGAACATACACATCTCAAAACCCCTGGGAGAACATAACACGGTATTCCAAGCTGAATGTGTGGGAATAATAGAAGCTTGCAATGCTATAACAAGACGACAGACGAAACACGAAAATATACTAATACTGTCAGACAGTAAATCAGTACTACAAGCGCTATGCAGCGACAAACTTAATTCAGAACTCATACTCGAATGTCATCGAAGCCTCACGGAAGTGAGCAAAGAAGGCAACAAAGTGACAATTCAATGGATAAAGGGGCATAGTGGATCAAGAGGAAACGATGCAGCGGACGAACTGGCCAGGAAAGGCTCAGAAACGCCGGCATATGGACCCGAGCCCATCATACCCCTACCAATATCCTATATACACAACCAGCTAGACCTACATCACAGACAACTGCACAATAAATACTGGAAGGAAATGGACACATGCAGGCAGACCAAGGATTTTCTACCGGAACTGAACCACAAACTCACCAAAATACTACTGAAAACACCTAGACATCAACTACGTAAAATAGTAGGATTAATTACAGGACATAACACACTTAACAAACACCTACACAATATGGGTAAAACAGACAGCCCCATGTGCAGAGCGTGCATGGAAGAAGAAGAAACAACAAAACATATTCTCCTAGACTGCAAACAGGTAGAAGTATACAGGAACAAATACCTAGGGAATCCGTGCACACTAGGAGAGGCAATTAGCAACCTGAAAACTTTGCTAGGCTTCGTGGAGGAGCTGGGGTGGTTAGAGTAGCGCTACCTCGTTTCACGCAAAATAGGCACAATGGTTGTCGATTTGCGGAAAATGCCCAGAAGCACGAACTAACTAACTAACGTTGACAAAAAAATGTTTATGACTTAAACGTCTTTTACGAAATAACATTACAAATTAAAACTACGATCATTAAAAAAAAGAGAAAACAATATGCAGCAGTAAAAAAATTGTCAACGTAATTTTGAGCCATCTTGTAAATCGCAGAGATCAGTCAGTCTGAAGTGTTAAGCAATTAACAGCATAATCAATCGCGTGAGAACGATTGCCTGCGTGTTCAGTTAATCTCCTTACTATACAATAAAAAACGGTAGTATTTATTGCTATTAGCGCGTGTAATTATATATAAAAAAAACTCTAATGAAATGGCGTCGTAAATGTTTAGAGAGTAATCGTTTTCTATATTTCCAAAACTATTTATGCCGTGCCGTGGCGCTTAAATAGCATGTCAGTTAAGTTAAAACCTACTAATCGCGAGTACTAGGAACGAGCGCACATTCGATATAAAATGTTTTATAAATAAATAGAGACTAAAGAGCCGACGCTAAGTCGCGACTTGCCGCGGCGGCCCGCCCATCGCCCTACTAACCAGACGCGACTGGCCACTCGTCTGGCTCTGGACTGGATACGCACTAATAAATTGCTATGTCGCTCCACAAAAAAACTATGCCAATATAACGACAACAACCGACTACATAAAAAATATTGAAAATGATCTGATATTCTTTCACTCGATTAAAAAAATGGCTAACTACAAATGCCTTTTATGACATGTCAGAATATTAAACAATGATTATAATTTTAATTTAATTTAATTTATTGGATATCTGAATTGTGTTGATTATTTTTATATTGTTATATTTTATATTACTTGAATTTGATAATTATGACTTTTATGACATGTCAGAATATTATAATAATGATTTAATTTAATTTATTGGATATTTGAATTGTTTTGATTATTTTTATATTGTTTTATTTTATTGTACTTGAATATGATTATTATTATCTTAATTGTACTTCAATTGACATCGATCTAATTATATGTATTACCCTTTTGACACGTAAAATTTGTAATTTTATCAATAAAGGAATATGAATACGATGTAGTGTAGGTAACGTCACTGTTATTTGTGTCGAGATTTCTGATATTGTGCGCTACGGTGAAGGTATCGTAGAATTTAAACTAATTTTCCGTATTACTAAAAGCAATTAATCTTGTATTATATGAGTAGGTATTCCTTAATTAGTTATTTCAAAGTGCAAATTTAACACTATTTCGCATTTACTGCCTTTGTTATCATACAAATGTATTAATGGAATTTAAATTTAACAATTTAACGATCACTCGGGCAATGCGTGTTCGTATTCGTAACAATACCCGCCATGAATAAATTTGGAAATAATTAATTAAACTATCCGACATTCTGGCTGACTGACCCAACACGACATTTCTGAGTACATTACAAATACTTATTAAAATTTCAATACAAAAATATTTATTGTAGATTGGGGGCGTCCATTAATTACGTGACGTGTTTTTGAGGATTTCTTGAGTAGAGATGTCGTAGGATTTGTCTCAACCATCTCCCCCTTCCCCCCTAAATTTCGCGAGAGGTCTTACAAATTTTGTATCTTGAGTATTTTTATTATTTTTATTAAGAGTACCTAGTAAAGACTAGTAGATCTCACCTACTAGTCTTTACTTTTGTTTACATATTTTAAGAAACAAACAAACCTAGAAACATGTTTTACTTTATGTTAATGATTCTCTTATTTAGTTTTTACACTATTCTTGGCCCGAAAAAAGAACTACGTGCGATTTGCCAAAACTCCTCTCCCCCACGTGAGATTTAGTGAGATTCGGCTTAACTCCCTCCCCGCTGAAGCCCTCACGTAATTATTAGACGCCCCCGTGCTTACACAAAATGTAGGTACCTTAAAAAAATAACAGACAAAAAAAAGGGGCAACCAATAGGAGACCTTTCCAGATAACCTTTGAGATCTGGAAAATCAAATACAACCGAGAATATAGAAGCCAATAAACCGTTTAAGATACCTTCTATGTAATCGAAACTAAACACAAACATAACATTACCAAAGTAATTCGTTATTTTATGCAGTAATTTCGTCTCGTCATTGTTTGACAATCAAAATGTTAAAATCGTTGGTTCCAATTCCAAGGCCACCGCGGCTTTAACATACACCTGTACAAAACAAACATAGCGAATGTGAATGCCAAATTATTTCACCAAGCGGCCTTGAGAGGAAAATTAAAGATTATTTATTCCTTATTGCGCGTAAGTGAAATTTATTATCTTATCATTATCAACAATGATATAACCTTATATTTAATCTACCTACTGATTTGCAACACTGCAGACGTTTCTATTTTGCGTAATGTTTTAAATTAACATCGATATTATGTACCCGTAATTTAAAAAAAAAATGCTTTCCGATGAGTTGTGTCCTAAGCGAACCCTAATAATGCTGGTATCATCCCTAAAGAAAGCTACAGTATGTCTATTTATTTATAAGAGTAGAACCTTGCTAGAGTTGACTTAATATAGTTTACTTTTTATAATAACTAAATCAACTTCATGTCTCAAAAACCACACATGCCGGGTGAGTGTTTTCCATTTAATTTATTTCATCAGCTATTAACACAACAATATCTGTTTCGGTTAAACAAACATTCGGAGCCATTAGCGTGTGTAGCACGTTATGTTAAAGGAACGTTAACGAATGTTACACCTACTGTTACAGATAAAATCAAATCTGTTTACATAAGGGGTTACAGTAAAAATACTTGGAACAGTACTGTGCTTCCACTGGGAAAAGGTGGCTGTTCCAGATGAGAGGAGTCCTTGTGCACGGTGACAGGAAAAGCGAAGAAGATCGGGGCGTTTTTGAGTGAAGATAAGCAAATGGGCTCATGTTTCCTGACTGAGCAGGAATGGACGCCTTTTGATCCTTGTGAAGTTGACTAAAATAATGTCGCAGATAGGTACGAAGTGTGACGATAACGCTAATTTTGCAATAGATATGACACCATCAAGAAATATGAGAATCGAACAGCCCACATAGCCCTTCCGCCGACTGCTTTATGTAGAAAAAGTAAGAATACTTTGAGAGAAAGGGGAGCCCACAGTGCCCTTGACCGAGTCAAGTCATATTGAATGAATGAATGAATTTTAATATTGGAGAACTTTAGGATTAGTCACACAGAAGACTAGACCTATACATAGAAATACTGGGTCCTGAGATTACTGATTAAATTAATTCACTGTGTCTAGAAGGCGTAATAGCGGTAGCATTAATAATAACCCAGCATGGGAAGTGTTAGTACCTAATTAGAGTTCCGCAATCTGTATACATTTAATGGTACGCCTTTCACCGTCGATCCCTGATGTTAATATTTAAATGTCAATCTTGGGTACAAAGTGATTGGAAACCTGTGTTATGGCCTATGTTTATACATTGCGTAGGCAGGACGAGGTATCCTACTGTAGTAGAGCTAAATTGTCAGATCAGAGGGTTTTGAAGGCATTGTATATGTTGGCTTTTCATTTTCTACAAAGAATAATGATTCCAGTGAACGAAAGCCACTTTCTTTTCACACGGTCTGGCTTCAATATTTTTATACCCATTGGAAGCTTTTGTAAATTAATCCGTATTTGGGCGGACAAGCTGTATTCAAAGGGAAATCATTTTTCCTAAAAGAGCAAGCTAATTGATATCCTTCCCTTAAAACCGCAATATGGTCAATTACATATAAATCAAGCCGAGTTCCGAGTTCCGTTCGATGTAGAAGTATTAATTTATTCAATGCCTACCGTGTCCAAGCAGCAACATACCCGTGTTCCCATTGTGTACAAATATGGCAGTGAAAGTAAATGTATATTTCAGACGATTATTGCTATAATGATAGTGAAAGATCCTTGGACATTCGATGGCGGTTGACGCGGGGGCGTCGTTCCACTTGTAGATTGGTGTTAGCGGGACGGCGGGGAGGCGAGCTGTCAAAATGGAACCCACCCGAGCCGAGCCTCATTTCACTTATGTTATTTACCCCTGTTTAATGTGTAGTTTAGTTCAGAAAATTTCTAATTTTTTGCACATTTTTAATTTTATGAATTAGAGAGGAAATACGCTGCATATTTTCTTTTATAAAAAATTCGATATAATGCGTGATATTTGTGTCGGTATATTTAACTTCTTTGCAATCTATTGCGAAATGAACATAATAATATTTTAATTACGTAAAAGATTATCACAAGGGGCTTTTTCTAATTAAAAAAACTGAAATTTGGTGAAAAAGTTACAAGCGATGTTGACTTTCTTGTACAAACATTTTCCTTCCACGCGTTTAAGTTAAAAATAACGTTATTTCGCATTTGCGATAAAGAAAATGTGCAAGATAAAATACCCACATTCAGCCATTGAATATTTATAGAAACTTACAGCAAGTTTCACAGAATTCCGTTTTCCTTCTCAACAGATTATGCTATAAACATGTTATTTTCATGTACCGCATACGATTTGGAGTCTTTCATTTGTGTTGGCACGCTACATCCACAAAATCTAGTCACGCACGAGAAAAATAAGTCTGCTCTAGAAAATGTACTTGCCTAAGGCGATTATCTACGAGATACGTACTAAGATGCGTAAACTAAAGGCCAAGGGTATAAATACATTATGCTGATTAAACAAATAGTTTCGTTTATTTCATTGCTTCTGCTCAACAGTTCTCGATATGCAATACAATGCAACCGCAAAACCGACAAGAACCACATACATCTAGGTCTCTTTGTAAAGCGTTAAATGAGGAAATATGTTTGTAGTAATTTTTTCTCACTGACCGTTTAATCTCGAATATCTTTAACGGAACAGCAACCTAAAATTCGCGTCGGCCGGGATATTAAGGGTAGTGCAATAACATGATGTTCTTACGCCTACGCTCTCCAGGGCTCGTATGACCTTTACGCGGCACGTTCCATCCCCAATCGGGCGGTGGCAGCCAAAGTTATTAGATAAAGTAGGAGGTTAGTTGTTTTGTATTGTATGGTCCAGGAAATGCAAAATAGTTATCCAGCGCTTAACACATAATCTGCTGAGAACAAAAGATGTGTGAAATCTTTCCTTAATGCCAATTGCAGTAATCTTCGTAATTTAACATTTCTTATGCGTTTACAAATGAATTACATTTTCCAAGTACACATTTATTAAATGTTGTAGGTAATACGTAAATCAACTTTTGTGCGCTGTCAGACGTTTCAAAGATTTGTTTTTCGTTAATGTACCTCGTCTCTAGATTATCTATCAGATACCTAATTTTGCCCAGTCTAGCATTTGTTATTCAATTCTGAAATAATTTTACCACATTAAAATAACATTTTCTCATATCATCTCAATGAATTAAATTTAGAGATTCTCTTTTCACAATCAATAGCGATACATCAAAAACAAAACGGATACTATAAAACCATAATAAATTCCGCGCTCGCGCCGAAGTGCCAAAACCCTGACGACGCGCGCATTTTAAACAACGCCCGGTTATTGATAGTTCGCTACGTGTCGTGTTTTATTCGACATTTGGTTAAACGCGCGACGGTCTGTAGTGCGCGTAAAAACAGATCATTGAAATGATGGCAAAGTTCAAGAAATTGAAATAGAAACCACGAATTTCAATCCAAACTGGTATGTACTTGTATGTATGTATGTATGTGTATAACTATATATTTCTATGTACAATAAAGTTATTGTACATAGAAATAAAAACACGAGAAACACAGTTACAGAGTAAATTAAATACAACAAAGGCGAACTTATCGCTGTATGGGATCTCTTCCAGTTAACCTTTGAGGAAATGAGTAAAACAGAAGTAACGGTGAATGAATGACAAACACAAACAAAAGTGTACAATCACTGAAATTAATGAAATGCACGTTTTGAATACACATTGATACAAATATACATAGATAGAAAAATAACCATAAAATAATGCATACATATATATATATATATATATAAATAAAAATAAATAAATATTCAATATATAATATAAATAAACTGGTATGTACTTGTGTACATACCAGTTTGGATTTGGATTGGTTTGGATGTAAAAATAATATTCAGTTAGTTATACATATTTCTCAGGTAAGTGAAATGTAATTTAAACCGAATTAAAAAAAACATCGTAATTGAAAAGTCGTAGAACCAAAGGGTTTTCACAGGGACTGATGTCGGTTACGGTATAACGGTATGGTAGCGGTATTAAATTACGATACCGATACATTATACCGGTTAGGCCGCGCGGCTCCGATATAAAGGTATCGCTACCGTTTTAAAATAATGGTACCGGTATTTTTTCCGGTATATACTTTAACCCAGGGGTTCCCAATCTTTTTCAACATGCGGCGCAGTTACGAGTTTAGTATTTTGCAACGGCGCCCTTGTAAAATTAAAATCACGGTCGAAAAAGAGTGACACGACGCTATATTATTTACCGATGCGAGCGCTCAAATAGGTACCCGCGAATATTTGTGGTTTCGGATAATGATAGAACTCACGGCGCCCCTCTTTACTTTCTACGGCGCACCAGGGCGCCGCGGCGCACAGTTTGGGAACCCCTGCTTTAACCGTTATTATAGCCAAACTGATAGTATTAAATAAAATCAAAAGGGCTTACGGGCTTCCAGTTACATAGACAGCTTCATCCAATAGGAACCAAGTTGGCGCAAGGCGCGGGCGGCTTGATAACGACGCCTAAGCTGATAGGGTACCTTTATGAAAGCGGTTAAGGTACCCGAAAAAATAACGGTAGCGAAATAAATTTATTCTGGTACCTAAATGGTTCGGACTAAGCCGGTATGACGTCATACCGTTATATAAAGGTATCGTTATTTTTCGGTTATGAAGTCCCTGTTTTCAAGACAAGGCTCCATCGTCAAGGTTAACGAAACTATGGTTTTTAGTTAAAACGCTACGAAAAATAGGTCACATCTCATTTTTTTGTTAAGCATTATGAATATTCTCCTTTTCTATTTTATTTTAAATACCTAACAGTCTTTTAATTACAATAAAGTTATGTGTAACGTAGGCTAATATATGTCTACAGAAATCATGAATTCGAGTTTGACGTCGAATCGAGTCGAGCGCAGCTAGCAGCTGTGTAAGCGAGTGACGTCCCACGTCACAGATTGAGGCGTTTTTCGAGTCAACTTGGAAATGGAATGTCAGCACCGAATGTAAGAACGAACAACAAACCCATTGGTGGGCCTTATTGCTTTGCAATAAGGTTTATGAAGTGTCATTTAACAGACGACCACCGAATGTAGGAGGCATTTCTGAAGCGGGCGAACATGAACAATAAAACATGGCGTTTGTGAAGTTTACTACCCACCGCGGCGGTTAACACGATGTAAACGCGGCGCCCCTTTCCTTTATAAATTAATAATATTTATTGGTCTAATATTTAGTTAGGGTGCTTGAGCTTTGTTTACACACAAAGTCATACATAATTATCTAAAAACTCCTAAAACTTGCACAATATTTTTAATTAGCTTGAATAAACGTTTAATTTGGTTCTACTGATATATGTCGGCGGCCAATCGTCATATCCGCCAGATCACGAAATTCCTAGGCATATCGTGAAAAGTGATAATCATTGTCTCATTCCCCGAGTTGACGGAGCCCCGCTACGCGGGACTCCTATTTCCGGACAGTTGACCCTTCGGGCAACTGAACGGCTTTAACGAACCTAATCCTTACTTGTCTATTTATTTAATGTGACTACCATTAAAACATTACACAGGAACTTTACGATCGGGCGGATTATCCGATCTGCCGCCAAGATATACTTTTACGACGTTTGAATAACATTAAAATGTTTGCCACCTATACTGTAGGCAATTTACTCCCAGTAATTAAAAATCCTAGTACACAAACTGCAGAATATGGATTTAGTGCAGCGGACACATTCATAAGGTTTTCATCGCGTTTTAATGGGTTTCCGTGGGAAAGGGCATGCACTAATTTCATCGCGGTTGATCGATGGAACGCTTGGAGGTTACCATCAAGTAGGGCTAATAAACGAAGTGGATGGTATTGAATATCGATTACCTTTGCACTCACGTTGATTATTTGCTTTACTGTTCTTACCTAGGCAATTTAGGCTCGGAGCTCATGTTTGCAATCAATTTACCTACTTACTATTTTAAGTGATCTTTGATCACGCATTGGCATTTTATGTTGGTTGGACAGTTTTAAATCAAGCCACAAAGGGCCCCTTTTTTAGGGGGGTTCCTGAGGTCCCATGTTTACTCATTCGCATGGGTGCCGATGTGCAGTGCATGGTGGAGAAACAAAAAGTAGCAATTGCGCTCGACGTGGCAAAAACCTAACCTAACGTGTCAGCTGTCAAATACTATTAACTATTACGACCGCCATAAGGCATGTGTATGTACGTACATGTACAAATGGTACCAGAGCTATGCACCATTGGGGAAGTCGTTCACAGAAATCTCATTAAAGTTCCATTTCAGACTATTTTGGGCCAAGCTACTCGTCGAATAAAAGGTCAATGAAGCGCAATATTGGACATGGGTAGTGTTAATTATGTAGGTATCGGTACATTTAATAAGTACTATTACTTTGACCTAAAAACAGACTTCCGATTAACATAAAGATAAGCAGTAAATGGATATTGGGTTATTCCGTTTTTAAATTAATGTATTGTTTAGGTGCTTTGTTTTTTATTTGTTGTTGCATATAAAGGTTTTTGGTAAAGAAAATTATATAGACCTGTAGGGCTAATATGGTCGGCTCTTTATCATTTTTCACCATGCCAGTCACGTTCTAACAAGTATATAAGCGCGAAAGTGACATGCATAGTGACAAGTGATAAAAATGGAACCATGATGCCACCGCAGGTCATGGATTTGAATTGATAAAGTAATTGATTAAAAAATTTTAAGTAGTACGGTAAAGTCGTAATGAAACAAGCTTTATAAAATTATGCATAAAATCGTATGATTTTATGCATAATTTTATGAAGATAATTTTATTTATGAAGGTTACTCATGTGTGTGTGTATACACACACATGAGTAACCTTAGAGTGCTCACTCCATAAATGTGCCGTTTTCAACCAAAAGGGTACTTATTGTCGGTTGTCAATAAGGCGCTATGTCCATAAAGCTTCAATTTGAACTCAACCTTTTAGGTGAAAACGTCACAAATAGATGTCCTTACTTATTATTATTACCAATAAGTTGTATGGGAGCTAGGTACGGTTAAACTTATTAATAATAAATTTTAAGCTTGAATCTTATCATACATATGTTTTCGCAAAGCTCGCTTAAAGCTAATTATAAACTTGGTTTTATCTGTGTGTGGAGTGATCACTGATCACTCTTATAGTTCGGTCAAACACTCGACTCGCTGCGCGCGAATACGTAGTGTGCTCTCTGTCGCACCTACTTGCGGCGAGCGGCATCCTGTCTCTTTTTTAATTGCTTCGCGTGCAGCGATAGCTTTAATCTTTATTGCACATAAGAAAACACACTGTACCATAGGCGAACTTAATGCCGTAAGGCATTCTCTACCAGTCAACCTTTAGGCAAAGAAGACAAGTTTGATTTTGATATAGCTTATTCAACTTTAAATTTCTCTATGCTAAAATACATAGATACAGCGACCAGTAAGTGTGCATAGACACATTATGCATGAATTCATTCATGTCGTGGCCATGCAATTTTGCGGATGGATGTACATAGGATAGGATGACAATGTTTATCTTATCCGGATGTCTATTTACATAAATTATGGTAATATGACCTCGAGTATACTACCTTATGTAATTCGTCCTAAATGAAGCAAAAAGGCCTTCAAGTTTTCTAAAAGCTACATTTAAATTCTTAATTATACCTCAATCCAGGGCCAAAAAGTAAGAGAATTATGAAAGAAGCCTATTTGAAGGTTAACGAAGAAAAACGTCTGAGATCTTAAAATACGACAAATACAGAATGTTGTGAAACCGGTTCTTTTAATAAATCTAAGAATAGGTCTTTAAACTCTTGATTTAATGTTCATTTAAAACTTATTAGGTAAGTACCCACTTAGTACTAAATAAACATTAGGTAGGTTTTTTTTGCCAAAAATTAAAAATGTTTAGTAGGTATAATTAAGTAAATTTGTTAAGAACTTAAAAAGTGCTGTAAAATACTGATTTTCACGCAAAATATGTATTTGCATCCACATTGAAGATAGGAGAGTGCTGAAACTGCTCAAGATCGAAGTACTTGAACAAAATGCCTCTGCCTTTGTCTAGTAGAAGAAATGGAAGTCTAACTATTAAATTTTAAATTAAAAAAATCCCCTACATTATCTACATAATCCATTTTAAACCAATCATTTAGGGGGCTCCCTGGCGCCAATGAACTTCAATCTGAATCCCTTAGTTTTCTAATGTCTTTTGTAGCTTATCATATTAACAGCAACTGTTTTAAGCAATATACTATCCCATATTTACTTCAAAGTTCATTGTGATATATGGCAACAAAGTTGAACAATATTAGGCCAAAAACCTGGTTTTCTAGGCATAATTTTTGTGTTAATTAGCTTAAAATTAAAATCTCTGACCAGTTTTTAGAGATGTCAAAGACGAACATAAATATGTAGATTTCGTGTATGTAAGATCCTTCACAGCAATCGAGTAACGAAAAGTGTTTTTTAGACAATGTTTGAAAAAAAAAAATCTTTCAAAATCCGGCAGACCAGAAAGGAGATAAAAAATTGAAGAACCGATAGCTGTTTGTTTTATAATTCTATCTGTAAAAATGTGCAAATGTCTCCTACAACTCGAAACTTGCCAAAAATTTATGAAAACCACGGGGAACCCCTTAAAAAAGAGCTTATACTTACTCTTTAAATTAAACTGCTGGATTGACTTCTATGAAACATAAAAACCGCTGCAAGAAAACTCGCTATCACGTAAAAACCGCATCGAAATCGGCCCATCCGTTGGATTGGAGAGCTACGATGCTACAGACAGACAGACAGAGAGAGATTGGCGTCAAACATATAACACCCCTCTTTACGTCGGGGATTAATAAAATAAAGTAACAAAAACTACTCACTTGCCAACTGCTTTTTCCACATGTTTGTTTGTATACACTGAACAATACTATCACGTAGTATCGGACCCTGCCAGGACAGAAGACAGAATAGCAATAAAAATTATGAAGTTAGTAACTGCGCATATCATCATATCACAATGATAAACGCGAGGTCAGCTTGGTTTTCGCGAGGTCTGCGCGCGACCTTCGCAAAAATTAGCACAATTTACATATTGTTAACTTTATTTACATTATCTTGTGCGCGGATATTGATAAGATGGTTGGAGATAACGCCGTTGAGATCACTGCTGGGTGCTGGCGTAGACATAACTGAATTTGTATATGTAGCATGTTAGGTACTAAATGTAACGTTTTTTATAGATTTTTTTCGCATGTGAACGGTCGCAAAGCTGGTGCATGCTATTGTAAACATTTGGAATGATTGTGGCCCTTCACCCGCACGTGTTACTTAAATTCTGAGACAAAGTTGCAACTTTAGAAAAATAATTCGTCCAAGTGTGTGGAATGTGTTTGTTAGAACTAGATCGCAGGCGCGCAGATGCATATGAGTTGTTTACTTAGATAAATGTTTGTAGAAACACGCAATCAGGAAGCGAATAAGTTTAAAAGCCACATAAAATTTGACCTTGCCACATCGAATGTTTAAGTTTCATCAGTAGTGTTTTCAGATTTGGTGATAAGTTCGCTGTGACGCAGCTTCGTTTTATTATCGATATAGCCCAGGGGTTCCCAATCTTTTTCAACATGCGGCGCAGTTACAAGTTTAGTATTTTGCAACGGCGCCCTTGTAAATTTAAAATCACGGTCGAAAAAGAGTGACACGACGCTATATTATTTACCGATGCGAGCGCTCAAATAGGTACCCGCGAATATTTGTGGTTTCGGATAATGATAGAACTCACGGCGCCCCTCTTTACTTTCTACGGCGCACCAGGGCGCCGCGGCGCACACTTTGGGAACCCCTGATATAGCCAATGTAATAAAAACTGTAATAGACGTTTTATACTGGCAGTCGAGTAATAAAATCGAACGATTACTCTTACTCTCAGCTCCCAGATTCTTACCTAGACAGAGGTGTTGTTCAGTCAATTCAAAACTAAACACAAGGATTCATGGGTGGTGATGGCGCGCATACTGTTCATACTCGTATACATATTTTCACCGTAAAATAGTGAAAATTGTATACATTTTCGCGACCGAGACTGTACCTCTCGCTTTAAAACTCCTACGTCTAACATATAGACCATCAATCGAGAAAGTGTCGCGACACAAATAGAACCGCGTTGAGGCGAGTGGTTAAGGCGCCTAGTATTCCTCTATCTACGAGCTTGGCCGTTTATTATGCTCGTCAATATATCAATACTAACAAAAAACAAATCGATCCTAACAAAAGACTAGTTATTTTATTAGTAATCTAAAAAGCCAATAATTTTAATTTTTGCTCGGTTCGTTAATGAGTCTATTATAGGCCCTCACATTTCACGGCTACATGTATATGTGTGAAACTTGCCGACGCGGCGCGGCCCAGACGCCTGTTAATGTTATTAATGCACATGCGGGCGAGAGGGGCCGACATTCGCATTATAGCTTATTAATTATTTGATGAAACCAAATGACAAACAGCCCGCTTTAGGGCACTTTTAGGGAGGTAAGCGGCGCGTGATTCCTGGGGTGCCTTTTCATTCCACACGCAAGCAAAAGTTTTCATTGGGCTACCGTCTAAGCTTGATCTCCAACTAAGCATTCTTGTTACTGATTCACGGGTTTACCCAAGTCGAGGAGTCGCCTTTGATTGATAAGAGATGGGAATAAGAACGTTGTATAAACGAGTTGAAAAGCCCGGTCTTAAGTGATGAAATTTAATTGACGACCTATTAAGCAGCGGGGATTATTGGGATAGACTGGCTGAAAATTTATATCGAGCCAGACGGATTGAGATGTGGGGAAACATGGCACGTTGAGTGGTAGTTGAGTTGTTTAGGCGTGTGACGCGAGGTCGACGGTACCGAGTTCGGAGCATAACGGAACATTTACTTAAATGTAAATTACAAAAGCTTCTTGGTCAAGGAAACACTACTTTCTCGCTAAAGAAAAACATAGTGTGGAATCCGGACTAATTTAAACAAGGTCTAGCTTTCAGTCTGGGTTGTAGGTTTAAGGTTCTAGTTACTGTCTTAAAAGGTGGCTACGATGATTTTTGGACTCCTGAAGACTTTTCTTTAAAAAGAAACCGGAAAGTGGTTATATAAAAAGCCGCAAAGTAAATCCTATTCTTGTCAGGGAAAAAATGTTAATTTGTACCATAGATAGGAAGGAGGGGAACGGTTGGTAAATTAATACCTCGCCAGACGGATTGAGATGTGTGGAAACATGACACTCATTGCCTTTGAAGGTCGCGTGTCCACTGCGCTTGCAACGTAAAAGGATATCATTGATTGTTTAATCACAAAGTAGACTACGATTACATTACAAAATTACAAATTAAATGCGATTACGATAAGATATATGTAGCCCTCAATGACCTTGGAAATTAAGCCCAACGCCCCTAAATCTAATTTACATGTTGTAATACTTTTAGCCGAAAGCGCTTTATCATTTCTAAATAATTAATGACGAGATTTGGGAAAAAATATTCGCCGACATTATCGACGGTACGGTCGTCTACCCTACGAGCCTAAGTCAACAAAACGAATAAATAAAATGTTTTGTCACAATATGCGCCTTAATACCACGAGTTAATACAGGTAAATATTCTGTGAGCCTACATCTAGTTTATCCGCTAGAAAAAACTCTACTGGATTTTGTAATTTACGATCCGGTTTTAAAAATAAACAGTCGTCTAGACGTACCTATTTGTTTGGCGATACGACCACATGATTCGCTAAAATGAATTTCAAATATAGAGGCCTTTTTAAATGTATACATTTTACTAAGTCAAGAGGACCAATGTTAGTGGTTAGATTAAATTAAATAAAGGTTAAAATTTTACGTTGTTAATACTAATAACTATTATTATTATAGTGCGGGATTGGGAGCGCGGAGTCGCGGAGCGAGCGATGAAAGTAGGGTAACCAGGTAGAAATTATATTTTATTTTAGCAACTATTGAAAATGTATTAACAAAAATAAAAGTCCTGGCAAGATTTTTTATATAATAAATTTAAACAATCACACATGAAATCTAGACACAAAGACCAATAATATTGTATACTTTTTAGGGTTCCGTAGCCAAATGGCAAAAAACGGAACCCTTATAGATTCGTCATGTCCGTCTGTCTGTCCGATTCTGTCACAGCCACTTTTTTCCGAAACTATAAAAGCTATACTGTTCAAACTTGGTAAGTAGATGTATTCTATGAACCGCATTATGATGTTTACACAAAAATAGAAAAAAAAAACAATAAATTTTGGGGGTTCCCCATACTTAGAACTGAAACTCAAAAAATCTTTTTTCATCAAACCCATACGTGTGGGGTATCTATGGATAGGTCTTTAAAAATGATATTGAGGTTTCTAATATCATTTTTTTCTAAACTGAATAGTTTGCGCGAGAGACATTTCCAAAGTGGTAAAAAGTGTGTCCCCCCCCCCCCGGAACTTATAAAATAACAGAATGAAAAATCTAAAAAAAAATATATGATATACATTGCCATGCAAACTTCCACCGAAAATTGGTTTGAACGAGATCTAGTAAGTAGTTTTTTTTTAATACGTCATAAAAATTTAAAAAAAATTTTTTTTCATCAAACCCATACGTGTGGGGTATCTAAGGATAGGTCTTCAAAAATCATATTTAGGTTTCTAATATCATTTTTTTCTAAACTGAATAGTTTGCGCGAGAGACACTTCCAAAGTGAAAAAAAGTGTGTCCCCCCCCCCTGTAACTTCTAAAATAACGGAATGAAAAATCTAAAAAAAATATATGATATACATTACCATGCAAACTTCCAACGAAAATTGGTTTGAACCAGATCTAGTTTTTATAAACATTCGTCAATGACTACATCCTATAATTATAAAACAAAATCCCCCGTCGCGTCTGTATGTATGGTCGCGCGCGATAAACTCAAAAACGACTGAACGGACTTTCATCCGGTTTTAACCTATCAATAGTGATTCTTGAGGAAGGTTTATGTGTATAATTTGCTAATCCGTGCGAAGTCGGGGCGGGTCGCTAGTCCAGCATATAATCATGTAACTTTGAAGCCAACGTACGTTCTCTTCAAATTAATGTCCATTTTATTCAAACAATGGCTGCTGTAGCCTAGTTTATTCCACAGTCAATAGAAGTTACGATCGTATCTTGTAAAATAAAGGTTAAAATGTTATGTTATCAATAATATACCATGAGAAAATGTCGCGGCGGTAGGCAGTTTCTAGGGTTGTCTGTATAAATTTTAAAATATCAATATATCAGCAAAAAAATGGCTGCTGGATTTCTGCAGGGATAAATAAACGAATATAGTAAATGTTCCGGAACCGTATAGTTGTTTCTTGACTATTATACCCTTTACCCCAGCAAGTTCCTTATACAGGCATGTTTTTAGAACCATTTCATCAGTAGATTTTGCTATAGTATATCGAGTATATTGCTGAGAGTTTGGACATACTTCAATGGAAGTATCCCGCTGATTCCTGACAATTTGGTAACCCTAGCGGGAGTATGCGGGCTCCGAGCCGGGACGACCCGCTGACCCACTCTCCCACCAGAGTTGTCATTGTATTCACATGCCGAGGACGGGCGACACTATATCACAAATGAACCAGTATAAGATCGTTCTTCTTTATCGTATTACTTGTTATAGATCTCATGATTACAATATACTGGTTTTGTGGACTCTGGATAAGTCCCCACTCGCGCTAGCAATTCAAATGCACGGTCCTTGATTACCGCAGCGAGGATTCAATTGGACAAATACTGAAAACACGGTTAATACGATTATATTCGTATTCATGCCGAGAAATGAATGTGAAATGTGCTTCGCTTGCACTCAATTTACAATTCTATCCGCTGTGTAATATAAAGCTCGAAATGAAGGGTCTCGCTCTTATGGTAAGAACTTAGTTGCCACACTTGCCATAAACAGATCAGATTAAATTATTAACATCCATAATCGGAAATAAAAATAATAGTTACCTATCGAAAATCTGAATCATGCTTTATATTGATTAAGTTTGATTAACTATGTTTGCAACTGCGGCCTGGCGCCTGTAGGCTAAGTACATACATATTATCACGCCTATTTCCCGAAGGCGTAGGCAGAGATCACGGATATTCACTTGCCACGATTCTGACATACGCCTTTCGCTTCCTTCACTCATAACATTCCTCATACACGCTCGCCGGTTCAGAGAGCTCTTGACCTGGCCTTTCTTAAGGATTTCCTCAATTTTATCCGCCGAGGTCTACCCCTTCCAGCTCACTCTTCTACTTCTCCCTTCTTTCACTCGTTCTTTCCACGTGTCCAACTATTTCAACATACCTTTTTTAATGTTAACAGTAATTATTTGACAGTAAACATTTAACAAAAAGTGCGTCCACTTGGGTTGTCATCGCTTTTGGATCCCCCCTCCTCCTCTTTAAACCTTATCTCAATTCACGGCCATTTTGTGCATACAAAATAGGTACATATATAAGATAAAGAAGTACTTACTACTAAGTACTATTAGTATGAAGCTTACCGTAAGATGAATAAGGCATGGCGTCGCATAGATTGCACGGGCAGAGCGGCTTACCTGAAAAAGACAAACATTCGTTAACAATCGTTTATTTATTTAAATTTTATTGCACGATGCGACATATCAAAAATTACATATCATGATATATTTAGACGAAAACTATTAAACGAACTTGATGCTTCCGTATGACGCTGTCAAATAATGCTACGAAAACCTATGTAATACACCTTGTATTCCGGTAATTACAAATTTCGAAAACTGTCGGATATTTCCGAAAAGGGACACTTATTATGATGGAATATTGGATGATTATCATCAGATTTTCTGGAATATCCGACATACGAAATTACCTGAATACACCTTTTTTATTTTATAGTATAGTCAGCAAACGAGCAGACGAGCCGCCTGATGGGAAGCGGTCATCGTCGCCATGGACATAAGCAACATCATAGGAGCCACTTAAGCGTTGCCGACCCTTGAGAACCCTAAATACCCGCTTCTTGCTTTACACCTCACTGTTTTTATATCACAGACACTAAGTGAGAAAATTATAGTTCGATTGCCTCCATTGGTCGTACAAAACCAGGATTCTTGGTCAGTAAATTGGACAAACTGTTATTTCAGTGTCTAAGATTCTAGGATATAAAACAGAAAATTACCTTAAACTTGAAATTTGAAACAAACGACTTGTGACGAATTCTGGGTTAAGTAATAAATACGAAAGGATAGCCGTGGAAATTAGTAGATAAACCGTGATAAGCAATGGATTAAGCATGGCAATAGCCGTAACAATACAGTCGTAAAAATAAAATCGCAGTCGGTTAACGCAAAACGAAGTATAGCCGTATGCTGGGCGCTGTTATCTACGTGACAAAGCTACTGTCGCCTTTTAACACTGCTTTGTAGAAAGTGACAGACGCTGTGATTATCACGCTTTAACGTGGATAACTGCGACCATCATACCCATTGCAAGAGTTACGATATCAGTATTACAGTTGCGGCCGCGCCCGATAACAATACAATCAATAATTCAACACTATCAAAGGAAAAGGTGTTTTCGGCAAATAAAAAGTATCACAACATTCACAAAGTTACGCTATTGTACAGTCAAGTGTAAAAATATGGATAAACACAAGTTGCTCAAAAATATGTCCCATATAGCTCTTATGTCGGCGAATTAAGAGGTATGGGATATGGGACTTATAAGTAAGTAGGGGTAAGGTGCGTGGGCACATATTTTTTAACTTGACTGTACCAGTTCGAGAGCTTCGAATATAATAATAAAACTATGATACAAATTAGGCTACTTAATTGTTACGTGCTTTTTAATTTTATGGGTTTTCATGATCGCGAGGCGCGTTGTAAAAATAATGTTGTTGGCAATTAGGTTTTTGGCAAATAGTTTTATTTACTGATGCATATAATTTAAGTTCACGATAGTATCTTTATTAGGAACCGTAGGTGGCGTATAATTTTATTTCTCTCTAGAAGGTCGTCGTCGTTAAAAATGTACATCGTTTTTCCTTGTAAAAATGTGATCGGTACCTATTATGGAATACGATTGACGTCATCGTTTCATATTATAATATAACATAACACACAACGGTTTGTGAACGGTTTTTTACATAACGGTACGTCGTTATGTAAAAAACCGTTCTTAAACTCTAACTTAATATGGCAAATTATACCGGATGGAGCCTGTAACACGAGAAAGTAATTAAAACATCAATTGTTGTAATTGACATTGCTTGTCATGACTTTAACATAACAAAAATTCGCAATACATTGCGTCTTAGAATAAACTTTAAAGTGTTAAATGTTAAATCACAACACAAGTTATTTTTAAAAGTCGCTGAACAAATATTGGTCAATTTGAGGAGTTGTTTAAGAGGCCGTTATCGATTTTAGTCGCAAAAATGACAAATTTATAGATTTACTCGATGAAATTGTATACCTTTTATTAACTATTAGAAATAACAAGTACTGGTTTCTATTCTTCTTCTTCGTCGTTCCCTCATGCCTGAGGATCGTGACCAACAACTATGTCCCTCCATTTAACGCGATCAAGAGCTGCCCTCTGCATGGAACCACATGCTTGTCTTATGGAATCCAACCATCTTGCAGGTTTCTATTAGCACGTCTTATAATCTTTCATTTTAATAAATCATTTTTTTGAATACCTTAATTAGTAATGATTTTATTCTGATGGACGTTTAATAAGGTAAACGCGCGTAAAGCACTGATTTTCTCGATCTTATTTGTAAATTTCGTAAAGTATGGACTGTTAAAAATGTAAATTTTGTATTACACATATCCTGTACTTCAACTTTAATAAACTACATTTTTGTTATTATAAATTTAAAGTAGTGTAGATGATAGTTAGACGAAATCAATTTACTCCAGAAATTACTTCAAAACAAGTGACAATTTCTCACAAAATCGACTTAATTTTAACGTAATTTTGATACTTACACAACATTTGCTGAAACTGTTCTTATACATCATTTTGTATAATTTACCACCATAATTTTTTGATCAATTTTTAAAAACTGTCCCTTCTCGTCACATATTACCCGGGACGGACGCTTGCGACCTCATTATTAAAAGACAAGATGAGAAGACGTGCTACTCGTAATTGAAACCAATACTTGTTATTTAGATATTTCGGAACAAAAGGTGTAACATTTCAACGACTAAATCTATCAATTTTACATTTTTGGTCTAAAATCGTTACCGGGCTCTTAATTTTTTGCTCCTGTTACAGCCCCCACCCGGTATACACCATTTTTATGCCGACTGCACATAAATTACGTCTTCTACCACAATTATATACAACTTAACACATAGAGTGCTGGGAACCCGCTCGACGGGTTATCTGTTCGTAGTCGCTTTCCTCTACAAAGCGAGAAAACTCTCGGATCGGCTACGAGCGTAGCGGTAACGTTGGCAGTGAATGTGTTAATAAATCATGCTCCAGGTTCTTAGTGTTGTAGTTCCTTTCCTGTAGAAATAGATTTCCCAGTTAAACAAGGATTTAAAGTGGGTACTTAACATTTAGTATACAAATTATAATGAAACCTAAGCTGGCAATGCGCTGATGTTTATTATAATTACGGCAAGCATAATAAACAAGTGTTAAAAGCTCACATTTATAAAACGGTATAGAATGTAGGAAATAAAGCAGCGGCCTCAGTGCTAGCGGGAAGAATGTTGTTTCTTGCGCGTTTTGTTAAACGGAACGCGAAGTAATAGTTAATACCTACCCTTTATTTATTTATCGTTCTATTTTGTTCGGTCTACTCGGTATGTTTTTGGCAAGGCCTTACATAGACGATTAATAAGCGCCGATATATATGCAAGCACTGTTAAATCACAGTCTAAGCCTTAGACTGTGATTTGGCACTTCGTTGGCAGTTTTTGTTAGGTGGGTCGGAGCTAAGCAACTTTCACACTGGTCTAAGGCCCTTCCTTGTCGGTACCGTATCAATACAAACGGCTTCTTCCTGATTGGGGCCGAGGCGCACCAATGCAGATGAGATTAAGTAGCTATAATTTCGCACCGATTCCTCGCTCCCAAGTTAGGAAAAGCCTAAATCCATATAATAAAAATCCTTGCCAACACCCCACTCGCTACGCCTATGGCCAGGCCTAACGTAGCCGGCGAAGCAGAATGAAGTCATCCACGTAGACGAGGCAGAGACAAACAAAGAAGCGCAGCGACCTTAACGGTTACGCTTCATACCCATGGAGAGCGAGTGTTCACAAATTGTCAAAATGAGGGGAAAACGGGGATTAGGCCGACTATGCAATGCTTGTATGACAAATGGCAATGGATAGGATGCTCTCGCTTTTATCGACACTATCGTATTTACGTACTTGTTAGAACGTGACATCTTAGCCCATCTATGATAAGTCTTAGCTCTGCTATGGTAAGTAGGTATAAGTAGTTCCTGTCATGCACGATGATGCGTAGATTTGTCAAATTTATTAATAGCATGACGATACGAGTCAAGGCATGCGTCTTCGTGAATGACACGATCTATATAGACTCTGGCAAACCAGCTTTGTCAGCAGGAAAAGGCGGAACTAGAAAAATCTGGGCGCGAAGGATCGATCCCCGAATCCATCGATATTTTGAATTTTTCTATTGGCTTGCCAAACTAATTATTGTGATTCTTATTTTTATCGCTTAGTAGATATGCATAAAATAAAAAGCATTCCGTGGAGCAAGAGTTGGGTGTATTCGGGATGGGGTGGGAGGAGGTTACCCAAGCTGACCAGGACCGGAGTCAGTGGAAGAAAATGGTTCGAGGAAAAGAAGAAGAAGATTTGTCAAACCTAAAGAAAAGTTATAAAGAAAGGCATAAAGTTATAAAAAAAAGAAACAAATCTAAACTCTGGTGAAAAGTTTAGTAAAACAGTGAATACCTACTAAAATCTATTTAGACACCCAAAAGTTGAATTAAGTAACATAATCGATAGTTATCTAACACCGCTTGTTGTTTATTTTTAAGCTTTGCTTTAAGTATATTAGGTTAGTCTCGAAAAACTTACGAACTCCTGCCTGAAGAAGGTAGCATGTACTTACTAAACAACCGAGTTTGTTTTGAAGTTTTCAAATAAATTCCTTGTCAGGTCTTACGTAATCTTATATGAATGTATATGACACACATAAGAGGAACTTCTTAACCTTAATATTATCTATAAAGTAGTTCTGAAAGACCTAAAATGGGTTTGCACGAACAAATCAACAAAATCACTTGACCTTTAGGGCACAATTTAGTGCTTTCCTAGTGTTTTTCCAGCTACCTCCGAAAGTCCGCTTTGTTAAAGCCCATTCGTGACTTTTAGCTTTTGTCAGAGGCAAGTAAACGATAGACTGGAATTCTCTATCTCCATACATGTTACATTTTTCGCCATATTGCGGCATTTCATTGGAATAAATAAATACATGAGTATTCCATACTAAACTGAACTGTTCCCTGAACTATACATGAGAATAAAAGCCTTTGGTCAATATAATAAATAGTTAACGATTTCGGGTAAATTTAAAAGGCACGTTACAGCTTTTAAGAAGTAAAAGATTTGAATTGAAACGGCATGTAAAGGCTTAACAAGAATGTACACTTATTTTATGGTTTCCAACTAAAACATCGTTGTTGTTGTCGTCATAATCAAAAGGAACGTTTGTCGCTTATACTTATAAGGCAAACTTAAAATATAAGTCGCATTTCTGAGCTAAATAATAAGTAACCCTTTACTCATTAAGATGAGAGTTAAAAAAACGATATCCTGTAAATAAAATTAACTTTAATTTATATTAAAAACTAAACCACCAAGCGTTACCTCATAAGAAGTCCCAGTTCCATAAATATATTTTTACAATCATACGTACGGGAGCGGCCGGTGCATTTATTTACGTTTCAAATGAGGGGAGGAAAACCGCCGGGTGAAAAACGTCTTATAGTAGTATGAAATTTAATGGCGCTTACGGCATTTAGTTAGTCGGGATGGGAGAAAAGCCGACAATTGAAGAACGTCATATGTAGTATGAAATGTAATGGTGCTTAAGACCTTTGGTTTTAAGTAGTACGATGGAACTAAAGGGCCGCGCTCCACTGATTATTGTTTTACTTAACTTTTTATAGCTATCAACCGACGCCCTTGGAGGGCCTGTATTACGACACAACGTTCCTGTGTTTACGTAGTGCGTACTTTATGTTTAACACTCTGGTGCTTCAAGAATTATGTTACTAATTTGATCAGGTTTCTAGGAATGTTTTTGTACCTACAGCAAGCTGCAAAATTGCATGGGCACTTATAAGATTTATAAAAGTGGGTGTACATACACCTAAACTTTATAACTTCAATCTCCTATCTGAGTTGAGTGTTGATAATTATAAAAGAGAAGTCAGTTATTGGTAGGCAATCTCACACGTCCTTTAACCCTAGCTAAATGTTATGAATACCACTAAACCTTGGTATTTCACGTATTTCACATGTAGTATAATTACCAGTACCAATGTCAGTAAAACGACAATTTTCTAAAGTCAATTTATAAAAGAACTCACGTCAACAAACTTAGGTTACCAATTTGACACGTCACAATACACTTAAATTTGAATAGTCAGTTAAAAAGCGTATAATATAAAAAAAAACATTAAAACCAAATCTCAACAACATTACGGTTTACTATGGATTCCATCAACGAAAGAATCGGACAAAGCTCATTGATGTTTAGATAACAATACGGAACATTCTCGTTCGGTAGTTCCCAGCTATAGAACCATTTTTCCATACAATTTTGAGCCCTATTTCCTGAATAGTTTTAAAGGACATAATGGAATGTACCCGCGCGTTCCATTCTTGGTTAGGATCCCGTTTAGAAAGAACCAGACGGCGGTAGTAAGTTCGAGAAGTGCGTACGTGCTAGCGCGCCCGACCGCAGCGGCGGCATTAAGTTGGACTCACTGCGACGCAGTAGATTCGCTTTGCAACTTCATGGTGCTGTATCTGTACGCTTGCTACTTGACAGTTTGATATAAGTGCTTGTTATTTACCTGACTGCAAGACGCAAAAGAAATGTTTATTTATTGATTTTACTTGGGCAGTTTATTAGGTACTACCTATCTACTTCACCCGTAAGTCGTTGAAGTGGCAAATTCACGACCCCTAGCTTAATACTCCTTACAGGTGTGCTTTCTTTCAATCCTCATTTTATACCCTGTAATTTTCGTGACAAAAGTATCCTATGTAGTTTCCAGGTTATAGGTAGGCAATCTGTGTGTGCTGTGTTTCATCCAAGTCCGTTCAGCCGTTTTTGGGTGACTGAGGATCAAACACCCAAAAATATTACGATTTTATATTAGTGGGTAAGTATCTAAGTTATTCATGCATTAGTAATATCCTTCAATTCAAAAGTTGAGCCATTTCACACCCCCTAAACTGATTCACCGCTCCCCCTCGCCGACGCGAGATTTCATGACTCATCAGGAGAACCCGTGACGTCACTCACTCACTAGTGGACAAAGAGATGTCTGTACCCTGTTATTGTTATAATCAGCCATTGAGGTCGTGTAACGCTGACACTTTACTTTGTATACAGGCTATAATCACTTCCTAGAAACTATTAGGAACGTTTACATTGTGTTTTGTTAGAGCAAAACTTTTTAATAATTACAATGTATTTAGAATATATTATGCAATAATATGATAATATAGCATAGCGCACATATAAATATCTGACCCAACACGCACCAATGTCTCAACTTTATTAGAGTTGCATCCAATATTTTTTGCCGAATATCATGTTTGAAACTGAATCTTCGGCCGAAACTAGAGCAAAAAATACCGAACCGAAAACTTTATTACATTGTATGTGACTGTACCTATAAGCAGGTAAGTATATCTATAATAGGTACTATACCTTGCTGTGAGTAAGTTAAGTACTCAAGGTAATTATATTTTCTGCTAAATGGGGTTTCGAGGTGAAACAGGTTGGGCTCCTGTGGTTGAAGAATTCAAGTTGTAAAACGCAAAATATGAAGTGAAAAATAATGGATAAAAAGTAAAAAAAATTATAGGCCTGGAAATCCTATGCAAACAATAAAGAATGAATGTACCTATATACAATTAAGCTTTAAGCTATATTATAGGCATTTTAAGTAAATTATTTACAACACCAGTCAAACCGAATACTTACCCATATCTGAATGTAATATTGTTAGGCACAAAGAAGCCCAGTTCAGGGCTGAATAAATCTAGACTCAGACAATAAGGATCCGGATCCAATAACGGATCTGCGCGAGGCCGACTCTCATGCGCTGCATAAAAGTGGTATAAAACCATGTAAACCTAATTTATAACCGTTGTTACATAATATATTTTATTAAAGGATAAAATGCATTTATTCGTGACCATCATAAAACATGTAGGAACATGTACAGCCAATAAAGAGAAAAGAAATACAATATTAGGTGCGAATCACGAAATTAACTCAACTCAGAATAATTATAATCTAGCGCTGGTCTTCCGTAGGCCCCATTCGGTGCCCTAACTAATACGGTTCTGTAACTTCAGTACTTACTGTTCTTAGCCAATGTCTTAAATTTGACCATGTAAAATTTAATTGAAGATAAATATTGTTTCTTATTTCGTAAGCACTGGTCTTTTTTTCAACAACTGTTTTCAGCCATTGCAAATTTCAAGTAAATATTTAGTATTGCTAAATACCTACTTCAATGCAATTCAGTGGTAAGTAATTTAGTAAAGTTGTTTGCGGCCCGTACTCAGTTTTTTTTTATTTTTTTTTGTGACCTTGTTTTGTCCTGTTAAGTAACATAGAAAGAAACATATAAACCGAAAACTGGACAAAGGCAATCGTCTCAGCGTTTGTCTCCCTGTCTGTCAAAACTTTTGACTCAAATAATTTCAACTCCGAATTTCGAAATGTTTTGTTGCGCTGCGGTGGCATCATGGTTCCATTTTTATCACTTGTCACTATGCCCGTCACTTTCGCACTTACATACTTGTTAGAACGTGACAGGCATGGCGACAAATGATAAAGAGCCGACCATCTTAGCCCTACTGTTGTAGGCTATTGAAAGAACAAATATTTAAGGTAATAAGGAAAATACACATTTAGCACGAAAGTAAAAATAAAAATTAAACTATGACTTTCGAAAATGAAAACAAACCCAAGTTATAACGTACCCTACGTAACATCGTAGAGTCGAGATCGAAAACTTACCTTAATTACCGTAGTGGGATAAAAATGTTTTTAAACACGTGTCTTGAACATCTACGATTTTCTCGATGATAAATGTACACTTTTATGTCACTCGAACAAGAATGTAACACCTATAATTGTACCCAAGTGTATTGTTACTGGACATGTAGGTTTATTTAGTACCTACTACCTAGCGAGACTATGACGCAAATTGCACGATTTGTCACCACTTCATTGGTGCGTGTTTTTTGTGGTTTGCACAGTTTCATTCAACATAAATGTATTATTTATTTAATCAGCATGATATAATTCTAAGATTGCTTAGTTAAATTTTTTACTGGAAATACAAACAGAAAGTAAATCAAACAGACATTATCTAAATGACAAGCTTAACCTGTTTGAGCAAACATGAGAGTATCATGCAATAATATAAAAATTATTATGCAATGAATCGTACGTTTATTTTACTTTAGGCGCTACTAGTTTTCCGTGCAATGCGGTCGAGTATCTACCATTAGTTCATTGCTAATTACAACGCTGTATTTATGTGCGCCTACCTCACTACTAGTTCGTAGTGAGGTAGGCGCACATAAATATATCGCGTAGCACGAACATTTCTAGTTAACGCAGAGACGCGTGTGTGTCAAGCAACCAAACACCGATGTTAGAATCTCTCTAGCTAGTGTTTAGTAAGAAGAGTTAGGCTTAAAACAGTTTAGCTAGCTTAGGTTAGGCTGTAAACAGGCAGTTTGTGCACGATACTCACCGACCGCGCGTTCGTGAAGCGTATTCAAGGGATAGTCACCTAGTTTGAGCAGGTAGGCTGACAGCAACACAGCATCATGTCTCGGCTCCGGGCGGTCCCTGTGAGCCTGCGGTGGCCGCATCAAACTCGAAATAGAAAAATCCGTCGGCCGTGCGGGCGCTACCCAACCACTCACACTGCACAATTTACACTCTTCCTTCATTTTAACACTAATAAATATCCGTATATACTATCCGTTTTTTTTGTACTCGGTTTGTACTGGGCACTAGTAAATCACATATAAAAATATCCACTCACATCACAAGTTATCACAGCGGTATTCGGCGTCAGCCTGAAAAGTAAGTTGGGTGTCATAACAATCGAAAGTTTAACGACTTTCGACTTCAGAAGCATGTTCAGAAACGTAAAATATTACATCAATTTAACTTCAGGTTCAACATACTTATCATCGCAGAGCGCAGGAGCGTAAAATCATAAAACGGTTCACGATTGCTTGTGATAGGTATGTTTTGTTTCGAAAATGTATAATTAAGTATAACAATATTAGCATAGCTCTCCTAGCTGTATCTGTCATTCATCAGTGACTGCTTTTCACCATTTAAAACTTGCAGAAATAGCCAATTTCTGCAGCAAATGTGCGACCACATCCGTTGCAAGTCAGCACCCCTCCATCATAGTTAATTATATTGCATGGTCGCTTCTGGCCTTTGTGTCCAGATAATTAATTGCTTAATTAGATGTAAGATTTACAACATAATGCGGTTATAGCATTAAATGCCTCAAACGTCAGTTAACTTCATGTACGGCTAATTTTAGACATAGCTTTTACGGTTAATGGCTATTTGCACTTTATTAGGTATACACATCTACGGCTACCACCATCAGTTTGACACTGACATATTCGCTAGCGTGTGCGCAACAAGCTTTCTATGCATCTTGCTCGTACTCACAATTAGTGTGAGTGAGATTTGGAGAAAGTAAGTTACGCAGACGTTAGCGAATATGTTAGTTTGACACTCCTAAGGCAGGCGTAGTAAGGCTAAGTAGATATAAAGATTCTTCTTTATTCATGTAGGCTTAGCAACACTGGCGAAAAGTCTTAAACAAATATATTTAAACCTAATTATCAGATAATATATACAATAACGACGCAATTGTTTTTCAAGTTTCTGAATACGCCTCTTTATCTCTCACATGTAATGGCCGGTATCTTAACAAAACACTCACGTGCGAATATATTATCTCGTTATCTTTCCGCGAATTTCTAGGACGGCTATGGATCAATTTGGTACTTAACACGTTTCGGCCTATTGCGCTAAAAGGTCAGCAAAATCATAAATTAATATTGCGATAGCTTTCACAATACTTTGTAAGCCATGTAGAATCCCTTTGGAGTTTTGCATTTTGTGAAGTTCTTGTGCAAAATGTGCCACTTTGTCGGTTAATACGTACTGTTTATGTATTTCTATTTTAAACAGCAATGGAAACGGGTCTCTTTGTGTTGAATTTTCACACAGTACCACGTTTTATTAACATTAAGTGCAGTAACTGCATCAGTAGCATTTTATGTCAATATCTTTAGACTTGATGACAACCCATAAAGTAGTAGGTAAGTTCATTAAGTTCAGAATCGGAAGCTTTGAGTTTTAATATTATGTTACTATCGGAATAATAATGATAAGCATTGATACCTTAAGATTAGGTATGTTTATCATTGCAATAGTTCGATTCGGAATAGTCTATAAATTTACACCATTATTAAGTTTCAAACATTGCGATAGTAAAAACATAACTTGAAACCATCCCATATTTCCAATGAGCCAAAGGAGTTCCAAACAGCCCACAGTATATACTACCTAAGAACGCCATATATTAATCTGCGAGTTCAGTTTAAACGAATGTTAAAGTCATACAGCGCGTGTTGAGATAGCCGGCAATTATGCATGTGGCCGCACGGTGCGGTGTCAGCGCATTGCGGGTACGGGTCAGGGGGCATTGCTGTGCGATTCGGGTTCTTAGCGATGCGCTATTGTGTGGTGCTTGTCCTTTTCACTAGCGCGAACTTACGGGACTACGTAAGTGTGTGCCTACAATGTGTTCTGCTGTATTGCGACTCTTTTATATGGATCTTTATCCTTGTAGGTGTTGTTGGGTTGTCGTAGGTTCCCACCATCGCGGTACCAATTTTTCATATATTTGTCTGTACGCATAAAAAGTGTCTATGGAGAAAAACATTCATCGAGAAGCGATGACTTTTGTCAAAATTGCGTTGAAGATCCACTGTCCAAGATAAATTTGCAAAATAAACGACTTGCTAACAATTAACTAATATTTGGAGACAATTTTACACAGATCAACCTAACCCTAAACTAAGAAAACTTGTATACTAGACGACGATATACATACTTAGATAATCATAAGCCATAACTCAGTAACAAATAAGGGACCTCCTGCTTCGTAGCCAGGGTCACTACCGTCTAGGCTAGAAGGCCATTTTGGTTTTATTTATATTAGATTATAGTTTTTACTATTGGCTCAGGCATAGTTTAGGAGACGTCCTATATACTTCTAACATGTATCTTAAAACAATATGAAGTTATAGTTTGTAAATACGCTATTGTTTAAAATTATTTACAAGAACTACGGCTTCTCGGCTATAAATATAGCAGTAAAGACGGCCTTATAAGTTTAACATAAATCTTGACTATCGTACAAAACAAGTACCTAACAATATATCGATGTGAATGACGTCAAACACAAACAACTACATCGGCGTACCTACCTACCAACAGCGGCTTTGTTTCAAATTGACCATCCAACATTGTGTACATGGTTCCGTATAATTTCTTGGCAAAGTTTTGTCAAAAATTGCAGTGGGTTTAAAAAGTTATTTTGACTTAACAATCTTCAAGAATTCATCCTTGAAATTGATATGTATTTATTTAACCAAAATAGGTACTGTTGTACTCGTAGATAATAATCTTTTGGCATTAAATGGGCCAATTGTGCATTTTTTGTGCAATAAAGTTTAAGTAATAAACTACTGCATTGCATAAATAAATGCTTACATAAGCTTAATGCCTAAAGGTTCTTTCCATCATACATCTAATCAGATTCTCGCCAGTCAATAAAGTACCATTTAAAACTTAGAAAGTTACATCATTTATCATAATAAATTCTTTACATATTTACATAGAGTTTATATTGGCACAGTGAGCTATATTCTTAATTTCCAAGATAAACTATGATTCATGGGACTGGTTTGTTTACATCAAAACTTCGGTAAGACTATTTCTATAACCAAACCATTTCGGTCTCCTATATCATACCAAACATGTATGTACTACATATTAGGATTCAGCTAAACTAGGTAAAGTATGAAAATACTTGTTATAAGGCAGTGTGCAGCAGTGCATATGTACACAGAATAAGCTGCAGAACAGGCATTCTTCCAATGTAATAAATACTAAGAATATTAAGATGATGGTTAGACTGATTAAATAAGATAAGATCAATTCATGTACCTAATGGTGATGGATGTGTAAAAACAAAATGAATTAAAATATTGTTTGATGACCTAGGAATGATAAATATTTACTTCATATAAAAATTATAAAACATCAGCATTATTCCATTCCATTCCAAAAGTTACATCTAACCACAAGCCTAATAAATAAATAAATACATACACATAGGTATAACCTACTTCTTTTTTTAAAGTTCCCTGCAGCAAGTTCAATTTTCAAAAAACACGTTATCTGCATTTGTGTCAAGGAAAAATGAGCTTCGTTTGATCCCGGCTGAGCCGCATGCACGTGACATTGTTTACCCGCGTTCAAGGCCGCCATATTGCGCCGTTGTTACTGAACAATCATTAGGTAAATAAATATTGAAAAAATTTTGATAGTGTCCAGAAAATAATTCAAGATAAGCCACAAAGCCGTCACTACAGTTGGAGACGGAGCGCGTTCGTAACATTGATGTAGCTTTTAAATGTAAATAGACAATCGTGAGGTTTTTCGCCGCGGAACGCGATGTGCGTTTGAACAGGCACGGGATTTTCATACGCTAAATCCTAGGAAACCAGAGCTTTACTCAAGGCCGCGCAACAGTAACAATAGGAAGCATTAAACTATTGATAGTTTCCAGAAAACGCTCATGATAGTAATCGGTAGGTATCATATATGGTATCACCGTTTGATCCCAGCTGCGACTGCATACACGTGACTTGTTTACCCGCGCTCAAGGTCGCCATACTGCGACGTACGTTACCGAACAATGCCAGGAGCGCACCATAAAACAGTAAAAAAAAACTGTTGATCGCTCCCAGAAAACGATTAAGCGCGAATCGTGTGTGTAAAGACTTCTTGATTAGTTTTAGAGATCAATATTTATTGATTCCAAAAAATACTTGCGCAATAATGAAATAAGAACCAATCATCAATAATCTGTCTTCTTATTCTTACTCTGAGAACAAATATAGTCGCGTTTAAAGACGAAGTGCGAATCTTAAGTGATAAGGCTTTATGATTATTTACTGATTAGTTAAGGTATTACTGAGAATTTCAACCTAGTTTGTTTGAAACGAATGTCCATTTGTAATGGAAATTGCATAACATTAACAATGATTTTACTTCAATGCTAAAGATATTTTTTCTCTTTAAGGTTTACTATAAGATTGCTCCTGATTACTAAACGTATCGAATATTTAAATAGCTTTATTTCCCTTAATCCAAAAATACCTATAAAGTGTCTTAAAAACTTAATAAAAGGTTATGTAAAAGGACCCGATGACGCAATGAATCCTTTTCGACTTGAAATACGTTACGTCTTCGATGATAAAAAAAATGGTTGTAATAGGCGGGCAGCACGTGCGCCCGCGACGGCAGCTGTCGTGACAGCTGGTGAGGACGGAAGACCCTCCCCCCGCGTCCTGATTAACCCCTCTTACCTGCGCTACCTGAACCGAACTGGGCATTGCTTCAAGATACAGACCGACAACACAGAAATATGCTATGCCATGAGCCATGCTGAATGCGACTTGTTTACTAATTGTGTATATCTTATCTCATAAAGTTGGGGGACTTCGACGATTTGGGATGTTTTGTGTAAATTCCCCCAGATTGGCCAGATTGCTACTCAAGACCTTGTTCCATATCTTCATGTATCGTATAATGGAGCTTTCTGGGGAGGTAGACGTAGCCAGTCCTTTATCCGCTATTTATAATGCCTCATTATTTGCTCCTCTAGCCCTGCTAACACGCTGTTGTAACGCTGCTGGGATGCAATCGGAGAAATTCCCGCAGCAGAATCGGGCATGGTCAGTGTGAGTTTTATAAGCCTATATTTTCTACTTTAGCAATGGCAGTAGTGGCAAGAGAAGCACCCCTTTATATTCATATTTCCCTATGTTAACTTTGGCTAATTGTAACGAGGCATAAGATAAGCTACTACGCCTCCCCTTCCCAATTTGCCTTCAAGTGGCCCCGCTCAAGAATCAAATCCGATTTGTGAACATGATCCCTTAAGCATGCTTGATACCAGAACTTATATGCACAGTATGCCATTTCGCACAATTATCTGAGCTTAAACTTCTCACATCCGAACCATTCGAATAAACATCACCTCTTTAATTACTCAAACCGTTAATTGCTGCAATTACAGGTCATGATAGTAAATTAAGACGTAATATAATGTAACACGTTTAAACAATAAATTGTAAGGATACTTATTAAGCGCTTTAAAGTTCATTTGAATGTTATCACTTAGTAGCGTTAAATTATTGGCTGGACTGTCAGCAGTGAAAACTTATCACCATTCGGAAGTTCGGCTCGTAACGGGCGGGTATGGCGAAAACGCGGCAAATATTTTGGCAATGTTTTCTGGCGTATACCCAGTTGCAGCGAGTGCATAATGCTGTTGAAATAAATATCAAGTACAGTTTGAATACAGTAAGTTAAGAACGTAGTCGGGTTTGCTCTTATACAATATTTAATTTGGGTAGACTCAAATGCTCAATGACTTTTCAGTGCTCTTGGCAAGAGCATGCGGTAAACTACTTCAATGGTCATGAATTTAAAATGAATTCAGTTTAATAACTCGCCTTTAGAATGTTCGAATGAGCATTAGATAGAGTTTTGAAATCGTAAACGGTTAAACTGATAATATGAATCGTTTGTAAGGGCTGGTCCCTCCGATGCACTTGGCAAGCGGAGCTGGCGGCGGCCCAATTTGTGCCAGCTCCGTCCCGACTAGACTAACATCGACCTAATAGATAATATTATGATGGATTGTTGGTACAGTATGAGCAGTTCTAATAGAAATTTAATATGTTCGTGCTCACGCGAGATGTTAAAGTCGTTGGTTTAGCATATCCGATCTTCTTATCAGTGAATTGTATAGCTAAAATTTACTTATTGAGAACAAGACTAGTCGGGTGAAAATAGTCTTATCGCGGATCAGTTATCAATATCGATTACTATATCGTGACAGAGCTGTATCAATAGATAGGTTTATTTAATCACGTTCCATTTCTCGTTCAGCTTAGATTCCAATTTGAGACTTATTCGGGCGCCAAAAGCAAATTTGCAGCCGAAAATGCTTGGAGACTAGTGGGAATCTCGTGTAGGTGTGTGTGAAACCACGCCCCTGCACAATGATAGTGGCTATTTAGAATTCACGACGTTAAAACGTTGTTTGCGGCGACGCTGCACAACGTCTGATAAACATTGGTCGAGCGAGGCACTATTGAAATTTCATTTTCAGACCGAACAGTGCTCTTAGATAGTATGAGAGCTTTTGTAGCCACCTATAAAGCACTTCATAACTTAGTCCTTTATTATGTATTTGCGGAATATACAATTTTGCTTCTATAAAATGTCGAAGTTTCAGCGCAGACGTTGACATTTATGTGAGAGCTTTATTTCAAATCTATTAACTTTTAACAGCAATTATGTCGAAACATCACGCACTTATTACATATTACAAATTTGTCGATGCCGCCTATGTAATCCGAGCAACGAAAGCACACAGAGGTTTCGCAAGAACTAACAGCTTACATAACTACTGCTTGCGCAAACCACTTAGGTGAGCTCGCTTGTAAGTTAGCTTTAAGTTCGAGCGAAATAACAAATCAATTGTTTATATACGTTTACTCACTAATCTTATTTAAAGTGGATCCTTTTGAGTTGATTCCCGTATAGATGTTTTCCCAACTTTTTTATTAACTACTTATTGGCATAATTTATAATGTTAAAAACAAAAAAAAATGAAAATTGTTATTGTTGCATTATTTTAGTGATAAAATACAAAAATAAGTACTACACATTGTCATATTATCATTTTATCAATTTCGCGATAACAAGGCGATGAAATGGACAAATATGATAAAGAGACGCGAAGACTTATATAAAAATT
Organism: Cydia pomonella; assembly: GCF_033807575.1. Taxonomy (NCBI): domain Eukaryota; kingdom Metazoa; phylum Arthropoda; class Insecta; order Lepidoptera; family Tortricidae; genus Cydia; species Cydia pomonella. Next base: position 8,504,749 of record NC_084717.1, on the reverse strand, counting down.
TATCTAACAGCATCCCCTTTAACTTTAACGTATTAGAAAGCCAAGATTATGGTAGTAAATCACTAGGCAATGGAATAAATTGTGGACGAACAAAGCGATCGTGCCGACCTACATGTGTCGCTATGAAAAAAGCTCGGATGTTGGGCGAGTAACGGGCCCGGCTAATTCGTGCTGATGATGAGCGCGCCATATTTACAACGAACGGAACTGTTCTGTTCTGTGTCGCGCTATTTGATTGGATGTTCTTTATGTGATGTATGATGTCTGTTATTCGCGAGCGCGAATGATCAAATATATGCCGTTATGGCAATTGATATTATACATACTGGTATGAAATTAGTAATTCAAAACGTACGATATACATACGTACATAGAAATTAATGATTTTTTCAGTATTATATGACTGTTGCCAGAAAAAACATTTCACTTAGGTACATTTGGTTAAGGCTATTTTGTAAGGATTGACTGATTGAGTTTCTATTTATAATAGGAAACTTACCCGGTTCATCTATATGTATATTGCACTACTACTACTTATGTACCTAAATAGCAAACTTTCCATTCTCATGTATTACAACATAAGACAACTACGAGGTCAAAGAGAAACATATTCGTTGAAAAAGTTGACACAAAGTTCTAAGAACATCTGAGGTTGAATTTATTAGTTCAATAAAAGGGCGAAAGCCCAAAATTTTATAAAATAATACATATAAATAGAGAAATTTAGCATTAAAGCAACCGATATTGCCTATAGAGGGCCGCAGGGCGGAGAAAGTATGCCTTTCACTCGCACAAGGCTCTGCGTCTAATTTCAACAATCATACGTAAGCCATGCTCCATTGTTGCTCTATTAGTCGGCACAACAGCTTCAAATGAAACAATGTTGCTTTCAGGGCAATCAGCAGAGCATAAAGTGCAAAAGCAAATAGGTTACGTAAAATTTTCCTGGTTGTGTCCAAGATGAGCTCTGGACTGGGAGTGGAATGTATGGGGCCCAATACATTCCACGACTCTTCTTTTTCCGAACAGACTCTACCAGCGAATCTGTTTTATATCCCAGATATAAATCTCTGCTGCTCTTGTTCCAATTTTGTACAAAATGACAGATCGGTCGGACAAATTGAGGAAATTGAACTGTCAGTTTTGTATTTAGAATATAAAAACAATGATTAGAAAGCAACTGATATTGATCATGATTATCGTGATATTCCCACCCAGCTGTTAAACTTGGGCCTTGTTGGAAGTTGGAATCATATCATTTTCATCTCTAAATTAATTATGTTGTCATTTGCCGAAAAGCTAATGATAAACGTCAAAAGTTATTCCGTAAATAAGTTCCGATAAAATCATCGGTACGAACTGAAAATCGAACAACTTCGGATTCGATTTGAAAGTAGCATGACTCTACCATAAATAGCGAATCTGATAAAAAGGAACTACCTATGCTAGTTGGGTGCCATATTCAAGTACAGGATGGCCAAATAAGAAGTATACATTTTGTTTTTAAATTTTAACTGTATTAAGTTCAAAAATTATTAGGTATTGTTTTAAAAATATATTCTTCAGGGTTGGCAAATTCATGCGAAACATAATGTCTGACATATGTCCACCTCTAACAGCAGGCAAATGTAAGCCCTTATCATCCCAATGTTCAGCATCTATTCGCACATTTTTGGCATTATCTTAGTACATTTGTGTCGAATAGTCGGTTTTAACTGTTTAAATTTCATCAGCTCGTTAGCATAGACACGTAATTTTAGATAGCCCCACAGAAATAAGTCAAGAGCTACAAAATTTGGAGAATTTGGGTGCCAATCACTGTCACTTTTTTTCAAAATTAATCGAGCAAACAACGTGTTTTAAACAACAGAAACATTTGAGATAAAATTGCTTGGTGCTAGTGGTAGACATTTGGCAGAAATTATCTTCCGTATACAATTGCCAACCCTGAATAATATATTTATGAAATAATATTTAATAAAATTTCCACTTAATGTAATTAAAATTTAAAAACAAAGTGTATCATTCTTATTTGTCCACCCTGTATAAAGTAGGCGTGCTGCGTAGACTTTTATGTATAAAGTAATCGCCTAGTAGATCTAATCAGACATCAGACAAGGCTGACGTATAGCTAATATCATCAATATAAGCACTTAATGGCTTAAACCAAAGCAAGCTAATTAATGCAACATTTTGTTTTTTTAATATTTGCATTATATTATGGTACGATTATGCAAATTAAAATGGTGAAGTGATAACCTAAGAATGAACGTATAGAAAATTGAGCTTTCTAAATTTGTTTTACTAAATTTGTGCCCTCGCCTGGTACCTACATCGTTTAGGTTATTTATTACTTGAATTCCCACGCATTTTTTGAAAAGAGTTCTGTATAGCGGTCGAAGTCGGTTTGTCTGTCTCGTAAACTGTTCCGGCCTCGCTTACGGTCGCCTGTTATCATTTTTTGCTGCAATTCCTTATTTCCCAGGCCTTATTATAATGTTCTATAAGACTTGTTGCTTTAGTTAAAGCGAGCTACGTAGAAGATTAAGTAGCGAGTTTGAATTGGGCTTGTGGCAAAGTTAAGACTACAAAGGTGAAGTTAGACTGCAAGCTGCAAGAGACCGCACACAGGGTTAATGAATAACAATATGTACCGTATGCGCCTTGAGAGAACAAAAGGCGACCTCGCTGAGTAAAGTTTGCGATAGAATAATAAGAGAATATCAACTAGTTATACAAATATCATATCCTCTAGCTGCCCAGACACCAACGCTTGCCAAGACAAATTCAATGTTGTCTTTTTTAATGGATTAAGGAAAGCATTTGACCGCAGTCCGCATCCTCACCTGATGGTTAAGAGATGTCTATTCACTCTCAATTTAAAAAGATCCAAGTTATAGTGGACTGGGAATTGATAAGCAGGAAGTGAGTTCCACACTTTAGCATTGCACATAATAAAACTGGAACCAAAGCGTTTAGTGCGAATCAGTGGCAGAGTAACATAAGAGTAATCAGATTTGTCAAGCTTTCTTCAAGGCACAAGCTTTCTTTACCGTAGTGTTTTTATTAACTTTATTCTTTCGTGTTTTAACAGGAATCCGAATTATACGAGCTGTAGTGAAATAAGTTTTTCAGTGCACATAAAAAAAGGCAATTCATTCGTGATTTGAATTAAGTAATAATTCAAACTTCGTGTTTTGGAATTTTCAACTAGCGTAAGAGCCTCCACTTTAAATATGTATTTTATTTATCTTTATTAAGTATTAACTTATACAGTTGCTACGTAAAATGTAGGTATAATATCGATATAGATGTTTATACTCAGTATTGCTGTCAGCTGTTTACGAACATTTTTTCTTCGCGCCTTTTCTTGTCTCTATTTAATCCTAAGTAATTTGGCTGGTAGAAAACACCTTCAGGCGTTTTGTACCCGTCATTTGAACATATATGTTTTGCAAAATTTAGGCAAATATTAGCTTTCCTGCAATACCAGCTGGTCGGGAGAAATAGTGGGCCATGGCTTTTGTCCGCAACTGGGGCGCCTCGATGGCATTAATTGATAGCATTGACGGCGCGGATTCGGAGAGGATTTGCCTAGGAGCTTCCTCTCGAATGTGTATTAGACGATTTGAACATTTTGAACACACGTACACATACAGTACCGGCCAAAAATATATCACCTTCATGTTTTTTTGTGTAAACATATTTATAGTAATCAATATAGTTAATATTCTAGAATACATCTATTATTTATAGCTTTACAAAATAATATAATGAATATTTCTTTGAAATAATGTAAAAGTAACAGTATACTCATCGTATTACTTAAAATAATCACATCACAACAAAGTGAAGGGCTCGGCTTTAAGTATCAATAAAAAAATTAAAGAAGTAATAGTTGAACATAATACTAATTTAATATAGTTTAACAACATTAATACTTTGTAGCAAAGCATTTAGCTTTGATCACTGCTTCACAACGTCTAGGCATAGACTCCACAAGAGCCTCAATAGTAGATTGAGGGATTCTATGCCTGTCTTCCTGGATTTGAGAGATCTTTTGATTGGCATTAGCCCTAATGCTTTTTTTTTACCGTAAATTTTAGCTTTTTACCGTCTTTCTAGTTCTTCCCATAGCCGTTCTATTATATTTAAGCCGGGCGATTGACTTGGCCAGTCCATTAGAGTCACACGTCGCTGCTCGAACCATTCTGTGACATGTTTAGCATGATGCTTTCGATCGTGATCTTGCTGGAACACGAATCCAGAGCCCAGAAACCGTCGTGCATAAGGTAGCATTACGTTGTCCACAATGTCTAAGTATTTATTCTGGTCCATTATGCCCTCAATTATGTAAAGTGGACCCATGCCTTTTGCGTAAAATGCACCCCACGCCATGACGATACCTCCTCCGTGTTTTACCGTAGGAAGTTGATACTCGGGATTGTATCTGGTACCAGTAGGACGACGAACCCACCTTATGCCAGCACTACCAAACAACATAAATTGGCTTTCATCGCTCCAGAGTACATCGGCCCACTGTTGCGGTGTCCAGTGTTCGCGTGCTTTACACCAAGCTACTCTCATCTTTCGGTTCTTCACCGATATTAGCGGTTTCTTTACAGGACGTCGTCCGTGTAATCCGGCGTCCTGCAAACGACGTCGGACAGTCCTTATAGATGGAGTAGGCTGCCCTGGGGTCGATATTTCTTTGATAATATCCGGCGCTGTTAACCGAGGATTCGCATGAGAGACACGCAAAATATTACGGTCGACTAGTTACAGATGTAGTGCAACGTGGGCTGCCGCGTGGTTTGTAGCCAATTCAACATCTAGGAGACTTTAAACGCTTAAGTAGCTTTGTAACCACCGATTTTGGAACACCAAACTGCTGTGAAAGCTCTTTATGGGTACGCCACGGATTGTAGCCAGTAAAGATAGCTTTCTGTTGACAGGTGTCCAAACTCTTCGACCCACGAGTCTTCGGAATCTTCGATTCGTTACACACCTTAAGTTTTTTTATGTTATTTCAGTGACAATTTCACGGTTATATGCGATTATAAGAATTCTGTCATACAAGTATTCTTTAAGTAAAAACAACAAAAACCTAAATAACGACCCTTATATGTGGCCAGGTTTTCTCATCGCTCGCCCAAGGAATCTACATACAAGCTACTTCATGATATAGTAAGGTAAAAAAGTTTTTCCTTAAAAACACTAAGTCGATATATTTTTGGGCGGTACTGTACATGGCAAGCCAATTTATTCAGTAGACAAAGGACAAATAAAAAAAAAGTAGGCGCGAAGAGTAGAACTACAAATATTGAATTATGCACATTTTTATACTGACAAATTGGTTTTCCAGACCATAATTATATATAGTAGCTTTCCTGAAATCCTAGTTGGCGAGCAGAAGTAGAGGGCCATGCCTTTTGTCTGCAACTGGGGCGCCTCGATGGGATTAATTGATAGGTAGCATTGGCAGCGCGGATTCCGAGCCGAGAGGATTCGCCAAGGAGCTTGCTTCTCGAATGTGTATTGGACAATTAGAACAAACCTCTGTAGCCTCCAATTTAGGACCCTGCGTACGATTTTTTTGTACATAGGTACAAAAAAATAAACTGTGTAAATAATTTGTGAATAGTCGCAGTCTATTTAGATTTTTTATTGCGTAACTAAGGGCTCCAAATTTAAAAACAATGCGCGTGATTCTTCCCGCGTGGGTCTCAGGATCATAGTACGGCTAGTTAATTCAGCCAGTAGAAAAACGTGGCATACACATTTTGAATTACGCGTCTTTATCGAACGAATGACAGTGCTTTGATGTCATTAGTTAAAATCGAATTTACGTAGAAAATCCCAAATTTTCTTATGTCAGCTTTTACAGACGTTGCTGAACAAAGAATAAATATATATATATATACATAAGTGTTTACCTATATTTAAAAAATCCATTATACCGGTATCGGTATCGCGTGAAATATAGGCATTCACAGTATCCATGAAGCATGACTAGCAGCTGCGCACTGTAGCTCGATCGCAAACTACGAGCCTCCCTGTTTATCGCAGCGAATCTACTACAGTTATCTCATAATTAAGGCTACTACTGACCAAATGAATATTTAAACGTTTGACGTTACGCGAAAACGGTAAAACGACACCCGTAGGTCTCGATTTACGTCATCTGACAATCCCAGTTCACGATCGCATAGAAAGCCGGCCGGCAGTAGCTGGGTATGTAGATTCGGTAGCTCCAGCTCGGTCATCGCACGGAACCCGTTTCGCACAATACCACAATTTCTTTGCGCTGATCAGCGCGGACACCACACCGGTATAATATAAGTGACACTATGACATTTATTTACATGTATAGAGAGTTCTGTACACAATCCACACGTGTTACAGATGGCACAACACGACACTGAGCGCGGCTGAATTCAGGTTATGTTGCGAACGGAAGCGCTATATGGTTAGTGCGTCGTGTTTACAGTTGGCGCGACGCTTTGAGCGATCGTATAAAGCGTCCGTCCGCTACGCGGTTGACAGTCGACTGGCGAAGCGGCACGGACGGAACGAAAGCTGCGTCGTAGCCGGCGGGGGTCGGGCGCGGGGGAGGGGTGCACCTGCGGGACGCTGTAGGGATGCCATTTGTTTGTCTCAAAATACCACGTATTGACAATCGAAGTGGTTTAATTTGTAGAGGGTGACTACTAAAACTGGCTTTTGTGATCATTTATAACCTATAAAGCTTGTTCAATACGGTTCTTTTAATCTTTTTGGCAAACGATCGCCTGAAAGTCAAACATTGGAAATTAAGTTCGCAAAATTCTCACTTTATTAAGTATTTTTATGTTTTATATTGTGTAATCATAATCGATTGGATAACAATGCCCATGGCAAATTGGAGGGACTCCCTCTGGTCGCATAACATCTTTTATCATATTTTTAATAGTCACAACACTTTATGCATAAAAATGTTCTTGTCGTAAATGAGTTGTCATAATGTTTCTAGTCATTAATTTAATTCGCATAAAATTTTAGGTTAGGTTGGTTAGGTATGTACTTACAAAAAATATATGACAACTGCTATGTATGTCATCAAATATTATGGCAAAAAATTTATAACACAATATAATATGACTTTTCATTTGTATGCGCAATGATAATTATGATTGTTTTGTCATGATAATCAAAGATATGACTTAAACTTGTATGCAACCCAATATGGACCAAAACTCTACTTATCATGTTATTATTACAATAATAAGACAATAAGTATCTGCGATTTAAACACATGCTATACAAGCTATTTATTATTATGAACTTTATATTTTGCATAACGGTCTTTATTTTTCACCTTGCCACTGTAATTATTAAAAATAAATAAACCTGTTAAATATCACGCATGGCAACCCTCGCAACTTCTGCTTCGGCCTCTTCGGCTACGCAATAAACGCTCAATAAACTTTCTCATTAGGTGCGCCTAACCGTGCGACCGTACAACACTTATTGAGACCCTATAGGGATGTACAGTCACGCCTGAAAATATCGATACGGACAAAGTGCCAAAAATATATATACACTACCCTAATTTATGGGCCATAAAGTCGTGTATACATATTTTTTGCACTTCGATCGTGTCGTTTTCAGACATGCAAAGCGAGAAATTACTTTTTTTGAATAGCAATTTAAAACACTGAAAACAGGACAGCGAAAACGCATGGCAACACTAAAATAGCTTCAGTGACACAAGCTCGTTCTCGTATCGTGTCTGTTTAAACTAAAACATTGTATGCATTGTTTGTTTTGTGATGATGCATACGATACAAGATGAGGACTATCGATCGCTAATTGATTTATTTAACTTTTATTGCACAATACAAAAAAGTACAAATGGCGGACTTAATGCCTTAAGGCATTCTCTACCAATGCCAAACAGAAACTTACAACTGGTGCGGAAAAGAAAATCAATACAGAGAAATTTATTTATGTATCGTATGGCTTCGTTACATGTCGCTGGATATAAAGTTGTAGAGAATATAAATTATAGTAAGTAACAACTTAAAATTTCGCCCTACTCAGGTAAGCCACCGCTTCTTTAGTTCTTTATATTGAAGTCGTTCAAATGGCCCATGTATTTTGTGAGGGGACATTCCATTACTATGCGTTCGATGGTCTGGCCTGGATGCCCACACTCGGAGAGGCGCTCCAGCCCCATTTGTGCCAGTGGTGTGCGCAGTTACCAATTCCAGTTCTAAAGCGGTTAAGGGCTGACCATACACGACACGACGGGGTTCTTTGAAGCCGGTAGGAGGTGTTTGAGGTATGAGAGGGATAAGAGGGTTTGTTTGGTCCTTGTGGTGCTCCCATTCCGCTTGCCACACCTCCATCAAACTCCAAGTGGTTTGTTGATTGGGCATCTGTAGAGCAGGAGGGTTTCTGGACTTTACCCTTTTGTTAGTCATCTCATTGAGGTCTCGGTGGGTAGGAAGGTTAGAGCACCTGAGCGTTTTGATGGCTTCTCTGTGAAGGCTATTGTTCCTACGGAGGTGTGCAGGAGGTATTTTGCTCAGAATGGGGAGCCAGTGGGATGGCGTAGGCTTTAAGCATCCGGAAATAAGTCTGAGTGTCTGGTTTAGTTGCGTGTCGACGGCTGAGGTATGTGCACTGTTCATCCAAACTGGGGCGCAGTACTCAGTACAGAGAGATAAAAGTCAGTATCTAAACACTACTATTATAATTATAAATAACAATAATATAATTTGCCATAATCTAATTCGAATAGTATTCCGTAAAAAATATCGATCACTCAAATCTACTCGTTGCACAGATTAATAAATATGTGGTCATGTAATAATTGATTATCCTTATGTTTTTTAGATACCACCAGTTGTGATATAGTACATTACTACAGAGGCCGGGACGAAAGGGGTTGCCGGTCGAAGATAGTGGATAGGTCTGAGGAGGGCAATCCCATATTTCCCGCCGAGGTATGTATAGTGCTTTTCTCAAACATGCAATGAAATAATAATAAAAATAGGATGATGATGATGATGATTGTTTCATGCCCTAATGTGATAGATTATTCAGTGCCTGGGGTATTTAAGGGGAACAGAAATTTGTTATTTTGGCGCTACGACGCACGCCATTACGCTTTTTTTCTTTTTTTTCTTATTTTGTGTTTTTCATTATTACTTTGAGGTTTCCGAAAGGGGAAAAAATGATTATTTTTGCGCTAAGACGCACGGTTTAGGAGATACAGCTCTGTAAAGATTTCTACATGACTGAAAAAAAATCTTTATAGCGCTTTATCTCCTAAACCGTGCGTCGTAGCGCAAAAATAATCAAATTTTCGTTCCCCTTTAGGATACCTTGAAATAATAAAACACAAAAAAAAACTTAAAAAAAACACGAAAAGAAAAAAAATACACAAAGGAAAAAAATGCCTGTGCCACAAATTTATGTGGAATGGAAATTAAAAAAGAGGTTTTTGCCGGCCTAGGCCTGCGAGATTTGTATGAAATTCCATTAACGACCTCTTGTCCTAGCCGCACCTGAAACGTAATACTTAGGAACATAACATCAATATTTCATTGCATGTTTGAGAAAAAAATATTATTACCTAGTAGGTATGCTCGAGAACCACATAAAAGTCCTAAATCAGATCAAGCTGTAAAATCAATAAGATAAAAGCCGGAAAAAGGAGATCCATCAGTAGCGAATCAAATAATCAGAAGTTTGCACTGACTTGCATAGAACAAAGTAAGTCAATGTCAATAAAAATCATATTTTCATAGAAATTTTACATAAATGATGACATTCCAAATTTGTCATTGTAAATGCCACGAAGAGGACGAAAAGTTAGCTTAATCTGACTCTAGAATGTTAGAACAAACTGTCAATAAACATTATATTGTCAAAGAAATTTGACATAAAATATAACATTTCCAAACTTTACTGAGTTAGCTTTGTCTGACTAGAATGTTCATAGTTCATCCCTAGTTGAACCGCGACGCACTTGACATATAGCGCGAGCTTTAAGCTGCTTGTGTGCGTACGCGCTTGTCGCTTTGTTTTTAATTGCGCGTGTTGAATCCCACGCTAGTCGGAAACCGTGTCAAGCCTTATGTTGTAAAATAAGGGTAGTAAATCGTAGTATAAAACACGGTCTTGTTTGGGTTGTAACTTGTAGCTTTAAAACGTAACACATAGAGTAAGTATGAGAGCTGAGATATAAAATACATTTCATAATAAATTCTTTCTTTTGAAACATACGAGTATGTATATGTAAAATATGAAGTTCAATTGTTTACCAAGCTTTCGCAATCTACAATAAATGAGAACTATCTGAAAACGCTAGTGCTCCTTTGGATACAACGCAAATGTTCCAAAATGTGTATCTTAAGCACCGTCAACCGGGGTGAATAGGTACGGCTGGGGTGAATAGGGACATAACTTAAAATGTGATTTATCTGATATTTTCTTAATAACTACCCACACCAATTATATTATTCGATTGAAAGTAATAGTCGATATTAATTGAGACAATTTGTGTAGGTATTAAGAAATTGTCAGGTAAAATACATTTAAAGTTTTGTCCCTCTTCACTCCAGCCGTCCCGGCACATATACACCCCGGTTGACGGTATCCTATTTTAATGACGTCAAACAATTGTACCTACGCAATACATTATTCAAAGAAGGTACATACACAATCATTTCAGCAGCGTTACGCAATCTAAATAAAAATTAGCTGAAATCATATCATAGCACAATAAACCACAATACTTACACCCCTCGAGGGCCGTTCTAAAAAAAACTTTCCAACATCTACCTAAGTATTATGGTAAAATATTTTACCAATTACTTTTTTATAAGCAATGTCATCCTCTGATATCATCCAGACTTTAAACAAACTAGTCACTTTTAGGTATTTTTCGAAAGGATCTATTATGTCTCGTGACTAAGCAGTGATGTTTCTAGGGCTCTTAGTCATAACGCAACGCTTTTAGGTATTTATTGTCAATTGCGCATGGATATCGAAGTCACGTAATGCTAGGTAGGTGTAATATTCGTAAATGTTTTGTGAATTAGATAATAGTATGTTGTTTTAGGTATACTCTTGTAGATTTCATTAAACACCGAGATCGACCAGTGGGATTTGATAGTTATTTATTTTATTCATTAAATATATAGAGTCCGGCCTCGTTTAAGTTTTCATGTCAAGTGCTACGTCAGGTATGGAGCTTATAGGTATATGTATGCATTCTTACTGCCAAGTTTGAGCAAAGATAGCGAGGCCAGAGTCTACAATAATTATACCTTAAGAAATAAACATCAATAGTGAGAGATAGCCAACTCAACAATGAGTTTGTTTGTGGGATTAAGAGTCCCCGGCAAGCTCTGTCAAAAAACAAGTTTTGTATGAAACACTTAAATTCGCTGTATTTTTTTAACTATGGTATCTGAAGCGACAAAAACTTATTACAGGACTTATCCTATTGTAAGTACGAAGTTTTAGAGCAATCTAGCTAGTCGTTTTAAAATTAGAGCGTAACTACGTTTGTATGGAGAACCAAGCTTGCTGGGGACTCTGTCGCGAGATTCGTGAGTGGGTGGGAGTGGAGGATATGTTGTGATTGTGATAATAACCTCTATTATTACAGGCATGCATAACAAAATACATTATGTAAAGTAGGTTGGTAAACCTATACATATATGTTATTATATATGGAGATAACTTCGGAAACGGGGTAATTTCTTAAAGCTTGACTTGAGTAGGTACTTTGGTGACATTGTAACGTAACTTATAATAACCTCTAGCCGTCATCAGAGGCCTATAATAAGGCGGTCCATTGAATTTTACTTTGACAAATCAATATTGCATTTGTCTTGGGCCGCTGAAGGATAAAAAAAAAACGTATAAAACCAATCCTTTGGAATCAGTGATAGACAAATATAGAGACCTAAACAAATTGGTGACAGAAAAACATCTATTCTTATCTAATATGCAACTATTTTCCCTAGGCATGAACTTGTGACCTCTAGGAGAGCGATTGCGAGTCGATTTCTAGTCGAAGTATTCTGATCGAGGGTCTTTACGATCACTAGGCGAGTTGATTACTCGATTTAACCAGTACAAGTGCTTTCTAAGACTAAACATACATGTTACAGCTCATGTTTGTCTGGTTCGCTTGAGAACTTAATACCCCTAGCCAATGAGAAGCCAGTGCTCGTTACATTACACGAGAGGCTTGATAAATTGGCTAAAGGAGAAACGAGAGTAGTTACAGTTTTACTTGATCTAGCTTCTAAGATATCTAGTCTGGAACTAAAACTAACTAGAAACGAAAACGTTCATAATACGCCTCGCGTTTGAGAGGTAAATGGAACGAGGACTGGATGGAAATACACACACAAGTAAAAAATGTGTGGCGATAAGAATTGTTAAAAATGCCGTTGACAGTTTAATGTGTGCTGCCTTACCACGCATAAGAGCCGTAATATAATAACCATTGAAAAACCAGTCTAAATTTGGAACTTGCTGCGCGAGAATACCTACGGTAAACAATTGAATTAGTTTTCCAATAATACCTGTAGGTATTCGTACATTACGTTATATATAAAGTTCAGGTGTTAACTGCAGCAAGTATAAGGCCTGAGTGGACGCTCGAATCGGGCGTTCGGAGGGGCGGGGCGAGCGGCGTGCATGTAAAACAAATGCAAGCGTATAGGAGCGGCCTTAGTGCACGCTGCTCAAATCACTTGTGAGCCCGACGCCACGCTGCACGCCTCGCCGAACGCTCCGCTTCCAGCGTCCACGCAGGCCTTGCACTTACTGTTGCGGCGTCGTTTTTACGATAAAATGACAGACGCTTGCCGCTGCATTACTGCCGCGATTATGACGACCATTCCGTCACAAATTTTATCAAGAAAATTGACAGATACCGGGCGGCAAATAATAGGGTTGCCAACCGTCCCGCTATACGCGGTACCGTTTTTGGAGTCCTAAAGTATGCATTCCGTTTTCAGGCTTGTCTAGATTATAAGTACTAAACTGAACGTTCAGTTGTAAATAAGAGTAAAGTGAGAGCGCGTGATTTTAAATTGAATATACCGCGACAATATATTTTTAATGTTTGTTATAGAAGTTATATGCTATTGTGCAATAAGAAAGTTAAACTGGTGGTTTAATTTTGCATGCCTTTCAACAAGTCGACGGTCAATATACCTTACCCAGTTAGGCCGGGTGAAGGAGTCCCACATTTTATACCCAAGTCTCGCAATTTGATCGCAAGTGTACCGCAATTTTGTGCAGTAAGGTTGGCAACCCTAGCGGCAACAAAGACGCCGCAACAGTAATGCTGCAGTTGACATCCGAACGTCACCTATATGCTTGGTGGGGCGATGCGTGTGTGGCTTCTCTTTCCGTGCGATTGCGATACCTATACATAACTAACAGATCACATATATGGGTCCAAATTGATCTTTGAATGGTTTATTATTGGAACTCTACCCTTCTACGACTCAATCAGCTTGTAACTATTAAAAAACGATACCTATTCCAATAGATACAAGAGCTATATATTTTTATTTACTATCAGTCCAATTCAGATGTGATAAAATTCATTTGCACCCCTAAAGAAATTATGTACTGTCCGTTTTCATAGACTTACTACTTTTCACGAGTTATGCAAAACTTGTCACAAAGGTGAAAACAAAACAACAATGTTTCTACGTATTTGCTGTATTATTTAGTCTAAAACATTTAAGATTTGACTTGTAAAAGTAGAAATGGCACTTCGTTAGATTGTAAAAACAAAGAACTGTAATTATTAATTTCATTAAAAGCTCATTTTGAGCGCATTTTTCATTAGAGTTTTCGTAAGTTTCATGCGATTCGCTATTCACGCATCTGTGGTCGGTTAGGGTAATGTCGAATACAAATTAATAAGACTTTGTAACTACGAACAGAAACTAAGTTTAATGATATTTTTGCATTGCATGAATTTACGAATTGACTACGTACTGAAAAAAATCATACTTGCCCTTGTGGTACTAGTGGACGACCGCTTCTACATACAAACATAGTCCTCATTTTCTCCACTAGATATTGACAATATGGAAAATGCTTTTACACACTCTTTCCCCTTAAGTTTTTAAGATCGTAGCCGCGGACATAGAGTTAGACCAAGATAAGTCTACAACAATTTTGATAGCACACGCAGTGCAAGTGTTATATACGTCATAATTATAATTTCATAGAAGTTTGAATGTAAAATATCGGCGCTTGAAACTAATTTGTCCTTGAGTGTTCACTTTCGTCTCTCTATCAATCTACCTAGTGTCAATACCGCAAGCAACCGGTGGATGAGGGCAGCACCGCCTATTGTTGGGGAGGTCCATGACGGGCAAAGGGAGGCTCTTATTTAGCAATGAACGTTTTTGAGATGGCGTGATGAAGTAGATGCTTACCGATCGAAACACAGTGTCTACGATAGTGTCTCCGAGTTATTTTTTGTCGGTCACGCAAAGATTACATGCCATAATTACGTGGGTAAATTTCGATAACTCTTTAATTCTGAAGCGTTACTAAGAGATGGGCTGAAGTAACACCGCGCCCAAAACTTCGCATGCGTGTCGAAAAAGGTCACAACCTTGGTAACCTTGGAGTTGTCTCGTAGAAGCAATGTCATGCGAAATAGCCGAGGTTATGCACAAAGGCCTGTGTTACGTAATTCTAAAATTTTGCATTTGCAAGGTTTTTACGTTTTTACATTTACTAAAACTAGCAAAAAAATCTGTCAGCGTTATAGGCTATTATTGCCTAGGAGGTATAATGAATTTTCTAAAAGAAGACTCACATTAGGATGGAACAATTATCTGGTCAAGACTGCAGGAAACCGCTGAGGACCTACCGCGAAAAATGAAGAGCGATTGAGAGGCAGCTAACGAAATTATGTTTTTCGATTATCGCGCCAGACCCTCTGAACAAGAGCAGAGCAGAGGACCGGTACGATAGGGGTGAGCAATTGCAATTCGATTAATTCGAAATAAAATATTGACAGATAATTGATTTTATTTGTACACATATCATACATAAACCTTCTATGATGCCTTCATAATCCTTCAAAGTTTAATTTAATTTCATCTCGTTAAGGCAATGGGTAACAGTCTCAGTCATATATATATATGTCATATATATCCAGCGCTGATTTTTAGCCTGGTCCCTATTTTTTTTTTCTCTCGGTCGGCCCTGTTTCAAAGGGCTAGCAATATTACCAAGGGTTAGCAATAGCCAAGATTGGATGTGTGTGCGACTGTAAGTGTTTGAGTGTATGTGTATATGATTTCCAAGTATATATTCATATGAGTGTTACATGTGCCGTTAAGTATAAATGATTATTATAGGTATATATTTTTAATTCTTGTAGTTGGATATAAATGATGGATATGATAAAAATAATAATGATTATGTTATTTTTTATTCTCATAAGTCTATTTATTAAGTGTTTAATTGGTGGTTTAAGTGGGGAGGAATTGGGGGAATGTTTAAATGAAATCATTCGTCTCCAGATCCAGACAATTATAGCGTCCGCCATTTTAGTTACTATTAGCCAGTATTGGGAAACGGTGGCATTGATGGAAACGGCCGTAAAACATCACGCTGTGCCGCACGTGGGCCATCACGTCACGTGGCGGTGCGGTGCATGCGTAACAGATCTCACTCTTTAGGCGGAGCATTTAACGCAGCTCGTGATCTACTCGTGGCTGCAAGTGAAACTCACGTTTTCATTTGTTCAAGCGTGTAATGTTGTATTATTTATTTTAAGTTTCATACACAACAATGAAATGGCGGACTTAATGACTAAATTAAACATAATTATCAACAAAAATCTAATTCGAGGGACGGCTGCTTCTCTCTCCATACAAAAGTAAGATAATCCCCATTTTCCTCTCTGAATATTGAAAATTTGGAAAATATTTTTACATAATTTGAAGTATGTTAACCATAGCAATGCCGCTAAGTTTGACTTTTTTTCGATTTATTGATTATTGTAAAAATTACAATTATAGCTGTGGTTGATATTACAACAAATTTTCTCAAAAATTTTTCAACAACGTTAATATCTAATAACTAGAGATGAAAATGAGGACTGCCTTTGTATGAAAAGGCGATTTCAAGCGGGTTCTTCCCTTTCGTCTTACCGGACAATGCTACTTAATGAGTGGGGAAGTGCAGAGCGCCGCGGGTAGTGGGTAGGCAACTTTACTCCATGAGTTCAAAACATGTTGCTAGGTATTAAATATGTGATGATCAGTCTTTTCATAAGCTTAGCCGATTTTTTAGGTATAATGAAAAGTCTTTGGGAGGTTATCCGTGACGCGTCAAGATCACAACTTAGCATACAACAGGTTAGATCCTTACAGTTCTATTATCGGTTATATTTATAGCTGTTATTAATTACCTGTAATAATATAATATCAATAAATATATATAAATATTATAGGGACATTCTTACACAAATTGACAAAGTCCCACGATATGCTCAAGAAGGCTTGTGTTGTGGGGACTCAGACAACGATATATACAATGTACAAATACTTCAATACATAGAAAACCCATGACTCAGGAACAAATATCTGTGCTCATCACATAAATAAATGCCCTTAAATACAGGGATTCGATACCCAGGACCATCGGCTTACTAGATACTTACTAGATCTCGTTCAAACCAATTTTCGGTGGAAGTTTGCATGGTAATGTGTATCATATATTTTTTTAGATTTTTCATTGTTATTTTAGAAGTTACAGGGGGGGGGGGGAGGAGACACACATTTTATCACTTTGGAAGTGTCTCTCGCGCAAACTATTCAGTTTAGAAAAAAAATGATATTAGAAACCTAAATATCATTTTTGAAGACCTATACCTAAAAAAATATTTTGAGTTTCAGTTCTAAGTATGGGGAACCCCCAAAATGTATTGTTTTTTTTTTCTATTTTTGTGTAAAAATCTTAATGCGGTTCATAGAATACATCTTCTTACCAAGTTTGAACAGAGCTCTTATAATTTCGGAAAAAAGTGGCTGACAAACGGACAGACAGACGGACATGACGAATCTATAAGGGTTCCGTTTTTTGCCATTTGGCTACGGAACCCTAAATAGGAAATCCTGAACTTAAATAAAGTGAATTCACTGTCGTATTATTTATATGAAACAATAAACAAGTAGGTACTGAAAATTATCTACTTGAAAAGCGTATATCCTATATGAACATCCACTAGCCTTAACTGCTAACTGGAAGCACTTTGTTAACTTTAACGCGCCGTTAATTTTTTATAGTGCCAGGTCAGGGAGCGACCTCGACTCATTACCATGTGACCCGGTAAACCCCGTCTTTTGTCCTACTTCCACAAACCAAGTTAGCCAATGGAGCAACGAGGATAGAGTACACGTATCATGTATGGTTTAACAAGGTTTTTCTAGTTCGAGGAAGCAAAATGTAAAGCTAATTACATTTGTATTTTTATCGTTTTGAGGGTAGTTTTCTGGGAATTCTTATCTGTTTCTTTATTATGGCGGTAGGGTCAAGGCGGGAACAGTGGCTCAACGCAAACAGTGGCTCAGTCGCCCAAATATCGCTACCACACTGTAGCACCTTTACGTGTTAGAATAACCATTGCTCATCCATTTGAATTTCGATTACTGAATGTTTCTGCTGTATTAGCCGGAAAGCAAATAATCTCTCTCATATTCGAATAATATTGAGTGAGCTACTGCACTCGGCTATTTTTTCCGAGACACTGTTCCCTCCTTGACCCTAAGCATACTAAGCATATTTAGGAATATCCGCTCAATCTTAAAGGTGTTATTCGGATGATTGCAGCATCAGCAGCGTTTCATCAGCGTAAAATAAAATATTTTACTACTACTATTTGTGTGATGAACATAGATATTTGTTCCTGAGTTATGGGTGTTCTCGTATATAAGTATGTATTTAGCTATATACGTATGTATATCGTCGCCTAGTACCTAAAGTACAAGCATTTCTCAGTTTGGGACTAGGTCGATTTGTGTAAGATTGTCCCAAATGGCCCAAATATATATATATATATATATATATATAATTGACGCTACAGCAGTACCGTTGCAACAGTAATGCTGCTGCAATCGTGGTCCGAATGTCACCTCAAAAGTGTTGCCAGTTTCTTTGGAATATACATTTCTGTTGTATTCCAAAATATATTAAACGACAAACTCGAGTTGTACTGTATTTTTATAAAAATAAAATCTACACAAGTTGAAATAATAACTCTTCATTGAAGATCCACGTATCCCTGCACTATCTAGAAAGGAGCCTAGGCTCAACATTTGGTCCTGGTGGTTGGCCTCATTATTTATAACATATAAATATGAATTATGAACGTATGTAGCACGTAGCCTTCTATAAATAGCCTCACGGACACTGTAACCAGTCTTCGCTTGAAAGTCCTTCAACTATGTTCCAGATCTGTTGCGGTCGAATTTAATGATGTAGATACGATACACGTACGGAAAACTGGGGGTGAGGTGCTGTAATGTTGTAAAATAAGGTTTAATATTATATTTTTGACGACCGGTCTGACCTTGTGGGTAGTGACCCTGCCTATGAAGCCGATGGTTCCGCGTTCAAATCCTGGTAAGGGCATTTATTCGTGTGATGGACATGGATATTTGTTCCTGAGTCATGGGTGTTTTCTATGTATTTAAGTATTTTTAAATATTTATATATTATATATATCGTTGTCTAAGTATATACCCTCAACACAAGCCTTATTGAGCTTACTGTGGGACTTAGTCAATTTGTGTAATAATGTCCCATAATATTTATTTATTATTTATTTATATTTGACATACATTTATACCAACTTTAACATTTAGAAAAAAATGCGTTATGTGTATCGTTTAGTCATAACTAGTTTTCACTAAGGCGTTTACGAGAACTAGTTTTGCCTGAAAAATCCCAGTTAAAACTAGTTTTCACCTAGAATCTTGGCAAAAACTAGTTTTAACTAGTGAAAACGCGTTTTCACTGAGGCGATACGGAAAGTTAGTTATAACAAGGGGAAACGCGTTTTGAATGTAAACGGGTTTTTACGGTAACACATAGAAACAACCATATTACAAATCTTCATACATCCAACCACGTGCCTACAAACACATGCATACATACTCTGCTAAAATCACAAACCTTCCCGTAGTCAGGTAAGAAAAGGGTCAACTTATGTAGTACGCTCACTGTACGAGAACTGTTATGCCATTTAGGTTTCTAGTTAAGTTGGATATTCCATAGCGTGAGTATTGTACAAACAATTTAGCTAGGACCCTAAATGGCTGAACAATCGCGGACGCGGTGGTAAATACCTACTTACTTATACCTTTCTTGTTCACAGAAGTCAAGGATGTGTAAACGAAACCTTACCAACAAAAATGTATTGTAAGTCGACGCTTCCTCAAAATAACCACGGACTCAAAGCGTTTGAAAGTCCTTCAACTTTGTTCCACATTCGCGGTCAGATTTAACAATGTGGGGAATGTAGAATGGTCTTATACACGATACATATATTTTTATTTAAAATTATTAGAAATCACATAGATTCTAACCTTTTATTAGATAGTGTATGGCACACAGTATGCTAAAAACTCTTTCTTTAGGCGCACTTGTTATTTGTATAATGAATCTCTTAACGATAGGTATAGATATTTTTGTTCATACTTTGTCCATGTTCAAGAACAAATTTCGGCAAATTTTGTTTTCTAGAAATTGATTAATTTAGTTCCAGTCATATTTTTCATAGTTTTGTATGTTTTGTTACTTTATTTACGTGTAGTACACAACTAAACCGGTAATCTATAATTGCGTCATTTACATTTCTATATAATAGTTTTCTAGGAAACTTTAGGCCTATTTTTAGTTCATTTATTTTACATATATTTGTAAAAGGCTGTTTGTTTTCTAAATATATTATATATATATATATATATATATAGGAATAATATGTGCTCCAATAGCCAAAACACTATTGCAAATTAACTGAAAAACTGTTATTTAACACAATAAGTGGAATTTATTCTTCGGGATTGTATGTTCCCGGCTTCGACTGATAAATTGGGTCTGAATTGGAAAAATTGTTTTATGGTGTATAGAATTATAGATACTTCATACTAGGGCCCATTATCATAACGTCAGAGTCTGACGAGATCCTGGATAATTTTAAGGAACTCTCTCAATCTACGCTCACTTGTATAATCTAAATCTATGTCCAACTGAAGAACACTTTAATAACCACCATAATAATATAAGTAAATAAGCAAAGAATCATGTTACATATTAAATTTCAAATCCGACGGCTGATATCGTGATGGCAAACGTATTGAACTGTTGACCCAGTTTGGCCATCCTCCAGCAAGCAGATCACTGACTATTAGATGTAGCGAGTAGGGTCACTGCGTATTAATGAACCCGTCCTAATAGAGTGCACCACAAATGTCAGTTACATGTCAGTACACATTTTCAAGTTTTGAGTTTCAGGGTGAGCGTTATATGGAGTAAAGGTTACATTCCAGTTCAAACAACATTGCCGTGTCGTGTTGTGGCTGGTTGTATTTTGTAGGGTAGGTCTTTGTCAAAGTCCTAGATAAATTGAGTGACAGTTGAGTTTCTAAGCGAGTGCCAATGCGATAGAGATTGTCACTCTACTACTACCAAAATGTAAGCAATAGATGTTGAAATTAAACTTGGACTCCGCTCGACTAGCAACACTGATTTCCATCGCGAGCGAGTCAGGTGAGCGGACTGAGCGAGCAAAACGAGTCCGCTGGGTTTTGGTGTCGTACGCTAGTTTTGAGCGGACTCCTCTCTCATTTCCGACTTCGCTCGCTCCGCAAAGTCCGCTGGCAGTGGAAGACAAAAGTTGAAACTCTTTCTTCGTGGAAGTGCACCACCATTTTACTCCGGCCCGCTCAGTCCGTTGCCTCCGTTTCCGTTCATTACCCTTTTTTAGTGGACAGGCGGCATTATGTAAAGACTAGTGAATCAATAAGACTACTAAATAAAAAGGCGTTTATGACGTCAATCCCAATGTAGTGCTTTTACATTCGCTGAGATATTGTTTTTGTCACTTATTGGTTTTAACACAATGTTTACACTTGAACACGATATCGTTTTACATTTACATTCATACTAAAATCACTAGCCGCACAGAATTCAAAAAAGAAAATGGAAGACATTTTGGTTTATAGGCGGCAAGAGTAAGAGTAAGTAGACTAAGTAGTTGAGTGTCTATTATTAAGTTAGCCAATGGTTAGAGACAAAGAGTCTTCATTTATGCTTTATAATGCGAAATCCGTCGGAGGTAATCTACATTGATTCTCCAGCATTACCGCTGACTAATGCAACTTCTCAAGATATTTGCTCCGATATTCCCAGTTCTCACGTCTGGCAATCGGGTTGAATAAGTTACAGTCTTTATTGCACTTCTACGAGTCACACCTACGAGTAACTCAATATTACGTTTAGGCACAGACTAGTCAATGATTAAAACTGCTAATCTAAGTAAAATGACGTGTCTAGTTATTGTGTGAGATGTCACCAGCCGTTTACCCAGATCTCAGATTGCATATGCTGTGATATGTCCTAGTAGTGCGCTATTCAAGACGGCAAAGTAGAGAAACGGAGGCAGACAAAGGCTCAGGTTTCAAGAGCTTTTTTGTACTTCAGTGATCACAACGTGTCTTTTACATTTACACTTCTCGAAAGCCAAAGCAAATAATGAAACAGGAATACTTTAAATAGATATGCTATTGTGACGGCGCAAGGCACAACAAAGTTGCGAAATAAATTTGTTATAAGAATACTAATCTTTATTATTTAAATGTCTCTGGTTGAACTGACACACGTGTCAGCTTATGGCTTCATACGAATAGGAATCATCGTCTAGTTCTTAAATTAGAAGCTTTGAAATTGAAGATAATTATATTCCTATAAATTCCGCGAACCTATTTCGAATTAAGAGATATTGAATTATATTCTTAACAATTATACGAACTTATTTTGAAAACCGAACAACCATGATGACGACTGAGAGAATCAGGAGGCGGCTTCTATTTCAGGAAAAGCCGGGTAAAATCTTCAATTATTGGAAATGCTACTAGAGCTACGGTTTAACATTACTTTTTTTAGCTACTAAATTTTTTTATATTAAAGGAAAAATTGAAAAACAACCGCTTCAGGCAAGACTAGAACTTGCCGCCAATAGGAACAACGCTCCGATCGCTCTGAAACAAATGAGCTACGAATGCTTGCCAAAAGCGTGCGAACATTGAGATATATCTAAGGACGGGCCTTACGGGCACTAAGAATGGTGCTAGTTTAGTGGTGTCACTCACGAATTCGAGCCAATCGTGTCGTGCAGTCTAACGCAGCTAGTTGTGGCCAATCATGCGCGTGACGTGAACTCATCAACCAATCGCGTTGTGGCGTTAGACTGTACGATTGGCTCGAATTCGTGTGCGTGACACCGCTGTACTGGCCGCCATACTTATTGCCCGTAAGGGCCGTACTTAGATATATGTAAATGCGTCCGAATATTTCCATTCCTCTTTTTTAGGGTTCCGTATCCAAAGGGTCGAACGGGACCCTATTACTGAGACTCCGCTGTCCGTCCGTCTGTAACCAGGCTGTATCTCATGAACCGTGATAGTTAGCGAGTTGAAATGTCTACAGATTATGTATTTCTGTTACCGCTATAACAACAAATACTAAAACAGAATAAAATAAATATTTCTTTCCAATCTCGAGGTTCTCATCCAATCACCGAAGTTAAGGAACGTCGGGCGGGGTCAGTACTTGGATGGATGATCGTTTTTATAGATAATGGTACGAAACCCTTCCTGTGCCTGTCCGACTCGCACTTGGTCGGTTTTTTTATTTTACACGCCTAGACATTTACGCGGCGGCGGTTTTTTTGCTAAAGCCGGTTGTACCAACCATCAGTAACTGCAATTATGTTTTCTAATTAAAATGTTACTAAAGAGGTGTATTGTATTTCCGGAAATGCCGAGTAATATATTCGATATTTATTCTAAATAGTATTGAACATGCCGTGACGTTTCAAACATACACAGGTGGAAACAATTTTTTGTGGATATCAATTTCAAAGCAATCGCTTAATATTGGAGTGGTATACAGACCGGGAAGAACAAACTACAACAATTTCATAACAACTCTGGAGGAACAACTTGAAAACAATAAGAGATCTATAGTTTTCGGCGATTTCAACATCGACCTCTTGTCCAACGATCAAACCACATCCCAATACATTTCTACAATAGAAGAATCCGGATATGCTATTTTAAATAAAATTGAAGCGTGCTACTGCACCCGAGAGACTGCATCATGTAAAACTATCCTTGATCACGTTTACACGGATCTAATCGAGGACAGCTTCAATTTTCACATTATAGACTCTGCCATGTCTGACCATAAGCAGATATACGTAGAGTTATTAAAAAGAAGCCCAAAACACAAACAAAAAATAAAATACGATTCTGTGGACTATACCAAGCTCATAAAATTAATGGAAATGGAACAAACGACTTTTGGTCAAGACCACGACTATTCGAAGTTTGAAAACAGTATACAAACTATAATCACACAAGCAAAAGTTACGAAGACTAAAATATTGAACCTACCAAAAGAAGACTGGATCAACAGTAATATCATTACACAAATAGCATTACGAAACACGCTATGGAGACAAATGAAGAAAGAACCAGACAACGAAGAGATACGCAAGCGTTTTACCCAACAAAGAAATAAGCTAACTCTTAACATTGCTAGAACTAAAAAACAATATTACCATGACGCTTTTGAAAAATGTAAAAAAAATCCTAAAAAAACGTGGACCCTTATAAATTCATTATGTAAAAACAGAATAAAATCAAATTACATTCCCCCTAAACTTCAATATCAAGACAAACTAATAACAGATACTAAACAAATTTGCCAGTGCTTTAACAAATATTTTACTACCATAGGCTCAAAATTGTGTGATGACATTCGTGTCCAATCTACAAAATCAAACGAAAAATGTCCAAATAAAAATTACTGCATACATAGACTAGACTCACTAGCGCTAACATCAATAGATGAAGTATCTAAAATAATCTCTAATTTGGATCCGAATGTCAGCGCTGGGGTGGATACTATCAATGCAAAAACCCTGAAATGCATAGGAAAATACATTGTTAAGGAATTGACTGACTGTATCAATGTGTGTTTTGGTAAAGGCGAGTTTCCCGATTCTTTAAAAATTGCTAAAGTGTCACCGATATACAAATCTGGGTCAAAAACAGAACCGGGAAACTACCGTCCGATATCAGTACTGCCTATCATGTCAAAAGTGTTTGAAAAAATTATCCATAACCGACTATTTTCATACTTAACTTCCATAAAATTTCTGTTTGATAGACAGTATGGATTCCGACCTAAAAGTAACACCTTATCGGCCACAGTTGACCTTGTCACTAAAATAAAGAATAACATAGACTAGAAACATCGGGCTTGGAGTGTTCGTCGACTTAAAAAAAGCATTTGATACAGTCAGTCATCCCATGCTCCTAGATAAACTACGGCATATTGGAATAACTGGCAAGGCTTATGGCATTTTTGAATCATATCTGAAAAATAGATATCAAATAGTCAAGTTAGGTGAATATCAAAGCGATCCGTTACCTATAAATTGTGGCGTTCCGCAGGGCTCAATTTTGGGCCCTTTGCTCTTTTTAATTTATATAAATAACCTCCATGAAGCTGGATTACAAGGACATCTTACCTTATATGCGGACGACACGTGTTTATTTTATTTCGGCGATTCTGTACACAATATCTTACAACAAGCACAAAACGACTTAGACTTACTATCTAATTGGTTCCAACAAAATTTACTTACCATAAATACCTCTAAAACGTGTTATGTAGTATTTGCAGCCAAAAACAAAAATATCGAACAAATTCAAGATTTATATATAAACGGAGATAAAATATTAAGAAAAGACTATGAAAAGTACCTAGGTTTGACTTTAGACAGTAAACTTACATGGAAGCCACATATAGCTAATATAAAACCTAAAATTACATCGTTAACAGCAGCAATGCGCCACATAAGTAGTTATCTTCCAAAACAAACTCGTGTCAACATTTATAATTCTTTGATTAAGCCTCACTTAGAATATTTAACCGAATTATGGGGTAATGCAGCAGCGTCCAACATAAAAGATCTTCAAATTGCACAGAACAAAATTATTAAGGTCCTTTTTCATTATGACTATCGAACGCCAACTAAAACATTATACGAAAAAACAAAAATAATGAACCTCAAACAAATATACTCGTATAAAACCTGTATCCTAATACGTAAAATATTAAACAACGAAATACAATCAGAAATTAAATTTAGCAAAAAGAGTAAATTCCAAAGGATGAAACTCAGAAATGCTGAAAGCCTAGCCTTACGTTTTCCCAGAACCCGATATGGGACTTGTAACTTAATGTACGATGGTGCCAAATTGTATAATAGTCTACCGACAACCATAACAGATATAAAAAGTTTCAGCAAATTCAAATCGAAATTAAAAACATACATAAAAGACAATATTCAATAATAACACTTTAGTTATCTGAACCTTATTTAAAATCACCTCGCATACTCTATAGTACTTCCTTTAACTTAATTATTCTTGTGCAAACTAAATATATAAACAACTAAACATAAACATATGTACTTACTAATTATTAAAGATTTAACTAATCTATCAAATAAGTCTGCATGCTTGCTTACTGCTAATATATTATATGTATAGTTAATTGTTGTCTTATAAGTGAAATTTTGTAATTTCTTCAGACAATAAATACTCTTTAAACCGAATATCTTCAACTCAACGGTCAGAAACAACGGTTGAATCTTGATATGGCCAGTTGTAACAATCACTTATAATAATAATTAAGTTAGCTAGCTAAAAACAAATGACAATAGATGTTCTCAAACCCCCTTATTCATAAACGTCTACTAAAGTTGACAAGCCGCTAATAATCGTTTGTCCCTTTCCGACGTATTGGTATGATGGAAAGGGACAAACGATTATTAGCGGCTTGTCAACTTTAGTAGACGTTTATGAATAAGGGGGTTAGTACTTACCTCTAAGCTTTTTAGCTGAAAAAGCTCCCATACATATACGGCATCATCAGTCACGCTTATTTATTTACTATTCTTACCTGAAACAAAGGCAAAATATTTATTAGGACATTGAATAACAAATACTTTTGTTTTAATACATAGTAAATTGAATAGTTACTTCCTGTTGCTCCAACACTGTGAAACAGTGAGTAACTAGCAGCCCGATTCGAACTTTAAGATACGTCAGATATTATATAAGTATTTAAGTTTAGATACGATATGGATCGGATATGGGGTGACCAGATATGATTTGCTGTTTTACAGGGAAACTGCATTGAAAATACGTGATTTGAGGTTAAAATACGGGTTAGGCCGCTTTCTATATTAAAAATTCAAATTGCTAAATTTGTAATGTAAGTCTTCAAAAAACAATGTTAATTCATATCGCGTTGTGTGCGAGAAAATAAATATTGTTAAAATAGGTATTTTATCATTAAATGCCATTGAATCAATTGGAACAATGTACTTTCCCGTATCGATTTCGCCAAATTACGGGACAATTAAAAATATCGTGTCTGAAATACGGGACATACAGTAAAATACGGGAAATCTGGTCAATCTAATCGGAATTCTCAATGCCAAAAGTGACGTTTTCGTTTGAAAAAAGAGATACTGTTAGGTATTTGAAATCGTCATCATTGACTTATATATTACTTCGTAAAGACGGGCGCTACGGGCACTATGAAGTGGGCCAGTTCGTTGGTGCGCATGTTCACTCGGCATTATGAACGTAAATCTTTAAAGAAAAGCTGATTCAACGGAGCCACGCCGTTTTGTCGCTTAAATACAAATACTCTGTAAGGTATTTGTAATATGGGCCATGTTGCCTGTCTCAAATAAATCAAAAAAATAAATAAAAATAAATATGCATTTTGTAGGTGGGTCATAATTAACTGGCTCGATTTTTACCTTTGCTGTTTCATAAATGGCGAAATTGTACAAAACAATAAATTTCCCACATCTCAGGGTTGCTACTTGCTCCCCTAGGAAATAATAACGTGAAAAACTGACAATCACTGCATCACTATGTAATGGTGTTATATCCAGTCTTGTTATTAAGGAGCACGCCCGGGTTTTACCCCTTACACAAATTACATAAACAACTATTTCTATTGGGCATTTCCGCAAAAGATTCCAAGAAATCTTCATTCAATTGTATTAATTTAACGTTCACACTCCTATTGTGACCATTTAGTTCAGTAGCTTGGAATTTCGATATAAATAATGTACGAGCATCAACGGGCGTCTATTAATTGCGCGAGGTGTTTTTGTAGATTTATTAGTGATTAATGTGATTATGTATATATTATACCTATGGACTTGTAAGAACGAGACATGTAATAATTGATCTCCCTATCTCGCTCTATTCTATAGCTCGAAATGATTGCTGTACCCATATCGGGTTGTGTAACAGACGCGGCTTTAATAATTGGCTATAGGGATCGTGCACGAACTGTAGGAGGCAGCACAGGAGTCGTCAGATTTTTGGCGTAAATGTGATGTTTTTTGTTCCGATGTAGCCCGCAAGATGGCAGAACCTACTATGCACAAGAAAACACGTGACGTGTACATGTGTATGTTTATAGTTCCGATTCAGGCCACAAGATAGCAGACCCTCCAACGCGCACGGTCCCTATATATACTGATTTTTCTTAGTTGATACATATTTTTTAAATGTCAAAAAATGGATTTTCGTGAATTTCCCCGTCCGCTGAAATAATACAGGTTTTTTTTTTTTAATTTGAGTTTCTCCATAATAAAGAAGGTGAACAATTCCCAGCATATTGGAGAAGACTCAGTTAAATACTATATATTGATCATAGTAGCCACTACGAATTTACAGGTTTATTTAACGCAGGTGTACTAATAAAAGTGGAATTATCTTAAAGTGCCGTGGAAAACCATAACAGCTTTTTGCCGGCGACGCTTCGCGCGTGGAATGTCTCGCCCTAGGCCATAAGAGATGCCACTTAATGTGTTCATTATCTACGATCTAGGAGGGGCGGGGCCGTCACACCAGACGAGATAATTTGAGGGATGATTACGTTAATACGTTTTATTGATTTTAATTGGCTGTAAGTGTTATAACGAGGGATGTAAAATTAAAGGTCGGTTTTTACATCAAAATGACTTTCGGTAGAGTTCCTAGACCGCTTAGTGTTAACTGGTCGTTATTAGAAAAACTGTTTTTCTGCATTGTTTTATATTCAGAAATTAAAGTAGTTGGAGTAGACACTCGTAGTTGGATTTTTATAGCGCAGCGTTAGAATTTTAAGAAGGGCCTAAGTAAAACAATATTAGGTTAGGTTAAGTTAGTGGCCCTAGATAACATAATATTAAACTATCTGCAATATAAACATACTTGGAAAAACCCCATAACACATTGGAACTATCAAATGACAATGATCAAAAACACCCACTTTGTGAGTAGAAAAAGGCGCAAAATCAAATTTTCTATGGGTAGTCAACCTTTCGCGGATATAATTTTTTTTTTAAATTTGCTGCCTTTTTCTACTGAGAAAGTGTGTGCATGCGAATGATTTAATTGATAAAGTCACTTTGACACAGTTCATACCAGATTACTTTGCTAACTGTTCGTAAAGACAATGCTAATTAGGATTAATCGTTATTTCCAATCGTTATTACCACAAATAACAGGGCGCACGGCGGCAGTGGCAGACGCATATAATTTAACGGCATTATAAATTGACGCGTTTGCTTCATTAACATTTTGCGTTCCCTTTACGGGCTGATCCGAGTGAAACCGCGCGAAACGAACTCCTTTTTGTCTGAGAAAAAGAACAAAAACACAAAAGTTCCAGCCAGCTGCGCGCGAGCATCCTGTCAACGTCACTACACCTTTTTGCATTCATTGATCACGGCGACATACTTCCATCCTTTACGCTCGGCCTTTAATTTCCCGAGGGTGAAAGAGATGACAGTAACAAGTAGCTGGTTCTTTAATATCCATAATAGTGGTTAAGTGCAGCAGTCTTCCGCAAAGCGCCGTGTTCTTTGATAATGTGTTTTGTAGTAAGGACGCGCTTGTTTATTTTTAGTTGTATGAGCGTGCTCGGAGGGCGCCCGGTTGTCGATAAATTGTCATTGTTGTGACACAATAACTTAACGCTTGGGTTTCCCAAACGGTTATCTTACGACTTAATACGGAGAAATACCCTCAATACACTGGTATATTCTACTCGTGAGTATGCAATTAGCTTCCCATCATTTTTTGCTAAAGAATAAACAATCACAACAGATTTTTTAGGTAATAAAGTTGCGAGCTTTTACCATGACAACATTTTTCATAAAGCTTTCAGAATCATGTCAAATTATGAACAGTTTTCAGTGCAATTATGTTTCATATATAAATTTGAAATTTAGTAAGGATCAATTTGTATTATTCCGCCCAAAATGTACCTACTTGGAAACGATTCCTTACGCAGATAAGTTTGCGTCAATATCTGAATTTTGTAAATTAAGATAATGATTATACAGTTAAAAACCGACCACAGCGGAACTTAGCGTGAAAGCAATGTCGTATCGTATGCGTTGCGTTTTTTATCATACATTTTGATCCGTAAACGGCGTGTCAGATCCTTTAGACTGAGTATTATAAAAAAACACTAAACTTATCCGATTTTATTTAATTTTATCTCAAAGCCGGGCAAAGTGGGTCTTCACTCAACTATCAACAGTTGTCGGCTAGTCTGATATTATTATACCGATAGGTAGTGTGAAGCGGTTAAGGTCAGTCGTTATCAGTTGTCGTTCCAATCGCCTGTCACGAGTTGATCGTGTAGGCGAGCCAGTATAAGAAGAATCTCTATATTTTTATAGTTATAACTGGATGTCAAGATCTCGATTAGTTACGAGCGGAGTACCTGGGAAAAATAAGAGAGACCCCACACTAGTGTATTTAGAGCCTCGGCGTCTAGAAAACGATATGGAAAATGGAGTCGCTGATGTGCGTGTGGAGTCTCTCTAAGAGCTATGATTGTGCTTGACGGCGAAAAACAGAACTTTCGTGGTATTTGACATTTGTTAATTGTGTAGGTAACAACTATTACAACTAATGTGTCCCAAGGCTTCAAGCGGTTGCCACAGTTGCGCCAATCTTCCACCCCACATTACATCACATGTATAAAGAAAGATTTCAGGATTTTGCGAAAATGCGACAGCGATAATTAGGCTCCTCGCAGCGTAAAGCGTGTTGCTCTTTATGCATATAAAAAGAGTTACTTACATAATAAAATCTATTTTCCATTCTCCATGATTTTTGTATGTTATTAACACAATGAAAAACTAGGTTTATGGGTTTTCTTCTTTCAAAATTTGCAAAACAAATAAAAAAAAATTCAAAAAAAGCTAAGCCTATACCTAGAATATATGATGCTGAAGCGATCGACATCAAAATCAAAGTGATTTGTTAAGAATTAGTGGAAACAGTTGTCTCCCAAAATGGAATTTCATAAAAAAATACCGTTATTTCGTTAGATTCAAAAAGCTATTCTTTCCTTTTAAGTCTTAGTCAATGAAATGTACAATACCTACACATCAAAACTTCTCAAACACATCTTATGACTTAATATAAAGAGATATATCTCTAATGTCAATTAAATAGACTGACAGATACTTTTGAAAGCAAATTGTATAGATATATTTCTATTTGGAAAAATATTCCAAGGTGGTAACTTTTGGGCGTGTTGTTTCATCCGTTACTATTCATGCCGACTGCTGTATGTATGTAACTACATTATGCCGACTGCCGACGTATGTACATATGTACTAACATTAGTTTTATTGTCTTCTTATTGTTACACCGTTCCTAAACAATGACATGGTTATGCGTCTAAAATAAGTTTTTCAATTTTCTATGGGTAACTGGACTTGTAATCGCGTAGCCAAGCAGAATACAAGTACAACGTATGGCCGGAGGAATCCGATGGACCGATTCCGGAACGGAGATATTTCCGGAAACATCGCAGCCTTGTTTCGAGATCAAGTGGGTAGAACGTACAACGATTAGGTTTCCGGTTGTATTATAATAAATGATTAAACATAGGTAATAAAGATTTATGTTACTGCTTTACCTTATACTATATCTACCTAATTACATATATTTGCTTTGGTCCAGAGGCCGCCAAGTTTTTACAAATTACTACGAATTTCAATTTAAATATGTAAATGTATAGCATAAAAGTTAAATTTAATAGTGAACTAAAAAAAACACAAAAGTTCTTCAAAAGAAAGTCGAGAACCAGCGTTTGGTGCTGACTCCAGTCAATTGAACAGTATGATATAATTTGTGCAATGATGTCCTTTAGTTCTCGTACTTATCCGTAGACGTATTGGCGTGAGCGAGACGCACGATAACTAACTGATATCATTTAGATATCATTCTGCTGTCAGTGGACATTTGACTTGGCCTGTAATTATTAGACAAAGAGTTAATATCAATATAAAGAAGAAAATATTCATATGTATATATTTATTATTAATATCTTAAGCAACTTTAATTCAATATAGTTTAAATAAATAAATACAAGTTTACCTAATCTACTTAATCCAGTTTTAGCTAAATGCACTACTACTACCATTATTACTTACTATCATACTAATGCTATGCTCTAAGTTGTAATGAGTAGGTACCTCGGTCTATCCCAGTATCATTATTGAAGACGTTAAAGTCTTCCCGACAACATCTTTGGGATCTACAACAAGGTCAACAAGGACATCATTTTTAAAGTGACGTTTGTAATGTCATGACATTGACTGACTAGAGATGCCTAGTATAGTGGTTTTGGTCGAATACCGAATACTCGGCCACTCTCCCGGCCGAAGCGCCGAATATTCGGCATAACTTGCTAACATTTCGATTCACATTAATTATGAAAACTGTTCGCCAATAAAGCATAACGTTTACTATGATTTCAGTTTTGTTGCTCAGAATCAGTGAATGTGGCAGTCAATCAAATCAGACCCATGATGAAAATTAAATTATTTGTAATCAACTAATGCTTTCGTATTTAACGACTTTCCAAGAATGCGAATTAAATATGAAATATAGTGCTTTTCTGATATTTTTATTGGGTACCTATTTTTTCACTTTAAAGCGCAACAGATATTCGATATTCGGTCAAATAGTAGCAGACATTTGGCCAAATACCGAATACTAGGCAAAGCGGCCGAATAGGCCGAATACCGAATACTTAGTTACCGAATATTCGTGGCATCCCTAATATCAACTGCAGCTAGCATTACTCCCACGATTATGAAGTTCGACAAGGAAATTGACAGATAGAGCGGCGGCAACAACGACGCCGCAACAGTAATGCAGCTGCAGTCGATATCGGAAAGTCACCTTAGTGGGACCCAATTAATATCATTGTCTCTGGTCGTTAAATACAATACTAATAATTTATAATTTTCGAAATAGTCCCAACTCACTCACCAATTAATCCAGCTCTGTAATTGCCGAGATTTGTCGGTGGATCCAACGTTAAGCGATGCCACTGGCATCCTACAACTAATTAAGATTGAATACTCTCGCCGATCAAGTTATGATTACATTGATTATTGCTCTGTTTGTTAAAGAAGCAATTAAGTAATATTAATAGTATCTAATCTAGTAATCGTTTGTTATTTATAATTTTTAACATTTTACACCTCATCCCGTCTCGTTGTCTTTTATATATGTACTAAACATGCTTAACTATTAACGCAACAAGCAACTTTTTTTAAACTGATATAAAAACGCATTTAACCGATTTGCAAAATCGAAGTGATCTGAGCACTAAAAACAGAAATCATTTTTTTTATATAGATAATTTGATTTGTTGTCACATTCGCAAGACATCTTTTTTTCTGAAATAGTTTATTGCGTCAAACAATATACAAATTTATTATAATTTATAATTTGTAGATCCGCCCTGCACGTAACCCGCTATCTCGTGGATAGGGTAGGCTAGGTAGCGCTAGGTACAGTCAGCGTCAAATACTTCGTAGCAGTCAAAGTAGCCAAATAGTTCGGTACACCATATATTTAGTATGTACCGAACTATTTGGCCACTTTGACTGCTACGAAGTATTTGACGCTGACTGTACAGTCAAAAATACATAATTATGCACATAAGTAGTCTCTTACCATTCCTGGTAGAGAAGCTTTTTTTTGATTATTAAGTATTCTTACCTGAAACAGACAGAAAATATAAATTAAAATATTATTCTGGTAAAGAACTGAGACCGTTGATTCTTCATTTTATTGATACACTAAAAATATAAATAGGGTTTTATTTATTTATAGATTTACTTTTTAAGTTTGTAAGTTCATTATTTTAAATGGATACTTTTGTTAATAAAATATAATACATTATATCGTGTAACACTGTGTCAGAATTTTTAGGGGCTGGTCGCGATTAAGACTGAATCGAGTGGCGCCCTCCAGGGATCGGAAACCGGTATTTTTTGTATGGGAACGAAAACGGTATTTTTTCGTTCTTTGTTAATTACTTCATTTCTAATTAGGCAATCTAATAATACGAAGTCGTTATCTGAAAACACAACTGAGTCCTACATTTAGAGTATAAAATAAACCGAAATATATGGTTATTTCGATGTTTTTGCAAAAAGCCGGTTCCGATCCCTGGCGCCCTCATTAGGGAATTCTTCTTCTTCCTCGCGTTGTCCCGGCATTTTGCCACGGCTCATGGGAGCCTGGGGTCCGCTTGACAACTAATTGACTAACTGGAATTGTGTTTTCTAATAAACCAATTAATTTCTGTATAAATCAGAATATTAACCAATTTTTGATCTATTTATATTTATTACTTATATTTGACTTTGTCACCTAAACTTTATGATAGCATTCTATTAAAATTATAGTATCAATATTCCGATTATATGTATAATAAATATATTCCTGTGTTTTCCTTAATACACTATCTATATTTAGGGTTGCCATACGTCCCGTATATACGGAACTGTCACCGTATTGAAGGATCGCGTCCCGCGTCGCGTATTTGTATCGGTCCCGTTTTTGTCCCATGTATCGATACCGTTGTAGAATACTGTAGCTAATTATGTATGTGCACCCCCCTCCCCCGTAACGCCATACTATCATTGTCCCCATGGGCGTATTTAAAAATTTGGCGCCAGGGCCAGTAAGTTTCGCCGGCCCAGAAGTCAAGGAAAAAAAACGATTTAAATAAAAAAATACAATGTTTTTCATTATTACGCCGCCCCTGGCGGATTGACGCCCTGGGCCATGGCCCGGTTGGCCCCATAGTAAATACGCCCCTGATTGTCCCGTATCAGTTCTAAATATTATGGCAACCCTATCTATATTACAACAATGTACACAATGTACACGTACACTGTAGTCACTAAGCACTAAGTAAAAAGTACATATTTACGTGCCGACGTTTCATATGCCGACTAATTTACTGATTTTAAAACTTCAAACTTACGAGTATTAACAGGAACCGTAATTCCGAAAAAAATCGTGTTTTTTCTCTTCAACTTCATAATTAGCTGGTTAGGCTGTATTAGTACTTGAGTACTTGACAGGGGTGCACATACAAAATAGTTTTACGAAAACTCTTTGGGCACAGAGGCCGTGACTTTTATAGAAGCAAATTGCAATTTTTAATGCATGATGTTGATTTGACATTATCAGTGCATTTCACCCGCATTCATACTCTTTGGTCTATGGATAAGCGCTGGTGGCCTAGCGGTAAGAGCGTGCGACTTGGTAATTAATCCACACTCCACGACTACGCCAAATCTTGGGATTAGTTCTCAAGCGGACCCCAAGCTCCCATGAGCCGAGACAACACGAGGAAGAGACTCTTTGGTCTATTGATGTGCCGTCGGACAGTTTTCGAAATTCCGGAATTCCACATTAAACTATTTCTTAAACTACTCCTATTGTATAGTTATCGAAATTCTAGGTTTCCAAATGTAAAATTTTCCGCAATTACCGAGAACTTTTCCAACATTTTAAATTTCTGCAACTTGCACATCTGTAATATTGGCCAATCAAGACTCTTTATTTAAACTTTATTGCACAAAATACAAAAAAAATCGTATAAGTGGCGGACTGAATGCCTATTGGCTAAAAAGAGATGTAAAAATGGTGAAAAGTAGTAGTCTTTTATTATGTTTAAGCTCACAATACATATCTTTCACACATTTAAAATATGCTTAGGCAAAAACAAATGAGTCATGTAAATGTTTGTCAGATTGCAAATTCGTTTCGCTGCGTTGTTTAGTGGCTGAAACTTTTCTAGGAATATCGTGTTTATAAGTAGGTACCTACATTGCTCACTTATTTTCAACCATTTGTATTCGGGATTTGTTTGGGCTTTTAAATGAAATACGAATTTAGCTTTGCCAGGACAAATAATTATGAAAATTCAAATTCTCTTCCTTTCTCAATTCGAATTATAAAAATCCTCTTAAGTGTATAGTGTTATTTATAATACCTTTTACTTCTTATACCTTTTTATCTTCAACCGCCGGAATACATGAGGACCTGTCTCGTCATGATAAACGTTAACATTTACAATTCATTAATTTACAAGTAAGGAAATCTCAAGGTATGTTATATTGTGCCTAACTTGTGTGCAAATTGTTGCGATTCAGTTGCATATCGTTAAAAGTTGTACCTTATTTTTATTTGCTGTTAAAGTTTTGTTTATGTAACAGGCATGCTTCCAAACGTTATCAACTCATCAACATCATACCTACTGCAGTTATAATTAAAACGGGGAAACATATAATACGACGTTTTTCCTGTTTTTTATTATTACTAAATACGAGCAATCAAATTTATAAATTACTTTATACGTTCTACCATTTCTTTTCGGTAGGTACCTAATCCCACAGTACCTACACCTATTTAATTACCCTATTAGGTAAGTTCGTAAAAACTCAACGTTTATTTTGGTTGATTATTGATTAACCTACTTATCTGATAAACTAAACAACGGACTAATGTAAAAGCGGGCGCAGCGGCGGAAAGCGCCGAAATTTTGAAACGTAATAAATATAAGAGCCTCGGTAGAGAGTACCATTTTGTACCTTTTGGCGTTGAAACTCTAGGTCCATGGGGTCCCAGCGCGCACAAGTTTTTTGGAGAAATCGCGAAACGTGTGTTTGACGTAACTGGTGACCGAAGAGCTGGCGGCTTCCTCGCACAACGTATCAGTATTGCGATACAACGAGGAAATGCCGCCAGCATCCTTGGTACAATGCCTCAAGGGCCTATTTTAGATATAAGCTAGTTATAGTAATCATCTGTATATATCCATTATGTATATTGTTATTGTCAATAAATAGTTGATTTAACCTGTTAAACCGTGTAAATTCATATTAAAAAATACGCTGAAGTTTACCTGAATTAAGTACAATTTTTATTCATTTGTATTACTCGTCATTTATGGCTGAGTATTGATTTATATAAAAATACCCATTCATTAAAAAGGGTTATTCTTGATTACTATTTATTTACTCGCTTTACACCTTTCTTTTTTGTTCATGATAGATATAAGGTGACTGGCTTTAACCTCTCGGTAAATTTGGACGGCTTCACGCTAATCTAACCATTCCTGCAAATATCCTTCGGACTTCCCGACTAAGTATGAGTCACGCTTTGTCCCCAAAAATAGCTAAGTAGCCATAAACAAAATTACTGTTCCAGTGGACGGGAAACCCGACCGACTGGGGGTAGGTCATGCCGTTGATAAATTGATAAGGCGTTCTGATTACTTGTTGATAACCATTTTATACGTAATTAGAATCTCTAAATGAAAAGACTAATTAGAGAAATACTTATTTTCAATAAAATCTTTTCAGACTCAATATGGACCAGAATTATATTGAATCGCTGGGAAAAACAAGTCCAATCAGTAAGGTGCTTTTCGCAGAAGACGAATTTCGATCTTTATAAATCCAAAATAAGAGAGTGTTTATCTTTTGTTTGTAAAAAAATAATTTAAATTCACAGTATAAGGGCCGCAGTCTACAATTCACCAGTTCGCTGTTTGCCTCTCTTTTCAACATATACAGTATAATATTTGCAACTTTTTAGCTTTATAAAACGCGACGCAAGTCCCTTAATTATTTTTTTATCTTTTCTCTTAAGTACATTGGATGAAAACTCAACCAAGTCATAGTTGGCTACTGTAAGGGCTTCAAGGGATTTTTTTATACCACGTATGTGGCAAACAAGCATACGGCCCGTCTGATGGTAATCAGTCACCGTAGCCTATGGACGTCTGCAACACCAGAGATATTTCATGCATAAAAGATAGTTACATCACTCAAAGTACACGGAAACGGAGTAAAGTATTCAATCATTTTATATGCCTTCGAATGAATCACGTACCTACAGTAATGATGATGATACATTTGCCTACATTCTACGGCTGTTCGTAGTGCTGTAGCCTTCACGCTAGTTAGACTACCATTTGACACCTCACCTCACTCGTACATCTAGGATTACATTCATATGAGGTAATAAATAGTTCCAAGAAGTACATATATGGTAATATAATATGTTTATCCAATTATTCCAGGTCTCCAGTTCCAGGTAGTAGGGATTTTCGATATGTATATAGTCGTCATTAAATTACATATTTAAGAACTTTGACAATCAAGAGCCGTTTAGTTATTTTAAGGTTTAACTTATGCAAATATCATAAATATGGCGCTGATCAGGCCTTGTCAAATAGATTTTCATGAATAGTATTAAATATTACTGCATTACGATAGTGCAAATGTGTAGTATAATCCTCTAAATAAAGTTAAACTATTAATGATCGGAATCAACGACACTAAATCTCAAGGAGCGTTTGAACTATCTAAATTCTGTGAGGCTGTCGCGCAGCCTGCTTCTCTCCGTCCCATCTTCTTCTACAAAATTTTACAACACTTCATTTACTTTTCAAGCTGTCCGACTCTGGAACTCCTTCCTTACCCGTTGGCATTACGAATAGATGCGCCCAATCTCTTGCTGTGTTTAAAAAATCACTCAAAGAACATTATTTATCTCTCTCTTAATGTTTATTTAGTACATAGTTATTTTTAGTCTGTGGCTGACATGCTGTTGTCATATTTAGCAATGTTTCGGTTAATTTTATATATATTTATATGTATGTTTATGTATGTCTATTTGTATTCCTTATATGTGTATGTTTATTTACTGTAATTGTGTGTGAATGTAGGCTTCATAACGGTTTAGCAACACCTACTTTTTCGATTAACTTCTCTATTTCCGCTACCCAAAGGGTGTCTGAAAGAGATCGCTTTTTAGCGATAAGACCGCCTGTTGTCTGCCTCTAAATTTAATCAATTGTTTATTTTTACTGAGGTGTGCCAATAAAGAGTATTCTATCTATCTATCTATCTATCTATCTAAATATTGAAACAAGTAGGTAACACAACAATTGTAGTTACCAGTAATCTTGAGAAGGTACCTAAGTACAACTGAGCAACTATACATAACAACAGTATAAAGTTGGTAGAATACTCGCCCAGAAATAAGGACCGAACGGCGCTAAACAGTCCCCTGTATAAAAATATTTATTGTGATTTTTTGAAGCGCCTTAGATGCCGGAGCACCGGAATACTTGTTACGGCAAACCGACCAAATGCGATCGGACCGAGATTCCCAGATAACACGCCTTGCAAATGTACTCCTTATTCAAGCCGTGTAATAACGAACGACGCGGTACCAGCGTTGCTGGGAAATTCCTTTATTTGACGGCTGTATACTCGGGGAGCTTCGGGAAAAGAATTTTGTTTAGATGTGGGTTAACAGATTTATTAGGTTTCATTTTCAGTGCTTGGAAATACGAGACTAATTTTGGGAGGCTGGAGCTTATTTGGTAACAAAATAACAACGTGAAATAGAGCTATAAAAGAAACACTAGGCAAACATTTTACTGTGAAAATGAATATGGCTAAATGGGTACTCATTTGTTGCCTCTAGTAACTAATGACCTAATATTTACGTAACTAATAACCTAATAGACCTAGTAACAGGATGTTTGTTTCTTTGTATTTCACTTTCCTTTAGTTACATATTAATAATGAACATCTCCATCTCCCCTGTATGAAATCATAATTTCACTCTCATATTTTGTATATAAGATAAATTGTACAAGTTTTTTTAAACACATATTGCCTGAAGCTTTTAATTTTTATAGAATACATATTATTTTTATAATAATACATATATTGGTTGCACAAAAAATATATTCACACTGTAGGCAGGTTCAGAAGAAAAATGTATCAAAAACAATTCTTTAGTTCTGGTCTATTTACTTGTCTTGATAAAGGCGGGATTCCACCAGTGTGCAGTACAAGCATTCTTGTACTGAATAAGTTTTTGTAACTTTTACCGAATTATACATTTTAAATTTTTTTTTGCCTCATTCAGGTAAAACTCATAACAAAAAGTGTAATAGGTTAGTTACGAAAGGGAGCAGATAGCCTTTCAAAAATTTCTCGAACGGTATTAGTCTAATATTATTAGTGTGTACCACTTGACTTTTTATTACCCGACTGCCAAAGGAAGAAGGGTAATGTTTTTCGAGTGTATGTATGTCTGTTTCTTTGTGGCCTCCTGCAGCCTAAACGGCTTGATGGATTTTGATGTATGAGGTTTCGTTAGATTCGTCTTGATCACGGGAGTGTCATAGGATTTTTTGGGGGTAACTAAAAAGTTAGTAATAAAATAAATAAAAAATATAAAAAAACAAAAAACCCGACTGCACACTAAAAAAGAGGAAAACAAGCCCCACAAGAATATTGGTGTTGATGGTAAGTATCGCAGGCGGGGACCAACAACCAAAATGATTATAAGTAACCCTCTGTTGGTCCCCGCCTGCGATACTTACCATCAACACCAATATTCTTGTGGGGCTTGTTTTCCTCTTTTTTAGTGTGCAGTCTGGTTTTTGTTTTTTTATAATAATTAATTTTTGTATTCTAAATATAAACCAAAAATTTATTTACATAATATGCAAGTTTCTTCTGTTTAGCAAAGGTGAAACACTGTGAAATACATTCAAATGTACCTTTATTGTTGTTGTGTTTGACCATTTCTCCTCAGGAGCACACACACTGAACCACCACTTTACTCACAATCTTCTAAAATCGAAATGGTTGAGTATTAGAACCATCACTTGTTTTCCACTAAGTGCTAATTTAATTTTTTTTTAAATAATTTAGTGAAGCACGAATGTATTGTTGTCGCGAATACAACTATACTCCAGTCGCCAGTGGCGCAATCCTAACTGACAAAATGATTCACGCATAATGAAATAAAATTAACCATTTTTGTACCAAGTCGTCTCTTTCTGGCTTGACGTAGATATTGATACGTATTCGTAAACACCTACTGGCGAGATAAAGTCCCCATTATTTCCGAGAATTTTACTGGTTTAGTAGGCATTCATTATTAATTCAGTCAGTACTTATACTTGCAATTCTTGCGAAAAACCTAATTGGCAAACAACTAAAGCGCGCGGGTGTTTTATGCGACAAACGCATGCATCAACGGAATGTAGGAAAAAATTAAAAGGCCTTGTGCACAAATCACGCGAGGGTTTTTTGGCTATTTTTTGACCCCCTCCTACTCCTTGGTGATATTTGGTGAGGTTCTTGGCTCACACCGCCGTCACCGACATAATCTCAAGTGTATTTTTTAAAATTTTATTCGTCCTAATTTGAAGATAAACATTAATGTATATAGTAAATCTTGTTTGTTTTTCTATTTTCGTTATGAGTGTGATGTATATTTACTATACTCTAAAATTTCGTAAGATAGACTGGCTTCTTTGAAGTGCGAAGTGACGATTTATATTTAACGAAACCGAGAAAAAGTATCTAGTCATGAGGTAGATATCTTTTCTTAGTTTCGTTCACTGTATAAAAATACACGTGTGGTCTCCTTATAGCCTCCCCCCCCCCCCCCCCCTATCGAACCTTGCGTAATTTGTGCACAAGCCCTTACCGCTGCGTTTACCGCGTAAAACAATGTAGTGTCATTAGATTATAATTATGCCGGCGTAGCCAACAAACCAATCGTTAACGCTCCTCTAGCGAACGAAACGCAACTGCCACTTCGCACTAATATGGAAGAGTGATAGAAAGAGATATGTTGGCTACGCTGATGTAAAATGGGTGTGCGGCAAAAAACGGATCACGTTAAACGCTGAGTTTATCGCATAAAACAACCGCGCGCTTAGATATTTAGGAAATTATTTTTGTTTTACTTTAACTCAATTTAGTACCTTAACAAATGTATTTCTGCTCTCTTTTCATGTAGTTATTAAACTTAACTATGTCTTAAGACTAAAAGTCGCTTCACGTACTCGCTTAGTTTTTAGTTTCTTTATTCCCAAAATCTGCAAATCGTACCTAAGAATATTAGTTTTACGTATGTATGTGTTAGGGTTCATAAATATGTATTAGGTAGGTAAGTATCCATCTTAGGTACAAAGTGTATAGGTAAGTATTTATCTCAACAATGTGCAACAATTTGATTGTGTAAGTAATGAAAAAGGTACGGGTACAGCTTGCTGGATTAAAACCCGCCCTTCGGTCAGCTAATTGAAGAGGTATCGGTCGGCGACGAATGGCGCGGTGGCTCAATCAGTGGACCTTCTGTTATTTGATATTAAGTGTCTGTGTTCAAAAAAAAAACATATTCAACATTTAGTTTTTAACTTTTATTTTATAATATTCCAATTTTTAAAAAACGTCGGGAACAGGATGCTATAATAATATTCTGTGTGTTTAGTGGGAATGAGCAAAGCAAGCCTCGCTTACATTACTTACAGTTAGGCTTACACGCATTATCTTGTTAGCGGCAACAATGGGCAATTTACCGCAGCGTGGCGCATCTCGTGATTCATGCGCTCTATGGATCGCGTTTACTGTGGACTGTACAGCGCCCTATAATATTTTTCACATAGCTTGGGTTTTGTGACAGCTGTCATCTCAATACAATTTGGCATTTTAAGGTTAGAAATTATAGAGCCTAATTATACCTATATTGGAAGCTTCAAATCTTAACTTGATTTGCTAGTGATATTAAAATGATAAGAACAACATGTGCCGTGTCCAATTATTATATGCAGAAATTGCGAAGCGTCTGGTTGACGTAACTGGCACAACGTGGTCTCAGTATTGCGATACAATGCCTTATTCTTGATTTAAGCTAGTTATAGTAATCATCTAGTTCTAGTATATTGTTATTGTAAATAAAATGTCATTCCTTATTTGTCCCAATTTTTATTTAGTAGTCGTTTTTTTCGATACTTTTCGTAAAAATTTGGTAACTAAAGTTCCCTTTTCTGTAACTTACAATACAACTTCGTAACGCAAAGTAAGTACAATAAAACTTAAACATTTATTAAGCAAATAGGCCACAAGGGCACTTTTACACGTCAACATGGAATTTACTTACAAGCAAAAAAAAGCAAATCAACAATTATAAAATACATGTAACTGAAAAGCGTAACTAACCACACGTCTTAAAGAATCTTCGTCGTAGTTACGAAAACGTATGAAATTTTCCTACCTCAAAGGAAAATTCACTTTTTGGTTCCAAAATGAGATTTCGTCTTTGTTCCGTCCAGAATGAGGATCCAATCGTATCAAAATCTGACGAAAAAAAAAACAAAATTAAATTT
Organism: Cydia pomonella; assembly: GCF_033807575.1. Classification (NCBI taxonomy): domain Eukaryota; kingdom Metazoa; phylum Arthropoda; class Insecta; order Lepidoptera; family Tortricidae; genus Cydia; species Cydia pomonella. Next base: position 8,461,765 of record NC_084717.1, on the reverse strand, counting down.
ACCAAACAACAGAATTTATCCATAATTTAGCCGTAATTGACTATGCGTCATCGAAGCTTAAGTTATTCTGGTATACTTAGCGAGAGAGAGGTTTGTAAATTGCAATCCTCAATAAATACTTTACATTTAAAGGAATAGGAACAAAGATAAACAATACTTACATTTATTGCTTATGTTATATCATTTCATTTCATTTCATATTGCAGGGTTACACCAAAATAAAGTACTACCCGAATTTTGCTAACATAAGCGATGTGCCAAGTCTGGAAACTCCAAAAGGGTACTTTTATTAATTCTGCATCTACCTGCACCTATAAGTAGAGCTTCTTTACATTTTTGAAATAGGAAGGTAAAATAATCCGAGGTATTAACGTATAAAATAATTGAGACTACCTACTGATCTGCTGTCGGAAAGTTTCCGAAATTGCGAAATTTCTACATTGAAATATATTGAAACTTTCTTATTTTATATCGAAATTTTTAGTATCAAAATAATATTTGATTCAAAACAAGTCTGAAAAAGGAACTTTTCCTGAAATTTCCTAAAACTTTTCTAACTTTATCGAAAATTTCACAACTTGCATTCAGATACACTAGCGGTGAGTCAAGATGTTAATGCAAGACAAGTTTTGACCTAAATATTTCCTGTTATGCGTCATTTTAGTTCTTATTCTTACTGATACCTATGTACCACTTAAACACTTTTTGTGGATGTATGTAAGAACTTAAATCGAATTAGAGTTGTGTAGTTAAATCATGTAACTAGAAGGTAAGAAATAGTAAATTAGTCAGAGAAGCCATAATCATCACAAGCATTGATCATCTCATATACGTCGCGGAGTTCTTCTTCTTCCTCGCGTTGTCCCGGCATTTTGCCACGGCTCAAGGGCAAATACGTCGCGGAGTTATTTGGGCAAATATATCTTACAATTTTATGAGTCAGCTGACATAAATATTAAAGTAAGTACTAGTAGATAAGTAGTTTTTATAACATTTTTTTTAAATACTGTTTTTACTAATAGTTTTATAAAAATAATCTATCAAATCACAAATCCCTTAAGAACATGTTTAGTACAAACAGCATACATGAATTGAAAACTAAACATTCCACACGGCGGCCGTAACCCAGCATCCCATCAAATGTGTCAGCCGTGAGCCATCGGTCATAAAAGTCCTCTTGCGTCATACGACGAGACTACCTCAAGGACTACTACTATTTTAGAGCTGCCTGTCGCATCACATCATACAATGTTCTTTCTATAAAAAGAATAAAGTAAGACATGACATTTACTTCTATCTGTACGGCTATCTGTCAGTAGGGTGGATTTCCTGAAATGTTGTGAGTTGTGACAGGTAGGCATTTGTAATTTTCAGTGCATTTCTTATTTCTATTCTAATGCAGCTGCAACAGAAAACAGTAGGTACAAACAAATGACTTAAGTAGAACCCTCTTACAATAAAATATTTTTTTGCGTTTTTGGTGTTATGAATACCTATCTGTTCGATACGCACATGGCAGGGTTTTTGTCCATGTTGTTATAAGTACATAGTACCTGGGCGACCGAGCTTTGCTCGGTTATAACTATTTATTGTAATATGGTGGTCTATAGGTGATGATCTTAACTACATTTTTTACTAAATTAAACTTGTCTAAAACAATAAAAATTAAAAAATGATATATAAACTTGAACATATATAAAAAAACAAAAGTTAGTTTCACCGGGCGAGATTCGAACCCGTAACACTCGTTTAGCAGTCCGCGTTTTAACCCGCTGGACCAGACGGACAATGGCCGGTAACACGAAATTAGCGACCATATTTTGCGTCGAAAGAAAAACGCATGAAAACTCGATAACACGCGTTTTCCCAAACATAAGACTAATGTAGATAGATTGTATACCCCCAAAAACCTCCATATACCAAATTTCAGCGAAATCGTTAGAGCCGTTTCCGAGATCAAAGAAATATATATACATATATATATATACAAGAATTGCTCGTTTAAAGGTATAAGATTTATATTATTATTTATTATTCCTCTCTCAGAATTATCTTTTAATATTTAGAGCGTCCATAATTTAAATATTATAGTACTATGTAATAATAACAAGCTGCTACTGCTTACATATTTTTTTGAAATGGTCTTTTCCCTAGCTTTCATTTCATACCCATATTGTTATGGTAAGAAAAAAACAAACAACCCTCCCCCCTTCTCTTTCATTTGCGGTCGCCCGTTTTCAAAATTTATATCACTACCACAATTTTGATGAATTCAAGGACACCTCACGTTCCAAAAACCGTCCAGCCGTTTGAGTTGTAGGGCGTACTAAGGAAATGGACATACATACAATACGCTCGAAAAACAGAACCCTCCTTCTGAAGCAGTCGGGTAAAAACATAAAGCACCGACATAAAAAGTTTTCGTTATTTTACAGATTAAAAATGATTTACATACTCGTACGAGTACTTACCTACATGTTTAATTTTCAGAAGAAGAATCAGCCAAATATGGAACCTTGATGTTGAAGTCAGAACTCTTTCTGTTTTAAGAGTTGCATGTTACATCGTAATATTATTTTATTTTATTAAATTACATGTAAAAAGAGGTCTAAACGATGAAACGTTAGTACATTGGTTTACTGGTTTAGTTTGTAAAGGATTCCTTGAGACGCTTATCAAGTAGATTTCTACTCCAGCGAAATTAAAAACAAACTTTGTTGAACGTAGCACGCTACTGCATATTTATAGTATTCATACCGCTTAGGAACTTAGTATTGAAAGCGGGAAGACTGTCGACTGGGGCGGATCAAAATCTTTGAAATAATCGCTTGTAAAAAATCGCGTGTTAAAATCGTAAAGTTATTGTATGCATGATATACAGGTTGTTTATTTAGTCACCTGCAATAATTTACGGGCTGAATATATAGGTCATACTGAGCAACTTTTACTATGGGACCAACCCCGAATTCGCGAAAAAAAATTGGCTGTTTCATTACATTTTGGCTGTCTGTCATTTTCGATGAAGTAAATTTTCTTCAAGAGAAAAGCCATAAAGGTAAGTCAGTAGGTAACTTTGTCTCAATCCGTCCCAACCATTGAGGTATAGTACTAGAATTGGTATCTACAACAAATTGATTCCACACCTCATTGAAGTGCCGGCACTTCATTGCGTTTAGTACGTCTCTGACTACTGGCAAGATGCCACACATGTAACGAAATATAAAAATTTAAAATACCTTATGCGTTATGAAATATGAAAATGTATTCTAATAATATCTAGAAACATAATGAAAGCAATATAATAACAATCCACTGCGAAAAATGTTTTGTTTTACGATTATTTTGAAACGTTGACACTTTAAACACTCGCGGTGGTAGACCATTTTCTTTGGCGCATAGATTACATTTCCCAGATATAACATGGGGTACTAATGATATTCTACCTTATTGTTTGTAGAATATATACACAAAAATGATATATTAATTGTTATCTCGTAGTTTTTTGAAGTGTTTTTTATTATATTTAAATAATATATTATGTTATAAGCGCGTTTTGATCAAAATTGCTACAAGTACGAGTGTCAAACACAAAAGGTTTTAAGACTATTTCTATAAATTATAATATCGGCAGTCACAAAAGAAACAAAAATTATTACACTTTAATGGAAATAAATAAATTTTATCTAGATTCTTTACAGTACGTATTTAGGCAGAAAATTAACAGTTGTCATAACAGTTTCGCCTCTGACTAGCTATTATTCTTAAGCTTAGTGACAAACGTCAAACGCCGAAAATGGCGGACACAATTTGTTCCCGATAGCGTGTCTAGTACGTAGTACATTTATGTCAGTGGTCCCAACGTCGCCTAATCTAATTAGTCAATTCAAACCACCATGACACTCGTAACTCATTTAAAATATAATCGTGGTCAAATAAAAATGTAGAACCCTTTGTCTACTGTTTACATTCAAATGAAACTTGACAAAGAAATAGTACGAGTAATAAAAAGCCTCTGTGTATCCGACGTGGGGTCCCACTGGAGCACAAAGGTATTTTAATTGGAACGCAGAGTGGCCTCTGTTGAAGCAAATAAGGTCTGTTTTTCAAACCACCCGGTAGGCAGGAAGCGAACTGCGCAGACAAATGGACGGATAAATAACCAATTTATAAGGATTTTGTAACGAGTGGACTGGAAAAAGTGACAGTTCTTGACTGGAATTGGAAGCAGCCTTTTGAAGCTAGTTACTCGTCACGTTTGTGAGAAATCTTAATCGATTATTACGAATTGGCTTGACATTCTGTTTATACCACACCAGCTCCTAAAACTTCTCTATATCCTTCAAATACGAGTGAGAAAAGTTGCATTTCATCCATAACAGTGGCAAAGTAATCGGATGCTTTTACATTGTTTCCTCGTGTTAGCTTGTAGATTAAAAAGGGATAATTTTGGATGTATTCGAATTGTACTATTTTACAGTTAATACTTTTCTCGCATTAGTGTGGTGAAGTTGTTTGAAGTAGGTATGAGCTGACACCACTATCTTAGCACGGTGTTCTCTTCCAGAGAGGACGTATTAAAGCCATGATACATAATACTTACAGTAAAAGTCATTTTTCCACTTACACCCACAGTACATGATTTTCACATTTCCTTAACTTTCCGATTAAAAATAATTTTGTGTTAGTTTATTATAATAGTATATGTATTTATAATAAATTACAAATAAAAAAAATCCTTTCTATATTATCCCAAGTTTTTATACTCTAAAAATATTCGGGCTCCGAAAAGGTGTTAAGCGAGGAAAACCCTTGTCTTAATTAAGTGTCCAATTTATAATCTAAGTTCAGTTAACTTGGTAAATATTATCATGATTTATTGCAAACTTCATCGCCTAAACAAATGTACCTTATTAGACAGAGTAGCTGTGTTGTTACATAAGTTATGTAACTTTGCTATATTATAAATACTGTACTAATATATAACTATTAAAATATGAACGTGTGTGCATGTGTGCGTGTGTGTGCATACGACGGTGCTGATTCACGTTGAAACTGTAAAACATCATAAACGTAAAAGCAATAAACAGAACCCAGTCCGCTGCGTCAAGTTCTAGAGCGGTCTATATTTGAAATAATACAATCGCGAGCTTTTCTACAAGCAATTCGCCAAAACAAACATGAAGTACGATGATAACGTCTGTACAGCATGTTCGTGGTGTAAAACGAGTAGTAAATTTCAGCAAGGTGTTTTGAAGGAGAGAAAGAAAGCTGGTGCGAGCGTGCCTTATCGTCAAGTCGTTTGCCTTTTCCCTTGTGGCTGTGTACGACATTCAGTTGTGTAGGCAAAGGTAAAGAATAAATATGACTAATTAATTTTTAATATATGCCGTAATTTAAAGTGTCGCGATCGCATCGTTTATGGGGCTGTTAGAACAATGGCTTATCTCTTGAAGAAAATTTACTTCATCGATACCTCTAGCATAAAATTAGCAAACATTTGAAATTTCACTTCATTGTTTTACAACAAAGTTGTTAAAACAAATGAGAAACCACCGTCCTTAAAAGCGTAAAACGAAAGTCGCGCCCCAGTTGTGGACATGATTGATTCCGATGGGTTTCTAAACACACACGTGGGAACCTTACGCAAGTGCCAGGTGACCCCGGGTCGCGAGTGACGTGACAAACAACCATCCGTCGCCTTCGAGTGAATGGCGATGCGTTCCGTGTGCATTGACGTTGACTACTATTGTTCCATTTATATCGTGTTTTAACAGGATACTATAGGTATTTATGACTATTACTAATAAAAGTAAAGTTTCTCTATAGATAAAGTAAGTATTAATTCAGTATTAACCTACGTTACATCCGATTGTTACTAATTCACAAGTTACCTCTAATTAAGTAAAATAAACTTGAAACTGTAGTTCTCATTCGAGGCGAGGACTAAATGTATATTTCCCCACGCTTCGCGCTACACCCTATTATCCTTTTAGCGCATTAACCTATTCCCGAGTTAAAAGAACCAACATTTTGCTGGAAAACTGGCTGTTGATGTTTCAGTCGTGTTTTTATACTTATTGTATACGAGGAAACGGTCAACGCGAGCGAGTTTTGCATTTGCTGTTTGTGTTCCGCAAACTATTTTTTCGAGTATCGCTCTATATGTAGGTATATATAGGTAATGGTCCATTTCAATCTATATTATTAAATTTTCCGCGGTTAATATTGCGGTTGGAACCCATGAAGGATATTTTGAAGCCGATGGTAACCTGGTTCAATTCCTGGTAAAGGCATGTACTTGTGTGATGAGCATAGATATTTGTTCCTGAGTCATGGGTGTTTTCTATGTATTTAAGTAATTATATATTATATACTTTTATATCGTTGTCTAAATACCCACAACAAAAGTCTTATTGAGCTTACTGTGGGACTTAGTCAATTTATGTATGAATGTCCCATAATATTTATTTATTTATAAAAAGTGAGACGATAGATTGCGGTCGTGGGTTCAAATACTGGGTTACATCCACGAGATTTGGCAAATTATGTGACTTTAGCTTAGCTTTGCAAGAGAAGATATTTTTAATTTAGTCAAATGGTCTTTTCGTTAAAGTAGACCAGCACAACAGCGGAACATATTCAGCGTATATAGAGGAGGAGCTGGTATTTACTTCCACGAAATATACCTCTACCACTCAGGTATTTGATTTAGAGTTCCATAAATTCAAATTGTTTCATTTGTTATTTTGAATTAATTATGCGTTTGTAAACATCAGAGTAACGAAGTTTTCCACAAAAACAGATAAAAGAACTCCTGCAGTGTCCTTGTAAAACATCCGGAAGCGGAATACGGACCCCGAGAGAAGTGCTGGAATGCATTAGGGAGAGTTGGAAAAATTGGATTGAGCTTGCTCGCTCCATTCCGAGCGTGACTTTGGTTAATCTTAGTTTATCTGAAACTAATTCAGGTAAGACTAACTTTCATAAAGTTTGTCTGTGACTTACTTTGGTCCAAAATAATTAGGGTTGCCAACTTTTTTATACCGAAAAATAGTATTTTTGTCAAAATATTTAAAAAAATATAGTATTTACTAGGAGAATGGAATAAATGCGGCGTTTTAAAATCCAAGTCGCATACGTTGCGATATCGGTGACATATTTGTATATCCCTTTCTTTAATGATGAAAATATAGTATTTTTGTACTTTTATATTGTTTTTGTATAATATACAGTACAATTGACTAAAATACAGTACAGCGAGGAATTGCTACCAGCATCTACGGCACCATGCCGCAGGGTGGGGGGGGGGTAGTTTTTAGTTTTTTATTAGTTATATTTATTTTTAGATTAAGGTTTCAAGATAGATATATAGAATATTAAGTTTTATGTTAGTTATTTATTTAATTCTGTTACTTTGTTATTTCCGTTTCGTTAACAAATTCAATTTCAAATACTGATATAATTTAAATTTCATCACTACTTGTATACACAGCTAATACCTTTATAGAAGTAGGGCACGACCAACCAAAGCGAACCCCGAGCTCATTTAGGATGCAACTGGAAAAACGCACAAATGAAGAGGAGGAATATTTATATTAGGATAGTGTTAGTGGCACTACTATAAATCCAATGTAAGGGCCAGCTTTTTTGTTGTAGACTTTTTTTCTTCATATTTCGATAACATTTGTTGGATATATAGAGTTCCCTATACTGTACAATATAAGCGCAATTTCACCGTATGTCCTAAAAAACAACAGACAATTACGTAAACACATTTTTTCCTATATAAATATTTAGGTAGGTGTAACGAAAAAAAGGAAGATTTGACAACAATTTCAAAATCAGCCAGAATGCGGTTTGAAACTGAATTGTGATTGGATGCTTTTTTGCAACATAGCTGAGCTTGTAGTTGACTGGTAAACTGCTAAGCAGAGGCTTTAGTGAAATGAAAAGCCAGTGGTCGCGGGCGTCGGGCTCGGCCGCTGCATTTCGTTCCAATTCGAGTGTAGCTTCGTTTCAAAATAAACTATTCGTGTTTACGTTTCGGAGAAGGACATTTTTTAAGCAGGAGGGCGACAATTCTAAACGCTTCAGTTAGCTGAAATAAATGTCATATACCAAGAAATCTTTGCTTCTGTTAGCATTTGCATCTTGAGGATAGCTCGAAACGTGTAAAGTGTATCTATTAGTTTAACTAACTAATCTATCACTTGATTATTCCGTTATATGCAAGTAGCTTGCCCGCGACTTTATATACGAGTAGATTTTTATGTTGGTTGTTGTATATTCTACATGTAAGTTGAATACCAAGCACCAAGTATAGGGAGCGTGCATAAACTGTGCTGCGCTAGGTGTAAATGTGAAGTTTATGCTTCCAATGTAGCCCACAAGATGGCATAACTATGCACAAGAAAACGTACGAGAACGGTAGATGGCAGCTCTTGCTTTGGCGTGAAGTGTCATTCAGGACACAAGATGGCAGACCCTTCTACGCGCACGGTCCCTATTATATAAGTAGGGTTAATAATTTGACAACATGTTACATTTATCTGTCATGATGTCTATGTAGATTGTTTATATGTAGAACATGAAATGATTGAGAACCGTTAAAAATGTAAATGCGGCTTAATGGAGAATTAATATTTTTCGTAGTTCGCTAAACGCGCAATTCTATAGAAAAATCTGATCGAGATGTTATTTAACATTGGTACGAGCGACTAAAATTAAATCAAGATCACATATAAAAAGTTAGAATACGCCTGCTGGAACTACTAAGCAAAGGCTTTTGTTAAATGAAAGCCAGTGGTCGCCGGCATCGGAGCTCAGTCGCTACATTTCGAATCCTACATTGTTTTTTGAAAGCAAACTATTGCTGTTTACGTTTGAATGCGACATTTTTTAGATGTGTGACGCCATGAGGTAGGATAGCTGACTCCAAATACCTTAATTGTCAGGAATTCTTCACATTGAAACGTTCTTGATGAATGATGATATTACCTGAAAAAGGAAAAAATACACCGTGAGTAAATAGTTTAACAGTAGAATAGTTCCTAGTTGGGCTTTTATATAATTCACTTGCATCCATGTCCAGATTAATCGGAGGCGTCTCCTGATCCTAATTTTTGTTTCAAATAAGTTATTCTACCAAGAACCAAGAATTCCCAGTGTGCTTAAGGCGAAGGGTAGGGCAAGCTGTTTCCTTACAAACTTTGTGCGCGTTTTTCTTCGTTTGTGTTTACGCTGCAGTTTTATTTTTGGTAAATATGCTTATTTTTCTGTTAGCTAGGGCTTGATGTATTATTATTTTTTTATTTTTTTATTTGTATTTTTGTATTTATTTTTTTACACAAAAATTTCTACATCAAGTTCTGCGTATATCCAATATATACAAGCAAAAAATTAAATTAAATGCTATAGTGGCAAAACTAACCCTGCGCCTTTGTAGTTGAGAGTGCCAGCTCAGTAGGCTACGATTGCTATGAAATTACGACCGGTTAATCTTTTGTTAGTTTTCTTTTAACCTAGGTATGTCAATTTATTCCGGGTAGTTTCTCCTCCTTTTACTACATTAATTTACCAGACGTCGCGAGTTAATCGTTTTAAAACAAAGTAAGTGGTGCACTTTTTTTCTGTAAATGCTCTGTTACCCTTTTTTTACCAATGAATGCTTGAGTTATCTTGTAAATATTTGTATTCCAGTTCAAGTAAAGCCGAGCACTCTTACTTGTTTTTGCTAGTTTAAAAAAGCTAGCGATTCCAACAATTAATCGCTGCGGACATATTTATCTAGTTAACTAGATACGACTTTTTATGAAAATAACCTTTAATTAATAGATAAAAAACTATTAGTCGTATATGCACTTGATCACGTACCTTAAGGTCGTGAGTTACTAATAGATGCGTATCTGTTTTGTATTCAAGTCGAGCAACAAATTATACTTGTTTTTTTAGTATTAGAAAGAAGGCAAGCGATATTATAAAAAAATATATATATATATATTATAGGACATTATTACACAAATTGACTAAGTCCCACAGTAAGCTCAATAAGGCTTGTGTTGAGGGTACTTAGACAACGATATATATAATTTATAAATATTTATAAATACTTAAATACATAACACCCATGACTCAGGAACAAATATCCATGCTCATCACACAAATACATGCCCTTACCAGGATTTGAACCAAGGACCATCAGCTTCGTAGGCAGGGTCACTACCCACTAGGCCAAACTGGTGGTGGTGGTGATATTGACATGCCTTTTTATAAAAAACAAACTCTTTTTAAAAATAAGTCACAGCAAATATGTAACAATTATAAATCATATCAGCACATTCTTTTGCTTTTATAAATAATATAAACTGATTTTGAAAAAAGCGTTCTTGAATAATTATATCGTATTTCAATAAAAAGACACGTCGAGATTGTTTACCTTTTTTCTGATGCAAAATATCTAATGATATGGAATTCCAAATATGCAATTATCTGGAAATAACTAACTATACCGCGTATCAACATCAACTTGCTGTAGTGCTTTTGCTTCGTTTCTTTTATTTGGTAGTCATCGTTCCACCCGTATAAATTGATTCACGATAAATGTCGCGGATTTCAATGCAAATCTCACGCTAATTCTTAGAAATCAATGTATGTATGTACGTACATTAATTTTTGTAGACTATACTTGAATTGATAACTTATATACTTAGGTATATATTTACCTACATATCTCCAACTCAAAGCTTTCTAGTAGCTCCTTTGGTGGAAAAAAAAAATTATATTATTATATGAAAAACAAAATCCGTGTTAATTCAGAAAATACTTAAAAGCTCCAACATTATTTAATTTCATGTACGCATAATTTTTTAAAAGCTACGCTGAAAATGAGACGAGACATTTATTTCCAACAGATTACGAACGCTTCGGTAAATCTCATTTAAGTACTGCCTTTTCGTTTATGTTTTTCTTTGAATAATACGTTTAATCAAATCTCCACCAATCCGGAGAAAAGGCGGATTGATGAGGTCGAATTTAATTTATTAACTTCGCTTGAAATAAAGACAATGTTTGTGTTAATTAGAAAGTTTTGTGAATCGTTTGAAAGTTCGCTACTTTGTGGTCACGAAGCCGGGATTCAAAGAGTTTTCTAAACAACATAGTGTCGGACCATTAACTTTCGTTGTCGTAGCTATAGGAAACTGGGAGGTATTAGGGTTAACCTAAATTTGTATATACATTAGAACCCGGTTCCCCTCCGTTTTCCTTGTAACTCGTTATTTTACACTAGTAGTCCTTTCAGAATCTTCTCAACAGTATCTACATTAGTTAGTAGAATTTAGGTTTAAGATCGATTAGTTTTAGAAACCGATATTTTGGGTTTTTCGCGTGAATCTAAAAGTAGTTGACCTTTTTGTCCTATAAGTCTCTAAGTAATAAAATATCAGACCGAATTTTAGTACAATGCATCGCTTAAGGAAGTACAGGAAAAAAATATCGCCGTAAATACTCAAGTATTATATTGTCAGTTTGTAGTTACAGTAACTTTATTTCAATCTCACGTCGTTTCACCCTCCGTTTCGTCGCTTTAACATTCCCGTGAGTCTATCCATGTCCATAGTTGTTTATAGTCGTAGCCACGTAGGCATAAGTGTTCAATTGCTGGCAGGCTCGACCGGTTGAAAATAAAAGAGCCGCGAACAAACATACAGACATCAGGTGAAATGAGCGCGTTCCTTTGCCGGCGCAATCGCAACGCGCGGGTGCTTTTTAATTTAGCCTTCTCTTTATTATTAAAAGCTACAACTTTTACTGCTTGCTTTTGAACAACAATAGATATTTTCTTACGTAAAGCCAAGGAATTAAACTGAGTAGTATGGTCGTGAATATTGTAAATGAGCCGTACATTTTTGAAACAGTCGGATGAAATTTCGTTAGTGCTGCTATGTTTGTAACTGAAAATGAATATACAAACTATATTATGCTTTGTTGCTTAGTTTTCGCGATGAATAGTGTAAGTAGTAGTGCTTTTTCCAATCCACGAGTATTATCATGATTAATTAAAACAATAAAAATAAAGTAATTTAGAGTGTTAAAGTAATTAAGGTGAGGGGGCAAAGTGCGCCATGCCGTCTAAGTGCGCCTACCTTTAATGTATCGAAAACTGCTTATAGAATACTAGTAATATTACTAGTAACACTACTACTACCTATTCATAAAACTAGAAGCTACTAGTAATATTAGTAGTATTCTATAGGTAAGCAGTTTTTGATATAATAAAGGCACACTTCGCCCCCTTACCTTAAGTGTAGGTATAAATAATTGAATTACTTGGTTTATTTCTTCTGTAGAACTTTAGCAGAGAATTATTTATGTATCTACATATTTCTTTGTTTGTTTTGATGTACATTAAGCTGCGGAGTTAACTGACCCACCCTGCACACAAGTTTCTATGCAGTTTCAGTTATCTCTGCAGCTTACTGTACTTACCTATTTTATGGTCGTTTGAGAGGTGCCTTACCTTTAGAAACCTCTGACTGTATAAAAGTGCCATGAAAACTATATTTTATCTGTGGCTCTACTGTTGGTTTACAAAGTCAGCACATGCCATGTTTAGAGTTTGGTTACCGCATCAAACCGGATGCACCAGAACATACCTATTACTGCGTTGGCGGAAGCCGATTAGTCCTGTTATCAAAACTATTTGTCACAATTACTCAAACCCGTGTTTTGTCGTCACTGACACCGTTACCATACGATTTATAAATTGTGTAGGGTACTTTGTTACTGTACCTGTGTCATGTACCTTATTTCTAATATTTCCATTGACAGGGATACGAGAATAAAGATAAAGAAGCATTTTTTCAGCAGATTGACCTTAATAATAAAATGCTTATATTTATTTTGTATTAGTTTTATATGCATATATAAAAATCCTAACCTAAGAAGGAAAATGTGTAAAACGAAAGGTACTATAAAATGGTGCGACGTTAGAAATAAAAACTATATTTAGGCTTAAAATTGCTCCCGACGTTGCATTTTTAATAGCTTGAATAATGCATCACCGAAGCTGAATTTGCTATTAGAAGTAGGTACCTACTATAAAAAATAATCACCATCACAGATACTAAAAAAATAAACAGATTGCTACCAAGTCTCATTAATAACGGCTTGTAAAAATAACGCTTGTAAGCCATCTTAATAAACCTTTCTTTTATGCAGAACATGAACCGACTCTGAAAATAAATATAACTTTCAACGCAGCTTCAACGGCACTTTCTTAAGATACCAGTCATGGAGATGTAGTTGATTAGAGTAGACAGATAAATTGTGTTACCTACGTAACATTCGCTTCAGGCAACATCTTAATATTCAACCTCTTAACTCACTAAAGCGCGCAATGTAAAAGACAGCTTGGGTCATAAGTAACAGAGTTCACTTTCTAAAACAACAAATTACAAGAGATACGTGGTAATGAGGTATATGAGATGATCTGCACACTTTCTCTGTGAGGGCGTGTATATTGTTGCGAGGCGGAGTGACAGGCGGTGCTATTGTTCTTGACAGAGGGATACGGTTCAGTGTACACAGTATAATCAAAAGGAATACAAATACCTATTTTGCTATTTGGCTTATTAATCTTTTAAACACTTACACGCTTACAATGGCAAACAAACAAGTAGGGCAACGGCAAACAGATACGTACCTACCTATTCAAAGCATAGATTGTTTTAAACTAGTAGCTCTGTGAGCTGTAGATGTCGCAATAAGCTTCATAAACTTATAAATTGCAAAAATGAAAAATACTTATTTCGTTGAGTCATTAATTGTGCTTAAACACAAAAATCAAATAACTAGCAGTCTAGAATCAATACTATAGTGCCTAGATAAAAATAACTGGAAAATACATTTACAAAAAACTACAATAATGAGTTTTAACGAAAGAAAAACTGAGAATAGCACTGCTGTAGCATCTAATGATACTAACATTGCTAGCACACATGTTACGAAATTCTTAAGACTACATAGACGACAAAATGAATTGGACGACTCACACTGACAATCTCTGTAAAAAACTTATGAAATATTCGTATACCTTATGCACTGCTGTTATGTCTGCTTATCACGGCTACGTATCTTCTGCTTTAAGATACGGAATTATTTTCTGGGGGAACTCTAGCCAAATCAACGATGTTTCCAAAGCACAAAAACGGTGCGTAAGATCGATCTGTGAGTTGAGGTACAGTCACGTCTGAAAATATCGGCACGAAAAATGTGCCAAAAATATGTATACACTACCTTAATATATGGGCAATTAGTCGTGTATACATATTTTTGGCACTTTTTTCGTATCGATATATATTTGCAATGGCGCCGAAAATCTATAACGGGTTGCCAAAATCACTGAGGTTGGTAGATGACGTGGTAGTTTTTAAGTATCTGTTGGTGAAGTTTTTGAATGAGCACTGTTTTTACTGAATGATTGAATTCTATAGTATTAAGCATTGACTTGTATAAAAATTATTATTTGACATATTTAAGTTTTTTTTTTGTCATTAAATGTATCCCAATAACGTTGTTCTTGCTAGCTTTTTAAACTTACCAGAGATATTTCAACAAGATACATATTTGTTTTTAAATATAATTAATACTTATTACATTTGCTTATACTTATTTATACGCTATACACTTAATTACACTTACTCTTTTTTAACTTTTTATACATTAACATTTCCAAAGCTCAGTGCATGTGCTTTTCAGTGTCATCAGCAATTTTATTTAACGGAATTTTAATCGGTTTTGACATAAACCTCAAAACCGTACTACAGTACGGATAAACAAGAATCTTGATCGCAATCTAGCTAACATTATTCTTGGACAAACACTCAAGGAAGATGAAAAAGCGGCCAAGTGCGAGTCGGACTCGCCCATGAAGGGTTCCGTACCATTTATGATGTATTAAAAAAAACTACTTACTAGATCTCATTCAAACCAATTTTCGGTAGAAGTTTGCATGGTAATGTATGTCATATATATTTTTTTTACACACATTTTACCACTTTGGAAGTGTCTCTCGCGCAAACTATTTAGTTTAGAAAAAAATGATATCAATATCATTTTTGAAGACTTATCCATAGATACCCCACACGTATGGGTTTGATGAAAAAAGATTTTTAGAGTTTCAGTTCTAATTATGAGGGAACGCCCAAAATTTATAGTTTTTTTTTTCTATTTTTGTGTGAAAATCTTAATGCAGTTCATAGAATAATAAATAAATAAATAAATATTATAGGACATTATTACACAAATTGACTAAGTCCCACAGTAAGCTCAATAAGGCTTGTGTTGAGGGTACTTAGACAACGATATATATAATATATAAATATTTATAAATACTTAAATACATAGAAAACACCCATGACTCAGGAACAAATATCCATGCTCATCACACGAATAAATGCCCTTACCAGGATTTGAACCCGGGACCATCAGCTTCGTAGGCAGGGTCACTACCCACTAGACCAAACTGGTCGTCATTGAGTCACAGAATACATCTACTAGCCAAGTTTGACCAGTATAGCTCTTTTAGTTTCGGAAAAAAGTGTCTGTGACATAAACGGACAGACAAACGGACATGACGAATCTATAAGGGTTCCGTTTTTTGCCATTTGGCTACGGAACCCTAAAAACTAATAAACTCTTGCGACTCTGCACTTTTAATTTTGAAAAATAAAAACAAAATGCCTTGTCAAATGCTTTGGCGAACTGAAACCACTGCAGAGCGAGAATAAGTAACCAACACAGAAATCGGGATGTAGAAGGAATTAGGGAATAATTTATCGTACAATTAGCAAAGCTCAAGGGAAAAGGAATAGAGCCTTTACAGGACCGATAATTGCTTATTTAGGGCCCCGCGGTGGGACGTGACGCACTTAAAGGCTGTACTGTACTTATTCCGAAATCATACTAGCAATCTTAGTTCAGAAAAAGTAGGTATTAAACTTAACTTAGCTAGTTGCTAGGTTAAGGGATTAGTTCAATCGACATAGAAATTTCGAACATTCGTAAAGCCCGGCCGGAATGGAATGTTATTATTACAAGCTTTTATTTTAATTTCACATGTCCCGTTGTCTGTAATCAAATCTTGCAAGTTAAATTCGATCCACTTCCCGGTTTCCGATTGAGCTGAAATTTTGCATACATTTGTAAGTCGGGTGACAATGCAATATTATAGTACCATCGAGCTGATCTGATGATGGGGACAGGAGGTGGCCATAGGAACTCTGTGATAAAACAACGCAACTTAATTGTGTTTTGGGTTTTTAGAATTAGCTCGATGAGTATTAGTCGCCTGTCTAAAAAAGGGCAGTCAGCGATAAAAGCTTGTAACAAAAATGAAATTTTTGCCTAAAACTTATTTTATAAGATTTAAACATTTGCGTTTTAAACACATATTATAACATATTTATATCGGGTCTATCAGGAATTTATTAATTCATATGTTATTATTTCACTATAAAAAATAAAACAGGAAAACTGTACAATAAATAATCCTATATCTTTGATGTTGTACATATCTCATAATCGATAGCGGAGAGCAAACAAATCTCGCAGCTATCGACAGCATAATAGCCACAATACTGGACAGCTGTGGGCAGATAACTTATCTTATCATGAGCTTAACACAAAGGCTCGGCAGACCTTGCATGCTATACATAGATTACCCCACACAGACTTCCCATATTGGTCACCCCGTCTAAGGACTATGCTCATATAGTATATAAGTTCCAATCTACATTATTACACCTTAGTCAGGTGATCAATTCTAGCTTAAAAATGAAGTAGGTGTGACTACTATTACATAACTTAATGAATATTGTGTTCAATTAATCCACGCGTGTTAAAATCTGCTAAAAATGGTAGTCAAGGCCTATTGGTAAACGGGTAATAATGCAATCAGTCTAATAAAAGTAATTAAAACGTTAGGTTAGGTAGTTTTTCATTTATATCTTTATATTTACTTGTGCCTGTATTTATTTATTTTTATTTATAGCACTGTACTCCATTAACGAGTACATATTATGTATTATTCAATTGCTTTTTTATTATTTATTTATTTAACCTTTATTGCACAATACAAAAAAGTACAAATGGCGGACTTAATGCCTTAAGGCATTCTCTACCAGTCAACCATTGGGCCAAACAGAAACTTACAATTGGTGCGGAAAAGAAAATCAGTACAGAGAGATAAAAGTCACTATCTACTTTTGTCTACTTTTTTTATTTACACATTCACTGCCAACTTTTTCGTAGCGCTACGCTCGTAGCCGATTCCAGCATTTTCCCGCTTTGTAGAGGAAAGCGACTACGAACAGAGAACCCACCGAGCGGTTTCCCGAAAATTAATGTGTTAAAAATAATATGCTCTTAATTTCTATTGTGATATATTTATTTGACATTGTAATGACGATTCCTAATGAGAGATTTCTGAAACGTTTTGTATTCTTATTTTAATTCTTTACGTTGATATTAGTTTTAATTTAACTTATTGAATTTTATTTTACGCAAACCTTCAATTCTAGGGGGCCTAATTTATTGACAAAAGAAGAAGCCGAGGGCAGGGATCGGAACCGGTTTTTTGGAAAAACTTTGAAATAAACATATATTTCGGTTTATTTTATACTCCAAATATAGGACTCGGTTGTGTTTTTAGATAACGACTTCGTATTATTAGATTGCCCAATTAGAAATGAAATAATTAACAAAGAACGAAAAAATACCGTTTTCGTTTCCATAGAAAAAATACCGGTTTCCGATCCCTGGCCGAGGGAGACTAGTATTAGGGAAATATATCGATAGATCCTTATTCAGAGAAACAAATTCATTGATTTTATTACATATACGTAATTATAAATAATAATAAATAAAAATAAAATAAAAATAAAAATTATTTATTTTCAGATTCCTCCGATCCATAGATTGTTAGTTACAAGACACTTATAAAACTACATTAGTAAACTATCTTATATTACAGGTTTCATACAAATATCTATTTCTTAGGTCGTATGATATGGAGTTCGGTATAACGGCGGAGAATATCCGAATCCCACCTCTCTGCTATCATTCTCAGGATGCTGTTTGCGAATTATGTATTATGTAATGTTTGGATGATCATGATGATGAAAAGTGAAGCATTTCTTTTATTCGACGAGGCGAGGCACTCTAAAAATTAATTTCGAGTGCTCTATGCGAGTTGTTGTCTACAGAGTTGCCATTGCCACCCGTACTATAATATATCATACTATTTTAGTCACATGTCACAATATGATACAAAAATAATCTAGTACGAAAAATACTATATTTTCATCACTAAAGAAAGGGGTAAGTATACAAATGTCACCGATATCGCATCGGATCGTATGTGACTTAAGTAGATTTTTAAACGCCGCAATGCGCCTCAAATCGGTGTCCTATTTTTTTTCTATTTTCCGGTGCATACTTTTTTTTTCAATATTTTGACAAAAGTACTATTTTATTTCTGTAGGGAAAAGGTGGCAACCCTAACTGTCTACTATGCTTCATCTAGGTGTAGGTAATCTATGGTGCAACATAATGACCATTATATTTATGTTGATAGTGGTCTGTGCATTTTTAACATACCCGTCAATAATATTGAGTTAAAGAGATAAGATAACAAGGATTCTAAATCAAGGAAGGGATCTTTTTTACCCTCGATGCAAGGGATTAAGTAATTTGTGTTGCGTATCTGTGAGTGTGCCATATCGCAGCTCCCTTTTTTTAGCTCAGTTTTTTTGGGAGTTTTGAAAGTGACTTGAAAGGAAATTCATTTCAAGTGTTTAGAGAATATCGGAGGTATTTATTTAATTATAATCAATTCATTTATAGGTCAGCTGACTTATTGTCATAATGATAACGATCGATGGCGGTTTATATCACATGTGACAGGCGCACTGATGTCCATCAGAATCATTGGCAGGACATGCTCGAGGTAATTTTTCACAATACTTTTTTTTTGCAATTATTACCTGAATGCGAGTCCTTTAAGTCTAACAATACTCATTTAATAGTCTTTGCCTTGCGACTCCGTCCGCGTAGAACTCGTTACAAAACTTTCAACCTTATTTTCATCCAGCAACCATGAACCAAACAACTTTTAATCCTTGGGGTTTAAATCCTTGAAAGATTTAGGCAAGGCCTCAGTATATATAAATATATATAACGTGACGGTGTTATATAACAAATTAATAAGATTAATTACATTTTATTATAAAAAAATAGTGTTATAGCTGGAAATAATTGAGATAAAATAACTTATTACTTTTAGATCTGGGTTTAGTTCGATTCGTGAGTTGATCAAACTAACTTAGGTCAAGTATCTAACTTCACACTCAGAGCTTCGCGAAGTTTCAGCCAAAAACATACTTAGTGATTCAGAATAATAAAGCAGAGTTGCAAACACAGAGACATAAAATCGGTATGTGGAATTCATAATTGATCCACGGGGAAGTTTGATGAAGTTGTTCATAACACTTAGCAAACCTTTGTTAAATTTTGTCCCTTTCTAACAAACACAAATGTCAAAATGACAGATAAGGATATATAAGCGTTTAAGAATAACGTCATTAAATGCATACGGTTATACACCGTGTTTTTATTGAATTGCGTTAACTTTGGGGTATCGGTGAGTATGTTTAAGGAAACTAAATGGCATAGTTAATTTTCTAAAAGAAATACTTTTTTGTTGTTTTTTAATTATTTAATTTTTTATAAAAAGTAATTAAATGTTGCATAATTATAGCGCTGTTGTTACATAGGCATTACATTTAACTCAACCAAACAATGGAAATCTGTGACATATCAATGTCATTTCGAAAATCGATCGTCCGAGATAGTACTTACGTTTAGTAGCAAATGCATTAACTCGTACTAAACACTAATCAATCTGTAAACAGGCCGTAAGGCAAGTGTACACACTCTTAAGGGCTTTATAAGATAAAACCTAATTATTGATTATCTCCGAAGTCTTTGAGAAAGTTACTTAAATTAAGCTCAGGGATGCAACCTCGAAAATAACGAAAAAAAAACACGACTTAAATGGAAAGAGTTAACTGATAGTTGGTGCAAATTATATAATTTGCACCATAACGTGGTAGTTCGATAAAATATTAGCGTTTTTATTGTATAAAATAGTACATTACGATACAAGTGCGAAAAATAGGAAATTCGAAACGAGTGGCGATAAATTAAAACACGACCGAAGGGAGTGTTTTAAATCGACACGAGTTGCGAATTACCTATTCGCACATGTATCGTACAACGTTTTACAGTACATATGGCCCTTTAAATGTTCGACACAGTAACGTAATATGCTACTTCTCGCACTAGTGCTATAAAGTAGCCCCATATGTACTGTAATAGCTTATTTTCAGGTTTCTAGAACTTTCGTATAATATATCTTTTTAGAAAATAATGCCGGAATATAAATATTTTTTCCAAACTTGTAGAAGTATTTTGATAAATCTTTTTGGTTTAAAGGGGCCCACTGATTACCAGTTCGCCGGACGACATCGGCCTGTCAGTTATTCGCAAAAGCTGACAATCGCGAGCAACTGATAGGCCGATATCGTCCGGCGAACTGGTAATCAGTGGCCCCTTAAAATGCCGTAAGAAGCTGCGTTTCACCTATTTCAGATAAATATAAATAAATGAATAATAAATTTCACAATATCCGTAGACAAATCAATTGGACCTAAATAATGTTTAGGAGCTGTTGTGATTACGATGATAATGTGATGTTTAATAGGTTACAAAAAAACATCCATGCATTGGGGTGTGACCTTTCTTGTTTACAATTAGGTTATTACTTCTACTCCTACAAATATTTTCCTATGACAAGTATGCGACAACCTTAAACTTGTCCAATGTAAGGGACTGCGTAAAAAAAAAAATCATTTTTATTTATTTATGTTATTTGTAAAACTAAGTCCCGCAAATGTGTCGCCACTGGGGCTGCATTTCATTTCTCACATCAATTCCGCCGTCTGACGGGTTATTAGCTGTTTACACAGACTAACTCATACAGACTCTGCATTCTGGTGTTTACGAAGACTCGCGGTCGCTAAACTATGTACAGTGAGCTGCAAAATTGCATGGAGAAATTATGAATGAATTCATTCATAAAGTCGCCATGCACTGTTGCGGCTGATGGTACGTTGATAGGCGCGTATTTTACCTGTGAACTACGTGCCGCGAATCGAACTGCACCGCTCAATAAGGTACCTGCGCCAAAGACGGCCCATCGTTATTTTTATTTTTTAATTTTCTTATGTTTAATACAAACTTGCAGTTTTGTCTATGGTACAGTCACCTGCAATAATATGTTAAACAATGAAGGCCACAAAAATATCTGACACGATCTTAATTGTATGTTGTTTCATCAGATCGTGTCACATATTTATGCGGCCTTCGAAGAGTAACACATAATTGCAGGTGACTGTAGTAACGAACATGAACGCAAAATTTAAACCCATTCACACTTATAATAAAAGAATGAAATTTTGAAAGTTCGCAAATTTGGTCTTCTCTGGCGTAGGTACGTTAGTATCATATCCTATTTACAAAAGCCCATGTAGACTGACTCATGGACTCAATTTTTTATCATGAGTACTGCGGGAGGATAGCTGTGCTTTTATCGTCAGATATCGTGGCTGGCACTCTGTAACGTAACGTATGTAGGTATATAACACGATATTGTAAACGATAAAAACACAACCATTATATCCCTACAGGTGGGAAACTGGATCATTTTGAAGTGACTGATCACGTTCTCATACTAAGTTATTATGGGAACGCGTGGTGAGACCTGCCCGCGTAGCCAACGTGCATATAGTTCACGCTCCGTGGCGAACGAAACGCAATTGTCACAGTCGTACTAATATGGAAGAGTGATAGAGTGAGATGACTACGCTACGCTACGTTAACGATTGTAACGTTGGCTACGCGGCCCGAGTAGTCGCTTTATAGAAATAAATATTATACGACAATTTTACACAGATCGACCTAGTCCCACGGTAAGTTCAAGAAGGCTGCTCAACAAGGAAACATCCATAACTCAGGAATAAAAAAATTAAACACACAAATAAATGCGCATACTAGGATTCGAACCCTATAAATTTTATATGCTCTGTCCAGTCAACAAGTGATCTGTAACTGTTTATGAATCAGTCTTTTTGCTCGCTTTGTCCTGGCAACCATTTGTCATTGACTCGTTATCGTCAATAGTGTACTGAGTAAAAGGACCGATACCCGTTACCATAAATATTAATATGCATTTTGTACTTTATTCCTTGGTTATAAAATTCTTAAGAGTATATAGTTATTTGGGCCGCTGACTGCACATCGCTTTGTTAAAAATTGAAGCTGTTACCTAATTAGCGTCACTTTTTTTGCAAAATTCATTCATGTTGAAGTGAAAGTTTTACCATTTTAGATTCTTGATTGGTTTTTATATTTTATTATCATTGTTTAGACTTTTATGTCTTGCAGTATTTTTATATTTCCTTACTTTTACTGATTGATTACAGATGCTATAAATATCCTGCGATATATTGGGCTAGGATAAGAATCTATTCTATGAATAATGGGGCTAGTTTTGATATTAGTCAAATCAGCTATTCTTTGTGACAAGCCAAAACGATTTGGTGCCAACTATTAATACGAGTAGTATGAGAAATGTATTCTGAGACGTCACAATTAATGCATTCTTTAGATGAGCTTCGTTAATTTTAAAATCCTTGAAAGCTTAAATATATTTGACCGAGGATTTTTAGTTTATTTCCTTAATTTTGATTTCATGATGACTAGGAAACCTATTTGTTTTTCATATTAACGATACAGCTCGTGTATTGGGCGTAAGCGGAGAGTTTGATGGGGCGGGCAGCGGCAATAGTTATCTTTTGCCGCTCGCACGAGTTCGCATTTTTACGCCGCACGCTCCGCCCCGCTGCACGCCCATTATTAGCGTTCGCTGATATCTGTACTAAACACTGCAGCAACTTTAATAAATGACAATTTGTGGACCTTACGTCGAAGGTTTTCACACATTGACTGCCAGCGACCCGCTAGGCGGATTCTCTGTTTTAGTTTAAAGTGGAAACCCGACGTTATCGACTTCGAACGTAGCGCATAGCTCGCGCTGTCAGTGAATCCGTTGATATGGACGATCATTAATTTAAGAAGAACGATGGTACACTTAGACATCACACCTGTCATGATGTCGATGCGAAGTCGTCTGTAATGAGTAATCATCATCATCGCAATTGATCGTTTAAACTAAACAATAGCCACTTTGTTAAATCAATTATCATTAACCACTACTACCTGTGATACTAGTAATTACGAGCTAGTTTAATTAACAAAACAAAAACTTGTAGAAACACAACAACATCACTTTCAAAAGTAGATATAAAGTAAATATAAAATTAAAAACGAAAACATTCCTGTTTGTTTCACTGAACAATTTTTGTTACTGGATGCTAGCAGGATAATACCTATAAGTTTTGAATACAAAAGATAATTACGGTCCATGTCCCGATCGATTTAGGACTAGGAAAATATCTAGTCTTGTTTGAAATGCAGCAGTAAAAATAAACTTTGCATTATATCTGTTTTCAAGTTAGCAAAGTAAGTAGCAAAATAAAATAAACAATTGATACTTAATTAAATGTGGGCCCACACATATAGGCCTTATCTTAATCTAATCTACTTAGACAATGCAGTGCAATGACAACTCCACACCGGAAACAAGTATACAATAGACTGTCAATTGTCAATACCAAATGGCCGTCTTCAATCTTCATCTTTGTTATACATGGCATCACTTTGCGAAGTCTCATTTCTAATGAGTTAAGTATATGACACTTTGACTTCTGCTTCATTCATAACATAACATATTAACTAACGCTTTGTAGTAGGTAAGAACGAGAACTGAATAAAAATTATGAATTACAGTTTTCACCTGGTTTTACATAAACATGTTTATGTTTTTAAGAGAAGGTACAGCGAGTTTAGCGAGCAGCTGGGTGTTCAAGCTCATCAAATTTGTGACGGCGGTAGACGAGATTTGCTTGTCTTTATACGAATGACCTGTCAAGGCGTCCTTATGGCAAGTGACAAAGTTGGACGTTTTGCCAGCCGCGCAAAGAGCGCGCTATGGAGACTGCCAGTCTTAATTATTTACTCATCTCTATTTATACTTATAAATTCTTAATATTATTACGCCTACTAAACTTTCTCTGTCTATATGATCGGGCAAAACGATTATGTGCCTAGATTTCGCTATGATCATTACCATACAATGATAGTCGACACCAGTAGGATTTGCAAATATATAATTCATATTAACATTGAGGTCAATGCTCGTCTACAGAAGTTCAACGGAGAGTCATTATGTGGTTTTCTAATAGACATAGGTATTTTTAAGGCCTTAAATCCTACCACTCTATTATGATACCACTCTATACTTACCTGAGTTGGCGGTGAGGAATTGTGCGAAGCGGGTGGTCCTGGGTATGCATTCCGGCAATGCCATGTAATTGCGTGGATATTTTTGGGTTTTTCTGGGGTATGGATGATTTTCTACGAGTATGTGTGTTTTTTATCAGTCAGGTCAGTCAGGAAGTTGCGTAGAGCACTCAGCGGTGCGGATAAAAAAAACGATAGTAATAATTTGTAACACCAATTAGGTAAGTATAATATTATTTATAGACACTAAATCGTCACAACCGGATGTCCATACAAATCATTACGGTAGGCCAATGACTTTACATTACGTCAACTTAAGGTATCTAAATGTTACGTCAACATCACTCGATAAGTACACAACGATTACTTTTAGTTTGGTTATAAACTGTTTTGATTTACTACTAGCTTTTTATCCGCGAATTCGACCGCGTAAAAATAGTTAAGGTCACCCTCCCCTTTTAGTACCCCCATACTAACTTTCCACCCCTATCTCAGCCCAATTGGGATTAAATTATACTGAAATTCATGTAAATCTGTTTGGCAGTTTTTGCATGACTAGCAACAACTATCCTAAACAATATTTTTAATATTTATTAATTCAATAATAACGATATATAATCATTTAAAAAGTGAATTAGTAGGTGCAAGCGTGCTTGGATGGAGAATGTGCGATTTTAACGCGAACGATGTTGCAGGAAAAAGTTAAAGTTCTTCATCACTGCTAGAAAGAAAACAAAAATATGAGGCAAGATATAAACTATGCACATAAATATAGGTACTTGCAATATATTATTTATCCAAGTTAGCTGAGTAAGTTAAATTTGATCACACGTTATAATCAGTTGTAGAGGCAATGAGTACCAAAGTTATGTTAGCCAAGCTCAGGCTGGCGGCCAAGTAACTTCGACGACAAGTTTAGCTTAAACTTATCCAAGTGATTTGGCAGACTCTAACGGAACTCTTTTGGGCGAAAATACTTACATATTATGCAGTAAGTGCTCATGATTATGATTTGTTTGAAATTGGGGAAAATTCTTACTTTTTTCAGTGTGCAAATGAAATTTTAATTTTAACATAATATTTATGATACTTGATATTGATTTTCGGCCCGATGCGAAGAATGAGATACGATAACAATAAGTTCTGGCTTACAGCGTGGCTTACGTGGGCGATGACTCGCGAATGCGACGCGGCGCGGCGCGGCGGCCCAACGGCATTCGGAGATCGCCCACGTAGGACACTTCCATAGGTATCAAAGGATTGAATTCACCCGCGCCGCGCCGCGCCGCTTCGCGTTCGCGAGTTATTCGCTCAGGTAAGCACCACTGCCTTATATAAATCCTCATTTAGATATCGTTTGTATGTCGTATGATTGACAGATACAGCCCGATCTTATTGAGATCATAACGAAATAAACGTCAATTTTGACATGTCGTTTAGTTATCGATCTTTTAAAGATCTTTCCAAGATCTTAAACGTGTCTTAACCATTCTTCGAATTGGGCCGTGTGTTTTACCTAATAGGTAGTTAAGTATAACAGGTATTGTTAAATATGACTAAAATTAGAACTTTTGGTTGAAATTAGATGCACCTACTTTCTACCAAAGTGTGTAGGTGTGTACCCAAACAACAATAATGTCTCTCGTTTGCTACTTAGTGATTTGATCAGTATCTAAAATAATTGTGTTATGTTTAACCAAAGCCCGTAAAAATCTATTTTAGAGACTTAATTAGAGGCTGTGAAACTCCAAAAACCTTAAAAAAAAAGGAATCTAAGGAGGGTATTTATACGTTTAATAGTTCCAAATATAAGCCCTGATTAAAGTGGGCTTTATTAATTTTCTTTATGAATATTTTGTGACGCATGTGGCGTCAATGTTTGATGGAGTCATGAAATATAGACACTTAATGTTACAACCTGAAGCTAAAGTCAAGCTTTACTAAGTGCCTACAATAGGGGAAAAGCGAAGTAGGTATCCAATAAACTGCTATTAGGTAAACATATTCAGAAAGCACTACAATAAGGCTAACTGCAAAGTTTCACCGGTGCAGTTGGAAAGTTATTCTCAGTACGAAAAAGCGAAGCAGTACTATTGATGTTTGAATATTATTAATGTATTTAGTACCTATGTAACACATCATGGATTGTATATATTTTTTCGCAATATTAATGAACCTACTTACAATTAGTATAATAATTAGCATCCTTTTAATGATTTACACTAATAAGTATATAAAAATATGTATATGTGCCTATGTCTATTTGTATTAAGTGTATATCAAGTTTATCAATATATACTCATCTTACGTCTCAGTTACAAATTGGTTTAAAAGACCCTGCACCTACTTAATCTCTGGTTTAGCCCATTGGTTGGCTAGTACAGAATGCCTTACTGCATTAAGTCCGCCATTTGTACTATCATGTATTGTGCAATTAAGATTAAATAAATAAATAATAAACAGACTAATGTGTAAAACGTAGACCGTGTTAATTTTCTCTGTTCGTGTTGATTATCGGATAACACACACTTAGGGCGTTATTAATAAACGCCTGTTAAGTCTAACAAGCCTTTGATAATCGTTTGTCCTTATCTGTTATTTTAACATTTGTGTTTGTTAAAAAAAGGGCAAAATTTTACAAAGATTTGTCAGATATTATGAATATGGGTGTTAAATCGTATAATTCGTCTCGATATAGGCATCTTAACAAAGACTGGCTTAATTTTATGTATTTGTCAGTGTTTAATTGTTGCTTAAAGGTTGAAACAACCTATCCTCATAATCTAGCAATTTTACTAAACATGCATCTAGGTTCCTAAATTACCTACACTTACGTTTCTCAAAATGTAACTTCCTGTGGTTTTATATATTATTTTCTCCTAACTTTTCAGTGAAGAATCAGCAATATCAGCATGATACTTATACGTCACCAAACAGTATCAAACTCTAAGTAACCTGTCTCCATACATTCTGGTAACACACTAGCATGCAAGTGTAATTAATTTACAAGCAGCTTGTTTTAATTACACCAGCAGCACGTTCGATGTCGACGCATCAAAATGCATGCAGCCTCAAAATTTCATGCCCTAATTACGTTAAATCGTTTGCCGATACTGAAAACGCGCAAGTCTCGAAAACCAATTCATACGTTAAGATATTGCCGTCCTTTGCTAACGTTAGTAGAGCAACGGCGACAAAACGTGTCGACGGTTAAAATTGTGATAGGACGCGATGTGTTGACGTGTTCAGTTGAGATTAACTCTGAAATAGCGTCGGATTTCCGAAATTCTAAAACAGATTACCTACATATCAGGCAAGCAAATAAATTATGGCCATAGCAAACATAGGAAGCGCTCGACGATTATTCCCGTGTCAGAACACCTGTGACATTGGTTATCCCAGGAACTTTTACAAAATCCATGACGCGTGATCGCCATTTGGTCACCCGATTTATTTCAGCGAGCCGTAACAATGTGAACGGTTTTTGAACGCGCTCGTTTTCATTTGCGGTTTTTCCGTTATTTCATTCAATTCGCGGTATTTTGTTTTGATATTGCATCCGTTGAATTAGATTGATACTGCAAAATCGTTGACATTAATATGGATAATGGATCTGTAAATGGATAAAAGTATAATCAAAGCTTTCCACTACGTCACGTATTTGTAGAAAAGTACATTTATAATTACACGTAAGTATAGCTTTCATATTAGCTTCTTTGTCTATTAAAATTTCAAGCTCTAATGATAAAGAACATCAATAAGGCGTATAATTGGTTACCGTAAAACAACCAAACATCACAGAAAGCTTCGCGATAGCGTAACCATTTACATTTGCTATTAATTGAGACGTGACGGCTCATTACATCTATAGCAAATATGCTCATAATGTTATAACATTAGAGTCTACATTCGTTTATCTATGCAAGGCGGGGGCATGCTGTATGAGATGCTATCGGTCAATAGAACAAGATCGGTTGTTCTCACGCTCTATTTGTAGATTACAAAGCTCGGTTGTGGTCAAATAAGGCTCCAGTGAGCATTAAACGTTTTGACATAGCTACTCCCATGCTTGGTCGCTAAAGAAGAAAAGTATTAAGCCAATAGTTCATTTTGCGTCTTAAAGCCTTGATTCTATGGACGGTAGCCGAGTCCGAAGCGATAGGACGTTGGCTATGCCCGTTTACGTAAACTTGTCAGAATTTATGCCGGCCACTCTGGTTAGTAAAGTTTCCATAGTTTCTTTTATAGTATAGGTTTTAAACTTTTAAGGCAATTTGCCCCTATTCTATCCTCCCTCTTTAATCTAGATTTGGCAGATAATATAATATATCCATGTGTCTGTGCTGCGCGATGCTTTTAAAAAATTAAATATAAAACCAGTTTTAAAGGTATAATAAGTTCTGGTTGGCCGGTGTAGAGACACTGCTAACATAAAATTGGTGTACCTATAATACGAGTAATACACTCACGCGAAGTAAAAACGCGTCGGGATGAATAAATATTACACTACAAAGTACAAAGATATACAAATTAACCAATTTTATTGCTCCTAAGTGTAGTAGTAAAACCTTTATAACAGAAAACTCATCCATCCATATCCTTTTAGTATCTGAACCTTTTAATTACTGAAAATAGAAGTAAAAACTAAATAAATGTAGTTAAAAACAGGAAATACTTAGTATTTAATAATACTTCCTATTATTGCAGTCAAAACACCTTATTACCTAACATCAATGCATTACAAGTGTAACTTGCACAAATGTCGTGCTAAAGCCAAAGTAAATACCCGCCGTACACGGTGTTGCAGCCGCTACAGCTACAATACCTACTCCATGTTGCCGTTTAATCGCCTCTGATTATACGGCCGTATTACGCTGTATGCATACCTAATTGAGATTATTATAAAGATATTAACTGCCGGCGAACACTGAAGTTGCCCTTTGCCAAACATATTGAACAAGGAGAATACCGGGTAGGAATATCTAAAGCCTCAGATCGAAGTTTAATTATAAAAAAAATGTTCTCTATTCAGCTGGTATCGCCCTACTCATCAGAGTATGAGTTTAGGCATATTTTTTAATACTTTTTTTATATAGGAGGCAAATGAGCAGACAAATCGCCTGATCGTAAGCGATTACCAGCGCCCATGGACACCCACAACACCAGAGGGGTTGTAAGTACGTTGCCGGCATTTAAAATGGGAGTACGCTCTTCCTTTTTTTTTACCTGCGGAAATACCAGGCGACAGTTCATCCAACAGTTTAGCTGTGCGAGGCAGGAAGTTTCTGGAGAAACGTACAGTTGAGGTCTGTCATCCATCGAAGTGGTGAAGATAGAAACGTTGTCGCGTAAGGCGACGGTGGAAAGAAGCGGCAGGGATTCATCCAAACAATTTCTCGTAGCACTCCCCGTTATACATACGATAGAAAATGCAGAGCGAGGCCACATCTCTACGCAGCGCCAAGGAGTCAATCCGATCCGAAATACGATAGTTTCCTCGGTATAATGTACTATTAACTTCATACTACTAACTTCATCAGTTATGCGTACTTGCGTGCCGTTAGGTAGATATCAACTGGTTGACAATCGAGCTGGTGTTCTGTTACAGCCCTATTCATAAAAGTTAGTCTCGATCAAGGCTTGTTGAAGACTGGATGTCAAAAACACGATTCATAAAGCATAGTCAATTAGCGCTAGTAAATCAATGCTTCAGCAAAATCTGGTAAAGCTAGAGCCTTCTTTATCTGGTCGCTAAGTCGCTTTTGAATAGCTGATTTTGGCAGCACCAAAACGATATAAAAGTTCTAGTTATTATTTAAGCCATTGAATGCGTTTTGCTTTATAGGTTTCTCTTAGCTAGCAGAACTTTAATACATTTAAATAATAATAAATCGATTATTTTGTAAAATAATACTTAGTGAGTATACAGTCAAACAGGAAAAACACAAGTTGATATTAAAGTATGTATGTATTAAAAAAATGCCATTTTTTAGCGTAGATAAATATGAACTTGGAGATAACGATGGGTACAAAACAAATAAAGATAATAATTACATAAATTATAGATAAAATCGGCTGTGTATTAAAAAAGGGTATAATGCTAGAAAACAAGATATAGTTAAGATAAATTTAGGTTTGGAACTACGAGCTATTTATTTAAGGTGACATTACTACAACTACAGAAAACGATACCCATGTAGATGTAAAATATTGCTAATTCTTTAAAAAAAAAAGGATTTTTCAATGTTATCGAGGTTTTAATTTGTATAATTGTGGCCAGCAAGAAATTTATTTTGCCGGTCCGTTGGTTCGTACCGCCATGTTTAAGTTATAAGTGTTATAACACTCGCATGTCGACTTAAAGTTTTTATAGCTTATTTACACGGTTTATATCAGCACTTTAATAGCAAGGAATAAATTATGCTTACACGTACTCGTATTTGGTTTTAATTTTTACAGCAATGAATACAAAATGAAGAGATTATGTTTCCAGGCGAATTTTATGGTCCATAGAATGGAAGGTACTTTAAAGGATATTATTAGCTAGGTCGATTATAGCGTAGGCCAGGAAATGCTATTAAGATAATATTATACTTTAGTGTTAAAATTAAATTAAAATTATAGTTTGTATATAAGCAAAGACATAAGTGCATCTAAGACTTACACGTAGTTTTGTGTAAGTACTTACAAATCCGCAACAAATATGCTCAAATGCTTGCCTTACGTTATTTGTATCCATATTTTCATATTCCCAGATTTCCCAGTCTCCCTTTGTTCCGCTGCATGCGAAGGGAGAAAACAAATGAATAAGCTTTCGCATCCGTAAATATTGCTCTGGATTTAGGAAGTGCAGTTAGATTGTTGGACCACCGAAAGGAATGCCATTTGCATTTTGGCTTGATATACATTCGTATGTATTTGCTTAAGTTTGAAACAAAATGAAGTTGTGCAATGAATATATTCCTATTTGTTATTTTCATCAAAAAAACCATTTACATGTCCAATTGTCCATACTTAATCGTAAAATAACTATGTTATGTAAAATTTAAGTCTAAAATTCTGTAGGGAAATTTATGGTGGCGATAACAACTACAAAATTTATACTACTAACTACTCTATATAGTTATTATTTGTAATTTGTTTAAGCATTGCATTTGTCTATAGGTTTTATATAATTTTAACATAAATTGTTCGTCAGGTTGGTGAAACAGTATTTTGAGAAGTGGCTTAGAGGTTGTTCATTTATATTAATTCTGTATTAAACAAGTAACATACTCGTAAAATCAAACATTTACCAAGCCACTTCGCGGTAACAAAATAAAGGGAGCATAATCACGCAACCGGGCATAAGATGAAAAGCATATCATTACCCTGACCGGATGTCGTCCATTCCGGCCGCGGCCGACGTCTGCCAACCCTAGAGTGTAGTGATGTGCCGAGCCATTGTGGGACGTTTTGCCGGCCGCGGGCACAATTGTGGATTTGTATAGCATTTGCAAGGATAAAGTGTGGCAATGTCATAATTATGTCAAATTTCTATGAAAATATGATGTTTGTAATGACAATTCCTTACTTTGTTCTATTCGAATTGGAGCAAAGTTAGTTTAGGGTTGACCTTCATTAAGTATTATCGTTTTCAGTAAGGAGAGATTTTGCGCTTGTAATGGATGGGTACCTTTAATACGTGTACGTGCGTGATACATTGAAGTAAGTAAAACCAAAATAGAGCCTAAACTTTAGGCTCTATTCCATAACAGGTGCAAAATCTCTCTTTACTGAAAACGATAATATTTAATGAAGGTCACCCTTTACTGGAAATGTTCATGGTGACACTGTTTTTTTTAAACAAGTGTGCCGCCCGCCTGATTATAAGCGGCACTGCGGTAGCTTCCAACTCTAGTGCAGTAACACCAGCATAGCCTTTTAAGTTACAAGTAATCCAAGCATTCATTTTGTTGACAGGTAAGGGACAAAAAAGGTCCTACGTAACTAACGCAGTTACTATTTAGCTATATTACAAAATTCAGAGTTAGTTTTCAGCGTACAGCACGTTTTGCACGGTGCTTATGAAGTTTCTTTCAAAGACTTGTCACTAAGTCAGTAACGGATTAATTTCGAGTTAAATTCAATATTTCCTTGATTAAGGATCATTCCGATAAAGAGGGATATATATTCCTGAGTACAGAAGAACATTATCAGCAATATGTCCATTGGGGAACCGACCGTACCACCTCACTAAAGTAGCTTAGCTCGTTCAGGAACAGAGTTACGTGAAAAGTGATTTCCTTCATAGTCGGGTTGGCGTCTAATGGCGCGGCTAAAGAATTGTCGTCCGTATTTCCACTACTTCCTTTTGCAACCTCATATCTTAACATAACATTACTGAAATCAGAACTTTATTTTCTGAACGGAAAGCTCCATTTTGCAGTCGCATAATTGTGTAATACGCGCTTGAGGAAATGAACAGTCGATTTCGTACTGCTTGTATCGAGTTCACGTTCGCTCTCTCCAAATAAATTACCGTTCAGATTGACCTAGAAAGCTACGTTGATGTTTGTCGAGAATCATAGACCAGTTATATTTGTTTTTTATTGTTCCGCCTCGGATCCGGTAGAAATGGAAAATTAAAAGGCTCATAGGGCGACTTGTAGCTTTATGTAATAGCGACAGTGCAGTTTGCAGCAAACTAGGATAGTCTTATAATTAGATCTATCTATCTATCTAATCATTATTTACATACACCCATTGAATAAGTAGAATTTTTCACACGTCCGTCGCGACTACCGACACATAAATACTGACACAGACACAGATTGCCGCGAAAGTTGCACTTTTGTGGACATCTGTTATTGGCTATGTTTTCTGTTCACTGTGCTACGTATTACTTTTTGTATTGCTATATAAATAATATTGTATTAAAAAAAAATAGGAATTAAAACGTCAACGCAAATGGTGCTCTATGCCAGATCAGACCTTCCATACGTCAGGTGTGTCCATTTGTATGTTTCCTGTTTACATAATGGCGGAAAGCGGTAACGATAAACCCTACAAACAGACACCGTTTTAGCCATTATCGCCATCTGTAATAAACAATTGGCAATTTTTAACCCCATTGCACTTTAGCAGAACCTCTTTCAGATAAAGTACCTAGTTGAAAAATATTTTACGCGCGCTCTAAACATTTTTCCACCGAGGGCGGATTTGACCCTCTTTTTCGGCACTTCATAAGCCCACGCAGGAATGAAGGTTGGTAATTGAGGGTAACAAATTGCCTGGGACGAGAATTACCAGAAAACCTTGCATTATGCCTCAATCTCTGTTAAGTAAGATATAAAAACACGGAGTTGATGAGGTTCTTTAAAAAAATGTAAGAGTAAGTTTAAATCAGAATAATTTTGGCCTTCATCATTG
Organism: Cydia pomonella; assembly: GCF_033807575.1. NCBI lineage: Eukaryota > Metazoa > Arthropoda > Insecta > Lepidoptera > Tortricidae > Cydia > Cydia pomonella. Next base: position 8,427,814 of record NC_084717.1, on the reverse strand, counting down.
ATGGCCATTCATAGGAAATAATTTACTTTGAATTTGAATATTTAATTCCAACACCAATAATTAGAATTAGAACCTGGGGTTCCATTTATTTATTTAAGATGAAAAAACCCGATTATTATAAGAACAAAATAGGAGTTATTTAAAATGTCTATGGAATTTGTTTTACGCTCCTAACTCTTATAAGATAAAAAAAAATTAAAAAAGTCCAACGAAGGGGGAATAGCTATGCTGAATATACAATACATTGCGTAAAAATGTTTTCCTTGAAACTAAATGGGCAAATTATTTTAAGCTTATATTTTATTATACTACATCCTAAAGATGAAAGTTTACCATTTTGTGTTGTTTTCAACAGATTTAACCACTATATTATTATTGAGTTATGTTATTTTTAGGTGTCCGAAAATAAACTGCAGTGTTTACTCTCACAAGCGCTTTGATATTTTGATTCAAGGAAAATATTTTCTTGTTACTATTATTAGGTTTATGAATAACGTCGTTGATGTTAGGGCGAAAGATAAAAAAATGATTTTTGTAAATCTAAATGTAGGTCAACATAATATAACAGCCGATAGGTATACAAAAATGACATTTTTGTACTCCCCGACTGGTTGCATTAACATTTCGAATACCAAACTATAATTACGTACTTTTCATGTATGGGCTCCTACTCAACTATAATAGTACATTACGATACAAGTGCGAAAAATAGGAAATTCGAAACGAGTGGCGATAAATTAAAACACGACCGAAGGGAGTGTTTTAAATCGACACGAGTTGCGAATTACCTATTCGCACATGTATCGTACAACGTTTTACAGTACATATGGCCCTTTAAATGTTCGACACAGTAACATAATATGCTACTTCTCGCACTAGTGCTATAAAGTAGCCCCATATGTACTGTAAAATTCATTTCGATACGCTGTAGTCAACTTTAAAAAAGAAATTGACCAATCACGTGCCGCTCCCATAGAAAAGAATAAACGGCCGCGGGGCGGGAGTCGCGCGTGTCTGTCTTTTGTACTACATTTTTGTCTTCTGAGATACTTACCAATTGTTATTAATAATTTAGGTTTATAGCAAAAACAGTATTATTTTAGATGACTTGTAGAAAAAGTATTATATACAATAGTGATATAATCAAGCTTTTCAGTCTCGTACCTTACTTAGGCAATTCAGCAAGCTTCGTTTCCTATCCACGGTACTCGAATGAACTTATTATTATATTAAATGTTTTACAAACAAAGTGATTAAAATAATAAGGGCAAGACAATTATAAACATAAATAGATCTAGTAAAAAGTAAATTAATTAAAATTGTAATCACCTACTTACTTATTTTCCTGTACTAATTTACTCTTTACCTATTCTTAAAAGTATATTATTTACTGATAATGTACGTATTTTTGTAAACTTTAGTAAATTATTGGAAAGGATGTCGAAAAAGAAACTATTAATTTTAACGAAGCGGTGCGTGAAGGAAACATTTATCACTTTAACGATTAATAAATTGTCTTTAATAAACAATTATTTAAGTTGATCGGTTAATAAGCACGCCATGAATAATGTATAGAATACGTGTATAAGTCGCGCGCCGTATTAAGTTAATATTTAAGGCCCTGCATCGAAAAATAACGGGATCTTTGAAGCGTGGCAGGGGCTAGCCCCGGAAACAAACTGGCGTGATTTTCGGATATATGTATCTTGACTATATGATAAGAGGTATGATACTAGTCGAAACAAAAAGGCTTAAAATTTTCTCGATAGAATATAAATCCAAAGTTACATCTACATGTTTAGTGTTTACCTCAGTGCAACTAGAAAACACATCTTCATCCAGCATAATCCACTTTAAAGTAAAGGTTTTCATCTCGTCTTAAACATCATTCAACTAAATATTAACTGATTATCTTATACAAACGGATTTATTCTCGTTTTTGATTTTATGAATTCAACAGAAAACGCCCATTTTACGCAGTTCGGTTTCTCTTTCTGTCATGCGTCAAAGTCATAAATGCGTCCTTTATGCCAGTAATGTTAGATGGCCGTGGTGCCTCAAAGAGGTAAGACCTATGTCAAATCGCGCAGCGCTCCAAATAACGTAAAATCGACATATCCAATAAACGTTGAGTCGTAGCTCTATTAACTAGTAACGGAATCGGAGGTCTACTACGAATGGAGCTATCTTTACAGGCCTATACGTTACGCATGTGTGCGTGTTTGCTTAGCTACGTCAAAGTCTAATACTCTTTGAACAATTACAACGGGTAAGGAAATTTCGACAGCTTCTGTAATGTATCGGTAGCTGTGTGGTCGTGTAGACACCAAAGAAAAAATGCGAGACATCTATAGACCAATTTAATCGCAACTTTTTGTTTTCTTTTTTTGTTCCTATATAATATCTTTATTCCTTATTTTCTATTTTATTGTAAAAGTAAATCTTGTCTGTCTTATACAGAAATAAAGTTATTCTTTTAAATATGTGTATAAAAAACATATTTTAATGACACGAATAATTTTATTTTATTCATACCAATTTTTGTGTAGCCTAGGTAATCTTTATGTAAAACAAATATACCTACTTATTATATAAAAAAAACGAAAAAATCATCACATTTATTAGAAAAAAAAAACTCGTTTGCACGGGCCGGGGTTTGAACCAGCGACCTCTGATTTGTAATCCGCATGCCTTAAGAACATAATTCACATAATTTATTTAACAGGATACTGTCAAAACGTCAATGACTAATATGACTTTTCAGCAAAGAGTAAAGTAAGTATGCTTTTCAGTTTGATTTTACTTGACAAGGAGCAATAAGAAAAACGTACCGAATCGTCCTTTTCTTAAAATTGCCATTCAAAGAAAATTCAGCTCGTGTGTGGTGCTATCTATAGTTTTTTTTTTATATGGGTATGCTGACAGCTGTTGTTTCAATACGATTTTGCGAGATTTGGCGTTTTTAGGTTAAAATTATATAGAGATAACACCTGTCACCCTACCCATCGAGTTTGAAAAATACTATAAATGTTAACATATACAGGATGGTTTTTGATAATGTACATCTTAGAACTTAAACTGTTTTTAATTTCTTTTTTTTTCAGATTTTAAAATTATACCGCTCTACTTTTATACCTTATTCATATATCTTAGTCTTGACAAAGACGATTAAAGTTTTATACTTAGCAAAATCGCTTACTAACAATGTCTTTACAAAATCGCTCTCCTGTAAGTTTAGGCAACTGCTATAGTAGATACCACCATTTAACAGTTGCTTCAACCTCTTGTCTAACTGTCTGATAATTAAAGTAGTTCCTAATAGACGGCTTTGTGCAATTATGGATATCCCGATCAAACTTTTCATTTCAGAGGAACGCGATTCTGTGTTGATAATGATAGTCTATACTTTATTAGTCCATGCTCTTGAAACCATTAGCCAACCAATTAGCTTATGGCGGGCATTGAAGGGTCGTTCTTTGAAATCAGATTATTAAATATAATTTCAATATAAGCCCATCAATCTAAAAGCGACGAGGGAATGAAAAAAACCGATAAGGGAATGACAAGGAATGACATAATGACAATGAATTTCGGAACAATTAGTTCCAAAATAATACACTGAATCATAAAACGCTCTTAGCAACTTAATTTTATTTTTAAGATCTATAGAACGAAGTGCCAAGCGTTGATTTTAGTTGAAACCCCAGTCCAAAGGGATGGAATGAGCTGAAATCAACTGTTATGATTACGATAATTTTACTTAATCCATGAAAGTAAATAATCATTTACTTGACATATGATTTAACATTGTACATGCCCATGAAGAATACATTTTATATCAAAACACACGGGAATGAAAATCACAGTGAACCAAAGCCAGGGGAACGATAATATGAAATCGTTTATTTCAGATGAAAGACCCATAATTACATCGCAAACAAACGAAAATACAATACAAATTAACTTAAATTAAAAACAGTCAAAATAACAAACAAAATAAATAAAAAAACAGTAAGAATAGCATATATTTTTAAGAAAATAAGTTAACTGAATATCAATATACTTAGTAATTTACCTCTAGTTTTATGTCAACCTAATATCCTAAGAGCATTTATTAGAAACATATTAAGAAGTTCGAAATGTCACGAAACGTGTAGTGTGACTTCCTTGGATTTTATGATATCTTATTTTTCTTTGAAAGTGATTTTGGAAGAATTTTATATCAAATGTTAACACTTACACCTATTCCACAATACGGTTTAAAAATTGTATGGATATATAACGACTTTATAAAAATTTTAATAACATACGAGATCAGTTTTCGTGTCACCGCCGCGCGTGGTAACATAAACATGCAGTACTCGGTAGAAAGTTACCTTTACGTCTGGCAGCCTTTTTAACGCTATTTTTTTAGAACAGCAATACTGTGTTGGTGTCATATTTGCAAATGGCTGAAGGGAGAAGTGTTGTCGAAAATTATTTATTTGTGTTAATTAAAGAAAAAACAAAGGTCAACCTTAACGCGTCACCGCCGTGTTTGAGTTTTAAAAGTCAGTACTCATTTCACGTTATTGTTTGTAACATAAGATATACCTACTACATTCGAGATTGAGCTAATTATTTAATATTTGCAAAGTCAAAGGTAATTTTTAGGTAATACCGAACATGTTTCAAATTGTCACGACAGTGGCCTCAAAATTCTGTCCCCACCACGGACTTTTGAATTCATGTTCGTGACATATAGACACGTGGTCGTGACATTCTCAATTCGTTTGATTAATTTAGAGGCATAGTCACTCTTTAGAAATGGATTTTATTATTATTGCCCAACTGCCAAAGCAGAAAAATGGTTTCCGCGTGTATGTGGATGTATGATGTGTATCCGGTTCTTTGTCACGCTCTACAGCGCTAGTTTGACGAATTTCAACGTATGAGCTGTCATTCGATGTGTCGTAGTTATACTTAGGCTATATTAAAAATATTGTATAATTCAAAATAGTGGAGTTGGCCGCCAAAATGCTGAAACGTCACGACTGAGGGACACTTTGTGACAACCGTGATTATGTACTCATTTTATTTACCTTCCCTGAGGGTATTAAGCTTGACCATATGCATCAAAAAATGCTTTTTATACGTAACAATATGTGAAAAATAAAAAGCTTTTATGAAAAAATATTTTTCTGGACACAATTTAAGAATCACTCTGATTGTTTGAGTAATTGTTTAAAAGTTATTAGTTGAATATTACATATTTCAGCGTAATAAAAATACTTACTTTAAGTAATATGGTAACAACGAAAACTACCAAAAAAAAGTGCTTTTTTCTTTTTTTTCTTTTTTTATATGTAGGTAGTTCCCACTGACAACTGTGATTCACTATCATCCGAAAAATTGGTCGTCGGAAAACGGCACCCTGTATTTCCTGCCTCAACAATATATTACTAAATAAAATATGATAACTAACAATGTAAGATACCGAATTTAAAAAGATAGGTAGTGTTATACTTACAATTAACTATACTATTAACATCTTCCAAAAATCAACAATAAAAATTGGCTATATTGTAGTCTCAGATTTATTACAATTTACAACAATATATTTTTTTATTTTCTAGTAGCAAGTAATAACGCCATCTTTTTTATTTTCTAAGAATTAAGTTTCTGGCCGACCACGTATAATCGTAGTTAACTTTTGTAACGCTAGATGGAGCTTTCACCTACACGTGCGCCGCGGACTCCGCGGAGCGCTTCCATGTGTGCGTGCTAGCGGGGAGTGAGGAAGCTAGCGGGCGTGGCTTACGAACCGGTATTCGCGGCTTTAGTAGGCCCTTAATATACAAACATTACACAACACGTGTCGTATCGCTTTCATGAGGTAAATAATGCCGATGCATCTACGTATCACACCAGTGTCAGCGGTGACACACACAATAAACTTATATTGATTTATTGCTCATATTTAAATAAGTAATATTATAATGTGTTCGGTCAGGTATTACGAGTTAGTATTTCATAAGATATATCTATTTAAAACGATTATATCGCGTCTAATGAATTCAAAATCTTTACGGCGTTTCAAATCCTTTACGGCGCTTGTCGTCAACGGAAGACACCGTGGTCAATGGGAAGGTAATAGTTTTGTCATCACATAAGCTGGTAAAGACCCTCTGGAATGTTCAAAAACTAATGAGAAAGTTGCGTTTTATCCACAAGAGTGGCAAAGTAAATTAATGCAAAGAGCGTAGCCGAGTTTTCACGGCCTTTCCACGAAATCCTTACAGTATTCTATTTATTAAGAGCCCTCATGCCAAGTATTATTTGCTGTAAGTTTCAGCTTCCTATCTCTGTTATTTTGAGATTTTTTAAAACTTTTATAAATAATAAAAATATCCCACACTGGCTAATGCGATTTACTTAACTTTTGGCACGGTAATCTCTACATAGATACTCATAATTATATTCTTTAAATAATATTTTATTTTTATTTAAAAAATCTTGGATAAAAACTTCAGAATTTTTTTTTGCTTTTAACTTCGTTACGTTATTGCTTATATAAAGGTCTATAATATATATATTTTTTTAAATAAGAAACTTGGTACTTCATACTAGAAAATAGAAAAATAAAGGATAAGGTACCTATACCATACCCATACCAGATAATTTACGGCTACGCTCTTTTGAGTTGTTTCCTTACGCTAGCTGGTAGAATTGACTTTTAATGATGATCTTGAATGATAAATATTTAACAAAATTAATTTGTATTTGATTAGGTTCGATTTAGTTTGATATTATATATTTACTATTTTCCTCGGATTGCTGTGGTGAAAAACTTCGTGTTTCACTCGGTGGCAAAATTTGTTTAACTCGCTACGCTCGTTCAAATTTGGAATCTTTCGCTTGCTCGGGTATCAATATTATCACGAGTGGGCGGACATCTTTGCCCCCTTGTAAAACAATAATTATTGTGTAGTTTATTTTATAGTGTAGTGTAATCCGTTTTACCTGTATGCTGAAATTGCAGGGATCGCTTGCCAAATGGTTTTGAACCTACCTGTAACAAGAAAATATACATTTAAAACACTGGTTTACAATTTCATTTGTTTCCAACATACAAGCCAAGTATCATTGCATTTTACCTATTTTTTTAGAGCAAAGTAGTATCTACTTCGCCCCTAGCCAGGTATTCGCATCTTTAAATTTTTTAGTTTTCTTAACAATTTTGAACATAGCTTAGTAAGTTGATATAAATGAGGTGAAAATGCCTAAAATAAATTTATGAGTTTGCCTTTAGCCCCGCCTCTCTCTTCTTGGCAACACCCTATTCATCCAATGTACCACAGAAATACAAAAACAAATAAAATTGAGTAACACAAATTAGAAAAATCTGGCAGGTATAATATAATTTTCTAATATAATTATGAATTCTCTATTGTTCTTGCGTTGCATCGCAATAAACTTTAATACCGCACTAATAGGAATATGAATTGTTTTCAAAACAAAGTTTCTCTTAACCTGAATATGAATTTAATATACTTACTCCAGTATTTTCGTTGTGCTCCAAATATACTCGGAATACAATCATAAAAAAATAAAACTTGTTTTTTTTTTTCATGTCTAATTATCAATTATTTTAAATTATTTTAATAAATTTAACGCGCTAGCCTGCATTGAGACCAGCTTCTGTTTCTCTAATATATCATCTTTTTAGTAGCCGAAAATGACGAAACTATTTATATAATTTCAGTATTTTTTGCATACCAAATCAGGTTAACCATGGAAACCTACAATACTTATTTTTGATTGTATACGATATTTCCACGCAAATATCGTATACAATCAAAAAAGGCTCCAGGCTTTCATCCCCAACATAACATAACATATGAACATAACGGTGGACAACAAACAAAGGGATGACGTCATCATTACGTCATCGTTTCGAGAGAAGCAGGCCGTGTACATATTGCCATTGGTCGAAGATACCAGGCCTCGCGCTGACCAGTGTTATGAGATCTCACGCTACGTAATAGAGGAGCGCATTCATACTAACTGAACCTTCAATTCTTCCATATTCTGTTATCTATTGAAATCGTACCCAAATTCGAAGGCAACGAAAAATCTACGGAATATTTTTTCGTGGTTCACGGGTAAGATTATTATTTCCAATGCTTAACTAACAAAAGACATAAGCCAACCAACTTAAGAATTACCTCTGCTTTTGCACAGAAATTAAGTTATAATCGTTATAATGTTTTAATAATACTATGGACCGATTGCATACAAAACCTAAAAAATCATTCTATGACTATGAATTTATGTTAAATATATTGCGATGTTTCTGATGTTACATAAAAAAATCTTATGTCTTTATTGAGTTTTATAACTTGCATGAGAACTTTTATATTTTTCTGCAGGGCCAGGGTGAGCTAAATTAAATCATCGCGTCCAGCGGTTCTTACTCATATCGAGTGAGGTATTTTGATTACCTAAGCGATGAGAATGGGAGGGCCGTGGCCGCGCGACTCCTCAATACATTATGGTATATTAGTAGGTATTTTGTAATTATGATCGTGTATTGACGTAACATGTTGCGTAGTCTTCGTTTGGCAGCTTAATTTTTTTAGCAGATTATGATGCTTGAGATAAATAGAGTAAATAAACGAAAGTTTAAATAAAAGAAATTTTTAAATATTTTTTATTTAATATTTATAATAATAAAAAATACAAAATCTCTTTACAATGGACTTGAACTTCTACTACCACTACTCCGTATTCAATTTGGACGCTTAAACTACTCGACTATTGCAGCTTGCATAAACCAAAGTAAAGTCGCATAAACTACTTGTATACACTGGAGCCCGGTGGGCGGGCGGGTATGACGTCCGCCCGCCCACCGCTGCATCGGAATCGAATTGAGTTTTAATATGTATCTTCATTTATATACGGTTTATGTAAGTGTTCTTAGTAATTTCATTTCCTTATACAATTTAATGTTACTATTGCGGAAATTGATTTGGGTTTGCGAACGAGTTTCATGAAAAGTTATTGTCTGTTTTGTATGTATTATACTGCGTGTATTTTTGATATAACCACAAACTTAAACGAGATGTAGGTTATAGTAGTATGAAATAATTCTGAAGGATATTTTTAATTTAGTCTTAACTACAACCGCATTTTTTTTTTTCATGCAGCAATGTATTTCGTACATCGTGATCACTTGTGACAGTTGTGACGTGGCGTCATTAATGAGACGTTTTGAGTTAGCAAAAATTAGTGATACATTACTGGCTGTATTATTTAGACCAAGATAGTGGCAAACATCAAACAAAAAAGTGGATCGTTCTACCAGCGAGGTTGCAACCTCAAAAATGTCACAATCGCATTGATAAGCTTTATTTAGGTAATTTAGGTAGGTATATATCATGTCATGTCTGTAGCAAAAACCGTAACCGCGCGTGGTCGTAATCGATTAGTAATTTTTGATAAACCATCTTGGATAATTGTGGATATCCAATGAATGTAAAAACATGTGGCGGTAAATAAATGTCTCGAGATTGTGATGTCTACCTCCAACTTTTATACAGACCTTCGTCGGAAATATAATGGCTGGTTCTCGACTTTAAAATATGTAAATTTCCTTTTTACACTTTGCTGGGATTTAAGTTATCTGTTGCTACTACAACTGGTAAATTCCTCACCGAAACGTCGTAACTAGCGCTAATAATGTATATTAATTCGCAATAAAATATAGTATTTATTTAATACTTACCCATAGTTTTAACTTATTAAACCAACTAAAACTATCCCTGTAATTCTCGTAGCAATCCAAATGAGCAGTTAAAGCGTAAAACCCTTAAAGTGTTAAAGCCGTGTGGGCTGTGAAAACTTTCAAATTGTCACGTCAGCACGGTATTACGCCCGCGTATGAAATGAGATAAAATTTCACGGCAACGTCGATTAAGTTTCCGTTTTATAACATTTAAAAAAAGGGTTTTTTTAAGGGTTGTTAATTTTTTCACTTCTAAGGGAAAAGTCACAATTGGTTGACTGGTAGAGAGTGCCGTTAGGCAAGAAGTCCGTCATCTGTACATTTTTTGTATAATGTGCAATAAAGTATAAATTAATAAACTAGTGGCTCTATGTGCTGTAGACGTCGCGGTAAGCTTAGAAAATACTTACTTCGTTGAGTTATTATCACAGAGAACTCAAAATGGGCTTAAGCGCCATATAGACCTTACTTACTTACAGTCGCTTAAGTCTTTTATGCCGATTTCCGCCATTTTGAACATTTTCCAAAGAACGAAACGACAGAAAAAATCTATCTAACTATCGGATTGCCTCACAAAATTTCACGAGAATCTGTTGAGAAATGCGGGCTGCAGAGAAGAATATCCGGATATACGAAAACATTTTTGCCCTGAAAGGGACACCGATAGGTCCATAATTAGACAAATTATCGCATTTTTATCCGCACCGTTCGTTTATTTCATTCGAACAAAGAATGGAGCATTTCGTACATTTCCCCTGTGCCCTCGTAGCGCGTTTACTTTTACTTAACATCCTAGTTGAACGTTCGACAATCGACAATTAATCATGATAACCGCTTCCTTTCACTACGCTATTGTTTTCATAACTTGATGCGAAGCGAAGTAGTTTATCGCCTCGTTGACATTTCACGACGATGGGCGTTTGTTACATTAGTTATATAATGAATGGAATGTAATGTAATGGAACCAATGAATAGTAAAGACTGTCAGTTGATATGGATTATGCGCGAGTGGTGTGTTCTATCGACATAGAACCTATTAGGCTGGTGGATTACCTTGTTTTGTCACTCGTTGCTAGTCGCCTGGGTCACTACATATACAGTTACCCTAGTTTTGTAGAATTTGAGTTAACTAAAATAGATACGCATTTTTTGGTAGGTTAACTGAAGGGGCAGAATACAAAAATATATAAAGAACCGAATTCGTATTCGCGCACCGAGGGTTCCGTACAAGTTTAATCCATTTTTTTACAAATTTATAGTTTTCTGATTTTTCACTGTACTAGTAGTGTCTGTAGGTACTTGTAGTGTGAGTGTACTTGCCAAATTTCAAAGCTCTTGGTAAACGGGAAGTACCCTATAAATTTTGATTCCCTTGAGAGTATCGAAATATACGTTTTTGCGGCATAAACGTACGTATCTTTCTTTTACGTTAACTTTTAAGTTTTATTTATTTCACAGTTTCAAAAGACAAGACCTGTGCGTATACGGTTTTAATTTCAACTCGATACCTCCACGTGTTCCCAAGATAAAGGGTCCTGACAGACAGACAAACGGTTGGGCAACAAAGTGATCCTTTAAGGATTTCGTTTTTTCCTTTGAGGTACGGAACCCATTGAATGACTGATTAATCAACAATGGATAATAGCACAGATAATCAACATAAACAAACTGAAACGATTAGAAATGCGACATTATGTTGTGTTTGGTAGTCTTTATTATTTATTGGTGTCTGGATATATATAATACGTATTCGCAGTAGGTATTTATCATAAATTATTTGGCGGCTTATTATTAAGGTAAAGGCATATTTTGGTCACGTAATTCCTTTTATGCGAGTAATTTGGCGTGTATGTTGAAATTTTTGTCGTCTATGCCTTATTGCCACGGAAACTGACGTTGATTTATTAGGTATTAGATTTGGATGAATCGGATAAGATAACCAATTAATAATTATAAAGCTTCTAGATTAACAAACTATCATTGACGTTATTGTTTAGAAATTTTTCATTCGTCTTCACGTGTGTCAGGCTTGGCAAAAAATAGATATAAATTGACGTATGTATTCTAAAACATTGAAATATACCTTCTAAGACGCACTTCCTAAAACTAATAACTGATTACGTGAAGCCATTCTTGAAACCAGACGAAACAGTAAAAGATTATCTAATGACCAATACGTTTGCTCGAGCTAAGGAGCTTTTACTTGGCGCGTGTTAAGTGCCTTCCTCTGTTGATGTATTCGATTCGATTACGTCAATACAGGCGATTTATCTACCGTCTATCGATACTTAATGTTAATTAGCACTTAAACGATACTGTTTTATAGTAATCAGTAGTCTACTCATGTCTCCTAGACGATAGATGCATAGGTTAGGGGCATCCATTGATATCGTAATATACCTTTTTACTTGATATCTCCAGGTATATTTAAGTAATAAGTATGTACAAATTCATATTCATATATCTACAATAATGAAAATAAAACGTTTATTGGTAGTTTGAACGTAAATTTATTCTGTGTGAGTTAAAACTACGGTAGGCGTATGATGAGCGCGATATGCTTCAATTACATGAAACTTAGCATGAACCTTTATGTAACATACGAGTATATAGAAGCGTTTAAAAAAAAATGGCAACTTCATTAATTTTGTATTTTTTCATAAAAGTTATTTCAACTCAGAATCACGAGCTCTTTCGATCCCAATGGGATAAAAAAACGTCCCAGAGTTTTTCCTATTGTGTTACCCTATATACCTTGTATGGCGGTAAGGAAAAGAAAAATTAATGGACATTTGTGGGACACTTTTTCTCCTCTAATGAAGAAAAGGGCTCGCGATCCAGGCCGCGTAGCTAGCATGCAAATCGCTTACGGTCCGTAGCGATCGAAACGCAACTGTCAATGTTGCACTAATATGGAAGAGTAGGTAATAGAGACACGAAGCGTTTTGTTTTCGATGCGATAGCGATTGTCACCTTGGCTAGGCCGGCTCACTTTGATAGGTAACACAAAAGTGGCAAAAAAGGTCACTTAAAAAACAGGCCAAGTGCGAGTCGGACTCGCACAGGAAGGGTTCCGTACCATTATCTATAAAAACGGTCACCCATCCAAGTACCGACCGCGCCCGACGTTGCTTAACTTCGGTGATTGGATGAGAACCTCGAGATTGGAAAGAAATATTTATTTTATTCTGTTTTTAGTATTTGTTGTTATAGTGGCAACAGAAATACATAATCTGTAGATATTTCAACTGGCTAACTATCACGGTTCATGAGATACAGCCTGGTGACAGACGGACGGACGGACGGACAGCGGAGTCTCAGTAATAGGGTCCCGTTTGACCCTTTGGGTACGGAACCCTAAAAATGGCAAAACAACGCTCATCTGGATGTCTGATACTAGTTTTCGTTGTTAAAACTTGGTATACAGAGAAAATAGTGTGAGTAGAAGTGCATATTCATATCAAATATCATGTTATTTCAGAATTTCGTTTTAAAACTAGAGCGAAACTTTTATTATATTATATATTAACTTTTACTCAACAGCCTCAACTGAACATCGGAGGACCATGTGTCTTGGAATTATATTTACTGTCGGTTAACAGTAACCATTCTCTATAGATCCAAATTGGATCATATGAGGCATGTTTTTCTTTTGAAATCTATTTTTTTATGTTGATAGGGAAAATACTTAATATCATACGCAATCAGTATCAACGATGGTCCAGTGGCTTGTACTTCGGTATAAGCCTTAGACCGGGCAGGGAGCTTTCACTGCCCGACAAAACACATCGATCATAGCTGATGCGAATGCAAACAGGAGACAATAATCTCGTGTCAAATGTTTCTTTGCTTATATAATACCCATTGTTATTCGTGATATATTGGACTTGATGATTTAAGGTTTTTTTATACTGGTGACTGCTGGCAATGAGAAGACAAAGTCTGAACTGACTTAAGTTTTAAGTAGCTATAGAAGTGGAAAAGTTACTTTCTCAGTCAATTGCTTGCGAAACTCTGCAAATTAGAATTATTTATTTAGCTAACTAGTTTTTGGTTTACAATTTAACCTAAAGATTTAATTTGAAGTTCTGCCTGTAAAGTGACTCCACGGTGCTTTTTTAGTCGTGAGAGACAGTCACGAAATTAATAGTTATTTGTGATACATAGACAGAGAGAATACTACTATTGATTTTGTGTTACGCAAGTAGTAGCACACAAAAGATAGGGTTGAGTATAGTTTTCCTGGTGCTTACCGACTGACAACTTGTGTTTGACAGACTATACAGAGTGATCAATCCAAAACGGTCAGTATGGAGAAGTCAGAAACTATTAGAGGAAGCCACATCTGTTCTTAGGAAACATGGCTTCGATTTTATATTTAATAATAATGACATTCAATCTTTTTTTTTATCTCTCATACATTATCGGGAATCGTGACCAGGTTCGATCTTTATATAATCGCGTGTAAATAGTATTTGTTTGCATAATTGATCCTGAAAGTATAAGTAAATATAAAAAAAGATTGAATGTCATTATTATTAAATATAAAATCGAAGCCATGTTTCCTAAGAACAGGTGTGGCTATCTCTCATAGTTTTTTGACTTCTCCATACTAACCGTTTAGGATTGATCACCTGTATATCACAACCTCATTTAAGTGTTACAACTTGACAATAGTGATGGTTTACTTTAAGTTTAAATCAGCATATGTAATGTTATATGAACATTTCAAAACTAAATAGTAATTAAAGAAACTAATATTGAAAATTCCAAATTCTGGAGCAAAGTACATTTTACGGTATTGTAAAACAACGCGACGCAAAATGCGGCTTCTCATAGTGGGTGTTTCCTGTAACACGAGCAAATAATTAAACCACATATTGTACTCCTCAAACGATATCATTTTTGATTACCAAAAATTAAAAATAATAAAATCTTTACATTTTCTCCTTTTCATACAAATTAAATATTATTAGTACGCTAACATCAGCATGTTTGACGTTACTTGTCACGCTTTAAACATAACAAAATGTACAATACATTGCGCCTTAGAAGAATCTTTAAATTGTAATCAAAATCATAAGTACATATTTTTCAAAGTAGATGAACTAATGTTGGTCAGTTTGTAGAGTACAGCCTACAGTTTAATTTATTGCTCCTGTTACAGGAAACACCCGTGACATTTCTCCGTCTTTACATTTGACAAACCTAAATTATCCATCAATAGGTAGTTAGTTATTTTTCCTCATGATTGAATCTTATGTAACCATCATTATTTATTCTACACTTTAAAATAAAAAAGCCTATTAGCGGCTGTGACTTCATTATCGGTTTACAAATGCTCGCTGGTATTTCCCACCAGTGGACAGTGGATGTGCAAAACAACAGCTGGGGTTTCAATCGCGGTTTGACCTTTGCTTTTGTGCGGTTTTCCTATCGACAATGGCCTTTAGATATTGAAAGTACTTTAATACAATAACTTAAGCTAAGAAGAGTACTTATCTTTAAAAAATCAGTTGGTAATTAAGAAGGAAGAATGGCTTTGCGATCTTAGCCGAACGTATTTACGTATATTTTCGATGAAATTTCCATTTCGGGAGAAAACGGTTTCCACTAACTAAATCTTAACAAATCACTTTGATTTTGAAGTCGATCTTCCGCGTAATATATTCTAGGTTTATAGATTTCGTTTTGAAAAAAAATTATATACATATTTTTTATAACATTTTATACGTTTCTTTTATAAAAACTATTAAACAACCAAAACTGACATTTAACGACATGGGAATTTTATAAATAAGTGGTTTCATCGAAATGAAATTTAGATAAAAGTCGAATTGTTTCACAATCAAATTGAAAAATTTAAAATTACGCGACAACAAAGCGAAATCTCATAACACTAAGCAAGGAACCCCTCACAAAACTCAATTTCTTCCGAACACGAGCATAAAGAATGGAACTATTCAAGCCAATACGATCGCCTGGAAACTAAATACCATTCGAAATAGCATGTATCTGCAACGAAACATTTCAATTTCCTGAGAAGTTATCGACTCGCGTAGCTTTTATTTGGTTTGCGTTTCAACTTTAAGTACTTACTGTATTATTGAGGTGCAATTTATACATGCTTTGCTACTTCATTTGACCAGTAGGTACGAATATTGTAGCTTAGAGCGAAATACAGATATACTAATTTTTATGTGACGATGTTACAGCCGAACTTTCAAATTTTGGAACAGGACAGAGCAGACCAATTTGCAAGACGATTATCGGCCTGATTTGAAGAATGAGATACGATAACGATAAATTCTGGTTTAGATAAGTTCTCATTTAGATATCGTTTGTATGTCGTATAATTGACAGAAGCAGCTCGATTCAGGCAACTAATGTCACTTTGACGTTACAAATATCGTATTGGGATCACAGCGGAATGGAAATAAATGTCAATTTTGACATTTCGTTTGGTTATCGATCTTTTAAAGATCTTAAACGTGTGTTAATCGAATCTGCAGCTGGGTTCTGAGATGGTTTGTGACCAGATTAGCCATATGGCCTCTGCATCTGATAATTTCACAATGTATTCTAAAAAAATAGTTAAATTCTCTTGTAAATAGTTTTGTTCATGTATAAATTCTAAGTAAATTCTAATCTTGCCTAATGAATCCTTACTAATGAAGACGTTTAGCAATGTTTACTTTATCTTTGAATAATTGGCAATGAACATTAAGAGCCAGATCTTGACTAACTCTAATAAATATGAATATAGCAAGGTATAAAAAAAACAAACAAAAGCCCTGAATCTAATTTTCTTCAATAGTAGTACCTACTTCAGCAATGAGTTATATTCATTGACGTGTAACCTAATCGGCAAGAGTGTAGAATTGGCAGCGTTTTTTATCCACTCGAATAGGTATATAAGAGAACAAAACGAAATAGATTTAGCTTAATTGGAAAACTGACGATGAAGGTTACGCAAATGTGTAAATTTCCTTTCAAATTGCGCTTTGTACTACGCAGCAGTCTGGTGCGTCGAAATGTTTGCACTCGGGCGACTAGAGGTCACTTTAACCTGTCTGACCTTTCGCTATCTTTTTCTCGCATTAAAGAGGACCTAGCAATCATTGACAATACCAAAGTAGGCTAGCCTGTATTAGATCAGCAGTGGAGTAAGCGGGAAAGCAACTAAAGTTGCGAAGATTGAACGGGTAAAGTTAAAACTTATAGATTTTTTCACGTGTTCTTATGATTCATAAGAGATCATTCAGAGTTAATTTCTTCTGAGTCGTGATTCCAGCAGTTAATTATTTTGATGGCCGTACCAATATCTTTCTGTCCGTCGGCGTAGAGTGTTTCTTCAAGTCTATTAATATTTTGATCTGATATTTGGTCGGAGCATCGCGCTAAAGTACCCCATCAAGGTCATAGATATATAGGTAGGTACATTGCCAAAGATGAAAAACGATCTTAAATACTTTACGACCTTTTTAAAAATTGAAATTGAAAAAGGGTTTATTCTTAAGACAATAAGTATTTATTATTATTGACTTTGGTAACATAAACAAAGTTTTCATTTCGATTTCGGTTACATGTTTTTATTTAACCTTGAGTGTATCCATGTTCTAAATCTGTATTAATCTCATATCTTAAAACAATTGAAAGAAATTTGCGTTGTACGTATATTGAGAAAAATATTGTACGCGTTTATTTAAGTTATCAATTATTACAATGCAGTAAACATGACACGAAAGATAATTCCGAAGCTAACCTCAACAATCCGTAATAATTCGTGTTTAGTCATTAAACTAATTTATGAGTGGGCGTCTAAGACGCTCGGTATAAATAGTCGGTGAATCAACAAGCTCCGATAAACGCGCATCAGACACAAAGGCGGCTTTGGCATTATCTTACAAACTTTCGACGTTTTGACAGAGAATTATAAACTTTTTCTATGTGACTTGTTGCCAGATATGACAACGCATTAAGGCTAGTCATATAGGGTACATTAGTATGGCAAGTCCAACATCACTACTTAAATATTATAATAGGACATTATTGTGTATATATTCTATGTGCCTATGTATGTGTATGTGTTGTAATTTTAACTTTTTGACAAAAAATAACAACCTCTTCTTTGAACAGATTTTTTGTCAAATGAAAGGCTCTTT
The DNA here is from genome assembly GCF_033807575.1 of Cydia pomonella. Lineage (NCBI taxonomy): Eukaryota > Metazoa > Arthropoda > Insecta > Lepidoptera > Tortricidae > Cydia > Cydia pomonella. The sequence goes on along the minus strand of NC_084717.1, from coordinate 8,409,883 downwards.
TCGGGTTAAGGGACAAAACAAACGCAATACGACTAATTGTAAACAAGTGGAAACTAATTCAAAATTCATTATTGCGTTGTGCGTTAGTGAAAGCGGGCGCGGGCGTTCGGTCAAAATTCTAGTATAACTCAGCTTTTGACACATTCTTAACATTAATTAGAATAACTAAAAATCGAAACCTATGAAGGAAATACATACAGCCCCAAATACATAATAAAAAACTGCATTACTAATAATAAGAATAAGTTTTTTTTTGTCCACACCACCTACACAGTGATAGTTGATAGATGATCTGTACAAAAAATGGTATGAACATCTGCCCATTGTGAATATACACTATAGTTATTAATCATTACATTAACGAAGATAACATTTTAAGTAGAGTTGGAAAAAAATAAAGGTTCTCTAAGTGTGAGCTGCTTGTAAAACACAATCTGTTAGTCGGTTGTCAATAAAGAAAAATCTTAATTTTTATCTGTCTATTTTATCTTCGCGCTTTATTTTTCAACCGACCAAAGGGATCCATTTTGTCACAAAATATCACAAAAGTGTCATTCGTTTATCGACAAAAAATGAGAAGACGACAATGTAAACAATAAGCAAAGGGTAACGCAACAAGTCGCGAGCGCGATCGCTACCTCTTCCGCTCTTTATGAGCTTGCGGCCCCATAAACCCTCCCCTCTTACAAGATTCCATAGCCCTGATCTATAAGTACATTGTTCCTTGTTTATTCTACGCTTGCAACCAACATTGCAACATGACCTGTGAAGGTCAAAACCTGCCAAAAACATTGCACAGCCATGTTTACTAAACCCACGTCATCACTTACTACGTCATAAGGCATACAAACAAATACAATAAGTATTGTACCATGAGCGTAGGCGAGCGCGTCCGCTGCGCTCTGCTGCGGGTAGAGCTGGTCGGTCAGCGGTGGCAGATCGGCGATCATGTTGTATTGGTTGTACTTGTACTGCACCCTGCGACTCGACGCGGCGCCGAGCGGTGCGCAGTTGCGACTGGCGCGCAAATCGCAGCGGAGGGATGGGGCGGCCGGACGCATGCGCCCAGAAAAAGCGGGAAGGAGTTTCTAGAAGCGACTTCCGCAAACATATTACGCGAGCTCTTTAGGCGTTAGGCGTATCCCTGCCGTTCTAGACTTGGTGCATCCTAAGTCTGTGGGACTTGGGTGCAATATTGAGAAAGTTGATGCGCAATAATATTACTGCGTAGTTAAGATTTATGTTATTACGTTGTAGAATGTAGGTGGCTGGTTTTATACAATAATTTGTCCAAATTATGTAATCTTGGGGTGCAATTCCATATTGGATGTTAGAGCTTGTGACCGCTTCTCCATACAAACGTAATCTCAATTTTTCTCCCTGGATATTGACATTATAGCCAATATTTTTACAAAATGTATTGTATATTGTATATTAACCATAGTATTGGTGTGTTTGGCTTTTTTTTAAGAAATAAAAAAATAATAATTAAAAGCTCCTAACTCTTATACTAATAATTTCATAATCGAAATAAAAAAATCAAACGAAGGGGCATAGGTGTGGTTATATTATAATAGACATACAATTGCGTGTAAATATTGTTATAATTAATTTATTTATTTAATCTTTATTGCACAAAAGAAAAAAAATCTTCCAGTACAAAAGGCGGACTTAATGCAATGAGGCATTCTCTACCAGTCAACCTTAATGTGTTATTAAAATTTCCATTTAATTCCAGTCAGTCCCTTTTCTAGAGGAAAATGGGGGCTATATTTGTATGGAAGAGGGGTTATGTGACTTCGTTCCCTTCATTCTTAAGTCATATCAAATAGCAATATTTGACAGAGTTATCGCCTTTATAGGTAAGTGACAACATTACGGCCAAATCACGAAGTCATTTAAATAAACTTTATTTAGTTATTTTGATTTGTATGGTATGAAAATATAATTACCTATACATAACTGTACCCATATAACATAAAATTGTAATAGGAACAGCAATACTATTCGCTTAGCACCATTGCATACAAACTTCTATGCAGGGGGGGCTCACTATTCTCTGCAGCTGACTGTACTATAATAGCATTTCAAAAAATATATATATATTCATAAAAAGCCTTAGATAGAGCCTGTTTCACAATGTCCAAGTAAAGGCCTAAATAAGCTACTTGCCAATTATCTGACGAATAAAGTCATCGTTGGTGTTTCACAACCTTCAAATAAGCTTAACTGGTAACCTATACAATTTCAAGTAGTTTTATCTGGCAATTATTTTTTTTGTTAATTAGCTAACAAATACTTTACTTGGACATTCTAAAACAAGCCTGAGGGCACTAATTTTGATTACAACACTGATTTAAACTTTCACGATTCTTACACATCATTAACTTATAGAAACGGTTTCTATGAGTTAATACTAATTTTTATTATTAAAAAAATCCTTAAAACCCTGGTAGCACAAAAAGTATCTAAAAAAGAGAATGTTTTAATTGTGTACATATTAAGACGATTAACTATTTTAGAAACCCTGATACACGATATTGTGTTAATAGCTCAATTATAATTTATAAACGCTAAACATCAATTCAGAATGTTTATTAGCTGTGGCCAATATGCGGGGCGATCGCGACCACAATTAACTGTTGATTGTAATGTCAATTATTCTCATTTTCACATTGAATAAACATTTCAATTAACAGATTTAATTCGATTCTAATTATAGGCACATTTCTGTATTAAATTTTGTTCCCGAGAACTCTATTTATCACTGAAATTCCAATAATAAGCCAAAAAGCGTATACGTCATTGTGAAGCTGGCAACTGAATGGATATATGAATTTCCTTGATATATTGCGTTGCTCTTATTGCAGCAAAACTGACATATACAATTCTAAGATATATTGGTCGCGTCAATGCGGCAACACTATCATAACATCGAAACAGAAACGCTGGTGCAGTCGTCATCTGTATGTCACTTTTAGAATACCAGCAATAATTGCGAAGTAGTATACTTACTACCCGTCTTACTTAGGCCCGTCACGAGTTGCCATTTTCAAGATAAAGAATCGGACTTGTCCCGGTCGCAAAGTCGCCTTAATTCCTTCATATGGAACTAAATGTCATGAAGTGATGAACGTCAAGACAATGTCGCCCGACCCTTGCCTGCTTCCATCCCCGCCCCGGACTGTAAAAATTATGTAGTAAAAGGTCACCCATATCTTCTCACATTCTATAAACAACGACATACTGTCAGCCAATCTCAGCCTTACGATCTTAAGGAATTACTGATAAAAGCTGAATTAAGAGTCAACTCGACCCGAGTAGTGATGGGCAGCTTGTAAGTTTCCAAAGTGAAACTACTGAAACGTACACTAAAATTACATGTGAGTTTCTGTAAGTTGCAAATGGATAATTTCGCTTATCTTTTTTGTAATTTTTCTTGGTTTTCGAGTTTTTAGCGAACAGACAGATAAACGCGGCGGGGCGACTTTGTTTATAATATGTTTAGATATAGAATTCGTTAAAGCTCTGCCTGCATTCTTGACCCAAAACTATTCCCAATTTTTTTTATCGGAATTAACAGCATGCTAAATAGAATGAAATATCAAGCGGAGTCTATAATGCTCAATAAAACATTACTAATATTATGGTTTAATAGAAATTTCATGTATGAGAGATTAAAATGAATTCATGTAGGTGTATATGTTTAATATGCAAAGCAAAACAAATAGCCGATCTGCTTAAAAAAATGAAATAAAGGAAAAACCCGCGTAACGTGGTCTTGAACTTGCGTCCATTGTACAGTCAGCATTAAGTGTAGCGGATCAAATAACGTTTCATAAGTATGAAACGCAAAATGCATATTACAGAATGGTAGCATTCTGTAATAGCTTAACAAAAAGTGTCGTCTTTAATATAGAACAACTAAGACTGTAAAAGATATAGGTACTTTTGAGCGCGAATTTTAACAATTTATCTATATTTGGAAAAGTTATCCGGAATATCAGATACTTTTGGCGCACTGTTTCATCCGCTACTTTTGATGCTGACTGTATAACAACCGGCTACGATGACCCCTTTTGCCACTGATTTTTTTTTTTTTTTTTTATTTATTAAAGTTCCAATTAGTTTTAAAAAAGATTCGCAGAGTTTCATGTTTACTTACTGCTAAAGTCATGAATGGCTTAATTACAGCAAGGGTTCGGACTTATTAAACTAATTTATATAACAAAGCAAATATATGTTTACAAAATATAGTCGTAATTATTTGATATGAAATAATGTTTAACTTTTTTAATTGATTTAGAGTTAGATAGGTATAAATCTTGTATGTGTTTCGGAAGGCTATTTATTATTTTCGTAAGTATGAAATTATTAGTTCTCGTTCCGTATACATTATTATATGATGGTAGTATGAATCTAGGTGCATTAGGGATACTTCTTAATCTATTGTTTCTGTGATATTCATTTAATTTATCTATGTGTAGGTGTTCTTCTTTAAGAATGGACAATTTAACTATATTTTGTACGGGAAGCAACTTACAGTGTTCAAAGAGGTTTGAGTAGTTATTGTTACATGCTACATTTATATTTTTCGGAACTATTGTTTTTAGAATAGTTCTCTGTAGGTTGTAGATATTAGAAAGATTAGTTTTATACGATCGTCCGTAGCTGCTGATACCGTACCGTATTACCGATTCAGCCAGAGCTAGGTATAACATTCTCAATGTGTTGTACGGTAATTTATGTTTCAGAATAGTTAGACGTCCCAATACTGATCTAAGTTTATTACTTACGTGTTCAATATGCGGTTGCCAATTAAATCTACAGTCAATTAAAAGACCAATGTACATATGTTCCTCTACAAAATCGATAGAAGGGCAGTCACAATTATCGCATTGCAAGTGGAGACAGCTATGTACGTGTGCTTTTATAGCGGGGTTGTGTATTGATTTATTTTGAGAAGAACATATGTGCATAGCCTTCGTTTTATTTGCATTTAGGACTAGCCCTACGTCATGCGACCATTTACACAAGGTGTCGAATATATCCTGTATTTTACGTTCGGCAGTCTTTAAGTCCCTATCCGAGACTACTATGCAAGTGTCGTCTGCAAATTGATAAACATAGTCCTCTCCAACTGTATTGCACATGTCATTGACATACAAAAGGTATTCGGTCGGGCCAATTATTGACCCCTGTGCCGTTCCCTTCGATGTTTTTAACATGTCACTATATGAATTTCCTAGTCTTACTGCGGTATACCGGTTGCTGTGGTAGCTTTTAAACCATTCTAGTAGGGGGCCCTGTATGCCATTCTGTTCGAGTTTCATATATAGCGTATTATGCATTAATAAATCGAAAGCTTTACTGAAGTCGATGAAAATAACTATTACATGCCGTTTCATATTTAAATGTCCGTTTATCTCATTACTGAATTGGCTTAGTAACTGAGTGGTACTTTTGTTTCTTTGAAAACCGTATTGTTTTTTATTTATTATGTTATTATCTTGTAAAAACGAATTAACTTTGTCTCCTATATAGCGCTCTATTATTTTGTCAATACTTGAAAGAATTGTAATGGGTCTGTAGTTGTTATAATCATTTTTTGATCCTTTTTTATATACCGGCCGAATCGTACCTATTTTTAATGGATTGGGGTAAATACAAGTAGCTATGGATGTATTAATTAAATGCGTAATCAAGGGGGCAATTTCATTAGTAATATATTTTAAGTCTACGGCGCGAACTCTGTCATATCCCGGGCTTTTGTTTTTATTAAGTTTATTTATGATTTTTTTTGTAGTTTCGTTTGATATTTTTTCTAGTCGCATGGCTATATTTGGTTTATTGCAGTAAGTTGACTCATTTAATAGCGGCTTATTGCACGTTTGTGTAATGGATTCTACGTTTCGCTGAAATTCTTTGGCAAAATTACTTGACAATTCTTTTTCATGGCACTTAAATGCACGTAAGACCGTTTCCTCAATTGATTGGCTCATATTGCCACACAATGTATTAACTATCTCCCATACCGCTCTAGTGTTTTTAAAATTGTCGCTTATTTTGTTATAATAAAATCGGTTTTTAATTTTATTTATGTATTTGTTAGTGTTATTTCGATATTTATTATATATAAGTCTATTTTTTAAGTTTTTGGGATCGAGTTTCCAAATATCAAAGAGTTCGTTCCGTCTTTTACACATGAATTTAATTTTGCTGTTCGCCCATTCGCATGATTTTCTTATATAGCCACGGTTTGATTTAATTACTATTTCGCATTCGTTATATATACGCTTAAACTGATTAACAATAAAATCTACCACCTGTTCCGGGCATTCATAAACGAGTCCGGCATTCCAATTAACCGATTTTATCAATGATAACACACGTCGATTGTCTATGGCTGTGTGCGTGCGCCGCTCCTGCAGCGGTAAGACTCGGGGCGGCGCGCGCACACACGCGCATCCTATTATATAATGATCAGCTGGAGCAGTATGTACTACACCGGTCTGCGCCTGAGTTCCGCACACACTACGTATAAATACGTGGTCAATGCAAGAACTACTTATGTTATTACCTTTTTTTTCTACCCGTGTATATTGGGTTATACCGCAAACCATACCCAATTCACTCATTTTATTTAAATAGTTGGTACAAATATTATTTTGTAATTTTATGTTGATATTAATATCACCTGTATAAAGCAAGTCGGTATTTTTATCAAAGCTATCCAACACAGCATGTACTTCCCGCACAAAACAGGTTTTGTCGGTGTCCGGTGGCCTATATACGGCACATATGTTTATTTTATAATCACGATTTATATGAAGGCAACCAACTAATGACTCGAAGTATTGGGTGTGTATTTGTTTTTGTTCAAAAAAATATTTGTTATGTACATACAAGATTATACCCCCACCCCTTCTTTTACATCTTAACTTTGAATATATAGTGTAGTTAGGAATGGTATATAAGGAAATACAATCATTATGAATATTTACTTCAGTTAATGCTATTACGTCTACATTACGATTGCTGTTATTTAATAAGTATTCTAGGTATGCAAAGTTTAGTATTAAGGACCGTATATTAACGTGAAGGAAAACTATAAGGTTACGTGCTGGTGTAAGTGAGTCAATGTACTCATTCCAGGTTTTGAAGCTACTTTCGAGGATACTATTTTCATCTGACATCAAATAAGAGTGTTGATATTTATTTATGCCGATATTTATGTGTATCTACTAATGAAAGAAAAAATAAAAATAAATAAAAACATACCAGCGTTTCAGCCATTCACCTTAAGTAATTTCTCCACGTCATGTTCGGATCTTATTGTTTGGATCCGGGCCTGATCGTGCTTTCTTACAAGTACATTGCCTCCTTTACACCACACATATTTGTATTTATCGTCTTTTTTGAGCTCGCTTTTAGCTTTCCACAAAAGAAATGCCGTTGCCGGTGTGAGTGCCTCGCGTAGGAAGATCCTGGATTCCTCTGGATGGCCAAGGTCGTGCCCCGTGATGGTTCTGGTCCTCGCCGTTGTAAGCCAGCAGTCGCGCTGGCCGGCCTTCAAGGTCACGATGATGGATGCGGGGCCTCGTTGTAGCGCCGCCGGTGCTCGGCGTTCCTTTCTGTAAGCGCCCGTGACGTCATCACAATTTACTTGGAGTACTTGTGCGATTTTTTTTGCGATCTCTGTAGTGTTTTCGTTTTCCTTCTTCTCCACTCCGCATATTTCTATTTTACTTTCTAACTGTGTTTGTTCAATTTGGTTTAATTTTTGTTCCATAGAATTGCATTTTAGTTGTATATTGGTGTATTTATTTTGCAGGTCTTTATTTTGGTTTTCCATAGATTTCACTTTCACTTCGTAGTCATCGAGTTTTTTTTGGTAATCGTCTATTTTATCCGAGTAGTATTTGAGGGTACGCTGAATTTCGTCTTTTATGGCGTCACGAATGTCGCTACGCAGCTGTCTCAAAAAGTCCTCACTACAACTGTCTTTCATAAGGATGACTTGCTCAGTGTCCGTGTTGTCGTCGTCCTCTGGATCGGGAAGAATTGCAGATATGCGCTTGTTTTTGTACTGCGGATTGCATGTTTTGCATTTCCATTCTACCGCCTCCGTGCCGCAAAGTGCATTTAGTTGTTCGGTCGTTATAGGGATACATGAAGCATGCATCCACTTTCCACACTTTCCACACTGCAATCCTGGACATTTCTTTGTGACGTTTTTGCCACATTTGGTACTGCAACACTTCACCATTTTAACTCAAAAAAAAAGACTAAATATTTTGCTCTGATCGTAATTAGCACGCGCGCAGTGAGTGATCGATGCGTACACCGCGGATGCGTTGACCGAACTGTCACATAATATCGAATTTTCCGATCACATCCGTTCTACTGACGTCAGGAATAGCGGAAAGGTTACATGAAATTTAAGTAAAATTTATTCGATAACTTTCTATCAGAAACATTTTCTGTCAATTATGTAATTTACAACAGTTGAAATATGTCACCGTTAAGGAAATATGGAAAATGTTTCAGAAATTGCCCATCGCTAGACCCGAGGGCTCTCTTTACGCATCCGTAGTCGATAAGGATTTCGGCATGTCCATCCATCTGCAGTTTAGCTCCGAGAATCTTTTTAGTATGTACCAGAATATTTTAAAATTTTATATGTAGGAGGATATGTCGCAAATTTATGAAAGCTCGTAACTTTTAGTAGGTACATGAAGTCTTTCTCTAAAGGAGTTATTGTAAAAGAAGCTTCCTTGTACAATCGCAGGCTTTCATAAAACTCGCCTTAGGTCATAAAACGGCCGTTCCTAACTACGCAAGCACAAATTGGTTTCTCTGGCCAGGTGCACAAAATTTTGGTTGAAAATAATATACCTACTGAGAGCAAATAAGGATATTCCCATGAGGGTCATAAAGTAGGGCAGATTGTTTCAACTATCCGATGGTACGGTCACGTCTGAAAATATCGATACGAAAAAAGTGCCAAAAATATGTATACACGACTTTATTGCACATATATTAATGTATTGTATACGTATAACGGTACGGGTTTCATTGGATACCAAACAGTTCAATACACCTACAACGTCAGCACATTCGACCTACGCTCTACACGAATTACATCCAGATAACATCTGAATTAAGCTTCAAGTCGAGGGTTTTTATCCCTATGATGTCTTGGCTCTTGAAGGTCGTTTTGCATGACCGAGATCACTGATATGGCCCTAATATAAATGTAGTGGCTCTTTTACGAGCACTCAACGGCCCGGCTTCGGAGATAATTTGCCTTGACGTGTGATAAAATCGCTAGGTCCTTGTTTTGTGCGCAATGTGTTTATTTCTAACAGTGGTTTTAACCGTTGATGTAAAATTATGAAAAAGGTAAATGAGGAAAAATTCGTCAATTTTCTAACTATACCTACGAAAGGTTCTCTAGTAGAGATCGTTAATTAATCGATATTTAGAGATGTTTGGGCTGTACCCGTATGCCGTCTCGCCTTTCTGTATCTGATGTTGTTATATTTTGAGGTGTGTAATATTAAGAATTATTACGTAATAGGCATGGTGACTTAATAGCTATGGTAATTTTTGTAACTAACCTTTATTTTCGTTCGCGTCAAAGAAATGATAAAAAATAAAATCTGTTCTAACAAATTACTAGCATTCGATGATCAAAGGAAATAATCCGTCAAAAGTGGCAGCAACTGGAAACAAAAAATACTTAGTCATTAGAAACATATTTATACACTTTTAAAATTTTAATTTATTCTCAAATATGATCCTTTTAACATTTATTTTATGAAATGGATGCTAAGATGACTACCTTTAAGATGAGTTCAAGTATAAGTAACTACACTTTTGTGAGAGCTTTTGGTAAAATCACATTCCAATCTTAATAAAATTCTTTGTTTTTGCATAAATAGTAATGGGTAACTACAAGATAGATCTGACCAAGATAAGTTGGCAGCGATTTTGACAGGCCAGGCAGTATAAACGTTATTTTAAAGGTCAAACTTCTAATTATGACGTTTACTTAACACTTGCACAGGGCGGGCTATTAAAATGACTGCCAAGTTATCTTGGTATGACTCTATGCAATAATTTAAATAAGCGTAACATTCAATTTTAGATTACATGCTAATATTCTTCATCGTCCTCGCGTTGTTCCGCATCTCATGGAAGCCTGGGGTCCGCTTGACAACTAATCCCCAGAATTGGCATAGGCACTAGTTTTTACGAAAGCGACTGCCACCTGACCTTTCAACCCAGAGGGTAAACAAGGCCTTATTGGGATTAATCCGGTTTCCTCACGATGTTTTCCTTCACCGAAAAGCGACTGGTAAATATCAAATGATATTTCGTACATAAATTTCGAAAAACTCATTGGCACGACCCGGGGTTTGAACCTGCCACCACCGGATTGAAAGTTCGTACGCTCTTACCGCTAGGCCACCAGCGCTTCGGATTAGGAGCTTATCTATAATGCCATAATAAACCTCTGATTGTGCAATTTCCTGCCTATTATCGCTGCAATACCTCTAGAACTAGAAGCCTCAATTCAGGTTAACATCATCGACCCAATTCAAGCAAATTTGGCCAATCGGGCCTAATCAGAGCTGCCCTGACATTTACGCGACAGACTACCATGATTTAATTGGCACTCAATAGGCTGTTGCACTACATAGTCCTAATCAATATAGATACCCATTTTACTTGTGCTCCGTAAATGAACCATTCGGAGCTAAGTATAAGGAGCTCAGTAAGCTTAGCCATAGAACTTATAATTATTAAGTAAGGAAACTCATCTACGGAGTGAACGCTCTAAGCTTACTAGTACTTATTTTTCTTATGCTTGGAGGTAAAATCCATTTCTGTTCAATGGAATAAAGACTAGCTTTTAGTTGCTTTCGAACAAGCATTTAAGAACATCCCATAACTATGAGCAGTTCAACTCTATAAATATTTAATCAATGAATGCATTACAACTTTTTAAAGGTTTAATTTCAATTGCGACAACATTGAGGTGCCGCATTGCTATAGGCTGCCTTAACGCGGTTCAACTTATCTAGGAAATCGACATTGACATTTCCTGCGGCAATACGGCCAGAAAATGTCATTTTATCAATAAGTTTTTGGCAAAAAATTCATATTTGGTACAAGCTTTTATCGTTGACTGTACTTTTTTCACAGGCAACTAATACTCATCGAGACAATTCTAAAACACCCCAAACACAATTACGTTGCGTTGTTTTATCACAGAGTATGGCTACCTCTTGTCTCCATCATCAGATCAGCTATATGGTACCATAATATTGCATTGTCATCCGACTTACATAATTATGTATGCAAATTTTCAGCTTCATCGGAAACCGGGAAGTGGGTCAACTTGCAAGATTTGTCCAATAAGTATGTATTGGCAAGTAACAGGGCAAGTTAAATAAAAGCTTGTAATAACATTGATATTTAGGCGATATAATGATGATAATTACTAGATCCACCAAGCAATCACTAACCTACCTCATAACAAACTTCCATGCTTAATTTCAAAACGGCATTCCGTTGAAACAATTTTCACCACAAATTATTTATTATGAACCACTGTCAATGAAATACTCTGCAACAGAAGCCTTTATAAACCATTGTGGAGTTTAAGCGATATTTTAAGTAGTGACCCAACCCAACGAAGTGGGACGAGCTGATGGCTTTATCGCCTATGCAGCAATATAATATTAAGGGACGGACCGGAACTTGGCTTTTTGTCAATTTCCTGTATGTCCTCGTAACGCCGAAAGGCATATCAAGGCCTTCTATATTTCATCAGTAACTAACCTTTTTGATATTGTAACTGAACTCATATAATACACAAGAACAATGTTAATAATGTGCTATCCATATTTAATATTAATTTAAACGTAAGATTTAAACGTATTTATTAGTATATTAGAACGTAGAGAAATGGCTGTTGTCTGGTCCAGCAAATCTCGCTTGCGATAGAACGTGGAAATGCCGCTAGTATTTTTGCTACCTTTGGAGTTGAACCAGCTTAGGTGATAGCCGGAATGGGGTATACGTCTATACGATAAGTAGTTTAATTTTATTGTGTTTTATTTCTATTTTAGTTTTTATATCTGGTTATACATTTCTAATTGTTTGTTTGTCTCACTTACGGTGCTCAGACTTGGTCTTTGACAGAAGCTCAGAAGTCCAAACTCGGGGTTTGCCAGAGAGCTATGGAGCGCAGCATATTAGGTGTTAAACTAAGGGATCGCATCCGGAACACCACGCTGCGCTCTAAAACTCAGATTACAGATGTAGCTCGAAAATCGGCCAAGTTAAAGTGGGACTGGGCTGGGCATGTCTGCCGCATGCCGAATGACTTATGGGCCAAGATAACCACGGATTGGGTGCCCCACGAGTCAAACCGGGGATCTGGCAGGCCTCGTCGGTGATGGCGGGATAGCTTAGACTCCTTTTTGAGGGACTGGCCGGTCGTAGCTCAAAACAGGGATGAGTGCAAGAAGAGGGGGGAGGCCTTTGCCCAGCAGTGGGACACAATGGGCTCGTTATAATAATAATATTGTTTAAATGTCTGTAAAAAAATAATGATTGAGAATGATGAGTTTCATTATTAATGAGCATAAAAACTTATAATATATGCTTGCCCTTAATTTATTTAAAGGTCCACTTAAATACCGACAGGATTATGTTGAGAAATCATGAACGCAATAAACAGGATAGGGATATTAATTTCCCAGAGGCTAAAGTTAGTGGGTCTGTTTGTTTGTTGTCACGGAGACTGTAATCCCTACTTGAGAAACTCTGTTATTTCAAGTACTGAAATCTGGAGACTGCAACAATTTGTAGAAGCGGGGCTTTGATATTCTTGTTAATTATTTTGAGCATCTGTCATCTTGACCAGTCCTAGGTTATTATTATGAGCATTTGATTACTTAATGGTAACTTTTGTATTTGGTCGGTTAGACCCATCAAGCTTTTTTGTTGTGCATTTATTTTTATTCTACGTTGTCTTTTAATGACAAGCATGACAAGGACTGGTTAGAGAACCTTAGGCAGAAAAGACTCCGCGCTGCTAGACCTCCTCCCTTGGACTCTCGTCATGTTTGTGATTGCTGTGGCAGAAGATGCCGCTCTGGTATTGGACTCTTCAGTCATCGCAGACGTTGCAATCAACCTCCCCGCAACACCTGATTTTACCCGACGCTGCAACAATCATCTGCTATAGATGTGGTGGCCAATTCTTATTCTTCCGTCTTTTAATGGATCTTTTTTCAATGTTTCCTAATTTTTATTTTCCCTATTTCTTCGTTTCTCCTTCACTGATTTGTCGTTATAACTAATCGTTTACAATAATTGTATAATAAAAGTAATAATTTTGAGCTCCATAATTCGCTTTAAACGCTCACATGATAAATGTAGGCAATGAAAAACAGCCAGAGTTCTAACAAATTACTTACTAAATGCAAACGGGTGCGGCCGACGATAAGATCTGCCTTACCTGTAAAGAACAAACATATGTAAACATTTAACAAAATCTTAACGGAGGTAACGAACTATGGCGGAGAATTTACATAAAAGTAAATGTTTGTACAAAACAACGGGCTCTATATTCTCTATGGTTGCGCGAGTGCGCGTGAGTGTTGATACTCATCAGTCGTTAGTAGGCAGTGCCAGGAGTCAGGTTATAACTCATGTCATGTGTTATATGATTTCTAAATCCGTCAAACGAATTGATACCGATTGCGTTACTGCAAGGAAATGTCAATTATCCAGGAACACATTTCCTGCAGTAACGCTACAGCAGTAATACAAACAGCAATCCGGCAGAAACATCAAAAATGCCTGCATAAATTAGCTGCACAGCTACGCTGTAGTAACATTGGTTTGTCTAAATCCGAATGTAATCTTAATATTTGGTTTCCTCATAAACAGTAAGTAAATCTGTGCAATTGTGAAAGCGCTGATGACCTACCGGTGAAGCGGGCTTGCAATCCGGAAGTCGCAGGATCAAACCCCGGCTCGTACCAATGAGTTTTTTGGAACTCATGTACAGTCGCTTTTCAGTGAGACAAATCCCAATACTTTCTAGTCTTACAGGGTTGGAAGGTCAGATGGCAGTCGCTTTTGTAAAAACTAGTGCCTATACTATACGCCAATTCCTGGGATTCATTGCCAAGCGGACACCAGGCTCCCATGAGCCATGGCAAGAAGAAGAAATATGTGCATTTGTGCAATGATTTAAAAAAAGGTCTGAGTAAACCAAAAGCGCATTTATACTGGTCTACTAGAGCCACCGCCATGCTTTTGCTCGATGAGCGTTTGGAATGCACTTCTGATAGCTATCATGAAATGGAACCGAGTTTCGAAATAAAGGATACAGCAGTTCACTAATTGCGTTATGAGGCTGATAGTAGTCGCCGTCAGAAATTGGTTTGGTATTCGAGGAGTATATTAAAAAACTGTCATTTCATGTAAAAAATTAAACAGAATTTACAAAAAGTATAAGCATCTACAAATCATAATAAGGGTGTCAAATTGTCAACACACTAGGTCGTTACTTACCTTTTCTTTTCTTTAGATGCTAAATGCAATATCTCGATATTTAATGTAACTTCTACTCGAACTACGTCAAATTTCATATTATTTCGGAATGTCTTTTTAAAATGAGAGCATAATTTCGATTGTATGGCGGCGTCTTGATGCGTGTGACTCATAAGTGAAGCTGCAAATTCATATGTCACTCACTATCAAAGTTGCTCTAGTTAGCAAGATATTTGTGACATGATAATGTGCCACGCGGCTCATAATCATGTTAATTAGATAAGGGCCAAAACTGTTGTTAAGTGACACATGTTTGTCCATTCAATACACTTATATTTGTCCGTAAAATACTGGTACAGTCAGCATCAATAGTAGCGGATGAAATAACGCTCCAAAAGAATTCGGGATAACTTTTCCAAATATAGATAAATCTCTAAAATTCACGTCCAAAAGTATATTCTTTTACAGTCTACATTTTTATACATTTAGAATCACAACTTTTGATGCTAACTGTACTACCTTTATGCGGTAAAATTGATCGCAAACACATGGCACGTAGATACAATAACACAGACAGTTAATGACCAAAAGAATCTGAAACGAATTTGTTAACAGTAAAATTGTCGGGTCTTGTACCTTTTAGCATAGCACATCTACACGTATTATGTGTTGACATTTAATACCAATAAAATGGTATTTTACGCTTCTGCTAAATTATAATATTTTTAAGCTAACCAATACAATTAAAAAAAACAAGAACTAAGTCAATCTAGATATAGTTATATTTTTTTATTCCAAAAATCATTTGACCACCTTCCAGAACTTTATTTTCGCATGATTGCATAAATATTATTTATTTATTAATAATATTTACCTATTTTTTGCATAAATATATTTGCAGAGAGAGTTGTAATCTGGCAGTGGGTATATTCGAAACTTCAAAAAATGCTTGAAACTTTAGCTTGCTACATTTGAAACAATAGTACATTGTGTAAACAAGAATTTACGAACGAGTGTGAATTGAAGTCCGAAGCTGAAGGCGATGGCTTTTCCTGTACCGCCTGTGGCACACACAAAGTTTTTTGTTACACTTGTGAGGATTTTTTTATGTTAAAAATTAGTTAGAAGTTTTGTTCTGCCTAGTTTCGGACGTGCGTTACAGCCCTAGGCCGACATATATACGAACCGCAACGCATAAGCAAGTGTGATGAAAACATACATTACAGCCCTTGTTCGCAAATTAGGATTTATGAACCGCATCGCCTACGATAACACCTTTTACTAGCAAGTGTGATGAAAGTAATCACAATACATAATAGTAGTAAAGTATAAACTTGTATAAAAGTATTTTCTTTAAAAAAACATACGTTTTATTTATAAAGCTTTCGCGCTTTCGGAAACCGTTAATAAATGAAAAATTCCGTATTTTTCGACTCGCCGTCGCCGTGTTGTTCAAACTTCGTAGTCGGGCTTGTTCCAAAATAATTAAATTTAGGTACTTGAAGCCTTTTTGACTTGATTAAATTAGAATTAATGATGACGACGAAAGAGTTGCGAATGTTCTTCATTTTGCGAACATTTTTTTTTTCATTGCATTTGGTTGGTTGGTTGGTTATGCGTTAGATAACTCCTTTTCACCATATTCAGAGTTTACAGAAGCTGACTAATCTATTCAATTTTGGGGTTTAAGTTATATAAGTTTACCATTAGCCTTTTCCCCTTAACTAATAAAATGTGGTAAAACACTCAACTAAGTACTACAGATGACACATCCTACATAGGTATGTAGGTAACTGAAAAATCATAATGAAGAACTAAGTACCTACTTAGTAGTAACATACCTAAGAAATAATTCATCATATAGTTATGTTACATGTATAGAAACATCCGTCTTACTCATTCATTACATTAGTATGCAGCATCTGTCTTCATTTCACGGCTACATCCTTAAGAGTGCTACATTTTTATCCTTATGTTACGTAAATAAGAGAAGATAGCGACTAAAAATTTCCGTAGCTTTTTCTTAACATTGTGAATGCAATGTTTTCAGAATAACATCGTCTACATTGCGGTGATACTGCAAAGTAAATAGCCCTGTTTTAAATAGCTAATTGGGCCTTCCTTACTCGGGAGCGAGTAAAACATCTATTATGTCCCAGACGAAAGTAATTAGGCAGCCCGTTCCGTAAATGACTGTTGTCGCAAAAAGACAACTAAGTATTTTTCCGGCTCTCAACAATATGAAACAGATTAGAAATATAGAGGTCAATTCAAACGTACAATTTGACATAAAATTATATCTAAATGTTAGATTAGATTAGATGATTTATTCCATGAAAGACAATTACATAATAAGTTTGCATTGGTGTCAAAAATATAAGAATTATTATAATCGTCAAAATAATATAAAAATGAAAATAATAATACTAATGTAATAAAATTAAAGCTTCAATAAGGAGCAGGTAAATGTTTACAGATCCAAAATATAAATTTATAATGTCAAAACTTACAAAAATACAAGAACAATAAAAATGAAAACTATAAGTAGAAAGTCAATTAATCTACAATGGCAACAGTCGTATAAATAATATCTCGCAATAAGAATCGTCAACACTTATGTAAAAACAATGAATAAGAATGTCCCAATAAGGGTCGTCTTTATGATAAAGAATGTCAAAAATAAAAATAAAACACATATGTATTGGCGCGAGCGAGACGCACGGACGAATGATAACAAAATTACATCATCTAGATGACCAAATGTAAGTTTTAATTGGCCTCCTAGCCATCCTCCTCTTTGCACTAACCCAGTATCCAGCTGTGGTCCGTTATTGGTGTGGTTAAGCGATGTTGACGTGTCTTTTTATAAAAAAATCTGCATTGATCTGAATGATTGAAAAAAATCTGCAAAGGTAATATTGGCCAATACGAGTATCTTTTATTTAATGACCGGAGTCTTGCGCTCAGCAATATAGAAGAATATGATTTAAGATTCGATTAGGCATGTACCGAAATATCTAATAAATTGATTTTATTTTGACCCATTCAAATCAAAAAACCAAGTTTTAGGTACTTTGAACAGATTAGAAATCTAGCGATCCACATTAAATTTGTAGAGGCGCCATAAACCTGGGTTTCCAATTCCTCTCGCGTCAAACTTCGTAACAGTGCACATAACTTCTTAACGGACTTCCAATTCGGTAAAAAGCTTCTTAACTATGTGTCCCAATTACCTTTCATTTTAATTCAGGTTTTCATCCCCATAAAATCTCCAGTTGATATTCTATTGTTATACTTCCTTTAAAGTAAAATAAGCGTTACTCGTTTATGTCGTTTTGGCGTCATAAAAGAGTTCAGCGGCTGGATTTAACTTATCACGTATTTTTTCTCATGAAAAGCCGTTATTGTTTTCCAATAAATGGATGTTTCGTTGGAATTCGTTGAGCCATATCGAATTGTTTATGCTTAACAGATTTATATTCTTACGTGTGAATATAATATGGGGATATAACGTTCATAATTTTGGAACTGGTTCACTTAGCCAAAAGTTCTTCAACGTGAAATTATTTTTTTACTATTTTTTCGAAACTTAGCATCACTTTCATGGACGTGTGCCATGGGGTTTATCAGGGTAGCAGATAAAACGCCCCCCGCCCGTACTACAAAGATTCCTGCGTTTGAGCAGAGGGGCGGTTTTTGAATTTCGAGCGCTCGATTTCGGGTGGCTCACTTCAATAATATCTTCAATACCATGCATTTAATTTCTAATAATATAATGAAAACGAGTGGTGAATACCACTAGATTCCCAATGTCTATCGCTTGTATTTTAAAATTAGCATTTCGCTGTTTACAACAGATTTTCGAGTGACGAAATCGAGCGCTCGAAATTAAAAAATCGGCTCCCAGATCATCCGTCCACCGAGATAGTCCGTCTAGATAGATCTCTTATTATTTATGAATTTTAAACTATCTTGCACACAATAATTATTGTTTAATGACGGGTGTTAATCATGTGACGTTGTCTCTACGAAGCATTTCCGCTACATACCGGGAAACCCACGTTATCGCCTACGATGTAGCACTACAACCGTTGCTCAGGGCTGAATGTGTTAATCTAAACACTAAAACCTCTTCTCTAAAAGTTCATTTTTACTTCTGAAAGCCATCGTTTAGCTACCACTGTCCCGCAATCAATACAAATTTACCCAAACGGCTCCGCGGCTTAGCCATTGTTCTTGGCAAGTTATAAGTCGGGATCAGAGGGCAGGAAGCGTCCCATATCGATTATGTTTGCTTAGGGAGCACCCAACTTAAACCATATTTCAAACGAGATATCGATACTGTTTGCGCGTGTTCGACGCTCGGCAGTATTTTATGGGCTTTCTAATAACGGTGGTGAGATGTTGATTGTCATGCGGGCGTGAGTAGGGAAATTAGTTCATGTCAGGCCTTATATATTGTACTGGATAAATGATTCCTATATCGTCAATCGAAATATGCTTTCCTCATTTTTAAGCAGTATCACACCTTTAGTATAAAATTTTAACAAGAACTTCGTCATATTACTATTAATTTTTTTGCTAAACATACAATACATCTCGTATTACATTTGAAAATAATCAAGAAGATTTAGTTACGTATTGTTTATACCCAAACGATTCTATGAATTCGACCAAAAGAAAAAAAAACTAAGAAACGGTGCTTTTATATGTACCTACATATTGTCAAAGTCAAGATTTATTTAAC
Source organism: Cydia pomonella (assembly GCF_033807575.1). NCBI lineage: Eukaryota > Metazoa > Arthropoda > Insecta > Lepidoptera > Tortricidae > Cydia > Cydia pomonella. The sequence continues at coordinate 8,390,553 of NC_084717.1, read as the reverse complement.
TATAGGTAAGAGAGTTTATTCGTCAGACTGACCGGCACGTAAGGAACCGTGACTCTCAGACCAATTCCAATTGCCAACGTGAACCTGACGGTGAAGTGACGGGCGTCTCGCTCGCACTAATACTTGTAAGGACAAGTACGAGCGAAATGAACGCGGGAATCAGCTAACTGATATGATTCCAATATAATTTACGTATCTGTTTCATGTCAGTTGCACGTACGAATTAGCCCGTCTGATTCGACGCCACATGAACAGACCTTGCGGTAGTAATCAAAAATCCATTGACAAGTTTTTCTACAGATACCTTACGTATTGTGGCCTAAAATAAATTAATTTAATAAATTATAGTATATTCTTACACAAATTGACTGTCAAAGTACTAGTCCCATAGTGAGCTCAAGAAGGCTTGTGTTGTGGCCATTGTGGGTACTCAGACAAAGATATAATTATATAATAAAGGAATATATAAGTACATTAGAAAACATCCAAGACTCAGAAACAAATATCTGTACTCATCAAACAAATAAATGTGAGTGTGTGTGTGTGTTTGTATTTGTGTTCTTTATGTGTTCTCCTTTTCAATATGTGGTGTAAAATACCTAAAGAATATTTATTTATTTATTTATAAATGCCCTTACCGGGATTCAAATCCAAGACCATCGGCTTCATAGGCAGGGTTACTGTCCACTAGGCCGGTCGTTAATAATATTGGAAATGAGCTGTAAACCCCCAACTGAGCCCAACTGGAGAAGTACCTCCACCTTACAGAAAACAGCAGCCAAATAACACTAGACCCTACTCATAGTGTTGTGTTCCTGCCGGTGAGTAAGGTTGCCAGAGCTCAATGAGGGGGGCGGGTTTAGGGTCGGCAACGCGCATGTAACTCCTCTGGAGTTGCAGGCGTACATAGGCTACGGAGGCTGCTTACCATCAGGCGGGCCGTATGCTTGTTTGCCACCGACGTAGTATTTAAAAAAAAAAAATATTTTAAATAAATAGAATTTTGATTTCCTGGAATCCCTTTGCGATATTTATTGACATGAAATGCCAAACAATTCAGTTAATGGAGCACGTAAATACGAATGCGAGCGACAGACGGCCAATTACAAAATCATTAATAAACACCCAAAAATATGAGGTGGCGAAATAATGAAGCTGGCGTGGCCACGCAAATTGTTGGCCAGATTCCACCGCACGAAGAGCAGTGGTGACTGGAACACTTAGGAGAACCAGTATATAGTGGACCCGATGAAGGCAATTGATTGCGTTTGTCAATGTAACGAGTTTAAAGTTTAAAGGCCCCAGCAAGCTCAGTTCTCCATACAAACGTAGTTACGCTTTCATTTTAAAACGTCTAGCTAGACTGCTCTGAAACTTTGTACTTACAATAGGATAAGGTACTTATATCTAGTGCTGTAATTAGTTTATGTAGCTTCAGATTCCATAGTTACAAAAATACAGCATATTTAAGTTCTTCATACAAAACTTGTTTTGTACTCTATTTCGTTTGTTTTATATTAAATTCGGCCGCGCTTGCTGGAGACTTTTAAGTTAGTCATATGGTTAGATGATTATGCCCAGTTTTATACTCATGGGCTAAATGGTTAATCGTAAATGTCAATCATGAAAAATTGTCAGTTGAAATTGATCCTGGCGCTTAACCATGACAATACGTTCATTGATAGTTTAGTTTGCTGACGATATGACTAACACAGTATTTTATAACATTATCAAAGCCAGTTTAAGTTAAAGCATAGTGGTTGACAAGCATGAGCTCTGTGAGCGTATAGAGCAACACAACTGACCATCTGGGACGATTTATTCATACTTTTGTAGCAGTTTTTGACGCGTGCCCGATGTCGATTCCCAAAAACTTTCGGGTATTTGTGACTTATTTCGTATCACAACAAAATGTACACTACAGATGGCGCGCGAGTGACGTGGTTAAATGAGTGGGATGTGGTAATAAACCAAAAACTTTCAATACGTCTGCCGAATTCCTCGCTGCGACTAACTGTGACGTCATAAGAACATGTTGAAAATGGTTTTTCGTTTTTCAGTTACAATTCGACCGTCATCTCGGCTTGTGTAAAAAGTACACACTATTATTTATTTAATCGGTGTACATTTATTTCCATTCCAAAGTTATTGATTATAACAAAGGGTTTCAAATTTGCAACATAATGCGATAACACCTGAGTAAATATTCAGCCATCGAAATAAAATAGTCATGTTTACAGTCTGCCTCAAACATTAGGCAGAAAATAAAAAGCAATGGCCTAATATCTTATTTAAATACTAGCATTATCATATTTTAAAAACAGAAATAAGTGTCAGTTTGTCTCGACAAAATACCTCCCGACATCATTTTCTTTTATCTTTTCAGCAGTGACTTATTGAATTATTTTCAGGCCTCCGGGGGCTCTCTTATTAATTTTCTCTCCTGTCCGTCTATCTATCCGCCGTTCTCGGTGCCAGCGATTACAATTTATCACCTATCGAAGAAAATTTATTGGTTTGTTTCTTATAAGACTGCCGTGTCGACCGAATATAGGATAATAAAATATTGTTCATAAAATATACATTGACTTACAACTTAGTGTTGATATTTGCAAATGCTGTTAAAAGAGGAATCTTATAATAATAAAGGTTTGTAACTAAGTAAATAATATCTTACAGTGGGGGCTCATACTAAAGGTATTTTTTAATATTTTTTTTTATACCACAACGGTGGCAAGCAAGCATACGGCCCGCCTGATGGTAAGCAGTCACCGTAGCCTATGGACGCCTGCAACTCCAGAGGTGTTACATGCGCGTTGCCGACCCTTTAAAAATCTGTACACTCCTTTTTTGAAGAACCTCATACTGTAGACCCTCGGGAAAACCTCGGCAGGTAGCTCATTCCACAACCGGAGCGTGCGCGGGAGGAAGTTATAGCAAGTTATTTGACCAAATGTTATAGCAGTCAGCAAACTAGCAGACGAGCCGTCTGATGGGAAGCGGTCATCGTCACCCATGGACATAAGCAACATTAAGCGTTGCTAACACTTAAGAACTCTAAATACCCGCTTCTTGAAGAATCCTATGTCGTAGCGCAAAGGAAATGCCTCAGAAGGCAACTCATTCCACATTCTGCACTGCTGCCGCCGTTGGATGCTGTTATAGGATGAATAATATATCCCTAATACAACATTTGGATTGTGTACAAATAATATAATAGAAGTAGAAATCATAACTATAATACATTGAATGTAAGAGGCGCTAAGTACCTACTACGCGGAAGTCTAATACAACAATAATACCATGCCAAATATTTACAGAGCAAAACACCAGTATTCCAGCATTTTGAAATAAAAACGTAAAAATAAACCATACTTAAGACTATTCCAGATATTTTCACTCATATAAGTGGCTTTAAAAATATCGTGTACCACTAAATGTCGTCGTAAATGATAGAGGGTCTCTCCGTCACCGACATGTCATAAAAACGTATTTCACGTCTGTCGCGACTCTGAGACGTAAAGGTTGTATTGCGGAGTATTGGGGTTCTAAGAAATGTGGATAAAGGATATTTCTTCAAAAATAGTCATTATAGTACGAGGGGGGTAAGTGAAATCGTGCAAACGAGTTCTTTAGATGCACGACAGCCGTAGGCTGCAGTGCATTAAGACTCGAGTTTTCAATATTCTTACGCCCGGAGTTACACACAATGTTTTTTATCACACTTGCGAAGAAAAACTAAATTTAATGCGAAATAATTCTTAAATACGGTAACATTTCAAACATTCGTCCGCCATATTGTCATTCTTTGGTTAGGTATCAAAGACACAGACAGAAAATTCTGTAAAAATATTTTCAATTAACACACATTATCATTATTATTACATCATCATTATTTTTGACAGAATTTTAACAATAAACTATAAATAAATTTAATAATAATAATAATAAAGACTACAAATAAATTTAAAGTAAATAGAAAGCGTCTCCCAAGTCGCTGCCGATGGGTAGTGTGCCCCGAAGGCTGGCCGCATTGCCACGTTGGATGGCAATGCTTATCCTCTGAGCAAAATACTGGCCAGCCCTCTGGTCACCTGTGGCATTAATTAAATTAAATACTTTTTTATATAAAGATAAAAAAATAATTATAAACGCCAATATTAAAAGCAAAACGCAAACGCATATTTTAATAGAAAAACTCATTTATTATTTATATACAGTTAAAATTTCAACAGCTATCACGGTTCATGAGTTACAGCCTGGTGACAAACAGACAGACGGAACGTAGAGTCTTAGTAATAGGGTCCCGTTTTACCCTTTGGATACGGAACCCTAATTAACGCGTGTTAGCAAAAAGCACGTATTGGTTTAGCGTGAACCTGGGGGTTTGTCCTGGATGGACTAATATCGGTACAAAATTGCATCAGACAAATGGATTGTTTTATGCTCTTGATGTTACAAATATGTGGCATTATCTAGGAAAAGGGACCTTATTGTCGATGGCGCTTACGCCGCACTACGTCGCGCAGCGTTGTATTTGTATCGGAGCATCGTTTATGACGGCGGAAGCGTCATCGACAATAAGGTCCCTTTTCATAGATAACGTCACATATTACTATTAATTTCATAGAGTATACAGTGAGGCCACACAGCGTTGCGTTGCATCGCGTTGTTTCGTCGCAAGCGTCGTCGTAGCGTCAACGCTGCGTCGTTTCACATATATATTTGAAATGATATGCCACATTGATACGTTGCACACTCATAAGTTTGCAGTAATATAGCTCTCAGTTGCCTTATGAATTATTCAAGTCATGTTGAGTTTTGCTTTTCGTGACAAAAGCTCCTTTTGGTACTTATCTTAAAGTTCATTAATTAATTAATTCTTCAACATTTTTTCTTCAACTCGACTAAAATTTTACTAACATTATCTTTGTACTGAACCTTTAGACAAAACATAGGATTAGACAAAACTATAAACTAAACAAAAAAACTGTTTAGTTTAAGATTCGGTCGGCATCGAGGAAACTAATCAATCCCCAACGAGCTGTACTATTAATCGGGTCAAGATCACTGATTTGAGCCCAATAATAGTTGAGAGAACGGCACTCCAGGACGTTTGTTGATGTTGCTCTGCTCTTAGATAATTACCAAATGCGAGTTTTGTACGAAGGAAATTGTATGATTTTCGACTTGGCCTAGAATTAAATAACGCAAATTTTCGGTCACTTTAGCTATCCTAACCTTCATCAGTGGCGGATTAACCGAACAGCAGAAAAAGCATATGCTAAGGGCCCCGCGCCCAGGGGGGCCCCGCACTCCGACTCTGACCATGCGATTTCGGCACGCGGAACCGGCCAAGTTCAAGTAGAACTCGCACTCCGCGGATCCTGTACTATAACATTTTATTTACAATGTATTTTTTTCGTAAGTCAGTAACAATATTGAGAGAGACAGGAGAGCTCGGAAACGAACAAAAGATACTGTGTTAAAAAACATATTAGTGAAAAGTAAGGAAGGATGATTTATTAATTTATTATTTCAAATAACAAATTGCATCTTACAGCTAATGCTTAATGATGATCAGCTTTGAGCCCGTAGTAGGCCAAAGGACGCGCTCCTCTACGGCTGGCGGAGCGCCCAAAATATGCCGAGTTGTTGCAAAGCCGTTATAAAAACAGCGGGGCCCCTATGCAGGGCTTTGCATTCGCGTAGGCCGGGTGTAAAGCCCTACATAGGGCCCGATACCCAAAGCATCCCAGCAAGTCGCACTTTCGAGCAAGAACTAAGGCAGCAGGCGAGCCGAGGTCACATTGGTTCAATTCCAAACTCTGTTCTCCTGCAATTCAAACTTTGCATGGTGGCGCGCCGCGATAGAACGCTCCGAGCCTCCGCCCTTATGCGGAGCTCGACCTACGGCCTCGTTCGCACTCTGGCATTGGTTTCATTCTAGGCTCTGCTTTCCTGCAGCTTGGCCTTCAGCTTCGCACAGGAACGCTACGAAATCGTTTGGTCCGGATATTAAGCTCGTGGGGCTCAGCCTTCGGCCTTGTTTTTTGGCTCATTTAGCCATTAGTTCCCACTTCTTAGATCCGACTCACTTTTCACCTATTTTTACAAGCTTTTATTAAACTTAATACCTAATATTGATGTTGTTAAACAGTATCCCTACATGCTTTTATTTTACTTGCAAATACTCGTAAGTTGTTCAAATTCTGCAAACTATTTTTTTGACCATTTGTCAAAATTTGTTGTTAAAAATTCACTTACTAGGGAAAAATCGGTGACAATACAATGTTATCGACCTGACCTGGTGATGAAAACCGAAGGTAAGGAGGAAACCTATATAGAAGAAAGGAACTGTGATAAAATAACAACAACTAACAACTTCATTAAGATTAGGCACTTTTATAATGGCTAAAAATTTTTTTTTCTTTCGGAGCGATTATTTCCGAAAGTAATAACTTTATAAGATAAGGTTTTTGTAGACCGTTATTCGTTTTGAAAGACCTTATCCAACCATATGCCACACTATAGGGTGAAAGCAAAGAAAAAATATTTTGTATGGGAGGTACCCTAATTTTTGTATAGTTTTTATTTTACCGTTCTGTCGCAATGCATGATTTATGTATCCATGCCAAATTATGGCTATCTAGCACTAACGATCGCGGGGCAAAGCCTCGGACAGACGGACATGGCGAAACTAAAAGAGCTTCCAGGTGACTACGAAACCCTAAAAAATACACTGCATAACATTTTAAAAACTAATCGAGAACGAGTCGAAAAATATTAAGACATCGTAAAAATGTTGTGATGGTACTGAGTCCTCGGGGTGCGAGTCCGACTCGCACTTAATCATATATTTTTTCGAACCAGGGGGCCCCGCAAGCTATTGTGCTAAGGGCCCCGGGCCTTCTTAATCCGCCCCTGCCTTCATACAAAGAATTGAACTGACTTTCGTCGTAGTTCGTTACACATTAGCCGCATATGTACCCCAGTTTTTACGATAAATATGACAGGCATGCTTCGTTTTCGCGGATTCTATTAGTAATCTTTTTCACGGGCCTGTGGTCACTTGTTCCTAGAGGTCTGCCACTTCAAGACCTCTGTTCAAGCGACAACATACTAAATTAGTTGTTTATTATGAAATGCAAGGTAATTTTAAGTGTTTCGATATCAAGTATAAATAAATAAATAAATAAATATTATAGGACATTAGTACACAAATTGACTAAGTCCCACAGTAAGCTCAATAAGTCTTGTGTTGAGGGTACTTAGACAACGATATATATAATGTGTATATATTTATAAATACTTAAATACATAGAAAACACCCATGACTCAGGAACAAATATTCATGCTCATCACATGAATAAATGCCCTTACCAGGATTTGAACCTGGGACCATCGGCTTCGTAGGCAGGGTCACTACCCACTAGGCCAAACTGGTCGTATATAGTGGTGGTAGTATATAGGATGTTAAAAAATTTCTTGCTATTTGGAAAATACCAATGTTTAGTAATCTCTGATATTTACCGGTATAGCCTTGCTTAGCGTAAAACCAGAATTATTTATATTGGAATATATATTATAAACTAATAATAAAACTTATTGTTGCGGTAAGAAAGTCGTAGTCATCTTGGTAAGAAACAAAATTACAGCCGTTTAAATTTACAGTTTTTATCGGTACAGGCCTTATTAACAGCAACGACTTTAAGCAATATAGTATCCCCGCCTGTTGTTACCTCTATCAAATGGTCTTTGTTTGTTTCTGTACATTTATTGTCAACTATGTGAGGTGTTCAATAAAGACTATTGTATTGTATCCCATATTTACTACAAAGTTCATCTTGGAGATATTTGGCATCGAAGTTGAACAATTTTAGGCAAAAAAACTGGTTTTCTGACATAACTTTTGTGTTAATTAGTTTAAAATTAAAATTTCTGATCAGTTTTTAGAGACGTCAAAGACGAACCCAAATGTGTCAGTAAAGAAAAAAGTGTTTTATAGGAAAATTAAAGAAATCATAAATAAATATTGAAGAAACGATAGCCGTTTGTCTCATAATTCTATTTATAGTGCAATTTATATTAAAACTTGTCAAAAATCGATGAAAACCGCGAGGAGCCCCTTAAAGCGTTAAAACGGCAAAACTCATTACAACTTATATTAAATTACTACAATGTTGTTTTAGTACCTACAATATTTTCAAAAACAACATAAAATACACATAAAACGTAAGAAAACTCTGTTTTAACTTGCAAAATGGCTGCAGGTGTGTACTCATTGAGTCTCAAATCAATTTCCATTACAGACAACGTTGCCGATTTATGGTAATAAGTTTCCGTTTTACGACCTTTCTTAAGATTCTCATGGCTTTGCGAGTATTTTCTTCCAACCAGTTTAAGAATAAAATGGGCGACCACTTTTCAATACAAAAGTCCCCATTTTCCTCTCTGGATACTAACGTTAAGGAAAATATTACAACACAATATAATCTATGGCAACTACAGCTATGCCCCTTTACTTGATTATTTCCGATCTTTTTGATTATTATAGGAGCTTTTGATTATTAAAGTTAGGAGTTACAAATTAAAAAAAAAACTCATTATAATAAAAACCGGAAAAGTGGGAGTCGGACTCGCCCACTGAGAGTTCCGCACTTTTTAGTATTTGTAGTTACAGCAGCAACAGAAATACATCATCTGTGAAAATTCCAACTGTCTAACTATCACGGTTCACGAGATACAGCCTGGTGACGGACGGACAGCGGAGTCTTAATAATAAGGTCACGTTTTACCCTTTGGGTACGGAACGCTAAAAACAGTAAAAATGGGACAGGTAGGTTTGTATAGAGAAGCAGTCGTCCAAAGTCGCTATTTGTCCTTCTTATATTAAATTTTTACATGTTTTAATCAAGGCTAAATGCCATGAAGAAAATCACTCGTAAACTGTATATTTGCGATGGCAGATTAAAATCACAACCTTAAAAGATTAAAGCTGGTTCATATTAAAAAAAAAACGAAAATATGTCTGTGTATTTTTTTAAATTGTATAATATATCGTGACCCTGCATACCATAGCAGTATAATTTTAGTACAAATAGTTAGTGATATAGCCGAGGGATTTGACTAGCCTTTAAATCAGAAGTATACTTTCAGAGTAAAGAACCCAAACCAGAAGAGGCCAAATGCGCAAATGGCATTGAATTGGGCAGATCCTCAGGAAGCCTGACACCCACCTATCCAAAGGTGGCCCTGACCTGGAAGATGCCCGGAAAACGGAAACATGGTCGCCCTAAGTTTACTTGGCACCGTTCCGTGGAGCAAGAGTTGGGTGTATTGGGGATGGGGTGGGAGGAGGTTACCCAAGCTGCCTAGGACCAGAGTCAGTGGAAGAAAATGGTTCGAGCCCTACACCCCAGCAGGTGGTAACAGGATGTAAAGAAGAAGATACTTTCAGAGTTATTGAGGTAAAACATTCAATCCCCCGAGTTGTCAAATCTTCCGTCGCAACTTTCGCGCGGCGCGCCGTATTTTTTATTCCTTTCTAATTACTTACCTGGCTTTACGCGAGATCTTAAATGGGACCTTTAGATCCGAAAATAGTGGGGATTATCAGAGAATACTGGGTATAACTATTTCAAGTGTAATGGGAATGGGATGGGAATAACTAATGAGATTAAAGGTATCTCCTATCCCCAGTATGCACCCTGTAATTATTTTACCGCCTGTAGGTAGTAAAAATAAATAATTAAATATGGAACTTCATTTTATACATGTATATTATTTAAAAGAGTATGCGAGCAACTCTAATAACTTAGATTTTAAAGGCGCTTTGGAGGAAAGCGGTATGGAATTTTGTAACATCAGAATTATAAAATATTATCAAGAATAAAAAATTGTATTGCTTGTTATTAACTAAAATGTTTGCAAAATTATATTCATATCTCCCAAAACAAAACGCGTAGTTCTTTCAAAGCATCTTTGACAACAATTATCCTTTACACACAGAAAATGTAATAAATCGATTATTGTAACGCTAATGCTTAATATCTTGAAGGAGCTAATCGACGTAAATTGGATAGCGTACATTCGTTTAAGTGGCAATTATGAGACATGATTGGATTTCACATAATGTTTCTCGTTTTGGGTTTAATTCTTTGAAACTTTCAAGATTTCGGTTCAGTTAATAACTTTTACCAGACCAAAATTCAGCCATGAGTATAATATTCGAATTATTTTTTTAATGAATAACATTTAAAACTAAACCAGAGACGCTTTCCATTTAGATTTTCGTACCTTGATCTGCCTGTTGCTATCTCTATTGCACGAAACCTGTCTAGCTTGTACAGTGACGTTGACAACCGGCATCATGGGCGGGACAGCAATATAATTGTGCGCGTGCAATAGAGGTAGCAACAGACAGGTCGATGTACGAAAATGTAAATGGAAAGTGCATAATTACAACTTCCTTTCCGAAATATGCGTTCGACATAGAATTTTGCTTGCTCGCGCGCGCAACGCAACACAGGTCTGTCTAGCAACACGGCTTGCCCCGCACTGACTATTCGGACGAGAGCGGGGTAACGGTAGGAACACAAGGAATCTAGGCGGGATTTTGTTTTTTTTTTAAGAATTGAGGTACCGTTTTATGAATTTACAAAAAACAAGAAAACCAAATCATTTTATAGTGTTTTGTGAGAAAGATTGTAAAGTTTTATATATTTTCGATAACAGTTGCAGTAGTAATACGGATACAACTGATCATATATTGTAGATTGTTACATAGTTTTTTCTGCTCAGAAAGTGTCATATTTAGTATAAAAAATGGTTCAGAGTAACTCAATTTTACGGTATTTTGCGGGAGGAGGAACCTTAACAAAAATAAATGTTATAAACTGTTTTATTTTTCATGGAATAGTATGAAGCCTTACATAAGTATGAGGCTTACATATTTATTAGTAAAGTAATTCGACCATTAACTACTTAAACAAGTAAAGCAATTTATGTTTTAAGTATCCTTTACTTAAAACATAAATTGCCGAAAGGAAAATTACGAGTCAAGAAAAACCTCAAATTAAATTCCAAATTACTAAACGAATAACATCAACAAGCTCATTTCACAGAAAAGGGCGGAAAGTTCCAGATAATGCTCACTAACTATGTAAGAAGAGACCGAAAAAAGCATTTCATTTTCTCATTCAAAGTGACGAGACGAAAACAAGGAAGGAAAAATAAATAATGGAGTCCAATTAAGTAAGAAAAGAGGGAGCCGATGGCATACAGACACTGAAAGAGACAATTGCAGACAATAGTGGTTTAATAATGTGAGGGATGAGGCCGTGTCGTGAGTGATGTGTCGGTCGGCATATTGCCTATCTGGGAATGTTTATTGCGTATGATAATTATACTCGTATCTAGTTTGGAAAAAATATCATACTTGGAAAAAAATTATTACTGTAGTTATTAAAGTTCCCATCATACGATATGACCCAACTACGAGTACCAACCAATCCCCGCTGATCATACGTCGTACAAGGAAAAGGCAGAAGACTTAGAACGAGATTAATACTTAAGTACCTAAAGAAGGACGTACGTAGAAAGGAAGTATAAGTAATAGCTAATAGTCATTTAAAAATTTGGAACGAAAATGTTCCATAGCTTCTACTACAAGGAACACCAAACGCTTTTTAACAGCAGGACCTCCCGGTTCCTTGTTGAGTGGCTACTGGCTAACTACGGAATCCTAAAAGCATACCTAATAATCCCGGAAATGCGCCGCATCACTAGTTATGGGAATCGCGGTCGGGGGCCTGTGGGATGCTAAATGCGTTTGTACTGAGTTATGGTGGTCACGTTTTATTTATCATGTAATTATCGTTGTTTATTGATAGTTTTACATGAAAAAAGGGATGTATTCTTAACTCCATTGACGAACCAAGATTATTAGAAATCCTTAACTAACTTAACTATCTTTATCTTTATCTCAATAGTTCTAAAAATTCTGCTTAAGCAAAAAAAAAAATAATAATAATGACGTTGTATTCGTAGGGATGTAATTTTCCCCTTATAATATCTTATAATGCCCTATAAAGGATTAATGTATGTATGTATGTATGTATGTATATACTTTATTGTACATAGAAATAAAAACACGAAAAACACAGTTACAGAGTAAATTAAATACAACAAAGGCGAACTTATCCCTGTATGGGATCTCTTCCAGTTAACCTTTGAGGAAATGAGTAAAACAGAAGTAACGGTGAATGAATGACAAACACAAACAAAAGTGTACAATGACTATAATATAGTTTATTAACGCAATTTTCAATATAATTTTGAAAGATAATTATGGGTCAACTATCCCCCTTAGGCAATTCTCCCGGTAGACAGTTGTTTGTCAACTGTAAGTAAAAGGACGAAGTACTAAAAGTAATTCAATTAATTAACACTAGGAATATTTAACAAGCATGACTGAATTCCATATTCCTGTTCTCCAGCTCAGTAATGTTATTGTAGTTTTTCTGTAGTATCATTAACATTGGTATGGCAAAGCTTTTAAGTTTAAAGTATATTGTCTATAAAAACACCTTGTTAATAAACATGTTTATGGAATCTATTTTTAAACCATTGAATAATCATTTCAATTGAAACCGGTTAAACTTTCCCGCTAAATGAGCAAGTCTTTCGGACTTCCCCTATTCTCTCAATAAAACTTTCTTTATACCAGTATAGAATATTTGTAGATTGTTGTATTTTGTGCAATAATGATAAAACAAACAAATTATGTATTTTTTTATTAGGTCAAATAAAATTTTTAATCAACAAAAGATCAAAATATATAAATAAAAATCTATACCCAAAGTTTTTCGCAAATCTATTTTGAATATTTCTCCATGAATATTAATAACTCTATCCATAGCGGTTGTTTGCGCGTGTATTTTATTGGTGTTTGTTCCAAATGTGTGGGTTTGTGTTTGTAGCGGTTCGTGTTTCTGCACGAGCTAAACTGTACGTTTAATAATTCAAATGTAAATTGGAGAGATCTGTTGCGATTATTTTAACTTCGCCACGTTTTTATTGCAATAAAAGTTACATTTTGAATAATTGTGGTAATTACTGGTGAGTTTTCAATTTATTGTTTCGCCTTAAAGGAGCCAAGTTAAATTGTGCTGATCTTAGAGCAAACAGTAACTGGAGTAGCCTTATAAATGTGTCGTATTTGCGTACAAAAATAACTGCTGAATTTTGCGGGAAGGTGAGGAAATAACACATGCAAAAGACTACTCACACATGCAAAAAAGATCTATGTGGAAACATACATAACAATCACACAAACACAACACACATGGAGATGTCTTTATATTGTTTAATTACTATCATTTAATTGAAAAAATTAGATTTTTGCACTTATTATGTATTAAAAGAGATGTAATACCTATTGTATTACATTTATTTTACAAATTTATTATTTAGAGACCTCCAATAGGGTAGTATATACCATACGCAGATGAACCACAAAGTAAAACCAAAAGCCGAGCAAGCGGAACCAGACACTAAAGTTTTGAGCTCTTCTGGCATAAAGACGTCCGTGGAGTATCCATTTCGAGCCAACAAATTTTGTTTACGCTGTCCGGGACGGCCGCTCTAATTTGTAGTGCGGATTATATCGAGTTGCAAACACTTCATCAATTCATTCCAAACGCAACACCATTTCCACACCAGGGTGCCTATTTTACTATCTATGCCTTATAGCTAGTTAAAGGATAAGCTTTTGTACTGTTTTGTATTTCTGTTTACTAAATATGTACTTGTTATTGCATTCAAGTATTTTACGGCGTATATGTCTAACGGTTAGACATATAGGTGGCCGTAAAATAATTGTTAGACTCTAATCTAACGTTACAAGAGGACTGACCTGACCTTTAATGGAACAATAGCGTCACGTCAGGCAGGTGCACTAAATGGTGCTAGTAAAGGATTAGTTAAATATTAAAAATATAGATAAGTTACTTACGGCCGATTTTTCAACCATCAGATAAAATTGTATGTCAGATAAAGATAACACGCTCTCTTTCTTTCACAAGCAAGAAGAAAAAGAGAGTTAGTTTGAAAAGTCGACGCTTAGAGAAACGGTATTTGCTGATTTTAATAACAAAATTTCAGTGAGACAGATACATAATTAAAATGGATCACTCCGTATTTTTAAAACCGCTCGACATGTTTCACTCCGCACCGAGTAGTCAGTCTCGTCAGGAGCTGGCGTTGCGTTGGTATTTATTACATTGAACTTAATAATGGTCTAACAGTATATGCAGTAAAATTACAAACCGTTCCACATTTCCTTGACCAATGAAATGACCAACTAAATGCTTCGATACCGCCCTTAAGCGAAAAGCGTAATTTATTCCGGTCGATCCCTGACTATTGATTCTTTAAAGGGTACGTTTCATTTTATTACCTTGTAGTTCCGGTCAGATCGTCAATGTATAATATAAGGGGTCTAACCATAATATTAAAAGAACGGTAGGTGTGATCAAAATACATTTATTTGGCACAATGAATATAACCTCTTCCAATCTAACTAACCACACGACAGTAGTACGCTTGTCGCTCAGACAAGCAATTATATTGTATCGAGTTCTAACAAAACAAAACGTACTGACCTGCTAATAATACAATCAACGTAACCACTTGTAATTTGCATCGACTGTCATCGTTCGACTGTCATCGTTCGAATGTCACCTCCCGAATGCTCGTTCAATATTTAAGATGGAGGGATCGATCACGTGACTCTTCACGTGATCGATCGTTACAAATACTTTTAATACTATAGTTAGCTTATTTAATCTAGAAAAATGTATTATAATGACAAAATATCTATATAAACTAAACAGTATCCTTACAGCTCGGCCATCCTGCTAGAGCAAGTCCCTTTGCTCACCTACATTTACCATTAGGTTACATTTTAGATTTACTCGTTTCATATCAGTATATTACAAAATAAAGTATTTTAACTAAGCAATACGAATTTCAAAATTCTAAAAGTAAATCTGCAAGTAGACCTCAAGGACTCTTTTACAAGTCAATACAACATTTATAGTAACATCATGTAGTGACATGAAAAAATATAACAACATTTACAAATACAACGGCCAATACCTAGGTAAACATTACATTATAATTATCTTAAAATAAATAATGACTACAGTAAAACAGAGACATATTGTCTCTATGGTAAATAATACATTAAATCTGGAGATGTAAAAGGTCCCCAATGTCAGAGTACTAATACTAATAAGATTTGGAGGTGTACTGTCTCTCCAAGTGTCAACATGAAATCTATACTAAATAAATGAATCACGCCTAGACTGTTAAGCTAGCAGTTTCATAAAGTATACAGCTCACATAACTTAATTTGAATTATAATTTAATTTATTAACGTCTACAAAGCCTAATCGAAAGCATTTATTTTATAACAATAGTGCAATATTCACAAAAAATATCAATTAATCTAAATTACCTATATCCTAGACTATTAGCCATGATGATTACTCAGACCCATTCCATTTGGACTTTCAGTGTCATCGTCCCAATATCATCGTATGTTTTTATTTTTTTACTTTTACTAACTTAACACCCAAGACAAATAAAGATAATAATAAAATAATAATTAATTACGTTTATCATAGTAATATTGCTCAAGTGAATCTCCATATCGAGCTTTCTTGGACAGCATAGTTATTAAAACTTCCGTGTAATCATCACGACTTGGAAATAATTCTACAAGCTTCCTTTTCCACTCTGACCACGTGTATAGGTTAGTGCTGAGACCCTGGTACCAACATTTAGCAAGACCTGTAAGTTTCAGAAGCGTGAAATGTATAATCTCTTTCTCTGCCCACCCGTAAGTCTCAGCACACGCCTCTACTTTTGTAAGCCATGTAGGAATGGTTTGATCTTTCGATATTGGATCGAACTCGAGAATCTTCATCTCTTCAACATCTTTACGATGATTAGAAATTTACTTATAGTATTTTCACCAGATTCATTCAGGTAGTCTACTTACTATCTACGACACGATTGACGCATGGAGAGTGAGAGTACAACCTTTTTATGTTTAGAGGTTACACGATAGTCGTCATCAGAACTACTACTATAAACATAGTGCCTCTTTCTCTCCATGCGTCCATACCGTATTGGACTTACATGATGTCGCGGATGCTTATAATTATGCTAGTTGTCTTCATAAGAGGAACTCCACTACCATCCGCAATTTCTTGCGCGCCCGTGCGTCTATGGCGACATGCTTCAACTGCACGGAACATGTCTGGACCCAAATTTGGTGTTCGTGAACGTGGCGCTCTCTCACACCGTCGCAATCATACTCTTCATCATGCAGCAAGTGTTTGCGGCTTTGCCTACCTTTCAGGCTCCCTTCCGCTCCCTCACTTGGCATGGCAGATGATTTAGGCGTTGGACGTTCCCGAATCTCACATTCGTTAACGTCCACTTCCGCGACATTATGATCGGGGCTGCGCTTCTCTCTGCGCCCATTATTGCTGACCTTATCGTCATTTGCGTCCATCACTGAAACTTAGATTTGTTCGGATAATATCATTGTTCATTCAAATTTTTAATCGTCCTTACAAAAACATTACGATGCGGCATTTTGCAACATATGCTTAAAATATGATTAGGTAGAAAACACGTTGTTCTTTTAAAAGAGCTCTATCAGCCGACAGGATACCTTGATTTCAGTTAAGTTTTATTATTAATTTCTAATACCATTAAAACTATAATATTAGCATTTCCAACAAGCTGTAACAGCCCGAAATATCACCCCTGCCAATTTATTAAATTTCATCAAGTCCTGAGAGTTTTCAGGAAGCGACATGTCAGGTCCTTTCTGATAAAACTCTACACTATATAAAATATATTAATTTTAAATCAAGTTTTAGTCGTTTTCAGTAGCCTGAAATATCCTTTGTTGTTTTTATTATATTTGTTTGACATTTAGAATTTATTCTAGAAACAATCTAGACTAGTATTTTTTATACATTTTTTTTTGTATGACTATATTTTGTGAAAGTTTTAGTATTAAATTTGATCTATGAATTATATTCATTAGTATTATATATGGAATAATATTTACAACATCAATAAATTGCTCTGATAATTAGATTAAGATAATTATATGTAATACTGTCTTACTATTCATAAGTGCTTGTTGCTAGGCCTACATGAATAAAGTATATTTGAATTGATTGAATTGAATTATCGTTTCAAGCCATTTCTAATGATACCTTACGCAATGTCAAAACATTGGAATTTATCACGAGTTTCAGTCGCCATCAGCAGCCTTAAATATCGTTTCAGGCCGTTATGAATGAATCTCTACACAATATATGAGATTTGAAATTTTAACAAGTTTCAGTTATTTTCAGCAGCATGAAATATCTACACTATATCAAAACTCTAAATTTGCATCAATTATTAGTGTTTTTCGCAGCCTGAAATAACGTCTCAGGCCGCGTCAAAACGGTTTCATTATTTTTCTTATAAAAATCATCTTAATTCCCCTCGTCATGTTACATTAAAATTATCCTAACATCACAAGGTATTTATGTATATAAATCTATTATATAGATTTATTATTGATTTATTTATCATATCGTTTATTTTCTTTATACCAATAATTTGATCACTATTTGAATAAACAACTATTCAATTTGTTCATATAAATGTAAGACGAGCAAACTCAAGGTCACCTAGGGAATTCGAACAATAAAAAAAACTAATAAAAAGAATAGGCAAGTTTGCATCATTGCCACACCATCACGCATCTAGCTTTAAGCATAACGTAAAAATATATATTTTCAATAAAAGTACAATAAAAAAACCATTTTATTGCGAACATCGAACTAGAATAACTATAAAAGACTGACTTGGGCTCAAAAATGACCCCTCGGCTACTGTGCCGAAAACGAATCGACTGTGCGAGTAGTTCGAAAAACTCGCGCGATTTCCTAATGTAAATGTTGATGTCAACTTTAGCCAGTCTAATCCGACAACACCGTCCTTGAAACGTCAGAGGTAAATTTAAAACTTAAGCGATTAAGTCCCATTTGTATAAGTTAAAGATGTGTAAAAATCGTGAAGGTTTAAATCAGTGAATTGACTGTACTAGGCGGAATTAGACAGCTTTAGTACGACAGCAGCCTTCTGTGGCATAACATGTCAGCCCATACAAAATTATTAATTCAGAAACCTATATCAAATGCCTTATTGTGCGTTTATTGGTACCAAAAATTCAATACAACACAAGAAGAAGAATGGGATTAATTGGTTTGTGTAAGTTTAATTCCTAAACATGATAAATAATTATTTAACTTAACAGACTGTTGTAGACTAATACGCTAAACCAAATGTCGTAACTATATGTATTAGTTTCATAATAACTCATGCCCTTTTGGGCATACTTTGATACGGGGTGACAGAATGAGATGGCGTTATGCAACATTTTACTTTAAAGGAACTCCAATTACTTGTTCTTATGTAAAATATCAAGTACGGTGCAAATTTCTTGCCGATAAACTTCCTGTTTTATTTATTCAAGTTTCACAAAGGATCGTTACCGGTATTCTGACTACCGGTTTAAAATTAGGTATAACCGGTTATAGTTGTATTTCGCAATCTTTATCACTAAAGCTTTGATTACAGGTATAATCAATAACGGTACTCATGTCTATTAGTGATTTTGCCATTAGGCAACAATATCTGTATTTGACATTTTACCCTTAAAAACCATTACCGGTTATACATGTCAATGTCAATACACTCCTTTATTTGTGACTTCGAAGATGTTGCGCTTTGCGTATTGCTAAATTGTCAGAATATTTCAGACTTAGTACTTTGGCAAGGCTTTTCCTTTGCGAATAAAAATGAAGGACATCGTTACTTAAATAATTTACTTTCAGAAGCAAATAATATTAATCTAGGTACTACTACTACACTTCAGCCAGCTATGCAAAATATTATCACGTGACGTTACAGTATTAAACCTATTTGTTGTGATTTAGTAGTAGTGTCTGATTGACTTCTTACCTTTCAAGTACAATGAATGGCGGTATTGAATAAAGGTATTTAATATTGTAAATAGTCTATATATAACGGTAAAAACAAAAGCAAAATCAAAACAATACCTCTAATAGGAATATAGCTATTATTTTTATAGCGGTATTAGTTTGAGAATTTATTTACAGGTATTAAATAAAACCGATTGCACAATCCCTGACCGGAACAGAAAATTCTTTGGACAAAAATGCTGTTACTTTAAACAGGCAGGCACCAGGTTGATTCACTTGGTTCCCTAGCCAAACACGCGAATTTGTAGCGTACATTTCAAAGAAATTTATTACTATCAGACAGAAAATGGATAAGTGGGACTTGAAGATAAGGTTGTTCTTACGCTTACTTATATTTTTTGTTATTTCATATGTATTATATTTAAAACAAAACAATATATTCAGTTAAGAATAATATTTCAGATGGCACGTACTGAAAATATCTCGGAGAGTTCAATTGAATCTAGTAACATCCCAACAAAAGGTCGTATGATAAATAGTTAAATAATTTATTAAATTTTAAAATAAAACGTCGTCTCACTTATAATATTTTAACTTCAGGTTTCTTTCCATATTGCGTTGTTGTTTTGTATTATTTACATTTTATTGATACATAACTAAAAACGTATATTAAACTTGGGAAACATTCAACACTGGCATTTTATAAAATTTTGTATGTACTTTCATTGTTCCAAAATACATAATACATATTAACATTACGTTTCAAATTTTGTATGTACCGACATACACTTATAAAGTATAAACATGCCTAATCTTGACAATAAATACGCGTCAAACAATAATTTATATGAATTGGTTCCATCTTAGTAAAATTATTGTAAGATTTGACAACGCCAAAATATTGTAACACAACAACGGTTTGACGCATAGAATTTTATTATAGGCAATCAAAACTTTTATTGATCAATCACAACTTTTTGTTTAATAGCAGGAATTAGTTTATTGAATATAATTCGAAGCTGCAAGGATATATTCACGGTGAAGGGGTAGCTGTCAGTGTCAGTATGGCTGGTATTTTCTATGGAGAGCGTTGTCTATATATATATTCCGTCGCTGATTGCGAACCAATCAAAACATTATTAAATCAGACCGTTGTAATTGAAATTAATTGTATAATGAAGTAAAAATGAAAATATTCTAATTAAAATGCAACAATCCACCTTAGGTTTTATATTTTACTTATTGGATTTATTGGAAATTAATCCACGCTCCACGCCACCAATCCGGGCTCCACGGTGCCCTACATTTGGCGACAGATGGAGGTGGCGGTAAATTGTCAAAGAGAAACTGTTCCCTCGAAGTGGCAACTACCTTCAGTGATGAGGAAACCGATGCAAGTAGGAGGAGGAAATTATAATTATCTAGTGTAAAATATGTAACTGTTATTTTTGTCCTAACAACTCAGGATCTGTCCTGACAAGCATACGTTTTAATTTTAACGTATGCACTCGTTTAATATTTCTCACGTAAGCTAATTCAGTTTTATGATGTTATTACATTACAATATTTTATTTTTTCGTTTACTATTTTTATTTATTTAGTTGTCTTATAAGCTAACATTATTTAAGTGTGAGCACTAACCTCACATAAAAAAATTATTAGTCAAAATAAGTGGTCAAACATAGACAAACAATATCATCAGTCGTTATGCGTCAGTAATTGTATTCATTGTGCCAGGGCCGATTAATTAACTTTTGCAGGCGGGATAAACGAGTGATTTGTTAAAATACTCGCCTATCCTCACTTCTGAGATATAAGGGGTCTAACCATAATATTAAAAGAACGGTAGGTGTGATCAAAATACATTTATTTGGCACAATGAATATAACCTCTTCCAATCTAACTAACCACACGACAGTAGTACGCTTGTCGCTCAGACAAGCAATTATATTGTATCGAGTTCTAACAAAACAAAACGTACTGACCTGCTAATAATACAATCAACGTAACCACTTGTAATTTGCATCGACTGTCATCGTTCGACTGTCATCGTTCGAATGTCACCTCCCGAATGCTCGTTCAATATTTAAGATGGAGGGATCGATCACGTGACTCTTCACGTGATCGATCGTTACAAATACTTTTAATACTATAGTTAGCTTATTTAATCTAGAAAAATGTATTATAATGACAAAATATCTATATAAACTAAACAGTATCCTTACAATAAGTACATAATTTAATTCCCTTCCGATACCTAATATTACTACAAAGTGAATACTACTGTAATAATAACTTAAAAGCGCTCCTTCCGCAGCCGTCTCGGTTAGGGGTCTCCATTACTGGCCGACAAATTTTGTTTACGCTGTCGGAATGGCCGGTCTAATTTGTCGCGAGTGGGATTATATCGTGCAGCAAACGGATACTTTATCATTTGTTGCAGCATGCAGCTTTATAGGTGGGCTTATGCAGAAAAGCAGCCTTTTTTAATACAATTTAAACAGCTCTTGGATATCTATCCCATGAATTATTCTACTTGGAAGGAAGAAAAGATTTAGTTGATCGCTGTAATCGGATTACTTATTTCAGATTTGATCTAATATTTTTTCTTCAATCTCAACCCAGATGGTTCAGTTGGAAGTTATTTCAACTGAACCATCTGGGCTGAGATTGAAGAACTACGCGAATTTCTCAACGTTGATATTAATCAACGTTGAAAAATTCGCGTAGTTCTATTTTGTAAAAATGACATGTAAATGTGTTCAACTAAAAAAAGTATCCTTTTCTTGTACAACCACGTCTCCTAGTATTAAAAAAGTTCTATGACGATCTTTTCTAAAAGAGTTCACCATGTTATATTGCATATCATATATATATACATATTTTTGAAATTGTAACCATCTCCATCTTATGATTTTTCCGTAACGATTCTATTCATCAAGTTAATTAACAATTCTATTGTCTTTGCGTACTTAATGAACTTGGAGTTTCTTCAGTTACGTTGTCTTGTGTAAGTATAATATAAGTTATATTACAGATATAAGTTATATTACGAGTAAATGTATGAACATTTTCTTTGAGTAATTACGGCATAAATTATCCGTTTAGCTAAACAAAACAACTCATTCACAAAGTTGAATACTCTCAATAAACCTCTACATCTAAATGACCTAATACAGCAAAAATGGAGACGCCACACAATCATTTACCACGTTGGCAATAAAGCGAAAACAAAGCTTTTCTATTAGGGTCTAATCTGGAGAACGGGCCGAATGGGGCCCCAGCCATAATTCCGTCCAATAATCCTTTACGATGAAGAGTTGAATAAGCGTCTGGCGCGTTATGGCATATTCTGAACGTCGTTTCCTTAATAATTTGTCTCCGACGAAAGCCTACGGCCCTACCACGATTTCTCGTCCAGAAATAAGCACTAGCTGGCTCATAATCAGTAAGTAATAGCAATATACATGAGTTTATATATTTTAAGAAAGATAAAAGATCTAGCTTATGTTTTGTATAAGATTTAATAATGTTCTAATAATAATAATTCTGCCTATATACGTCCCACTGCTGGGCACAGGCCTCCTCTTATGCGCGAGAGGGCTTGGGCTATAGTCTCCACGGCTAGCCCAATGCGGATTGGGGACTTCACATACACCTTTGAATTTCTTCGCAGATGTATGCAGGTTTCCTCACGATGTTTTTCCTTAATCGAAAAACTAGTGGTAAATATCAAATGATATTTCGTACATAAGTTCCGAAAACCTCCGGATTGAAAGTCGGATGTCATATCTACTCGGCCACCACCGCTTCAATAATAATAACAGCCGCTTTAATAATGTTAAACAGAAAAATAAATAAATAGGGATCAAAGTCACCTTGAACAGGTCGCGTATTTTTTGCATGTTTATTATTTATGTTAACACTTTTCCGAATATTACATAGAATTATGCAAAACTGAGATAGCAAATTACGTTAAATATATTGTAAGTAATTTAGCATTAAATAAGCTTTCAACCCATATATCTGATTATTACGGGTTTTGTGCCATAGCTTTTTTGAGTCAAAACCTTTTTGACAGAATTTATGACCTGACTAAGTATATACGAGTATGTACTCAAAAATATATGTATACGTACTTTTTTTTTGCAAATATGAATGTTAAACTCTCCGTGGTAATGAGAAGAGTTATATATAGGTCTTCTAGGCACTTCTATAGTGTGTATGTAGATATAGATACAGTAAATTGCAGAGATAACTGACCCCCTGCATAGAAAATTTTACAAGAGGTCAGTTATCTCTGCAGCTTATTGTACTTGCTTTTTAACTGTGAAGATTTTCGTCTATCGTATTCTCAACGTTTTGAAATAGGCTGCCATTCTGTCAATCATTCCTTGACGGAGGAAGCCTGTGTAAACAAACTAAAAGATTTCTGTTTCCGAGACAAGGTCCCGCTACCCGAACCGGGTCAATGCCGTAACATTGTCAACCACAATGCTTACATCAATATTCTATTATTCTACGTAAATGTATGTTAATGCTTATCCATTTAATATTAAGATGTAATCAATTTCCATAATGTTGACCGATTCAGCAATAACCATTTTAAATAATTTCAAAAGCGCTTCATTCCACAATTGGTCTGTTTACAAAATTGTCGGATTCAATTATTATGACTAAGGTGGAGTCCAATAAAAGTATCTTCAATACTTCGTAATCACGCACTGTTCGGCGACAATCATGATCTTATCTACAATTTATATAAATCAATATTTTATTCGTATACTTTTTTTGTTATAATATACTTAATAATTGTTTAGATTAGATGTCAAATGCCAACAAAAGCTGTCACATATGTCACATTAACTATTTACTGTTTCCATTGGACTTCGGTATAAATACAGAGTATAATTAAAACACTGAAATATAAGACAAAATTTATTAATGACGTGCACAAATATAGAATCAATTATTTTTCTTAAAATCGTTTAATTTGTGTTATAATTTATATGCTTCGTTACTTATACTATATAAGTGAGCAAAAATATTTTTTTATCCAATCCAATCATATTAAATCGCGGCATTCCGACATTTAAAAGTAAAACAAAGAACAAGCAAAAAAAAAAACATTACGCCCCGTAAAATAATTCATAAGGGCTTTGTTTACACCGCTTTGTGTAAATCGAGATACACTGTTAGGAGAACAGGGAGAGAAAAGGGCTGAGCCCCTCCAGGGGCGTTCGTTACCGGGTCAAGGGTCACTGGATCCACGGCACCTAAATATACACATATATAACGATAATGGCCCATTTCAGCCTTATTATTACCTTTCAATATTAGATCAATTATTGCGGCGACATATATTGTTTGCGGATACAATTATTCAATTTCATTTGAAGGCGGTGTAGTTATTCCGTCGTAATTATTAGCGATGAAGGACGTTAATTGGTAAGAAATGAAGTCCTTAGTTTAATATTGTGATCGGAATAATCAGTCTATGTTATGTACATTCAAGTGTAAAAATATGGGTGCACACAAGTTGCTGAAAAATGTCACATACTCGTAGCTCTTATGTCGGCGAATTAAGAGCTATGGGACATATTTTTGAGTAAGTTGCGTCGCCCATATTTTTACACTTGACTATACCTACCTTTATAAATTTCTTAAGTAATATACAGTGTGTAAATTCAATACGGGCAAACCTTTAAATGGTGGTTAGCGTAAGACCTAAGAAGTATATTGAGATAACTTTTGCTTAGTACTAACCATACAAAATAATCCGGCCCGCAATATAAAGCAACACACAAGTTATGAGCCTTTTATAGGTATAGGAAATATCAAGAAAAGTTGTACTGTCGTGTAATGTTTCATAATGTTTGCAGTACCTACACTGCTGCTCGGTAAATTTTCAAAAAAAGAATTAAGGGGTCATAATTAAGTGTAACTTAAATACTCTTTAATTCATGATGACATGGGTAAATTCTATGTCTAGTTTGATTTATTGCCTGTATTGGATTTACACACTGTATAACTCTTAATAAATATATGAGCATTCAAATGAATATTGAGCGTCTTAATTTGATAAAATAAAATTTCGAGTTTTTTGATTCCCGTTTTGATCAACATTACATCTAAATTGCGGAATAGAATTTAAAGAAAAAAGCGCACAATAATCTTAAAAGCCGGCAGCCCCTCTGGTGTTGCGGGTGTCTATGGGCGACGGTAATAGCTTACCATCAGGAGATTCGTCTCCTCGTTTGCCTCCCATATTATAAATAAACGTATTTGTCTTTATCTAATAAAATACACTACCTACCTATGCAGATTTAGACAGGTATATTTATGTATTTCAATCGTTTCATCACCAAAAGTAGGTTACGACCGAGGACCTCTTTATTTGATTAATATCACATTTAGAAATAACAGTAATGCCGTTTGAAACAAATATCACTGAACATAATATTTGTACATTATGCGTCAATCATTTTATAAAGGCGTGAATAACTCAAAGTTTAAACGGTCATGGATATAAAGCAACCGACATACGTGATAAAGTAAAATTGTGGTTGCCGTGCACGGTGCTTGATATCAAATATTTATGGGAGTGCGCGGAAAGCCGCGCTGGCTCGAAGCTTAATAAAACGCTACTCTGCAACAAAATAACACGTTTAGTGGGAAACAAACCGATAATAATTTACGTTTAGTATCCAATTCACAAAGTGATTTTGGGATTAAATATCGACTTAGGTAAACGTCTCAATCTTTGACGCTCTAATTCCAATAATTTTTCACCTGTATTGCTATGAATTAAGATTATCTTAATGTAACAATTAAGGCAGAAGTGTTTGTAAACGTGACATTTTTATTTTTAAAGCTAATCTGCACGTAATTTGCACAAATGTAGAAACATTTACTATGTCAAAAGAAACAGCTTAGTCAAATAATAGCTGTAATAAAAAGAAAGAAGACACTGCTATTCCTCGGGCGTTAAACACGAAATTATCTGCCATTCGGAATCTAGGTCACTCCCGAGCAAGATTCAAGGCCCAGGAACAACTCAATAGCGATGAATACTCGACTCGGCAAATAAAATAACCTTTCTAGTTTGTTTACTTAAATAACTGTGGATACAATCAATAAGGTAAAGAAATCCTTTGAGGTATTCGATACCCTGTCTTAACAATGCTCTCGATAACAATCCATAACTTACGTCAGCGTATAGAGAGTTTAAATATATGTCGGCAAAATAAAATAAGTTGATCTGTTGACTAGATTGAGGCCAAGGTGCGCTTCAGACCAGATGGCGCCACCTAACGGAACTTCGGAGCGGTGCGGCGACAAGCAGTGGGAAGGCATAAAAACCGGCCCACTGCGCCCGCGCCGGCATTCTGTTGCGAACCTCCGATGGATCGTTGTGCCTCTAGTGATTTACTTTGAATATTTGTAGTTAATTATTGTCATTGTTAATTATTTAAAGTGATTAAGGTTGTTACGAATCGTTCAAAAATGGACTCATTTTTGATCCTTCATTCGTTAGGTTAAGTCATTAATGTTTGCAATTAAAAATCAATATTTTTTTATATAATTTAATTTAATGTATCCAAATATTCTTATAATTAATTTCATTCAGATTGCATATTTTTTAATTAAAATATTCAATGAAATGTATAAATTCAATCGTTATTCAATATCTCTATGTTCTAATTTCACTATGGCAATTTTATATTCAAAACTTTGACAGTTTACAAAGCTTTTAAAAACTTACCGTTGTTGTGCAATCCCCCAACGACTATTCACTTTGCCACTTTTTGTATTTTTTTGATT
Source organism: Cydia pomonella (assembly GCF_033807575.1). NCBI lineage: Eukaryota > Metazoa > Arthropoda > Insecta > Lepidoptera > Tortricidae > Cydia > Cydia pomonella. The sequence continues at coordinate 8,363,641 of NC_084717.1, read as the reverse complement.
TTTTGCAATTTTGAATCCATACACGTAATTTGGATTTTACATGGTCCTTACGAAGCCTCTGAATTACGAGAAGGCAAGATTGTGGCATCGAGTCGTGCTCCACATATTCAACGGTTCCAGTGAAGCCGTGGGTCATCCAGGTTGGCGTAGGGCACATCCAGCTACGTGCAAGTTCCAGAGCTGACACTCATCGCGTCCCAGCAGTCAGGATCAACGACGAGTGAATACAGCATCGACGAACACACGAAGCATCCCATTGCAGTGGGAATCCAGCCGTAACCGGAGTCAGTTACGGAATCCAGCCCATCCAGCACCAACCAGACCAGTCCAGGAGCATCCAGTGGGGATCAACATCAACCAACATTGCAGTTGAATGAGACAGCAGTGCTCTTCAGATCCAGAGGCAGTCAGCACAGAAGGAACAAGCACGAAATTGTGAGATCGTTCCATTTCCTTTCAATTCACATTTCCTTTGTTTGTTGTAGCTGCACTATCCATACATTTCAAACATATCCATATCCATATTCAGTTGAACCATATTCATTATTCATTACCTTTCCATCTAGTGCAGAAAGTAAATTCATTGCCTTCATTGTCATCATTTGGTCAGTAGAAAGTAGATATTCACTAGTATTCATTAGCGGTATTCAGAATTGTAGGCAGATATATATAGACCTCTTAGCACATTTCACAGTAATATTAAGATTTCATTTCACAATTTCACTTCCAACTTGATATCTAACAGTTCATTAATCACAATATTCATTAATTTATCAATTCAATAGTCTAATTCCAAATTAAAACCATTATAACTTCACGAGAACACGTTAATCGATCAATTTTTATAATAAACTGCAGTGTGCCGGGAAGGCGTAAACAAAGTAATTAAGTGATTACATAACTTCATTGCATGTCGGATCTGCATTGCATATAAGTTAAGCGCCTTGAAATTTCGCATAGCAAATTCTATTAAAAGACATTTCATCTTGTTCCAAATTTATTTTGAGTAGGCTCATTGATTAATTTACATTATTTAACAATGTCTTCTGAACAAGAATTGAAAAAACTTAACTACAAGCGTGGGGCTATTAAAGGCAAACTTACGGCTTTTCAGAAGTTTGTTTCGAATGTAGCAGCCGAACCACAATTAACTGAATTGCAGCTTGCCGAATTACAGTTAAGATTTGACAATATAGTGCCTTTATACGATGAATTTGATGCATTACAGACAGACATCGAGATTTTGTCTGCGTCTGCAAGCGGAGGGGATATCGGAGAGGAGTGGACTCTCTTCGAAGATACCTACTTCGCGAGCATGTCGTCTGCGCAAGTGCTGATTGAAAAGCATTCGAGGCGTAATTTTCCCGTCAATGAGTCGGAGGTAAGCTCTGCTAATACCGTTGTCAAGGCACACAATTCAGACTTAATCAATTTACCAAAAATCAATTCAAATGAAATACCTTCACATTCAAATATTCACATCCCGATATTTCGGGAGCTACATTCAATTGTTCCTAGCTTGACGCTAGAACAAAACGCTTGTGAGGAGCAGTTTCCAAAAACTGATCCTGACGGGCGATTCAAAGTATTCATGCAGTTGGAGGAGTCGCCTGCGGTCCTGGGGCACTCATGTCAGCGTACTTCAGCTGCGTCTCTTTCAGTGGTGCGCCGCTCAGAAGCCGCACAAACAGGCTATATTATACACAAAGATCTCGAGCGTTCTAATAATTTATTGCTGCGTAGGGCTCGCGGAGACTCTTTTCCTACACGGTCTCCTCCGTTTCACGGTGATGGCAAACTCATTTGTGTGGGGGGAAGACTGAGCAACTCCAGCTACAATTATGATCCCAGTCATCCAGTGTTGCTCAGTTCAATATTCCGATTTTATAACAGCACATTCTTGCATGCTGAACCTGTCAAGATATCCAGCCAAAACGGTACTATTTCAGCGTTTGTGTGTCTTACAACGAAAGCAGTGCACCTCGAATCTTATTCACGTTGTAATACACATGTTTGCAATGCAGCCTTGCGCCGATTAATTGCAGATTCATTCATTCAGACATTGTTTGATAATGCATCAACGTCATCGCAGGTAACCGAAAGCATCCAGTTTTCTTTCACACCGGTTTCACAACACATGATATATGAAGGGATGTCTACTCTTCTGATTCAAATTCAGGCAATTTCAATCTCAAGGCCGCTGACTTCATTGTCAAACGTCTCAAATAGCTTCAGTCCCTTACTTCCTTCCCACTTCCTTATAGGGCGATCCACAATTTTCATGTCTCACGCACACATTGCTGACTCCAGGACTTCATCAATTCCATATTCGTGGCAGTCATCAACAGGAGAGATCATGGACGGCGTTCTGGTTGTCGTGACGGACAAAACTGCCTTCTCTCGGTCGAGTCATCCGAGGCATCCACGTCAGCGACGGGTTCACACGCGGAGCACATCATATACAGACGAAGATAGGAGGCCACCCGACGGGGTAGTCAACAACATCTCCCCTCTCGCCGTAGATACACAATTGAAGTTCTCAGACTTCAAGGCCGGGAGCATGTTACGAATCGTTCAAAAATGGACTCATTTTTGATCCTTCATTCGTTAGGTTAAGTCATTAATGTTTGCAATTAAAAATCAATATTTTTTTATATAATTTAATTTAATGTATCCAAATATTCTTATAATTAATTTCATTCAGATTGCATATTTTTTAATTAAAATATTCAATGAAATGTATAAATTCAATCGTTATTCAATATCTCTATGTTCTAATTTCACTATGGCAATTTTATATTCAAAACTTTGACAGTTTACAAAGCTTTTAAAAACTTACCGTTGTTGTCCGATTCCCCAACGACTATTCACTTTGCCACTTTTTGTATTCTTGTATTTTTTGAAGTAAACCAGCGTCTATACTATACAGTCCACTCTTATTTATCACCTCGACAACACCTGAGACCAGCGAAGATTTTACAAAGGTGTTATTTGTTTTGATCAATATACCGCATATTAAAAGTGTTCCATTGTTTACTTAATACTGCTGAAGTCGTCTTACACGCCCACGTGTCAGATCTTGAGCAACTAAGGACCCTCGCTATGGCTCTAAGCCGTCATCAGAAGTGACAAACGGACCCAATGACGACAAAGGCAAATGTGGTAGTATTGAAGACAAACCATCCGCAAATGCAATACCTTCAAAACATATTTAGACCAAATAAAACAACTCCAAATTAGGTTAATTAAATATTTAGTTGGGCGAAACACAAGGAATAGGTATAAACATCAGTATGACTCACTGTTCTCATATTGTAGAATTCTCCCAGTGCATTGCAAAGTCACATACTTAAATGTTATCAATACGTATTATACAGATGATTTTAAAGTACAGAAAAAGAATAAACGTGTGACTCGCTCATCTAAAAAAGTAAAATTGTATCAACCTGCAGCCAAAAACTATTATGGTCGGAGAACCCAAGAATACTTAATCCCAAAAATTTACAATGAATACCCAATATTGCTAGATATCCCTAAATTAAAAATAGGTAGACTGAAAGAAAAATTTAAAGAAATATTAATAGACAGATTCGATAACTCCATAAAGCATGAATAGTAAATTAAATACCTAACATTAATATTAGTATCATAAAATAACTTCATATAAATCAACTATTGTAGTGCCTCTTGCCACTTGTGTTGTAAAAATATAACTAGTTGTTAGTTTATAAACAAACGTAGTAATTAGCGTTAAGGTAGTTTTTACGCACCGCTGTGCTCCTGTCACGCGCCCGCGCCACCAGTGTTGAGTCACCAATCCTACGTTATACCTACTTCATAATTGTAATACCTACATAAAAATTGGCCATGCCGGGACGGTAGGACAGTGCAAAATTATGTACCTTTTTATAAGTATAACGAGCGAGCTCATCGCCAACAAACTGTCTCGCAGTTTGGCGAATATTTTGTTTTGTGGTACACATATTTTATATTTTAATGTTATAATAAATAAAAAAAAAAAAAAAAAAAAAAAAATAACGATGCTGATATTTTTATGCGAGTATTGCGTAATATGGCGAGTGGTTTTACAATCTCAAGTGACACCTATTTTGGCGCCTGGGCCTTTTGACCCGGAGGATGCTGACGCTGACACGGAAGTATGGTATAAATTAGGTTATAGTAAAACAAAGGAAGCTTGAAGGTACCGATTTATTATTAGCTTTAAAACATGCATCGCGTGGTCGTGCAGCTTCTTGCTTAACAAAAATTTGACTGCATCACGTGGGACAGTATAAAGGAATTGCTATTATCCAGATTTTCTAAGCCAATTCTTAAATGCAGGACTACTTTGATAGTATCATTTTATAGTTATAGTATTTTACAGTTATAGTATCATAAAATTGCAAATAAATAACAAAAAAACTGCAGCTGTTGCTGCTGTATTACTATGGCAATTAATTGAAAAGATACCTAATCTTGGTTTACCTGCGAATGTATTACTGGCTTTGCCATTTCTGTTCTATCAAATACTGGCCCGTATATACGACGCGAACTAAATTCTCACGTTATAACTGTAAAATCTCTTTACTGTCGAGTTTTGATTGGTGTATCCCTTCTAAAAAGGGAATCATGATGGTTTTGAACAACACGCCGATAATAAACGTCTACGGTATTTTGATTCCCGCACTTTTAGCGGCACATGTCATTCTGTCACCTGTATCAAACTACTAGTTTACAGATTCCAAAGCAGCCCTCTTCTCGCCTGAAAAAAAAAAAAACCGCCCTGTTACCTGTTTTACCAGCGGCAAACCCGGACACCTGTCATCAACCTGCCAAGTCGCAAAGGGAAAATATTTGGCGATTACGGAAGTTTATCTGCGTTTCAAGCAAGCGGTAACTGGTGAGATAAATATAGCAGGTAAAAGTTGTCATTTTATTTTTGAGTATAGGTAGTTCTGAATGTTCAATGGTTAAATTAAGCGTTGCGCAGCAAATCAATGGAGCAACATTTCACTATACAGTTCTTTTAAAGGGCGTTGGTGAGGGTGTAATATGTAACGAGCAACTGCGTTGTGTTGTTAACGTGCAATGGTTGACATTATTTCTAATTATTGTTGTTTGTCGTTAGTTAGAGCGAAACTTCTAACATAATTTAGAAATGGAATAACGGTGATATTCCTCAAACCATAAGTCTTGTCATGTTAGGTATCTGAAAATCCACTACATTAAACGCAGAGCGTAGTTTCCTGTGTGGCCCCGCTTCTTGGTTTGGTCACTCATTAGTCATATTCACGTAAAACTCAAACATTTTGGTTACAGTAAGATATTGGATAAGCTTTATGATTGCTACTGTAAAAATGTACTCTTGTCTAATATGTAAAGCTTGTGAAGGAACTTCTGGCGCACAAAAGTGTATATTCCCTGGCACACCGTGCATATCGATATTAGTGGTTGGTTGGAACTTAGCGGTAAAAATCAAGGAAAAGTTCGTTTTCATAATAATTCCACATGTATTTACCAAATACGTTTTGTTACATTACACATTACATTTAGACTCTGTCAATACCGTTCACACTGGAATACGATGTAATTTTGTTTGGGCCCCCAAAATCTTTACCTCGAGAATAACATAAATTTGCACAGAAGCTAACCGAGAAAATGGACACGTAAAAAGAAAATTGTAAACTCTTAAATCTTTTAACAATAATAGTGAAAAATAATACTGATGATGTCTGGAGGGACGAACTTGATAAAATTCAGTGTTAAAAATGATGATGATGATGATCATGATGCTGAATAATATGCTGGTTTTACACCAATCGAACTCGTGTTTGGTATTATGAGCTAACCTGTTTTTTTTTAGTGGTAGACGAACCTACATTTATTTTTATTTGTTACGTTTTATTCCTAAAAATATACATGATCTAGATGGTAACGATAATAATAGGAATAATTTGGAGGAAGACAGGCACATTGCGGCTAATAATATTCTTTCGTCAACTGATTCTGATAAAAAAAAAAAAGTTTGGTACAGGGGCAGATTTTTTTGTTTGTTATTGAACTGTTGCTGAAATGGTACCTAAAACACCCCATGAAAACTTGCGAGAGGTACGTAAAGGGCGAGCAGAGCTGACTGAAGTGGCAGAGCCTATGTGTGATGAGATCTATTATGCGGAGGATGAGACCGTGTCGGCAAGTGAAAGCGACACTAATGAGAATAGAGAGATGGTAGTAGTTGCTGAAGAGCATAATGAGATTTATGAGATGAAAGACATTCCGGTAGTCCCTGGGACTAGCCGAATGTGAGGCTAAAGAGTTTTGTGTGAAGGTGAGCTGCATATTTGTTGACTGGCTGCAATCTTCTGGCTTGCCTCACTCTATATGAGTGTCGGCCCCCAGATAGAGGCGCAGAGCTGTAACAAGTGCAGGACAAATGGACAAACATTGAAGTGTGATGAGATGACTTGTAGTCGAAGTCATGTTACGAACGATGTTAAATTTAATTATGATTAAGATTAAAGTGTATTTTATGGTAAATGTTCACAGGTTAAGCGCCCGAGGACGTGCGAAAGTCAGGAAGGCCGTGTCGGCAAAATAAAATAAGTTGATCTGTTGACTAGATTGAGGCCAAGGTGCGCTTCAGACCAGATGGCGCCACCTAACGGAACTTCGGAGCGGTGCGGCGACAAGCAGTGGGAAGGCATAAAAACCGGCCCACTGCGCCCGCGCCGGCATTCTGTTGCGAACCTCCGATGGATCGTTGTGCCTCTAGTGATTTACTTTGAATATTTGTAGTTAATTATTGTCATTGTTAATTATTTAAAGTGATTAAGGTGTTATTTGTTTTGATCAATATACCGCATATTAAAAGTGTTCCATTGTTTACTTAATACTGCTGAAGTCGTCTTACACGCCCACGTGTCAGATCTTGAGCAACTAAGGACCCTCGCTATGGCTCTAAGCCGTCATATATATTTATTTTAACCTCGCAAAGGATACATTTAACAATTACTATTAAGTTTAGATGGCATGCGAGGCACTATTTAAACGATTAGTACAGTATAAATAAAAAATACGTTTTGATAACTCTTATTGTTACGGTAATTAATAAACGAAAACGATATAAAACTTACGACTTATACTCAATAAATTAACCTGTAATTTTTTAACATAACATAGTACATAAAAATATAATATATATAAAACATACATTAACTTAACCGAAATATCAGTTACTCTTTTAAATATCAGGTACCAAGAATCGGATTGGAATAACTTTCATGATCCGCTCAGATCAGTTCAGCCCGAATACATTATGGAAGAAAACATTTTACACATAATATCGAAAAATGTTGCAAGCTTTTCAGTCTACCTGTTGTGAGTTGTTTTAAGGATAATACATGTCAGTGTCTGATTCAAAACGGTATTATCATTTCAATACGATTCCAGTGCAAACTTTATTTTTCGTGGAATTTGCTAAGCTTCATTTAGGGCCATTTCGTTTTGCCAAGAATTTTAGCGGGAGAATTTGCAAAAGGCGCTTAGAGTTACAAAAACAAAGGCTGTTCCCATTCTGAATAACATTTTCATTATTCTTGTACAATTTAGTAGTTTGCATTTTAATAAGTTATACAAAGTACAGTTATTTAATTTTAAAACCCCTTGAAAAATAGAGTATATAAAAAAGTGTTAATAAGCCTTGTACGTAGTACGTACCTAATTACGGCAGAGCGCGCTAATGTGATTCCGGTCACGCGGCACAACACAGCCTCCACAATAAGCCTCTCCTGGATGGTCTCGCCATTCCCCCCACGTCCGCGGTTCCTCTTATTTTCACACAAATTGCTAATAGCATATCGGTTTTTCTAACTTAAAGATTGATTGTAGTCTTGTTTTTGTAAATATTCTATTTCAATTTTGCTCGAATATATGTTAGAAATCGAGAATATTGCGAGCCGAAAGGTAAACGGATGCCGTAGCTATTAAGACCTGTACCAAAAAAAAACTGTAAATTTCAAGCCACTGTAACTTTGTTTCTAAGCAAGACGAGTACGGCTTTCTTACCGCAATAAAAAGTATTATTATTATATTATATATTCCAATAGAAATAATTCTGGTTCTACGCTGTTCTACTTTACACCGGCAAATAGAAGAGATCGCTGGAAATTGGTATTTTCCAAATAGCAAGAAAATTTGCAACATCCTACATGCCTGATGAACACATAAAATTACCTCGAGGTTTCATGCATTTCATAATAAATAACTTATTTAGTATGTTGTCTCTTGAACACAGGCTTCGAAGCGGTAGATCTCTAGGAACAAGTGACCCTGGGCCCATCACAAACATTGCTAATAGAATTTGCGAAAACGAAGCATACCTGGCACCTGGCATAATGATCGTAAAAACTGGGAAAAATATGCGGCTAAAGTGCAACAAACTACGATGAAAGTCAATTCAGTTCTTCGTACGAAGGTTAGGATAGCTAAAGTTACAGAAAATGTGTGTTTCTTAATTCTAGGCCAAGTCAAAAGTCATACATTTCCTTCGTACAAAAATCGCGTTTGGCAGTCGACATAGAATAGAGTAAGAGCTCCAAACGTTCTGCAGTGCCGTTTTCTTAACTAATATTGGGCTCAAATCAAAAGTGTATTAAAATAGAAGAATGAAACAGCCAAAAAACATTAACAATTCCAGCAGCTGATGGGCTGATGCTGTCAAATATGAAAAACGGGTCCGTTTAACGCTGCCACTGAATGCGTTTGGAATTTTGGAAGAAGGTCCTTATCACTCCTACAAAACAAATAAAAAAAACTGACAATTATTCGAATTAAAGTCGCTTTTTATTGTAGTTATTTTAAAAACCTTAGTTTGTTCTCAATGGCATCAGTTTTTTTCATTTGAAATTTACAATTTTTTTTTCGGTAAACCCCTTAGTTCACGTAACGAAGTATGACCCTAACTAATACTCACTAATCTTGATATCAGGGAGATAACACTTCGTAACAGAGTAAGTATAGTAGCATTATTGTGGCGTCTTCTTTGGTAGATAGATGGGCTTCAGATTTCAGTCAAAATGGTGTTATTATTTTTATTGTTTCCTCCTTAGCAAAAAGGTCTGAAAGAGACTGTGTTGTCGAGCAAATAAAGATTTGTAATATAGCTAGCTATATGTAGTTACTCTTTTAGCTGACTGAAAGTACCCTTAAAATACTCTGCGTTTTTTTATGTCATGTACCGACCATTACAGCCCATTGATACACATAACTACTACGTCTAGTATATTAAATACAAAACAAAAGACATATAAATACATTATAAAAAAAACCTATCCTAGGGTGCCGCTGCCGCTGATCAGGGCCGCAGAAAGAGCGGAACTGGCGTACTATATGCGCCGTGTTTAAGATTACCGCCATCTGCATCTGACCCTTGATCCAGCCACCTAGCGAGGATCTCTAGATGTTGGTCAAGGTCCCTGACACGACATGATCGTCGTTCATCATCGGAATAATGATCGTCGAATCAACATCCCACATGGCGGTTATCTCGTAAGCTAAAGCCAAGTCTAGGTAATGCCGGATTTAGAGGTCTGGAGGCCTCGGGCAATAAAGGAGTGGAGGCTCCCTGGCCCCAAATTATTTTACAAAAAAAGGGCAAGTTTTCCGAAGTTAGAATTGTGGGGGTCTCTCTTTTGTGGAGGCCCCGGGGCTGGAGCCCCGGTTGCCCTGCCCTAGATCCGGCCCTGAGTCTAGGTACTTGCTGAATTTGTCCTCGGCTTTCACGAGATTCACATCATGGGGGATGGTAACGTCGAGGAGCACGGCGAGGTGCTGCGATCGGTCTGTCAGCATGATGTCATGCTTATTGGCTACAATAGACTAGTCAATCATGAAAGATCGAATTATTATCATTATCGAGAGCCCATAGTGTCCCACTTTCTCCAATCTTCCCGATACATTGCAGTCTTTGCCCATTTCTTTTAAAAAGAAGTCTAATTCGTCTCGCCATCTCCAACATAATCTGCCTGATCCTCGTATTGAGCTGGGCTGGGCATGAGTGCAGTTAATATCGAATCTACTTCCTTTTTCGAAGCGCCTCGTTTTACTCTCTTGAGAAAACAGCACACTCTTTTACAAACTTTGCAAAAACTAGATAGCGCAACGCTCAACTATTCTAAAGTAACTTTAAAAATTTAACTAACTCTCCACTGTCTCTTAGTCTAAAGTTCCACTTATTTCAAGATCTTATGTTACAAGCAGCTAATTCAGCGTTCGCCCGGGAACAAGAATTGCAGTAAAGTCTCAGTTTTAGCGTTACCGAGTGAAAACAGGTCTGAACTTGTTCAGGACCTCACGGGGCGGTTTTATTGCCTGAGAGAGCTCTGCAAGGGGGTGTGTTTTAGGAGATAATGTTTCAAGTATTGTCATCTGGGATTATATGAAAGCTCTGGGGCTATGTGCAACTATGGAGACAATAAGCTTTAAGTCCAAAGATTACATTATTATCATAGTTTAACATCCATCATAGCAATAGTTTCGTCTATTTTATTATAACAAATTACAGCACACATTATTCTACGTTAATCTATGCAATATAAATTTCTATTATTATGGTCGTCGTCGTATGAATACTATAATTATAAAAATATATATTCAAAATAAAATATTTGTCTTGAAGCTTAAGATTATCATTAGATGGTAGAGCATGAGTGTTTAGAGATATATCGATGGAATACTCTTTATTGCAGAACTGAATAAAATAAATCAAAACAAAGAAATTGATTGAAGCTAGAATGACATCGCTAAAACTTCATAGTCAATTCTTGTGTCATTTAATTTGGATTTGCTAATAGATACAAAATACGTTCATGGTAACATGCAATAGCTACCAATGTTTTAATGTTAAATAAATGTTTAACGGCAATGAGAATAGTGTAAAAAAACTAAAAAAAAAAAGAAATAAAACAGAGAGTAAAAAGCAGCTTTAATTGCAAAGTCTGTTAGTCTGACTACCCATTTCACACTGCTGTGCAAAGGATTAAAGTAAATTAAAAGTTTATTGCGGAGTTATCTCGGTCTTCATAGCATTCAAAAGGACACGCTTGCGTCTTGTATTAAACCACAGAATAAGTTATAGTAGGTGTTATATTCATATTTTCATTCATGAATGTAATAACTAAAACATTTGAATTATCTCGTGTAGCTATAACTGCGAAAGACTTTTGACCAGAAGTACCTATAGGTACTAAGTATAATTGTGTACGGCGCCATCTATCGGCAAATTATCTAATTTGGGATGGTATTTTTTTCATATTTTCCTTCATAAATATTTTTTTTTCCAGAATGAAAAAAGAATTGGAATGTTTAACTTGAGCTCTTCCAAATGATACCCCATTTGACCTATTCACTAGGCTTTGAAATTATGCCCCCTCTCCATATTGGGAATTTTCCATAGTTATTAAAAATAAAATGAAATTAATGTATTTTCAATGTGTCTGGGTCAGCGTTGTTCATAACTATTCCAAATTTCAAATCGATAGCTTAGGTGGTTCTTGAGATATTTTGCGATGTGACAGACAGACAGACAGACGGATAGAGTCGCACCATAAGGGTTCCTTTTGTACATATTTGGTTCGGAACCCTAAAAATGGACATGCTACACCTCGTCCGGAGTTGAATTACCTCACTCCGTGGCAATAGTCTGTCAGTCTATTGACAGTATATCAGTTCGGTTAGACGTGATGCCGGAAAGTTCAAAATGCCGGTGTATTTTGCCAAGTATGCGTACTTGTCAAATGCAAGTAAATAAGAATTTTTCTTGTACCACTTCGCCATGGGTACGCCAAAATATTTTCGAGTGACTGCCCTAAGGAACTTACATACACTTTGTTGCGAATACAGACGTCACGTGCGCGCATAGATACTCAAACGATTTCCGCGGCGTATGGCGTATACGCCCAGTGACTAAACCGTGGGAAAAAACCAAAAACATTGCCCAAGTAATGGCAACACCTGGCCGTTTTTTTGTCTACATGTACTTACATTCTGAGGCTCTTCAAAGTAATGCACCTTGAGCTCACTCAGTTAAGCAACATGTAATGTTCTTATGTTTCATATTGTTGTGAGTGCCGTATTTAGATTTGAAATAAATGAAGAAAATTTATCACAATAACTAACGTACGCGGTAAATAGGTACATCAAGCTTGTTATAGATTATATTGCTTCATAAAGCATTGTTTTGCTTAGTGATTCATTACTAGATACAATGTAAAAACCGCATAACGCTCACGCTATTTGCAATCACAGCATTAATAAGCTGATGGCGATTTCATAGATTCAGATTCAGATTTTTTACTGGTAAAAAAAAATACAGATATTACACGTCAAATAAAAATACCATATTCATAATTTAAGATAACTTAAATGTGCGGTATAGCTATAATTAAATTACAGTTTCAAAATATCAGTTATTTACATGTCAAGTTAATAATCGTAGAATGATGTTATAAATTGATTTAGAATTAATAACACATACTACTTACTATAGGGACTCGTGGTCCATAACTTTTACTACACGTCTTTAGCCAAAAGCTTTTTCGTGTGGCCATTGACAAAAGACCCAAAGCTTTAAGCTACACGCATTTAAAACTAGTTAGCCGATTAATCTTTTATGAAACAGTCACAAGTTGAGTTAAAGTTTAGTTTTATACTACCAAAATACGATCTGACTCGCTGTGAAGTTCTTTAGTTTTTGAGTCCTAAACCAGCGTGGCCAAAGTCCACGAATAATTTACGTTATTCTACGCTATAAGCTTCAAGAAATTAGTACCGTAAAACCACCCAACTATAGTCCAAAGCTCCCAACTATGGTCCACAAATAAACTCAATTTTTCTCGTTCAGGTATGTATTTTACTATATTTTTGTAGTTCTAAGGCAAAGTATGTTTAGAAATGAAAGGTAAAACTAGGAGTAATAGTTAGGGAGGCGAGGTAGCTAAATGGCGTAATTCAACGGCGCCGTCGAGACCTATCAAAATCGAAAGATCAAATAATTTCGAAAAGAAAAGCTCGTATGATAAAAACCATTTTAGCGGTGGGTTTGGCGTGTACGGTTTTTCAAAAATGTTAAAAAAAACAGTTACTTGGGCATTCTCGAGCGCGTCAGATATTCATACTACGTATGCCCCAAGTGCCTCTGATAACAACGGTATACTAATCTGCCGGTTTGCGTGGTGGGGGTAGGAATATAAAGTAGTCAAAAATTAAAAAAAAAAATAATTACTCGAGCGCGTCAGATTTTCGGAAGGGGTGTTAAGTAGGCCCCAAGGAAGCTCCCTTTAAAAAAACTGACGATTTCGGCGTGACGATAAGTTACGATGAATTTTTGAAAATGCAAAAAAAAAAAGTTTTCTTGAAATACTCGAGCGCGTCAGATTTTCATAGGGGAGGTTTATCTCGGCATCCTGAAAGCATATTTTCTTAATCTGACAAAAATGTTGGTGGGTTCTCTTAATCTGACCGAAAAAGGTTTTTTGGTTTCTTTTTTTTCCTTTCTTTCTCCTTGATAAAACGGGGATTTTAAGAATGACAATAAAGCGATAGATGCAACCAACGTAAATGTAGAAGAAATGTAGTACGAATTGTATTATTTATTGTATAAAAAAATGAAATGATATAAAAATTGTCTTATAATTGTATTGTTATATTGTACTGTTCAATGAATTTTCATAAACACATTTGTTACGTAAAATATAATTCAAATTGTGCCTTCTTTAATTTAAACAAATATGCCTTAATTAATCTGCATTTATTGTCACTAGTATTAGAAACGTTAATTTCCACCTGTGAAAACTACACCTTTGATTTTAACTCCGTTAATGATTGTTGCATAACAACTCATTGTGTATCCTTATCTCAACATCTGCCTATATATTTAACATCGTATATGATTCCAATTAATTTGCACAATAACAACCATAATACATACACATTAAAGATTATTCTCCATTACTATGTGGAAAGACTGGTAAGTTCATACGACAATAATAGTTTTAAAATATCTCGTAATTTAAATTCATATCGTAATGTAACTTTGCCACATATTATCACGAAAATGTATCTGACTAGCGTCTATGTAATTTCTTTTAGTGTATTACATTTTGAAACAAAGTATAACCTTATAAATTGCTTGGGGCTGCTTATATTACATTTAATACGTATAATCGGTGTAACTATCATTGACATTTATAAAAAGCATTTAAATGGGTAGTACAAAATTAAGTATTTTCTATCAAAACGTCCGGGGACTTAGAACTAAATGTCACGAATTGTTTAATAACTTACTACTATATGACTATGATTTAATATTTATAACGGAAACTTGGTTACAAAATGACGTTTTGGACTCAGAATTGTGCGACTCCAGATATGACGTTTTTAGATACGACCGTAACCTCCTGCTTACAAATAAAAAGACGGGTGGCGGCGTAATGATATGTGCTCGTCGTGGCCTTGGTGCTACCGTGCTTTCTGCATGGTCATGTTCGGGCATAGAATCGCTGTGTATCAGTGTTCCTGCCCGCACGCTGGGCGCCTCGGATGACTTGATTGCGGCGGTGGCATACCTAGCGCCCGACGAAGACAATCTGCCAAGTTATTTGAACGACGTTGAAACGAATGTATCGCGTATACTCTCGATGTATCCAACTTGTAATTTTTTATTGTTGGGTGACTTTAATCTCCCTTGTATCTCTTGGAGTAGTAATTATGGTTTCACATTAAAAAATCAGGGTAAAACTGATTACCAAATCGCTGCTATATCCTTCGCGGAGGACTTACAATACCTGGGCCTAACTCAATATAACTTCATAAAAAACTCATGTAATAATACACTAGACCTGTGCTTTAGTAATCTCCCGTTATTGGTGGAACAATGCCAACCGATTACAAAATTAGATATATATCACCCCGCCATTTCCGTCGACATTTTAGACTTATATGTAGTACCATTTAAAACGAAAAATACCCCCCGTTTCAACTTTTATAAAGCTGATTATGAAAAAATTAACTCTCACTTACATAGTATAGACTGGGCAAATCTTTTATGTACCAATGATGTTAATAAAGCCGTTGACATTCTCTATAGTAAACTTGACGAATGTTTTTTATTATTTGTTCCCGTATCTTACCCAAATAAACAATCATATCCCATATGGTATAATACTGCACTTATAAAAATACTACGCGAAAAATCAAAACTACATAAAAAATGGAAACGTTTTTCAAATCCGCGTGACTACGATGAATTCTCACTTCTTAGAGCTAGACAGAAACGCGTGCAGGAACAGTGTTTTCAACGTTTCACTCAAAATACGGAATTATACATAAAGCGTTCCCCTAAATTTTTCTGGAAGTATGTTAAATCCAAGAGAGGAGGATCTAACTACCCTAGCAGTTTTAATCTGAACGATCGTACCTATAATGACGGCAAGACCATTTGTGATGCTTTTAACAAATTTTTTTGAAAGTGTTTTTGCTCCAGCAAGTCCTGCGAACCTCACTAACAAATCCAAGAGTTATATTCAAAGTGACGTCTTTTGCGGAATCCACATATCTTCTGACATAGTGTTGAAGTTTTTAAAAGCCCTAGATAAATCTAAAGGACCAGGCTGTGACGGCGTCCCGCCTATTTTTCTTTCTTCCTGCGCCGAAAGCCTCGCAGTTCCCCTGACTATTATTTTCCGCCTATCACTAAAGTACTGCATTTATCCTTCTTTATGGAAAAAAACCCATATTATCCCTGTTCACAAAAAAGGATCAAAAACTAGTATCGTTAATTATAGACCAATATCTATACTCAATACAATGGGTAAACTCTTCGAGTCAATTGTAGTAGATAGCATATATCCTCTTGTAAGTAGTGGCATATCAAATACTCAGCATGGTTTCTTGAAAGGACGCTCGACAGTTTCAAATCTGGCATGTTTTACAAATTTTGTCTTATCGGAGATGGAGGGTGGTGGACAGGTTGACGTGATATACACTGATTTCGAAAAAGCGTTTGATCGTGTAGATCACGCTATTCTTATCAGAAAGCTCGAGGCTTTGGGAATTCATGGAGATCTGCTACGTTGGATTGAATCCTACCTTACCAACCGTTCCCAAGCCGTGGTTCTTGGAGGTTTTAGATCAAATTACATTACAATCCCATCTGGCGTTCCCCAGGGCTCTCATCTTGGACCTCTTCTATACATTGCTTACATACATGATATAAATAGATCTATAAATAATGCCCATCACCTGTTATATGCAGACGACAAAAAAATATTCATCCGTGTCAGAACTCTTGAAGATTGTCATCGTCTGCAAAGCGATCTCAATAATCTTGACTATTATTACTCCCTGAACAAGATCTCTCTTAGTACTAATAAATGTCAGTGCATAACCTTCACTCGCCGAATCACACCAATAAAATTTTCATATAATCTTAGAGGTACCGTGGTGGAAAGAGTCGAAGTAGTTCGTGATCTGGGAATAATACTCGACACCAAGATGACAATGAGGGAACATGTCGACCATATAGTCAACAAAGCGTATCGTAATCTCGGCTTTATGATGAGAACGTGTAAACCATTCTCAGATGTTCTAAGTTTGAAGATAGTATACTATGCATACGTTAGAAGTATTTTAGAATATGCCTCTCCCATATGGTCAGTCAATTACGCCATTCATAAAGATCGTATTGAAAAAATTCAGAAGAAATTTGCGTCACATTTAAATCACAAATTCAAAAAAATTATAGCATCTACCTCCTACACTGATAAATGTCGACAATATAATCTCTTAACACTAGAAGACAGACGTAAACTTTCAGACATGAGGTTTCTCTTTGATATAATTAATGGTCGCATCGATTGCCCACAACTGTTGTCTGGTCTATCATTTCGAGCCCCAAAGCGTCGCACTAGACATACCGCCCTATTTCATGTTCCTTTTCACGTGACTAAGTATGGTGACAATGCAGTGTTATCTCGAATCCCTCGTTTATATAACATGGAATTCTATTCTGCAGACCCCTTTCTCGGATCTAGGAATAAATATATGGACAATATCTACAAGACACTTTCAGAAAAGTACAAATAAATTAAAATTAAGATTAAATTATTCACCAGTCTATTTAGCCTGTCCATCGGACACACACAATTATGGATATATAAATATATCATTAAATTTACTTCTATGAGTATTACCATGCAACTCTTCTTTTTTTTATTTGTGTTTAATATTTCTAATCTACTGATGTAAAGTCATACAATTGTGTAGTATTGACATACCAAAATAAACGATGAACTGCGGATTTATTGAGGCATATGCACTTAAATAAAATGAACAATATTTGTACATACATATAATAACGTCACATCAGATCTTTACGTCTACGAACTTATTGACGTATCCGTCTTGGCTAAAATTTATGTATTTGTATAGAATCATAAACTCATAATTAATGATGAGCATGTTGTGATGAGCACACTGTCTTATTGAAACTGTTTATTATGATAATACCTAGATACGAATTACGTTATTCTAAGTAAAATGTAATTAGTGGATAACTGTCATTGGCCATCTGTTATGTAATCACTCATATGTAAAACTTTTATTTACGGCTGTTGTTGTCCTAAATATCAATAAATAAAATAAAATAAAATATATGGCCTTCTCCTCGACACCGGGGGCGGCCCTAGACGCACTGCTGGATATTATACCACTCCACTTGCAGGTGCAAAAGGAGGCTAAGCAGTGCGTCTACAGAATATGCACGCTAAACAGGCCAAAATGGCGCTCTCAAGCTTTAACCAAACTAAAGGCCTGGGTTTTTGCAAATAGAACCCTTAGCATGCCCACCGATGACACGCACACTGAATGTCATTTCACTAAACTGTACACAGTAGAAATACCTCCTAGAGACAAATGGACCAACGACCAAATGTACGTCTAAGAGGGAAGCCATATTTGGTACCCGGATGGTTCCAAGGAAGGCATTGATGTAGGATGTGGGATCTATGGTGAGAGACCTAAGCTCAGAGCCAGCGTCAGCATGGGCACACAGGCCTCAATCTTCCAGGCTGAAGTCTACGCCATCAACAAATGTGCGGAGATTAACCTGGATAAAAACCTACGACACCAACATATCTACATCAACTCAGACAGCCAGGCTGCTCTGCTGGCACTAGAATCCCTTGAGTC
The DNA here is from genome assembly GCF_033807575.1 of Cydia pomonella. Lineage (NCBI taxonomy): Eukaryota > Metazoa > Arthropoda > Insecta > Lepidoptera > Tortricidae > Cydia > Cydia pomonella. Next base: position 8,345,398 of record NC_084717.1, on the reverse strand, counting down.
AAACTCAAAACTAGTCCAGAACTGTAAAACAAACCTCAATGCACTGACAAACTCCAACAAAGTCACACTTAGATACGTACCAGGGCACTCCGACTCTCCGACATTAACGGAAACGAAGAAGCGGACGAACTTGCTAGAAAGGGCGCAGATACACCCCTGGTCGGCCCAAAACCGATCTGTGGAATCACAAAACGGGATGCATATTCACTGCTCAGCAATTTAGAAAAAATAAGGGCAAACGATTGGTGGAAGTTCGTAAAAGGACAAGAACACTCGAAAGCTCTAATCAAAGGGTTCAACAGCAAAACTGCTAGGGAGCTTCTAGGGCTCAAAAGACACAAAGCCTGCGCGGTGACCAGAATTTTGACTGGACACTGTAAATTGAACAAACACATGTTTCAAATTGGAAAGAAACAAGACGCGACATGCAGGTTCTGCCATGAGTCAGAGGAGACTGCAATGCACATTCTCTGCTCCTGTGGACCACTAATGTCAAAAAGAAGTACCCACTTAGGGCGGTACGTATTGCAACCCTATGAGGTACACAACATTACGGCCCAAAGAATCTGGAATTTCCTGGATTCAACGGGCATCAGTAATGAACTTTAAAGGGCTGTCACAATAGACCAATGCCTGGTCGACGTGGCAGTCAAAGGCCCACAAACTACAATAATAATAATAATTAATATATATGACCTTTACATTTTTGCTCAATACAATTCATCTTCTTCTTCTTTCACATAATTTAATCATCGTTATTTCATATCAATTATTTTTAACACCCTCAGTTTTGGAGATATACTAAAAAAAACCGGGAGTTTGAGTTTTTATGATGCTTCAAGTCAAAAAGTTTAAACTTTGGACAAAAATGTAAAGAGACCTTTTTTGTGTATAATAAAATTACCTTTTTTTTTTATTTGCAACGCGTTTTTCGGAAGACGAAATGGCTCCTCCACACTTCCGGTCATGCGGAAACCGGCAGATTTTGTATTTTTAGTAAGGTTTACATTATATTCTTCAAAATAAAATTAAAAGAAATCGCGCTCGAGAATGCCGGATTAACGTTTTTTTTTTACAAGTTCGCGACCCTATAACTCGGCGGCGTCAAGGACTTATCGTCAGATTAGTTAAATTTAGTCTTAAAACACTAAAATCAACCCCCAATATCTTAATCTGACGCGCTCGAGTATTTCAGACTATCGATTTTTTTTTACTAATCTGATCGTCTATCCTAGGCGCGCGTCTCTACATATAGAGCTAAATACTTTACTAGGTTGTTCTATTAGGTCTAAGGTATCTCTCATATCTTAAACTGCCACGCTCGAGTATTACCGAAAATTCCCCTATTCGCCTCCCTAACTATAAACCAAAAGGAACATTGGTATAGATACTTAATTTCCTTTTGAACTTGTGGACCATAGTTGCAGTATTGGACTATAGTTGGGTAGTTTTACGGTAGTATAATTGCGAATAAAACTGGATGGACTTATGTCTATATGCTTCTCAAGCACAATGGTCAGCAGCACGTAAGCTAAAGGGCGTATATTTGTCTAACATTCTAGGCGCTTAGGCTTTTCTTACGCTGAGATCAAACATTGCCGTCAACTCTGTAAGTAATTAATTCTTTTGCCAGCCCGTTTGAATAAATCACTCCGCATAATAATGTGCCAGTTACTTGTTCAGTTTTAATTCACTTACATAATTTAATAAAATGGGATTGTAGGATAGTGGGGATGTTGAGTGAAGATGTTTTACAGCTTTTAACTTCCCACTGACTAACGAGTTTTGAAAATTAATTTTACTCCAAGCCTTCGCTTTATTAAATTCACAAGTCGCTTTTCACCCTTTTCCCGTTAATAACATAATTAATTAATTATAATAATGAAAATAATAATTCAGCCTATTTACGTTCCACTGCTGGGCACGGGCCTCCTCTTATGCGCGAGAGAATTTGGGCTATAGTCCTCACTACACATACACCTTTGAGTTTCCTCGCAGATGTGTCTACCTATTACCAGTTATGTATGGAAACTGACCTGGTTCATGGTGAGCCGCTGGCGAGGGCGCGGAGAAGGCACTGCAACCCGCAGCTCGGCGCGCCAGTCCTCCAAGCTCGGTCACTGAGGATAAATAAACTGTTTAATTCTTTTCAGATAAAATGATGAATTTAAAAATTAGATTAAAAACTAAAACATAATAAACCAAAACTATTTATTGTTATGAAAAAAAAAAGATTAATGAAGATTTCAAAATCGCATTTTAAAATCACATTTGCTGTGTACGCACTCCTCCAACCTTTATGGCATATTCCGGAATGAATGCAAAACTTACACCTTGTGATACTAAGTGAAAAGGCTTTGGGTACGATACTCCTCAATGGCATATGCACAATCCGCAACACTCACAAAACCAAACAAACCCACACTTTGCGTTCGAAAATGATCTGAATTTGAAATCGGAGATCTGCTACGGACACACCGTAATTATGGCTCTACCAATGTACCAATATACAGGTAAGTATCTAACCGCTTAGCCGTGTATCAGACATAAGAACCACGGTAACCACACTAACATCCTCAAAACAGTAACGGCCTTGCGTTAGATTGTGAGGAAGGGAGTTACTCGTTTAATACTACGAAAAACAAAATATTTGGACAATTACTAAGCCAAACACAAATAATGGGACAATTATTACAGCTCGTGATTTAATTAGAATAAGATTATAGAATGGCGGAATTGGGGACTAAAGGCAGGCTTTACCAGAAAAACAGCCATATTCAAAAGCTTACTTCCTTCTGAACATAATCACAGAAAAATTCTCGTTCTTTAAAAATTCTGAACTCTGTCGCAGTCAGAAGCAGTTAGCGCTAGTACAATTCTAATCAGAATGGACAAGTGGTTAAGCATGTGTGAGAGTTGCATATGATATGACAGGCGATAGAAGCCCGTCCATCATATCCTTGCTGCCGGCCTAGCCAAGGTGACAATCGCTATCGCTACGACAACGAAACGCTTTGTGTCTCTCTATCACTCTTCCGTATTAGTGCGACAGTGATAGTTGCGATTCGATCGCTGCGGAGCGTAAGCGACTTACTTGCATGTTGGCTATGCGGCCTGGACAGGCGGCGTTTGCCTTTCATGATTAACTCGCAGCGGAGAGGCTGTTTCTATTTTCCTGGTACCTATTTTACCGAAGCAACGGGTGTTATTGTTAGCGATTGTTAGCGGGCAAAGGCGAATCGAAGGCTCAACTAATTGAGCTCGCTGATTTTTTATGATAAGTTAAGCATCTATAAGTCACACTTGAAATTATTTATTGTATGACAATTACTATGGGGGCCGATTCTTTTTTAACAATCTGATATGGTTTTTATCTTAATTTGATGTCAATGCGACCTTGAGCACGAGTAACCCACCAATCAGCGTTAGCGGTTTACGCTGATTGAAGGTCACGGAATGCAACCAGGAATCTTCTGATTAGGCATTTCACTCGCACTAATTGGTGTATGTGAGATGCCCGATGACACGACTTAAGGTTGTATAAAAAGGGGATGATTTTAATATAAATGAATATTTTCCAAGTATTGGCCCAATAAACCTTGACCAAGAATTTTTAGAAATATGTATCTTACATACTTACAAGTCTTTTACGAAATGTCATAAAAATAAAAACTATCACTTAACTAATTCAAAACGTATTATCCTCCAAATTTTCTCATTTAGCTTTGATAGACAAATGCAAACGTTTGTTATAATTATCAACGTGCAGTTGTAAAAGAAAATATGTAATACGTTTTTAAAATCTTCCACTAGGTTATCGTAATTATTGGGCTCTCCAAGACAATATAGTGAACAGTTTGTTATGGTCATCATTCGTAGTATTTCAAAATGGTTTTCCTGAACGCTGGACTCGGGAAGGAAAGAAGGAATACACTGCAAGCTGAGAAACGTTGAACGAGTTTTCTCAGCAAGATAACAAATAGGCCACGGCCGCTTAGTCACTAATAAACGGGTATTACTGAAATGGGATTCTGCTAAGCTATGAAAATTAAATGCTCTGCTCTCAAATTCAAATTATCCTGAGATGAAAATTAAATAAAAGCGGAGCGGCCTGTAAATTTAAACCTCGATCCCAGCGAAGTTTTCTGTACATATATTTGGCCAAATTTCCCCGGTGGCCAGGCCGATTGTACACAAATCTATTTTATAGGTAGCATTTTGCCATTTGAACACACGTTAACGCCGCCAAAATGTACGCCGAAATAATTATATTGGACATTAAAATGTTGTTCATGATTAAACCCAAAATCGAGCAAAAGAATCTACTTTCCTTTAATATTAGTTTAAGGCATGAATGTGTTTATCTTTATTGTGCTTCAGATATACTCACTGGTTCGTTTAACAACGGGATGACTTTTATTTTATAATAGAAAATGTTTTTCTTTAAGCGCTCAGACGAATAAGTGTACGAGCGTAACTATCATTTTTTTTTCTTTAACTTTCTTATAAATATAGTGGGCCCCAAATATACGACGTAATATCACATAATCCTGTCAGTATTATAAATATGTAATGTCAAAACAACCAAGTTTAATGTTTAGGTACCGTTTTATGATTATTCAGTTTTTTGGTGTTTGTTTTAACCAAAAATGGCAGCTTTAAGTTTTAATAAGTCCCTCTTCAAGGATACTGACAGTACCAATGCCATTCAAATAATTAGGATTTGAATTTATCTGTCGATTATTATTTTTATAAGTAAATATTTAATTTCAAAAAATAGTCTGTTGTAATCATTGCATTTTGACCTACTTATATGTTACAGGAACACATTTTTGCAGGCACACATCCCTATGGTCAAAGCTCAAAGTTGTTAGTTTACTGGGCACACGGCGTATAAACCTAAAGTCAACCCCGGATACGTTGGCGCTGGGCCAGCGTGTCGATGCAGGATCTTGTCCCAAAGTGGCACTTCCACGTGGAAATTATAACCGCCATTTACATAATCTCATCTTACGCGCATCGGATAATGTATGCATTTAGCGTGCGTGTGATAAACAATGTAATACTTACAATTGTAGCGTCAAGCAAGCATGAGCGTGTACTGATATTCTATTTTGAGCCAGTTATAAAAATAAATTATTATTATAAATGCAAGACACTATATTTAACCAGGGACAGTCAGCATCAAAAATAGCGGATCAAACAACGCTTCAAAATACTTCAAACGTAAATTTTAGAGATTTGTCTATATTTGGAAAAGTTATACGGAATATCAGATACATTTGGCGCGTTGTTTCATCCGCTACTATTTAAACAATGAAGTTAAAGTCAAGGGTGAAAGGTGTAGAAATTTTTTTTTCGCTTATAGTATATGAATTTTATCAAAACTACACTGAATTCAGAGTGCAATAACCAAAAAAGATATGTACAGGGAAGTTTTAAAAGATAAGATATTTCATATATAGCTTGGTGCTGGGGCTGACATGGCGGGGACTTGTGTTACCAGATTCTCTGCTACAAAGGTGGCTCGGGTAGTTAAGGATATGAAGAGAGGAAAGTCTCCGGGCCATGACGGCTTGAGCATTGAGCATCTCCAGCATGCAGGGCCTCATTTTCCAAGGTTACTTGCAATGCTTTTTTCATTTTGTTTAACTCACTCTTTTGTCCCTAGTGAAATGATAAGAACGGTTGTTGTACCTATTATTAAGAATAAAACTGGAGATGTGTCATCTTTGAATAATTATAGGCCAATTTCACTAGCTACTGTTCTGTCCAAAGTGTTTGACAGTTTGCTTAATGCTGAGCTGGATAACTATCTGCAATTGCACAGTGCTCAGTTTGGGTTTAGGCCTGGCCTGTCCACAGAGAGTGCAATAATTTGCATGAAGGAAACTGTTAGATACTATACTAGTAGAAAAACCCCTGTATTTGCTTGCTATCTTGACTTATCCAAAGCCTTTGATTTAGTAAATTATGAGATTCTATGGAAGAAGCTTTATGATGCAAATGTACCTAAAGATATAATACATGTTTTTAGATATTGGTACTCTAGTCAAATTAATGTTGTTAGGTGGGGTGATACAATGTCTGATGAATACAGCCTTGACTGTGGGGTAAGACAGGGTGGGTTAAGTTCCCCTAAATTGTTTAACATATATATAAATGCACTTATCGAGAGGCTCAGCAGCATGCATGTTGGCTGTCGCATACAAGACACTAGTTTCAATAACATTAGTTATGCAGACGATATGGTGCTGTTGAGCCCCTCGGTAGGAGGGCTTAGGAAATTGCTAAATGTATGTGAGCAATATGCTATTAGTCATGGCCTTAAATATAACTGTACTAAAAGTGAATATATGATTTTTAAGCATAGTAATAAATGTAAGGATGATTTTCCCCCAGTATTGCTCAATGGCGTCCCTTTAAAACAGGTATCTGTATTTAAGTACCTAGGACATGTAGTGTGTGATAATATGAAGGATGACGAGGATATAAAAAGGGAGCGTAGGGCGCTGGCGACTAGAGCAAATATGCTGGCACATAGATTTAGGCGTTGCACCGCGCCAGTAAAAATAACATTGTTTCGAGCTTTTTGCACTACCTTCTATACATGTGCACTATGGACCAGCTATACGTAAAGGTCGCTAAGCGACCTACGTATCCAATACAACAATGCCTTCAGGGCACTGTTGCGGTTGCCTCGCTGGTGCAGCGCGTCCGGGATGTTCGCGGATGCGCGCGTGGACGGGTTCCAGGCCATCATGCGCGCGCGCTGCGCGGCCGCGCTGCGGCGCCTGCGGGGCAGCCGCAACAGTCTCCTGGCAATTATAGCTGACAGGCTTGACAGTCAGCTTCTTGTGCACTGGACCAGGGTACACTCAGTGGTAGCTACATACACACAATTCGCATGAGTGTATGTAGTTATTACTGGTGTATGTGCCTGGCTCCAGTTTTAAACCCTTAAATATCGTAAGTTTAATTTATTTCAATAATAATTTAATATAATTTTTTAGAGTAAGTCGTACTAACACTGTATGGACCAAGGTCTGAAATAAATGATTTTTATTTTATTTTATTTATTTTTTTATTTTTATATAATATATTAAGATTCCCGAAATGAAATGTTTGAAAAATATGGAGGTAATAATAATAAGCCTTTTATTTTTAATATCGAGATCTACTCCTGTTGTTGGGTAAGCAAAAGCTTGGATGTAAATTTAATTACGTCGCTAACCTAAATTAGTATAAAAGTCTTTGAAGAAAGTTTGCTTTTATTATATTTTCCTTTTGCAAATACGAGCACTGTTATTTACACCAAATACTTTATTGCTAGTAATATTGAATACCATTACGTTTGTTACAGCCTCCATAAAAACCATAATATTGCTGTACCTAGTAGATTAGTATTTCCAGTTCTTCTCCGCAGCAAGACCGGCAATGCAGTAAGATGTATTTTTATAGCCGCAAGTCATGAGCGAAGGTGACGTCTGGCCAGCGTATGTATTCCTTTGTCTCTCGGTTATAATTATACACTGTTTGTCAGGTACACGATGTATGTATTATATTAATGGCGTTCAAAGCAATACGTCCACTGCAATGGATTTAGTTCCGACTTGACGTAAACCACGTATATAGTAAAACCAGTAATGTGTTTGAGTAAGTAAATACGTAGTTTTTATGTCTTATAATAATATTATCAGGTTGTTATTAGGTTGTCTGGAAGAGATCGCTTTTTAGCGATAAGACCGCCTGTTGTCTGCCTCTAAATTTAATCAATTGTTTATTTTTCTTGTATATTTTTACTGAGGTGTGCCAATAAAGAGTATTCTATCTATCTATCTATCATTGTTGTGTATTTTTCAACATAGAAGGGTACGCTGGTAGGTGTGATCTCCATATAATTTATAACCTACAACTGCCAAATGTCGCAAATTTGTATTGAATTGATAACTATCAGCGCACCCTTCCAATTTGAAAATGCTATATCGACAATATCAATAACAACTGCCATTGTATTTTAAGGTGACTATGGAAGGTGGAGGTAAGGAATACAATCTCTATAGGCAGAACTGTTGCAAAAGTGTCCAGTTGTCAGCTATAAATAATAGTTAGGTACAAATCTCTCCAGAGTAGCGCTAGAGTGGCTTAGAACCTCGGTGTTATTGATGGAGTGAAGTGCGCTTTCTAAGATTTAAGGTTTTTTGAAGGACACTTTTTGGTACTTACATGGAGATTGTATTCCTGACCTCAACCTTCCATAAAGGTGACGTTCGGATCTCAAATGCATCTGCATTAAGTACTGCTGTGGCGTCAATAGTTGCCGCCGCTGTATCTGTCAATTTACTTGATAAAACGAGTAACATTCGTCGCCGCCTTGCTGACGCTATTATGACTATCTTTCCATCTCTCATTTTACAGGGAAATTGGCAAAAATGACGCCGCAACAGCTACAGTTACAGTACTTCACATAAAATTACAAATTTTAAAGCCAGCGCTTTGCTTTCAGTCGTCAGCTAATTTAACACTAAAATATAAGTTCGTTCCTCATACATGGCAAGATCGTCCGGTATTAGAATACCGGACCCATTCCGTTTGCAGAGATGATATAATGTCGTTAAGACGCCCGCCCCTGTAAGTTGCACCCCTAGACGGAATGGCACGGTTCCAACTGCTGCCCGACGTTATTAAATAGCAGCCCCTTATCTAAGCAACCGTCCAACCAGATTCCAAATCAGCATTATCGGCCCTGTTTGATATTCCATTCTGTTTGCCATTACACGATTTTATCCAATTAATACTCGTACCAATTCCTACTATTCCTATTTAATATTACAAATACGAAAGTAACTCTTTCTGTCTATCTCTCTGTTACCTCTTCACGCTTAAACCGGTGAACCAAAATAGATAAAATTCGATAGGTATGGAGATAGTTTGAGCCTCGGAGAAGGTCGTAGAGTATTTTTTATCAATCATCATTATCATTCCACGCAGACGAAGTCGCAGGCAGCAATCTGGTTCTATATATTTTGAACACATAGCTGCGTGGCCACACACTCGACGAGTGGTATGGGAAGTATGCAGGGCAGTATGGCGGCCGGTGACGAGTAATATGGCCACACTACGTCTCTGCCTTAACCTTGCTACTTCCCATACCACTCGTCGAGTGTGTGACCGGGCAGTTAAGTCATAATTTTAGCGGATCTAGCGCGAATTCGTTTTGTTTATCCTTATTGCCGACGTTTCAACGCCGGTTACACTGGTCTCGTTTGTAGATAACTGATGTTCCAGCAAGAAGAGATTCGTGCAACTACCTGATGAAGAGACTATTGATGTATTTGTTTTTGAATTCGCAATGTCTAGTCCTGATTTTTGATTTTTCTTCATAGATTTTTCGACCAGTGTAGCCTGCGTCGAAACGTCGTCAATACAGGAAAAACCGGCCAAGTGCAAGTCGGACTCGCGCACGAAGGGTTCCGTACCATTATCTAATAATCATTTTTTTGTATGAGAGCCCCCTTAAATATTTATTTAATTCTGTTTTTAGTATTTGTTGTTATAGCGGCAACAGAAATACATAATCTGTAGAAATTTCAACTGGCTAACTATCACGTGACAGACGGACGGACGGACAGCGGAGTCTCAGCAATGGGGTCCCATTTGACCCTTTGGGTACAGAACCCTAATAAAGAAATAAAAAAGGTTTAATAATATCAAATCTTACTAAATTTTTATTGTAAGATTGTACAAGGAAGATTTCCGGTGATTCCCAAAGTTGTGAACTGAAAACGGTGAGGTAAATTGGATAACTTTGTTAAAATGAAACTCCCGCGAAAGAGCATTGTGTTGTAAATTTGAACCTTTCTAAGTTTGGTTGGGATCTAATCTACGGTTTATTGAAAATTCACAGTCATTCCCAACTAATTATCCAAGCTTAATTCAGTTGATTAATAGTCTTCATTGTACTTTATCGCAAGTTAATTTATGTAATTACAATTGCCTTCTGTAAACAATATCTGAGTTTAGCTACTGCATAAATGAATACAAAATTTGGTTTTAAATTACGGAATTATCTTCGAATGCACTTTACAACAACTAAATAATTTAGAAACAAATCGTCTAATACGCCTGGTCTAGGAAACAGTGTCGTTGGATTTGTAGATGATAATTGATATATTAGGAAGCAATAAGATGAGGAAGAGCTGAATAAGATATGAATAAATATTACGGAGTAGTCTTATACGAATCTAGCTGTAAACCGCGAGGTATATCTGAGGGCCTACCGCGAACCATGTTCGACATGTTGACTCCCTGTCACACTTATGTACGAATTTACAAGTGCAACACGTCGAACGTGGTTCGCGGTAGGCCGCCTGTAACGATCAGAATGAAATAGAGTTGTCCGGTAGCTTGGACAAATAGCTGGAGCGATCCATCATCGCGCCGCCGCCGTTGCATCATTCCGTTTATAGGTCAATGTTTCGACAGAGCGGCCTCGACTTTATGCTGCGTTCACACATCTGCGCCCGTCTTCGTGTCACTCGATCAAGCATTAATGTGCTCTGTAGTCCACAGGTCCCGCTCTTTAAACTTTGCGAGGTCCCGTTGATTGCGGATTACGATTTATATTTATTGTAGATTTTTTTTCTAAGTGTTTTTAAGACCAGGAGGCCAATTCAAAATTACGTTGTGACATGAAAATGATTTCAGTCGCGTGTGCATTCGCTCGTACTTGTCCGTACACGTTACACATATTGGCGCGAGCGAGACGCACGGTTGACTGACATCATTTAGATACATAGATGGTATCAAATAGATGTGCTATACGCGTGCGCCCGTCAGGGGCAGAACATACGCAATGCGCCAAATTAAAAACACGTTTTAACATTCCTGACAACACACTAAAAACAACCTACGTAATTTGGTCGGGTTATTTGTTGCCCACCATAAACCATACTAAAATTTACGGTAGGGAATTTAAAAAATGAGACTGCGACAAGGACAAACAATCATAGCGCTTTTTCTGCTACTCCTACTGAAAGTTCGCGAAGAGCATCTCGTTCAGTTATCTCCCGGCGGCTCTACCATTTCATCTCTATACTTATTGAAAGTTCCTGAATTGTTTAGATATCATTGGCATAATGTTTTTTTTATGATATAGGAGGCTAACGAGCAGATGGATCGCCTGATGGTAAACGATTACCGCCGCTCATGGACACAACTACAACACCAGATTGGATTCTTTTCTTGAAGGTTTGAAGGTCTGTTAATACCGCAGGTTCATTCCACAGTTTAGCTAATTAATTAATTGTAATTTAGAATTGGCCTACATGGCAAATTACCTGTTTATCCTATAAGTCCTCAATAAAACCGCATGTTACACGACGTACCTAGGTGAATGGCAAGCCAAATGAATGATAAACACTCATAATTATGTAAACCGTCCGCGCGCGGCTCGCGCGGATGTGTAAACGCGATACCATTTTTCCAGTCATTTATTTACAAAACAATCTGTCTGTATCAACTATTAGCGTTATTCATAAACGTCTGTCAACTCTAACAAGCCCTTGATAATCGTTTGTCCTTATCTGTCACTTTGACACTTGTGTATGTTAGAAAGAGACAAGATAATAAAGGCTTGCTAAGTTTTATGAATAAAGAGGGTAAGAGTGCATCCTTGAAGTCGATTCTGTCTTAGCAATTTTACTTGGTTTCTAATTTTGGTATACCATCTTGAGTTGTGATTCGACGAGCGTTAGCAGCTCAAAATGGTACTAACGAAACGCAATCAGGAGCCGTCTCTTCAGGCACCTCGTTTGTACGAGTACTTATTGGTGCACGTTATATGATTCAGAGTCGTATCGAAATAAGATGAAAACCTTATCCAATTGTGAAAATAGAATCGGCACAACTTGACTGAGAGTTTCGTAATTATACTTTATCGGTGGTCAGGATCTCAGGCTTAAACCAGTTTGTATATGGTGATGCGCTCGCTTCAAAATGGTAAAATCAAAATAACTTTGCTATTTATTACTTCGCTCAGGCGACTGATATAAAGTTCTGCGATAGTGTTCTAGTAGAAGCTTAGTTTTGGAATTGAATCTAATTTAAGAATCGCCTGATGAGAACCAAAATTCACTGATTGCAAAAAAATCAAACAAAAATCAACCTTGTTTTGTTAGTAGTACGATTTGCTATGGCTATGAACTGAATGTTATATGCAATACTTTACAAAGCCGTAGACAAGGTTACAATGATTAGAGCCGTGCGAATTGAACAGCGGCCGTAGGCGGCAGTTCAACAGCCAACAGTTTTTTTATTTTATTTTAACACGCATTGTGTTTAGAGCTTATAGGAAATTCAATCACACACAGACGTTGAAAAGACACGAAAAATACACTTTCTTTTGAGTTTGGTTTAAATAAAACTTTATCGGTTTCAACGATGGCGCAGAAATAGAACACTATAGTAACTCTGAAACAGCTATAATCACAAATGTACAATCTAAAATAACACCTATCACCTCCTTAATTCCACAGGGCAGTGTGATTGGATGCCTATTATTCTTATTCTATATAAACGACCTCCCAAACGCCTTGCAAGAACAATCTATATTATTCGCAGATGATATTTTAATACTTACGAAAAAATAAATACTATTTTTAACAATATCTCAGACTGGATGAACGACCACCACCTAGATGTAAACTATCAAAAAACCAAATTAATGACGTTCTACCCTTACCAGAAAATCCCATTAGCCTTTAACTACACTTACAACTCTTTAAAATGAGAAGTAGTTGATACTTTTACTTTGCTCGGAATAGTTATAGATATACACATAACTTGGAAATTACACATTAAACACATAAGATCAAAACTCTCAAAATTCTCTTACTCGCTTACCGAAATAAAGAAAACCACCGACTTTCAAACCGCACTTGCAATGTATTATCCTTATGGCTATTCCTGGCTCTGCTATGGGATAATCCTATGGAGCAACAGTACAGATGCCTCCACCCTCTTCACATTGCAAAAAAAAAACTTATACGTATACTCGTTAACATAAAACAAACCAACAGTTGTAAACCCCACTTTATAGAACACAAAATACTTACGGTACCTTCCCTATACATTTTAGAAATATGTAAATTTGACCACAAATACCCAGAGTTTTATACCAAACGTGAAGAAGTAGTTGATCTATGAGCTTCGAAACAAATTAAAGTTAATGCTACCACCCTCCAGTTTAAAACTACACTCATCCGGCCCGTTATCAATGCCAGTTAAAATATATAACAAACTACACGAACCAATAAAAAAACAAGTTAAAGAAAGCCAGTTTATAACAAAACTAAAAGAAATGCTTCTGAATAAAAGTTATTATTCTCTTGATGAATTTTTCGGAGATAAGTTTTAAGATATATATGTACTTTAATTGCATTAGGTATAAGTTAAGATTAAGTTACATATATTGGTTGCTATGTCCTTGCAGGGCGCATGTTTGATTCATATACCTGTTATTTAATACCTGTGTTGTACAACATGTATGCGAATAAAGAACTTTGAACGATAATTCAGCTGACCTAACATTTTCGACATAATGTTACGTTGACTCTTCATTGAGCTTTCAATCAAAAATTGATGAACTAAAGTCTCAGTAATGTAGCGAAATAAAGGGCTATTGGTATGTAATAATAATAAAATAAGTTGTATAAATTTTATAAACAACCGCTTTTATTACTTTTTTATATTTTACACAATTGGGCGTGCCCGCGGCATGTCATGTGCCATCTTCATCTAGCTATCTTATCTATGGGCATTTTCGTCCAGCTTTTCCTTACGACGATCGTCATTTCATCAAGTAGGTGAAATGACGATCTCCTTGAGAACGTTTGTTCATATTTCGTTCGTTTCGTAATATTATTAAAATTCGTAAAAAAAAAATGAATGTTTATATATGGTGTATAGGTGTTTCGAAATTTTGATGATATTTTCGGTTTTAACAATATGATAATACTACGAGTATTACTTATTCTGTGCTATTACTAAGCCACCGGAAATATCATTGAAATGTACACACACTTCGTCAATAATATTAATAGAATTAGGCAATTAAAACATGATATTGAACCAAATACGACTCGCCTATTGCCACTTCGGATTCTGAATCCGATGGATTCCATCTAACCATGAATGAGAATACCTACGAGTTGAATGAATTTAAAAGAAAGGTAAGTAAATATAACGTTTAAAATGTTACCTGGATGCGGATGAGTGTGGACGTGCTCGGCCGGAGGCTGCATGGACGACAGGGCTGAGAGGGGCGTGTATCGGGCCCCGTCCTCGCGGGTACAGCCCTCCTGGAATATCATACAGCTTCAGAAGGGAACGTTTAAAAATGTCTTACGTCACGTACCGGACAATTTTTTTTAATAATGTGAGCAAAAAATGTGACTCTTTCATTCAACCGATGATATAATACCACAGAAACTAAATATGCACCATAAATTCAACTATACATGGAAACCTTTTATATCTTTAGTTCTAAGAGAGACATGCCACGAGCCACGTGGTATATATGTAAACATATACCTTTGTTTATGCGCTTATAACGCGTAAGATCGATGTAAATACCTACGTTTAAATAGCGTTCTTTAAGAAGGCACATATAATGTACAGAAGCTTTACACAAAATGCAAAAAACTGCTGTCGATTTAATTGTTATACTGAGTTTTTCCTTCCCAGGCATGATGATGTGCCTCAAGAATTTTCTCATCGTCCCGCCGCAAACGGAAGTACGAGTAAAACGTAAATCGTTGTGTAATGTGGCAGTTAAGACGGAACGCCGTATTTTGCCCCGAGCTGCTAAAAGCGTCAATGTTAAGATTGTTAAGCAGCTATTTTCCACAACTTCATCCGCTCAACAATTGTTCGGTGGTCCCGTCGAGCACTTTTCGTTTATCCAATAGATATTACAATAAGTACACGATGCTTCACGAGGAACCCGAATAGTGTATTCCTGATCATATTTAAAGACTAAAATGTCCTATAATTTTTTCTAGGTTTTGCGAAATACGAGTATGTTTAAAAGTATATATTTAAAAGAAAGTACGAAAAAATGTGACAAATAATGTTTGTATTTGGTGAAATTGACCTCAACTCTTATATTTTTTTTCCTTCTTTTGTTCTCAGAAATGTGTGGTTAAAATCAGTGATACCTACACAGTGTATAATAATTTTGGCCGAAGTTTGCTTTAATTTCTGTAACTTTTAGTCTTCATTCACGGTGACTTTTTTATTTGATATAAAGATTCAACCTCGATTGTATTTTCGTTCGAAAGCAAAAGTAAAAAAAAGGGTAAGGTGGGCCTTGGCCTTGGCTCGACATGGCTTTTATTTTATTTGCACGCGTTAGGTCGTACTACTAATGAGGATTAATTAAATCTCTTGGATTGAAAATTAATTGCAGAGCAGCAGTTAACTAAGCAGGTAAATTGATATTTATCTGTGAGGATCCCTGACGCTCTTGAGTGTTTAACATTATGTTAATATGGTTTAACGCGTCGAGCGATATAATCTGCGTCAAGGGTAGATAGACGGTTACTCCTTTCACGCGTAAATTTCACTTCAATTGATTACTTCTTTCCACTCGAATTTCATCGTTTACAGTATACAGAAAAGGTTTATTTTCCTGAAAATCTACACGTAGGCAAGCGATGACGGATAGGTAATGTGTATAGGGATGAGGTCCCGAGGCGTGTTTACATAGAACTTACTTCATTACCGGGTATTAATGAGAGTCGAAGCGCCTGCGGGCGAGCTATCCTTATTTACATGCTCCGATTTGCTGACTTTTAGCCGATAGTTGATCTTTATTTACATTTTGTTGCCAAGCCAAGACCAACTATCCCTGCGGGATGGCAGTTCGGTGAAAGTTTTAACTACATATTTCGCTTACCTTGTCGCAATTTGCAGTTGCCGTTGTCTGGGTGTGACTTGTTGAGGATATACGATATTGCATCCCAGAAACGGTACAGAAGCCTTCGTGATGGTGTGTTGAATAAACTCCGGTAATTGTGACGTCAGTATCTTGGTTCACAATCACTTCGACCTTTTGCTTCCTATCCTTTGTTGTTATATCGTCTTTTTCCTTTTTAGTTTCTTCGTTTTTTGATTCCGACTTAACGCCGGAACTTACCCCGTTTTTTGGCTTCTGAGAAAAAGACTCATCGCTACAAGAATCCGACGTCGTGTCGTCCTTGCTAGATTTAGGTGATCGTTTTTCGTAACTGGCTGCCAGTATAGCGGTTGCATTTAGACTCGCCATTCTTTTTTGTACAACCATATCTTTTAGGTCCATCACGACTTCGTTTCGATTTCGTTTCTTTTTTACAGGCACTCCGGCAGTTTTCTTCATTTTGGCCGGAGGTTTTTCTGTATCAGATTTGCTTGATGACGCTTTAGGAGTGGATTTTTTCTTGTCGATATTGACAGTTTTCTTTTTAGATTCTAATTCACTGTCTTCGCTTGATGAGGTTGACGATTTTGGATCCCAATATTTCCCAGCGCTTCTTATTCCAGGTACGCCTCGCAAAGATCGTTGGACCGGTGGATTGTCATCTGAGCTCTCTGAACTATCTTCTTTTTTATTGCTTTTCCTATTGTCGTAATCAGATTCAGATGTGGTATCTGCCTGATTCATCTCTTTTGGTTTCGATTCTTTCTTTTTGACTGTTGTGGCTTTAGATGTACCAGGTAACACAGGCCTGTCAATTGTTTTCATAAGACCTAACTCCATATGTGTTCGGCTTTCATTTTCGTAGAGGCAGTGTACTTTAGCAATGGCGTTAAGAGAAGCCATTCTGTGCTTTTTAGGCCCCGTCCACATAGATAACAGTTTTAGTCTCCTTTTACTTGGTTTTTCACCTCCAAGTAAAATAGAATCATCTTTTAGATCAATGAGAGAATCTTTCGAAAGTTCTTTTAATTCCTTCGAAGTATTTTTCTTAGCCCCATCAGTAATGCGTTTATATTTCTTAGCTTTAGTTTTTTTGCCTTTAGGTGACTCCGAACCAGAAGAGTCTTTTGAGTCTTGATCATCATTTGATTCACTTTCATCTGATGAAGTATAATGGAATGATTTAGTGTTAAAAGCAAATTTAGATGTATCTATATCTTCATCTGAAAGGTTACTTTTCTTATTTGACTTTTTCACTTTAGAAGTGGTTTTCTTAGTTTGTGGGGATGTTTTAAGAACTTTTTCCTTCTCACTTTTATTTATTACAGGCTCTTGATCAAGAAATTTGATTGGACTGAATGGTTTTCCTGTAATACTGGATTTACGTGCTACCATTTTATAAGACTTACTGACTATTGGTTTTTCCTCAAATTCTTTGTATGTATTATCAACTGCAGACACATCTAAGCTTGAGGTTGCATCATTTTGAACGGAATTAAATTCTTCACTGCCTTTCTTGGCCTTTAATTGTTTGACAACTTCTTCGATAGGGCGATGGGGCGAGTACTTCTTTTTCTCTACTTCTTTTTTATCAATAATAGTGCCTTTCACTCTGGCAATTGGACGCACCCGACCTACGTTCTTATTTACAGGACTTCGGAAGCCTGACAATATACTTTTCGGGGAATCTACTTTTTCCGTAAATGTATAGACATCAATTTCGGGGCCAGGCGTCACCAAAGTATTCAAAACGCTCTTTTCCTTAGTGTTTTCGTCTGCCTTTGTTTCGCACTTCATTGACAAAAATCGTTCAGAGACGCTAAGGTTGCCTTTAGAATTTTTGAAACATTTGACATCAATATCGACCGTTCGTGGCGGTCGACAGGAAGTAAAAAATTTAGGGGGCCTTTCGACTTCAATTTTAGGTGATGTTTCAGTCGAACTTAACACAGAAGGGTTTGTAATGGTACTCGCTAAACCACTATTATTGGGACTTTCTTTATTATCGGATTTTACATAGGATTTTTCAGCCTCAATTTTAGAATCGGAAATTGTTTCGTCACATTCCTTATTTTTACATTCTTGAGTCATCATTTCGACCTTTTTATCATCTTTATCTGAACCCTCGAGTTTAGCTGCCGGTGCAGTTTTCTTTTTTTGTATTGTATTAGATTTCTTTAAAAGCACTTTAGCTTTAGAAACTGTCGATGTTAGCTTTTTGGGTACACCAGAATTAATTTTGTATTTGATATTATCATTGTCATCCCCTTGTGTTGCTTTTGACAATTTAGATTTAGGCGGGGGTTTGGATTTTTTGGGACATTTTTTCGCCAAAACTTTCTTTATACTTGCTGTCTCTTTTGGCGACTCCTTTTTCTCCTTGGAATCCTTTTTTGTCTTTTTAGTAGGCGAGTGACTACGCGATGAACTAGCTTTTGATGTTCCCGCTTTTGCTGAATCGGAGCTATCGCTTTTATCTGAATTAGAAGATTCATCCTCATTTTTTTGGTGGATAGCATCTTCTAATGTCTTTTTAGCGTTTCTTGATATAGTTTTATTCGCCAAATTCTTTCCTTTTTTGGGTACCACAAGTTTTTTCTTAACTTGTTTAGTATTGGAGCGCGCCTTGAAAGCAGTTTTGCTTACAACCCCCTTCTTCAAAGTTTTTGATGTCTGTGACCGCATTGTCCGATGGGGTCAGATAATTGTTGTCGTCATTGACGGCCCGACGATGAAGCTCACATCCTAAAACAAAAGAAAACCCAGATAAGTAAGATAGAAATATTTTACACTTAGAAATTACATATGAAGTTTCAATTTGATGGTATTATTCCACACCCGCTGAGCTTGAGAAATATATTCTATTAACCGAGCATCTATCAAAGGCTGCAATCGTCATTAGGGTAAAAACCTTGCCCCACGACAGATGTTTGAAGGTATCAAAGGTGTTCTTAAACCCATGGTTACGCAAGCGTGAATAGCAATTCTGTTAGCAAGCCGCCGTATCCGCAAAAAAAAATAAGCATAATTTATATATTAATATAAAGAAAAAAGCAGGTACTTAGAATTAGAACGTAATGAGAATTTTGTTAAATAAACACAAATGTTAACTTTAATGTCAATTTTATTTCAATAATAACGAATGCAACGGCTTTTAACTTCAAAATGTAAGACTTAACTAAAAACTTCCTAGTATTTTTGTATACAACTAAAGTGAAAGTTAAAGACGCATGACTATATTGACTAATCATAACATACGCAATAAATAACGCTAACAAGCGCAAGCCACAAAAAAAGATAAATGGGCTACGAGCGAAATAATTCTTCTAAAAACAAACATCTGCCGATAAACATGTGCGCACGATCATATCAAAATGTTCACCACACACGAACAACCGTTTTTGTGTGTCCGACAGACGGATTACGCGCTGAAATACGACAAGGGTGTATCTGCCAATGAAATCTGAACATCCTTACACCCTTGTATTCGGCACAGCAAAATAATACCTGCCACGCGCTCCAGTCATTAACTACAAAAAAAAACTGTATCTTATCATCTACCATGTGCTTACAAATTTAGGAACATTAGACGTACCTAAGTTACTTTAGTCACGCCTCAGTATGCATTTCTGCATTTTCTGTTTATAAACCAAACCGATATATATATTTGTTGAAACCATTATCTAGACTGTGTGTACATATTTTAAGTTAAGTCATAGAGTGAATTTCGTGGCCTTAAGAACTGGAATCTTTGCTGCTTATACTGTTTAATAATAACCATCACACGCCATGGTTTCCAAGAGCGACGAGCGCGGACTTCTGTTCGAAGGCTGAGGAATTTGGCTGTTCCGCGAGAATCTGCCTAATCCCATACCGGAACAGGTGACGGCAGCAGAAAACTGTGGCACCAAAATGATGTAAAGCTGTTACGATTATTATTATTCTTATATGTATGTTAGTCTGTAAGGTATGTATGGATCTTAGTTGCCAGAAAATAAATGATATTGAATTTTTAGTTAATCGTTTAATGTCAATAATACTAACTTGCTTTTACTTACGCTTTTGAACCAAGCTAGCGCTGCATGGCATTTGGAATGACGACATGAGGCAATGTCATCATTAATGTCAAGTTTCTATGAAAATATGACTTTTAAAATGATACTCCCTCACTTTGTTCTGGTTCAAAGCGGTGCAAAGTTAGCTTAGGCCGACTCTAACATTAAATAAAACGGATTTTTTAGTCATTAATAAAATAAAATTCAGAATGGAACAATGTATTTTACAGTACATATAGTACTTTACCGCACTAGTGCGATATAATTAGCACATCATGTAACTATGTCGGAAAGTTAAATGGCCATATGTACTGTAAAACATTGTACGATACACGTGCGAATTTCCTGTTCGCACTTGTATCGTAACTACAGTAGGTACATTAATGGTGCTACTTTACCGAACTAGTGCGATTTAAAGGACCACTACCTTCAGTCGCCATTCGTTTCGAATTTCCTATTTTTCGCACCTGTATCGTAATGTACTAAATTTCCATATACACGCTGTTCTTGTTCATTATAATAGGCCTTATGCACAATGTTTGCTGACTAGTTACATGGAACAAGCAATAAAACGTCAAAACCTCATTGTTTACGCAACAGTATTTTGTAAGATGAAGATGTCCAGAAGGAAACAAAACAGAAGGCCATAAAAAAGCAATATCCAGTTTGGTTACCGACGCAGGTCCGAAAGCAATGCCCGAACTATTCCAATAAAAGTTTAAAACGCTTCCCCGGCCTTTTCACGGATGTTTAATATTTGTTCATGTACCACAGTGGTTCTTAACCTTTTCAATAGGTAGTGTTAGCCTTGTGAACTACTAGTTGTAAATAATTTCAAGCTATCAATACAAAAAAATACAAATATGCGAATTATGTGTCTGTAGCTGTATTACCTACTCCCACGAGTAAAATTAGATATTCACCCCGCGGTTCGGAACATATGGTCTGTTATACTTTTAATATTGACACTTAATAGTTGATTCATAACATAAGTTGGACCATAGAAATTGCTTGTTAAATATATTGAAATGTACTTACAGCGAGCCCCAAAAGCATATGGACATATTATGAATGAACTTCATTCTTTAAGTGGGCATGTAATCCGGCCACTCCGCTTATTATTTTTGTTTAAAAATACATCCATGGAATCGCGGTAGTCGCTTTCGATTACAAAAATTCAATAAACACAAAAAACAAACCCAACGCAGCGGCTGTACCACGATCATTTTAATCACTTGTCACTATGCCTGTCACGTTCTAACAAGCATGTAAGTGCGAAAGTGATAGGCCTAGTGACAAGTGATAAAAGTGCGATCGTGGTACAGCCGTAGTAAATGATAAATAAGTTATTGGCAAAAATTTCATTTTTGGTACATGCTTTTATCGCTGACTGGACTTTTTTTCCACAGGCAACTAATACTCATCGAGCAAATTCTAAAAACCCCAAAACGCAATTAGGTTGCAATGTTTTATCACAGAGTTCCTATGTCCACCTCTTGTCTCCATCATCAGATCAGCTCAATGGTACCATAATATTGCATTGTCACCTGACTTACATATGTATGCAAATTTTCAGCTCAATCGGAAACCGGGAAGTGGATCAAATTTAACTTGCAAGATTTGATTACAAACAGATAACGGTCAGGTGAAAGTAAATAAAAGCTTGTAATAAAACCATTTACTAACCGACTTCAATTTCATAGAAGGAGGAGGTTCTGTATTCGATTGTGTTTTTTTTTATCTGTTTGTATATGAATTTGATTTGTCGTTAATAGTGAAATAGAGTCAAGATGCGTACGTTAGTTACGTTACAAAATAGGTATGATGAATTCACACCCTTCACTGAAAGCCCAATAAGATGTTTGTCCTCGTTCTTCCGTATATTTTTGTACATGTTATTTCAGTGCTATTGTAAACCACTTTTATTTATATATAATAAACTAGTCTTTTGAGTAAAAAGTTAAACATTTATTTACTATAAAGATTTACTATACTATCGGGCAGCTTTATTTCACGTTCCATTCAACTTAGCAATTCCTTAACTAACCACTAGTAGTAGTACATAACCATGGCAATCCTTTTGAATATCAAAGTCCGTTTCAATTATTAGATTCATTAGGCATGTAGCAAGTTCATACCAGTAGTTGTTTGCTCAAAATATGAACATTGCATCGGACTGCGTTGGCTTGAATTCGGCCGCTCTTTAATTAAATGCAACTGATTTAATTTTGCTCAAGCGAAAATGAATTCAAAGTTATACGTCGAAAATAACAGTTGACGACGATAATTGTCCCCGTCGCTGTATCGTAAATAAAAGAGGAAACACTATAAATTATTTAAAGAAAAGTTAAATGAAATAGGAAAGCGAGCGCTTTATTGCAAAAAACTAACACTTTCAGTTTCGAGATTAAAATTTAGCGGGGCGACAATTTCACGATTAAAAATAGTTGCCTCGGAAAGTTGGAGAGTAATGTAGAATAATGATTTCTGTGCAATTCTAAATAATGAAACGATGAGACCGGCTTTTGCCGAGTTAATCTAATAAAGGAGTAGGTAAGCAAGCGCTGTTATTGTTTGTGGATCTTTATTGCGGGCTGAATTGAACTGCCGCCTTGCCGCCGAGCTTCTGTTGATTGTTTAGTTTTTTGCTACAATGTTAGATAGTTTTAGATACTTGAAAATAATGACAATAACTGGCTAGATACTGAGGAAGTCTAAAAAATCATTCTTATACATATTGTGGGAGATTCTTATAAGAATGATATTAAATAAATCTAATAGGTTTATTTGCATAATTATGTCCATACATGACATTAACAATTACGTAATTTTGCAGATATATAAATGGATCATTAAGAAAAACGAATGTAGTAAGACATAGTCAAATGTAATTTAATTTTAATTTATTTAGGTAAACAAACAGTTACTACAAGAAATGCTTAATATAAAGTAGTTAAAACACTGTTTACAGTATGTGTGACCAACACCGTTAAGTTAAGTTTGTTGTTAAAACTTAAGACGACGATTTAAGAGAGAAAATATAAGATTGTTATAAAACGCAGCGGTAAAACTTTAATGTTTTGCTATTTTTAATATTTAGGCTTAGAGTTACTTGAAAATTGTAATATCGTACAAATTCGCCTTATATTTAGTACTAAACCTTGAAGAAATTTTCATAATACATGTCGTCCAAAGCATATTTCGAGTTCAAAAACGGAGCATCAAATCCGCCCCGATAGCCCTTTAATAGTGTGTGAGATGATTTACAATGTCATCAGCATACTGAAGCGCTCAGAATACATTTTCGCGCCTTCGCGGAGATTGCGGCGGAGCGCGGCGCCGGGGGCGGGGAGCTATCGATCCGCCGTGCCGGAGCCTCAGACCTCAGATTCACTTTTACGCCACTTGCACGTCAATTACGGTAATTCTGATAAGAACTGCCAAGTGCCGGTGCACTAATGTAGCTTAAATACATTTTATGGCGTTTTATCTATCTAAGGCGTGTTTGTTAAAAGTATTTTAGCGATTATGTTAAATGATGTTTTATTGGCGTCTCCGCGCTGTCTCTCTTTGTCATTATTATGTTTGTTATTTCTTGTTTCGCTTTTATGTTCTGTTCTGTTCTGTTTAGTTTCATCTCGTAAAATGATCTACCCAAAAAACTACTTGTAACCCTATAGTTTGCTATTTCTTACTACAAAACTACAAATGATTGCAGATACTAATGCTTTATTTAATACCACTACTATGTAAATATAAAAAAAAAAATGTCTAATCGGTTGACCCTTCCTCTGAAGCCGATGGTCCCGGGTTCAAATCCCGGTAAGGGCATTTATTTGTGTGATGAACACAGATATTGGTTCCTGAGTCATGGGTGTTTTCTATGTAAATAAGTATGTATCTGTCTATGTATATACGTATGGATATCGTCGCCTATATGTCTACCGTCGTCGTTTGGTGCTAGGTCGATATGTCTAAGATTTACCCCAAATATTTATTTATTTACAACTCCAATATTTTAAAGAACACCTTTAATATAATTGATAACTATAATATTAATATTACAGCACTAAGCACGGTATCTACTGGGATTTTAGAAGTAAAATTTTCCCCATTTAGTCTGTAGGTATGCATGTCTCCTAAACCATAAGTACTTTTTTTTTATAAATTGTTTTTTTTGAAGAAGGTAAGGAAATTTAGTTATTTACCTAAGCCAGATAACTACCAGTAAAAAAAAACCAGGATTGCACGCTTTACAAAAACGTTCAAACATCTCTATTGAAAATTCCTGAAAATGTTACCTGTAACAAGGGTGAGCGCCCCGGAGGCGTATTCTGATGGTAATAACAGTAGTTTTGACATTGACAATATTGACATATTCGCTCACGGTTACGTAACTTGCTTTCTATACATCTCGCTCGTGCTCGCATGTTATTGCAAGCGAGAATATAGAAGTAATTTACGTAGGCGTGAGCGAATATACAAGTATCAATGTCAAAACTGGTGATAACCGTATAAGTTAAGAATCGTATATGTTCTGTCAATATCAAAACTGACTTTTCTGGTTGAAGAGTGGCTATGAATGTAAATCATATCATAGCGCTACGTCGTAGCCGATAACATGGGTTTCCCGATATGCAGCGAAGATGTGTCGTAAAGGCAAAACGAAAACGGGTCGTGATTAGCGCTGAATGGTTTAAATTAATGGGAAACGTTTCTCGGGGCTAGTTTATCTTGGTGTGAGTACCATTTTAAGCTTTCAACAGACCAAATGTTTATCAGTTGCATTTAATTATTTGACTGTCAATAAAGTACCATGTTAAAACCGTAAATCAGGCAAAATAATATCTCGGTAATTTTCAATTTAAAAAAAAAACTAGCAATTCTTCTTGTTTAAATGTTACCTAATAAAGAAAGTGTTTAATTCCATATCGAGTTCAGATTTGTGTTTGCTTTTAAAAAGGATTCATATCATCACTCGTTACTTCACTTTTGCAAAAACAAAAAGGAAATCCTGTCTCCATTGTTGTCCACCTGACAACGAGAAAAGCTTTCACGTGCAAAGTCATTAAGCTATGGAGATAAGGTTCAATTTCGCCTGTATAGTGACTAGGTACCTGTTACTACATATAGTGCTAATTGGATGAGAATTAGCGCGCTCCCGCTGGTATAGTTTCTATTTTCCTCCGTGAGCTTCTACGGGTTATCGTCTTATCTATTGTTTAAAAACCGTAGGTACATATTTCTGAGTGTAGTGCAAACTGAATCAAATATTAGCGACCACTTGTTTAACAGATTTGTTCTCAATTACATCTCGATCAGCTTGTAAATTCCACTAACGCAGAAGTTACTCACATGTAGCTTTTTCGTTGATATTTATTTAGATATATTTACATTAAATATCCGTCAGATCTGACTGACAGACCGGCAGATGTAGATGGGATGTGATCTGTAATGTCAAAGGTTATTTGCACTTATAAAAATGTCACAACTTTAAGAGGCCGATAAATCTTTTTGGCCAGAGTCGTTTATGTTTTATTAATTCAAAGCAACGGCGTCGGTAATGCTACCGTTTATATTTTCCGCCGATAATTTACCGAAGTGTCTGTCTGTTTACCCGTTATTACCGATTGACGTGTATTAATGAATCCGTACCGGCTATTAATAATATCGATGGCATTATTATTGTAGTTGTTTGTAATACAAGGTTGCCTTATTGTTTTTATTTAAGTACTTATTTTGGCGCCAAAAGGTGAGCCTTTCTACTTATTATGTACATTCTTTTCACGGGGCGGATTGTATGAAATTTTACTATTTTCACAGGCCATACTAGCAGGATTCCCTGTTCCAAATTACGTACGCTACTAAACTACATATTTCACATCACCTCCATAAGATAAAAAAACAACATCTGGCATTATGTCTAAATTTACTCTTTTAATAATGTATAGTGATTATTTTAAATCTGCACGCGGAAGCCCACTTATGAAAGCAGTTTAAATTTTCCAACTAGCGGCCTAAAACATTTGCATCTAAAATTAAGTAAGAGAGTGCAAAATGATAACTAGCCGTAGTATTGTTTATAAAGGCCAATATAATGCTTAAGTGTCCGACTGCTGATTCGGTAGGTTTCACGGACTGACGTGTATTAATGAATCCGTGCCGCCGATTATAAATATCGGTAGAACGGCGATAAAATATATCGGAGATTTGACGCCGATAGCGATGACTGGCGAGAATTGTTTCAACGCCGTTTTTGTAAATGACGCCGGATGGTTGAGCTAGTAACTTTATTTCATGTAAAAGTGTTATGTAAATTAAAAAATAATATCAATGTATTAATATTTTGTTGTAAGACCGCTTTTTTTTGTTTCTACACACCGTGTTTTTTTAAAGTTCGTAAATTTCAAGGGTGAATTTTCAAATTTCTTGAGCTTAAATTATGTAACTTTCTTAAAGTAAGTAAGTATTTTAATTAACTCCATTCTAGAGATAATCAATGATTTATTTTTATCTTAAAAGGCCCCTACGAGCATATACACTTGTGTTTGGGAATGTTTACATATTGATTAGTGTTTAATATGTGTATTTGCTACTAAACGCTAGATCTCGAACGATCGATATTCGAAATGTCATAGTTTTTAATTGTTTGTTGGATTTGAATAATAATGTCCGTGTTACAACAACGCTCTTAATTACTTTGTAAGAAAAAAAAAACTATGACATTCAGTTTCCTTAAATGTGCTTAGCCATACCCCGAAGTATGTAAGTATAAACACTTTATTGTACATTTTAAGACAGGTCAAGATACAAAAAAAACAGAATATCAAAACGAAGTAAAAGGAGTTTAAAAAAACATTGTGTATAAACAATTTGTGAATGATTTCCCGGTACTACTTATTATTATCGAAGGTTCTGAAGCAAAATACAGACTACTTATAAGTTTGTATCTTGCTTTCATAATTTTATTAGGTTGTACCTAATTATACCCCCGTAAATTTAACCGTCACAAATTAGTAGTTGATTATATTGAATTTTGTTTTAATCAAGAACAAATGCTATGAAAAAAATCTCACGCAAACCAGACTATATTTGCAAGGCCAAAACCTTATAAGGTTAAAGTTGGCGCATTAGAAAAAATAAACACGAAAACGTGTCTTTTTTTACCATTTTTGTATCGTTACCCTGCATGCCATAGCAGTATAATTTTAGAAAAAGATAGCTGATATGTAATATAGCCGACGGATTTTACGAGCAAAATTTTAAGCAGAAGTATATTTTCGAGTACCTATTTCACATATCGTGTGACATATGAAACGTCTAATAACTGTGTTAAATTTATAAACCATCAAAATACGAGCCAACTTGCTTTCAAATTTGCCGTAAATTTGTTATTTGCAATCAAGAACTCAGCGGGCAGCGTAAGCAAGCATCAATCAGAGTTCTGAGGGCTTTATTCTTAAATAAGCATTTGACATATCAACATTGCACTGTGTATTGCTCTGAAATTATTGAAATAATTTGAAAAAAAAAAGCTCATCGTTACATGTAATTTCTGTACAAATCAATCATTTCAAACGCGTTTTTTTTTTGTTTCCGAGTCGTCAAAAATATTTAAGAGGATACTTTAGAGCATCATATTGTGTCAAAATATTTTCAATAATGTATTTTCAAAAATATTCAGAGAGGAAAATGGGGGCTACGTTTGTATGGAAAGGCGGTTTTTGGTTAAAACAAAACGTCACAAAATTGCCTCGATAATCCGTACACAGCCTAATCCGTACGTCACTGATGTTATCCAAACTGCTGAGGACCTCTTTCTCTGAAAAAAAGGCTTTGCTTGGTCAATAAATAGAATCGGGCACACTAAATTAAATGAGTTCTTAAAATGCTCTCGCATTTCACATCACAACACAATTATGTAGTTAAGTTGTACTTTATTAACAAGGTTCTTTGTTTTTGTAATCTTGGAGTCTCATTGAATATATTTTTCAGAATATGCATGTTTTATATTTAACCTACTATATTATTTGAAGTACGATTATCGAGGCCCTATTGTATTAGTAACGAGACGTTTCAGTAAGTAGGTTTTTTTAAAAAATAATACAGACAAAGAAATTCTAAGTCAAAATGGATACAGGTATTTCTTGCCACTTTACGCGTCTTAGGTTAAATTAAATTTACTATACTGGAAATGTTACTCCATATTGAATTGATGTCTACTTATTTATTTTCTGAATACGGTCTCTGTATTGAATAAAGAAATCAAGTGTCAAAATTACAAGACGCAGGCGCACCTCAGGCATTTCATGACGGTTTGTTATACGCCCCCTCATTTTCACTTTGATCGCGGGACTCGTCTCTTGGCAATCTTTCCCCTTTGTTGGCAGGAGGCGCTAAGAACCCACTAGATATGAATAAAATTTCTCAAAGGACCATCTCAATAGAAGTAAACCTTTGAAGAAAACGATACCTAGTTATACTTAGGTATTGGTTTATAAGTTGATGTCATTCATATTGTCACGTGTATTGACAAGGTCAACGTGGTTTAGAATTTATAGTTATTTTTTCTTTAATATGTATTTTAAATGTGTGTGTGTGTGTGCTTTTTTTAAGAAAACGGTTAAATGATTATACACTCATGTTAAGTGCCAGATAGGACTTGATAATGCCCTAAATTTACACTCAGTTTGTCATTTACACGAGTAACGGCAAAAGTGTTAATTATTGGGTGCGAAATATAAAAATATACTGTAGATTGCCAGGAATACACGGAACAACACTCTCAATATGAAATTTAATCGACACCGGAATTTTACGGTTAAAAATATCCCAGTTGATTGAATTAACCCAATATACGGTCGAAATACCCTCAAAAATAAAAACCAGTAGATGGAGTGTTCTGTAATTTTAACCTTAATAAAACCTTATATTTACTTGTCGAAGTTGTTGTACTAAATGAGCTTTATTCTTTATAAAACAAAGTCGATTTTACAAAATGGCAGGATGATACGAATTTTATACCGCCCGTGGGCAGAGGACGCGCCGTGAATGTCAAGCAGGCGCACATAAGCCGCTATTATTGTGTGTGACACAAATTTGGAAGACGACAATTGGCTTATTTATTATTGGAAACCATATTTACTGAATCCTGGTCTACCCTCCGTGAATAATTCCACAATTCCGTCTGTTTATTGGTTATATTTGTCATTTTGGGAAATACGTAATTTGTTATGTGTACTTTAACTTGCTATCTGAACGTTTTTGCATTACTAAGGTTGCGGTTTTTACTGAGTTATGTTAGGTACTAAATTTATTTCGATCTTGATATTGATATTATGGTAAGTACCTCTTTCATTGCACGCTTTATTCTTGATAAAACTAATGTTAAACAAGGAATTAAAGTATAACCAACAATAACTATTTACGTGTACTAATAATTTAGACCTATCAGACCCAACATGGTAATTGTGGCAACATTACAACAAATAAATAAAATACAGCAAATTTCTCTTCGGGCGGTATTTGCTTTGTTTTGGTTTGATAAGCGGAACAGTTGGACGACAGTCGAGACTCTCAAGTAATTGTACTTTACGAATTCACGAGACTTCTGGATGCTTTCAGCGGTTATGTGGGGCGGAAGCAAAATAACAGAAGTTAAGAAAGTGTTTTTTATTATTATTAAAATATTCTATCGTCGTGCTGTGCATGCATTTATATGTAGGTATATATTCTATCCGGACGTAATCATAATTTAAGTTATTTTTGAAAAAAAATGTGAATCATGTATGTACGTTCTACTCGTGTTAGCAATATTTTCAAATGTGATGTTCTTAAGTTTTAGTTAGTTAGTTTAATAGCATAGAAAAATAAGTAAGCATACAGTGCTCACTCCATACAAAGATAAAAACCTATTTATAATAAGTTGTAACCAGGCTTTGCGAAAGCTTGTTTATAATAAGCCTATTATATTTATCATTTCCACATATTATTTTAATATCCGCATTATTGTGATAAATTGCTCATTAGCTATTTTACTAGATTTTGTTATAAAATTCAACATGTGTCATTAATGTCACCATAGTAAATAAACGCAGAAAAACACCGATAATAGATTCCAACCACCGCATGATATAAACCCAACAAATGCCTACATCAAGATTACTCGTACTTTCACAGTCCTTGATATCACATTCCATTTTCGCGAAATATGACCGTTATTAAACACAAAATAGGGTCGTTTCTCCAATAATATTATAGAACAAGATACGAGGTTGAAAGCTGCTCTCGGTATTCCCCTTACCGCAGAAAGGGTCGTCAGTTTTCCATTCCCAGTGTCCCGGCTCAAATGCTAGCCAAATACTCAGGGGGTTAAATCAAATTGAGATTTACATATCGATATATTGAGATTTATTATCATGAGTTGTTAACTGTAGATAGCTGTGAACATAAGATAAAAGGAATAACGAAAAGTAAGACTTTGTGAAACTGTTGTTTATATTTTTCTACTTGCTTCTGGATTTTTTCAGTTGTAGGCCTCCATAATTTACAATGTGATAATAAAAAAAAAACGGGTTGCACTTCGGGAGTGCCGGCAGAAGTGAAAACTTGAATATTAACGTTGTGCATATTTGATATTTTGGAATGGTTAGGGAATTATTTTGCACGAATTGCTTTAAGTATCAGTATAAAAGTACTATCATTTATGTGGTAAAATACAATATTCATTTATTGCGCTATCGTACACAAACATGTCAATTTTTAACACTTCAGAACTATTACAATTATTTAACATTGAAAAGTTTATCTCTCAGAAAAATCAACTTGCATCCATAATTTCAACGACTCTTACACCATCATCATTACTAGAACCATCATCGCCAATCTCTACAACTCATACGATAGGTTTATGGTAGCTGAAATAAAAAACGAACAAATTTAATTCCAACCTATTTAAATGTCTAATAAAGACCGCATCAATAGAAGTTTTGTATTTCGTAGTGCTCAGATTGCGATCATTTGACATCGTTAAACCAAATTCATTATTTAAAAATTCAATGAATAATTGATTTTTATCCCGCCGCGCTGGCTTCAATGACATTGTAACAGTTTTTCGATCAGGTCAGTACGTGTCCGTCTTACGAATTTTCAATCTGACAAATCTGTCGGTCACGTGACCTGTCGCGAGTTTAACATTTTTTCCCCATCACAAAAAGTGCACAGCGCCGCTAAAGAAGTTTTCACTTCAAAAAATGCATTTATTTCGGACAATGGGAATCCATATAACGTGTAGGTAAAAAGTTAAAAACTCGTAACCTAAATCACATTAAAACTTTAATGATTAAATAAATTAAATTAATCATTAAGGCTAACGTGCATGGAGGGCCAGTGCTTCAGAAGGCCACTGTCCCACCTGTTAGCCACGGCGGACAGAGGGCTGTGGCGGCTGTCACGCACCCTGCTAAGCATCGCGGCGCAACGCTTGCGGAGCGTGCCGTGGAAACCGTCCACGCTCGCATCCGCAAACATCCCAACAATAAAAACCCATTGTTACTACATTGGGTATGTACCATCAGCCGTAAAAGTGCATGGCGACTTTATCAATGAATTCATTCATAATTTAACCATGCAATTTCGCAGCTCACTGTACCTATATTCTTGGGAACGTTTGGATAAAATAGATTAGATTTATGTTTTTATGCACAAAAATCCTTTATAAAACATAAGTATGTAAAACAAACTTTTTTAAATTTATAACAAAACAAATATATTAAACTGTACCCCTAGTGTAAATAAATTCGATTTCGAAACGTGACATACGCGTTTGCGTTTAGTCTCATTTTGTATTGGATTTAGAAAGAGCGCGCCAAGCGGGACGTTTTGGAAACTCAAAATCCTATACAAAATGAGACTTAACGCAAACGCGTTCGTCACGTTATGATGTCGATCAAATTTACACTAGGGGTACTGATTATGAATAAAGAAAACGCATACGCGTTAAAAACGTCGATATATTTGTAAGGATCATTTAATTGACATGAGCAACACGTTCTGTACATATTATTATTATATTATCCTATCAACAGATAATTAACGGCTTGGCGATATCAATTATGAGTTTATATGCTAATACAGGGATATTTATTTAACCGCACATGTTCCGCAATACCTACAGGTGCGTTTAGATTAGCTTCCGCTCAGGAAAAACACTCTTTTTATTGGCTTTTAAATGAACCTTTTATGGTGTAGAGCATATGTATATGTATAGGTAATAGGTAGACATGCAAACCAGGCAGAACGTCAAAAAAGTAAGGTAAATTTACCTTACATTTGTTATTTCCAGCGGCGCCTGGCTTCGATTAAATAAAAAAAGTTTTTTTGTTTTAAATAGTAAACCGTCTATTACTGACCACGTTATACTAAAAAGGATTATTCACATATATTATTTGGTTTACTTGAATACTGTGAAAAATAAATAGAATTCTTATTTTAGCAATTTTAGTATAAGGTGGACAGTTATTGTAAGGTGGCCAGTAATAGACGGTTTACCTTAAATTGTTGATTTCATCATTGATTTTATTTGAAACCAACCCAATATAAAAGTCCTTACTGTACCTCAAAATTTGTCCGGAAACGGCACCGATGGACATCTAACTCCGTACCGTACTAAGTGACTCGCATCCATAGGGGTGCGATAGGCTATACGACAGTAATGACGTCATATCCGCCCTATGTCCCCTAAACGTCATGTCAACCGGCCGTTTGCGGCGACAATACGATGCGATATTGTTTTTGTTGTGGGCTTAATCAATCGACGGTCGGCAATAGACATGTGATAGGGCATTTATGGCGGTTACGAGTGGTGAAATATACTTGTGGCAAAAAATAAATGCCATGTTAGCCAGGAACGAGTTGGGTATTCGTTTTTACTCTTTTTATGACATGCTACACGCCTGTAAGTTACTAGAATGTAACTACACAATTGATTTCAACTATCCATTGATACATTAAACGATATAATTATGTTTTGTGTAATAATTTACACAACACAAAGAGACTTCAGTGGGCAATTACCACTAGGTACAGTCAACGTCAAATACTTTGTCGCAGCCAAAGTAGCCAAATAGTTCGGTACACCATATATTTAGTATGGTGTATCGAACTATTTGGCCGACTGTACAACAGTTTGATGCATATGAAACTATTAGGTGGCTGTGGCATTCAGTAGCATGGATATTATGACTTACTTTAATCTCTTTGAGAGCAAGTTAAGTTACTTACTACAAAACTTTCTTTAAAGCAACAAATTACTTTCACAATAATTAAACAATTCTTTAATGGCCAACGAAAGTGCTTAGCTCTATCCGGTGTTCGCTTTCTACCGCTTCCCGCCATTGATCGCGTCTCACATTTGTCAGTGTAAGTGGCCCTTTGGAGTGTGGTCACATTCACATAGTACAGGTAGGGACATTAGTTTGGGGAGCTAAGTGAGCAGGAGAAGCACAATGGTTTTCGTGTTATTTGCAGAGACGGATATGGGCTTGTTAGATGACTATATGAGGGAGGCTTATGTTATTTGAGTGTTTGTATTTTTTACTTAGAAAGTTATTTTCTATGATACATATACGACGGTACGATCACCAGATGGTAAGTGATTACCGCCACCAGAGGGGACGTTATTGCGTTGCCGGCCTTTAAGATGGGGGCACCTTTAAATAAAGCTAAAAAATATATTTTACAGTACATATGGAGCTACTTTATCGCACTAGTGCGAAAATTAGCATATTACGTTAATATGTCAAACATTTAAAGGGCCATATGTACTGTAAAACGTTGTACGATACATGTGCGAATAGGTAATTCGCAACTCGTGTCGATTTAAAACACTCCCTTCGGTCGTGTTTTAATTTATCGCCACTCGTTTCGAATTTCCTATTTTTCGCACTTGTATCGTAATGTACTATTATAAGTACTTGCAATGAGAAATGTTAAGGATGAATTATTTTTATTCTGAGTCTAAATATGATACACTTAAGGTAAGTTGAATTTCAATACAAAACAAGTATAAGGAAAAGGCGAAAAGTTGAAGTTCCCAAATATTCCTGCCTAAGAACTCACGAACGTATAATTCGAAATGTAACCGGAATGATATAAAAAGAATAAAACGTAAATGAAAGATCACACACGATTATAAATAATGCATTCGATTTAGCGGCTCAGCGTCCGAGCGCATAATCTTATCAAGTTACTCGCGCCGACTTAGTGCGGCGAATAATGTAACGTTTGATACAAAAGCAAATTTCCTCTCCAAATCGCAATTCGCAGGCCCGTTTGATTCGTCGCAACGGTTAAAGATTAGGGGACAAAGCCAGTGTAGGAGGAAATTCCGATTTCCGCCAATTGTTAAGGTCCCTTCGAAAATGAAATCACTTGTAAGGTTCGCCGAAACAGAATCACTTTTGCGGCGCTCAAGACCCGATATCCCTTGATGTTACTACAGTCAGCGATTTCGTGCCGATTCTACCGCGTTTTAGTTACAATATGAGACAATCTGTAGGCGGAGAAGTTGCTCTATATTCATAGGTAACACGATGTCTTTGTCTGTAGTCAAATTCAGAGGGTACGGGAGTTTTGTTATTACAGTTATATTGCTTTGAATCTGACCCGTTAACCTAGTTGACCTATTATTCTGACAGTCGAAAAGGCGGCGCGTCACGCTGACCCGTACCATATAGTTTTTGTAAATAGATCTACGCAGCGATGATAAGAAGTAATCGTTTTATATATATGTATAATCGCTGCTGATGTCAAGTCATCATGACGATCTTCTTCCTCGCGTTATCCCGGCATTTTTGCCACGACTCATGGGAGCCTGGGGTCTGCTTGACAAATAATACCAAGAATTGGCGTAGGCACTTTTACAAAAGCGACTTCCATCTGATCTTCCAACCCAACCCAGAGGGTAAACCAGGTCTTATCAAGATTAGTCCGGTATCCTCACCATGTTTTCCTTCACCGAAAAGTGAATGGTAAATATCAAATGATATTTCGTACATAGGTTCCGAAAAACTCCTTGGTACAAACCGGGGTTGAACCTTCGGATTGAAAGTCGCACGCTCTTATCGCTAGGCCAATCCTCTCAAGTCATCATGACGATGATTTTTGCAAATAGATCTACGCGTCTACAAAAGACAAATATTGTTATTTTCGGTATGTTTGATATTGACGCTGTCGTCGTGTCGCTTAAGTTCGACGACGGCCTCAAAGCTTATGTTAGTTTACAAGCTATATTAATATATCGAATAATTGATCCAATATGACCCGGATACAAAGGCGTTGCTATATAACTTTTCCCTTTCCGTGCCGTAATAGTTTCCAAAGCGAAACTTTGTGTTGTTCGTTATTGGATAAATATTAGTACAGAAATAATAATTAACCTTCGATATCAAAGCCTAACAAAGTTTCATAAATATAACTTGATGTAATTATACAACAATAGTCAATTATTTGAGTTTGTTTTTTTGTGAGTATATTGGGTCTTTAAATATTGTTTATAATAATCAGGCAACTGGTGACAAATGGATGGTGCTAACAAGTTAGGACTTACTTCGACTTTAGTGCATGAACAAATAAGATCACCTCTAACACTTGTGTAGTATCTAAGTAGGATATGATATCCAAGTGGGTAGGTAGCTACATATAATTTCACTCAGCACTTTATAAAAAAATGTAAGTACAGTGCAATTATTACACAATAGGTATTATTATTATTACTACCTACCTATGTAGATAGGTAGGTACGAATTTGAAACTTCAACCTTCCTTAAATAACCCTACGTATTGGAGCGACAACTCTCACAAAGTCTGAAACGCTTTTTAAGTAAAACGACAAGCACTTACAACTGACGAATTCGCGGAAGATTCCGCATTATAAATTGCACGTTCAGTTGGCAGAATGTCAAAATGGCGGAACAATTACGTTGAGTCCATAAGGCTTTAGTACACGTCGGCACGACACATTTCATGTCGGTTCTACGTCGAGCTGACAAGATGGTTCGTCATTTTGTAAGGCTGTCTCATCAGGAGTTATTCCGCTGCCGCGCTTCAAGTGTCAAAAGTTTGAAACAATAGGTTTGTTTCGCGGGTTTTTATCTAAAGGAAATGATCAGGGCGCTTTGGGACTGTGTCAGGACAAAAAGGCTGAATAAAAGAAACCAGGGTGTCAAATAAACAGTCTGCTATCATATATGTACGTAGGTGTTTTACATTTAGTTTTGTTTTAGCATAAGTTTAGATTTACTTAGAAAAATGTAATGGTGTGTGTTTATTACATGTTTTAATTAGTATTATTACCAGAGAGTCGAACCTGAATATGCAAGAGCTCAAGGGGCCAGAATATTTTTGTCGCTCATAGATGTTTCTCTCTAATCCGCGTTTCTCACTCGTAGAGGTAAGGGGTCGGTGATTTCTCGCTTACGCAGTTTTAAAAATAAATTGCGGTGATAATAATAAGTAGCAAATATTTATGGAAAGCAAATTTACTGTCAATTTTGTTTTCGTGATTTCCCGCACTCGATTGCATTTCGAAAATTTCGAAAGAGTTTGAGATTTTTAACGTTGACACTTACTTTTTGTTTAGACATTCCTAACTAGAGTGTGTTCAACCATTCTTCTCAATCAATACGTAGGAACTGAGCAAGTTTGCTCGGAAATTTCGATTCACGACGCACATTGGGTTTTCTCATAAGGATCAAATACAATGACCTAAGAGACAATCCCTTTTTTATCAACAATACAAAAAGCTTGATGCATCACGTGCGCGTTAGTTCCACAAAATTTAGAAAGTATGGACTCTCGCTTATAGAGGCCAAGGAAGAGACACTGATACAGAGGCTCGAACGGGAGAAACGACCCTCTGTTAAAGAGGTTTGTGTCTTTCGCTAATAGAGGTAATCTAGGTCAAAAATTACGGGACCATGTAATTATTCTCGCTAAAAGAGGTTTCTCGTTTATCCAGTTCTACCTTATCTAGGTTTATTGGGCGGTAAAAGAGAGTTACACACGTGCACAGCCGGATTGAAGCGAAGTGGGCAGTTTGCACACGGATTCGTAGCTCTGCATTCCGTGACAGATTGCATCAAAAGCATATTTCTTTTCCAATTTTAGACGGAATTTTTGCAATTCCGGCAAAAGGTGGACAACTGGCAGGTGCCACACTGAATGGACAGCGAAAAGTATAAAGCGATTTAAAAGCAGTAATAAACAATTCTATCCCACTGTCAGTTAGTATTTTGAGCATTATTATTTTTAGGATTGAAATAGTACATTATTGCAGAGGCTGGGAAAGGGCAATTCGTGGATGAGTTTCGATTTCTTCGCTCGCGTCTCTCCGCTCCACTTCACTCACACTTCACTCCACTCCGCTTCGCGTCGTCCGACAAAGAAGCCGAATCCACGAATTGCTGTTCCTGTCGAGGCATATATAGTGCTTTTCTCCAAACATACGAGGAAATCAGGTAAAATAATCATAATTTAAACATGAACCAGCACTTAAATCGAACCTTCACATCAAAAACGTCAAAATCAATTTCCCTCTTTAATTATTTTTTTAAAAGTTAAAGGCACAACTATTCTGCCATTCAGTACCATTCAATATTCGCTCATTCAATATAATTATGCAATATAAGCTTTATTTGCTTTGCACGCATGAGATCCTTAAAAAAGTATAAAAGTTATATAGTCTTTGATTTTATTAAGCAGTATTCGCGCGATCATACACGTCTGTCTTACACGACTCTATCCTATAGCTTGAAATGATGCTGACCTGGTCGTGTAGACGTAGGCCCGCTGCTATATTAATTGGCTTTATGCTTTTTTCTTAGTAGATACATGTTTTAAAAAGTAAAAAACACTACAGTAATAACTTCCCGTCCGCTTAAACACGACAATAATGGTTTAAATTTTTTTAATATGATTTTGACCACAACGAAGAGCTTCCCGTACTATTTTTGCTACAATAAGGTGAACATTTCCGAGCATATTGGAGAAAAATAATATTCTTTGATGCTTTTAATATCTTTATTTATACACATATCATAAACCCTCTATGTTTAACATATTTCTTTTATCTCTTCTCTGAGGCTTTTAATAGTAGTTTATGTTACAGTTACGCAATGAAAGGCGTTACGTACTGTTTTAACTACACACATATTATATGTGATGATGATGTGTTCAGGAACCGCATATTACCATGGCATTACGGCATTTTTGCTCTGTCGCGGCTATCAAAGTGGTTCATACATTATCATTTTCGCATCTCAAGATATCATTCCTGAAAAGAGTTCTAGTAAATAAGACTGTAAGTAATTTTTATTAACATTATCATGTTTAATTCTCAAAAGATTCTCATTAGTTTATCTATTTTTGATCGTTCATCCTATATACATTTCCTCCCGCGTTCTCCTCCCATTTCCTTCTGGTCATATTCCTCTTTCGTAATTATGTTATATGTTTTATTCACTTGTCGTATCGTTGCATACTCTTCGCTGTTTAAGCGATAAGTTCGAATCATTCTTAAGATTAATTTACACATTTATTCATTCATTCATGCGGTTGCAACATCACAAAACGTAACGCATGGCCTTCGGTCACCGCATTTCGAATCACACCGCGACCGCGACTATTCGACCTGGCGCAAATTATTCCACCCATTCAATCAATACTCACCGGCCATCTAGCCAATTATTCGAAATGCCAGCTCATATAGTCGGTACTTCGGTAGTCACATGCAATTTAGTTAGCATTTGTAGAAAACAAAAAAATGATTTTGCTTCCTTAATGGGTACGTTGACAATTTTTCTTACTTAAATACACATATTTTGCAAAATGTCATGATGAATTAAACCATTGTAAGTTTAACTTAAACATAACACATTAAACCGATAACTAGGATAGATTTATGTTGCTTCAGATGCCCGAATGGCGAACTGTCCAGAAAGGGAACGAGACTATGATTTTCATGATTCCCGATAGGCATAGGAATTTCATAATCTGCCTGATTTTACTATCGGCCGCTGACAGACACACAAGCGCAAACATCTTTTAAGATTATCAACAATATGCCGCAGTAAAAAAATACCAACGTATTTTTGGGCCAACCTGTGAAGTGCGGTTTTTAGGTCCGTCCGTCCATCTGTCACATTGCCAATTTTGTAATTAGAAATTTGGAATAGTTATGAACAACGCTAACCCAGATACATTGAAAGAGTTATTTTTTATTATTTCTTAGTATAGAAAATGCCCAATATAAAGAGGGAGCAAAATTTCAAAGTCTAGTTACTAGATCAAGTGGGGTATCATTTGCAAGAGCTCAAATAAACATTGCAAAAACTTTATTTGTTTCATAGTGGAAAAAAAAAATTTTTGAAGGAAAATATGAACCCCCCCTCCACCTTTTTGTAATAAACACCTGCAAAGAAGGTTAAATTTATTTGCAATTTTATCTCCTTTGTTTATTATACATGAAATTTCTGAGATAACATTTAAAACACGATAAAACGCGTTCTTTCAAATAAAACGAAAATCGTTGAAATTGGTCCACATAATAATTTTTTTTTTATAATCCATAGCAAATCATAGCATAACTGTGTAAATGGGTTTCACATTTTACTTAGCCAGTTTAAATAAATAAAATAAATAAATAATAAAAGCCTTTCGTGTTTAT
The DNA here is from genome assembly GCF_033807575.1 of Cydia pomonella. Taxonomy (NCBI): domain Eukaryota; kingdom Metazoa; phylum Arthropoda; class Insecta; order Lepidoptera; family Tortricidae; genus Cydia; species Cydia pomonella. The sequence goes on along the minus strand of NC_084717.1, from coordinate 8,305,662 downwards.
TGGCTAACAATGAGTATAATTATAATAAACATCACGTAAGTAAATTATAGTATACATTTCGTTTACCGGATATCGAAACATTTTGTCCCCAATCCACAATTCACTCACACTAAGAGCAATTTAATAAAGGACACATTAATTAAATGTCAGGGCGGCGAAAAATAAACAACAAAACAGATTTTGGGTACGCTGTTAAGCACTGAATAAACTTCACAGCTTCGCAAATTATCCAAAGCCTTTAAAAATAAAATTCTAATTAACCACAAGGCTAGTTCCTGTTTAACTGGCAACCGCGATACAATTTGCATAAAGATGTTCCGCCGGTGCCTAGCAATAAAAAACAAAAAGGGGCGCCATCCCAGTCGCCTGCCGAGATAAGGCAAGGCAGGCAAACCAAACCAAATAATGCGTTCCACAAGTACACACATGAAGTTGCAACAAATCTGATTTATTTTTTGATCAAAAGTTTCGCCGCTGATAAAGATGAGGATAGTTAATTTTTAAAGTAGGCATGTTACAATGTGCTTATGAACGTCAAAAAAGTTACGCCGGCTCTAACCCTACACCTGTGATCCGAGAAGATTTCCCTCCCAAATTGTAGGATATCGTAATATAGGACCGGCAAGAATTTCGGCTCGGCTCGGCTCGGCTCTGTTATATTGGCCTGGCACCTGAGGTACCTTTTGTCTGGGTCTGCCTAAAACGTAGTCTGACTAATTCGCGTTATGCCTAGACCAACCGAGAAATAGTCGCACTGAGACTTAGGCCTGATGAGGTTTTGTCCAAATGCGAATATGGCACAAGAAGACTTAGGCCTCTTGCATTATTGTCCAAAAGCGAATCTGGTACAGAGAGACTTACACTTATGTATTAAGTTTGTATCCAAAAGCGAATCTAGTGTTACTTCTCCTATAATAGATTTTTTTCTAATATTTTTTTTTCCAAGAACATTTCCTCTTAAACGTAACTAGACGGAGCCCCGCATGCGGGGCTCCTATTTCATTTCTGGGTAGTTTGCCCTCCGGGCATCTGAAGCTACCTAACGAACCTAACCTACCTAACTATTAACCTGACTAATTGTGACTTCCCTGAAAACATTACACTTTGGGGGGCGACTAGGAATTTCGCTACGCGGAACAAACGCGTTTAGGGCGTAGATCGAGCTACTCACTGGTAATTAGGCGTATCGCGAAATGGACAAACAGCTACTTAGGCTTACTGCGTTTGGGACATATTGCGAAATAGGTAATATAAGTAATAGGTCAATAGCGATTTAGACGAATAGCGAATTTCAAATGATGTTTTGTCATAACGCGAATTAGTCAGACTACGTTTAAGGCAGACCCGGACAAAAGGCCGAGGTATACCAGATTGTATCCTAACTAGAGCGGTGAGCCTCGAGTCGCAAACAGAAACACAGAAACCGTCAGTCAAGAAGCCTTTTGGAATATTTTTTTCCTCAACGGAATATTTTTTTAACAGTACCCGTACAATGAGTCACTGCCAGTGTCAAAACAGTCATATTTGCCATCGAGAACGTAATTAATTTCTATACATCTTGCTCGCACTTATATGCGAGTATGAGCGAGATGCATAGAAAGTAAATTACGTTCTCGATAGCGTTTATGTCAGTGCCGAACTGGTGGTAGCCACAAAGTGGTTACTGTTAAAAACATATTCGGTTGAGGAAAAAATATTGCGTTTACGCATGCCATCTGGTCCGGGGGAACTAGGTGGTAGAACTACCGTCTAAAACCACCAACGAATGCCGACTCAACCTTGTAGTGGAGCGCCACTGGGCCGCTATCAGTATACGACGTGCACAACGGGATTATACCCTGTTCAATATCAACTCCTGAAAAACTTTTTTATCTAAGCGTAGCTTGCAACCACTGGTATGGCAACAGTGTCTGAATTCCGGAAAAATCATCATCAATCAAAAGCCGTGAGTGAAATTTGGTATCGCAGAATGCTTGGCTGCGTCCATTTTTCTGTGCTATTAATTGTTTCAACCCACACTTCTAGTTATTTAGTCTAAATGGTAAATAATTTATCTGTTTTTTACTAAACAGGGGACAAAATTTGGACTGAAAACGGAACCGGCCGTACTAGTGTTGGTTAAGACTCGAGTCCTTTGAGTCCTCTGTTTTAAGGCTCGACTCAGTTTTTCAGACTCTTATAATTAAGACGAAACTCGAGTCCTTTTCGACGTATTAGAGTCCCGAGTCATTTGTAGAGACTTGAGTCCTTTTCAGAGAATTTGTAATTTTTTTACAAATAACTTCGAAATGCGTTGTCTTTATGTAAATTTCATGGATATGCATAACATAAATCATACAATAACGCCTATTTATTTTACTGTAGGTTAGGTAAAACCTATAAAATTGTTGTCTGAGTCTTTATTCGGAGACTCGAGCCCTTTTGATTTGCCCTTAAAAAGGACTCGATAAAGGACTCGATTTGGGACTTAAAAGACCCGGAAGTTTTTTAAGCTCTGAGTCTCGTAAAAACGAGTCGAGTTCATTAATTTAGACTCAAAAGACTTGAGTTCCTACCATAACTAGGCCGTACTCGCGTATGCTATGAGAATATGACAAGCTGTGGGATAAATTCGGCGGGTTCCTTTTCAGATAATTCTTCTTTTCGTAGTCGTATTGTGATTGTGAAATAGTGGTGCGAAGTGCAACTAAATATTCTTGACAATGTCATTTAGATATAAGGTAGTTGTGAGGTGATAATTAAGTTATAAATATCGTTTAATAAAGAACAAAACAAAGGGAAGTATAGGGACCGGTACTTGAGTTCAAGCCACGCACACAACCACAAAATCATGTAGTCATTAGTATAATTTTTTCGCGCCGATAGCAATTTAACCGCCAATTGCAAGATGGACCAAAAAGTTTTTTCAAGGTTTTTTTATTTATTTAATATCGTACGGTTAAGTCACATTAGTACTCTGTGTAGCTGTGTGTGTAATCAATAATCATTCAACTCAACTCTCCTGCCGATACATATTGTTAAAATTTATCGTCGATAAGATATAGCGGGAAAACATTCACAAAATTGGGTATGAAAAATGTTTTTCATTCATAACAATAAAAACGTAATACATATCTATTAAGCAAAAAGAATTGATTGTAACAGAGAGGTTAAGTCTCAGAAAAACAGTTTTGACATCCAAACCAGATGGCACTGTACTGCGCCATATGTTATGCGGTCACTGAATTGTAAAACGCCAACTTTTCAATTTTTGAGAATCAGAGTTACCGCAAAATGTATGGAGCTCTACAGCGCCATCTCATGTGAGATTAGATTTCATAATTACATAATAAAATAGATTTATGAAGCAATTTTTATAAATACATGTATACATTTTATACTCTATAGTTATACTCGTAATGATTGCAATTAAATCATTGTACCTTTAAGCCTGAAATAAGCTAAGCAGGTAAGCAGATGCCACATAACATATCTGATTAAATGAACGCGCAAAAAATGTTACCTCCTTGAACAAACCGGTTATTGTACTGATCTTCATCTATCTACAGATACCGTTCACATGCACATACCTTAATTTACCTAATTCATGCCTAATACATACTCGTATACTAGTAATCCTGACTGTATTTTAATAAACAAAAATGCGCAAAAGTTCTATTCTTTCATCGTTTATAACTAGTTAATAGGTACTTACTTTTTAATGAATAGGAAATTATATATTGTCTTCTATAGATGCATTATATAACAATATTCGAAAGTAGATACGATAACAGCTTCATAGAGCAACACAAATACTTAGTTTATTTATAGATTTCAATATTTGTTTAGGTTCCACCCAAAGGGCACTGCAGGAAATAATGAAATCCCTGTTCCAATATCCTAAAGCGGAAATCTACCACAAATGTATTCTACGATATTGTTATGGCATCAGCGGCAGGCAGAAAATAAGACAAGAATTTTGTTGTGCTTTTTATGCTAAAGGTAGGTAAAACTATATTATAGGATAGGTGTCATCCACGGTGACGCGTAGATTTGTCAAACCTAAACTAATAACATGACATTACGAGTCAAGTCTCGCGTCTTCTTGAATGACACAATCTATAGTCATAAAATCAGCACTTTTTAACGCTAGGTCGAGGGAACTGTTACAATTTCACACAACTGTGACAAAATCTGTGTGTGCTATCGGTGTTTATTTAAGGATTTTTACATAGCGTACCTAACTCCGTAAACATACATTGTATTAATGGCGTTTACTAAAATGAATTCAAATCTTGTAAATCAAATTGTTATCCAATTCCTAGTGTGTAATTGAGCTGAAAACATCAGCTTCCATAATTTCGATGACAATGTGATATGTTATCATGGAGCCGATCTGATGATCGGAAAGGTCGCGGAAGGAACTCGTTGACCAAAACCGGCTATCACAATAAGTTCAGATCTCGAGGAGGAATATTTATAGATGTTTTACACGTAGGAGAACAGGAGGTCAATGCAGAATAAAAGTGTATATAGAAAAATAATATTGGCAATTGGTAATTTCTTTCACTTTGTTTTTCTTTCCATGTCCTTGAGAACAAATTCTAAAAATATTTCCTATTGAGTCCCTTTTGCTTTTAATGCTGAGATGTTTACTTCTTCGGCTTACTTAGATCTTTGGAGCAAGTTGCTAATCTGATGTGGCCGCGTGAGTTTGTGATCTGAAGAGTAATAATGTATCAGGCGTAACTTAATTAATAACTTTATAGCGCCGATGTGAATCTTGGGTAAAGTTTTTTTAGCTTTGGTGACTTTGCAAAAAAAGATTATTAAATTATGAGACTTTACGATATACGCGTAGTCTGAGCATGAGCTCTGTGTTTTTTTAAATCGAGGAAGCGGGAAAATGTTCGCCGCGCCTATTTAAAAATTCGAGTTCTGTCTCGAAATATGTACCTACTACTTATCTCATAGTTACCTAATTAATGTAATATATAAAAATACATCATAATCAACCGATATCATTGGTTTGTGCACATTGCAAATATCGTACTACAACCTTGCCATAAGATATAATGCTTACGGAACATGCTATGAATGTCAGCGTAAATCTACAGCGTGCAGCGACAAGGTTCCAAAGCGGTCTACAAATCAAATTGGTTCCTCGCATCAACACGTCTAAAAACCATTCGATACCTGTTAAACAAGTGTAATTAATTCCAGATTAATTTGTCAACGCATCGACGTAGTGACATTGATGACGGTGAAGCCAAACTGGTATCATTTTACGTGATGTGTAATTAAGTTCATATTCACTGCACTTGTTGTGTTGGTAGTATTTTATTATATTAGCTTAATTTAGTGTCCCACTGCTGGACATAATAACAATTCCTTTATTGTTTACCCTGTCATATAGATTTAAGTGTCAAGACCGCTAAACTAAAGTGGGACTGGGCTGGAAATGTCGGCCGCATGCACCCAGAAAGGTGGGCCAATATGATAGCCCACGTGCCCACGGAACACCACAGATGGTGCAGGTCGGGGTGCAGACAGACAAAGGAGATGGTGGAACAATTTGGACGCATTCTCCCGAATTGATGGGAACATATACTCGTAAACAACAGCAGGGTCGAGTGGAGTTGGTATTTAGTATAAGGATATGTTTTTAATAATTGCCATAACCGCAGTTTTGTTAATCATAACGGGAAAGAACGGCAGAAAATTAACGTCTTTATCTTCCTAGTAACAGAATTGCGATGCTTGTTTCGGGCGGTTTCAAAAAACCTGGCGATTTACGTGATAAGATACGCTTGGTACATGGCCCACGCAGTGTGGGTATCATTTTTTCTGAAATCGATTGTTTATACGTTTGTCATCACTATTTTATTATGTAAATACTAGCTGTTGCCCGCGACTTCGTACGCGTGAATTTGTATGTTGGTGATTATATATTCTTCATGAGCACATAACATTATGCGGTAAGAACGGTTAATCATTTGTTACTAATTATACAATGCATGAGATTTGTCTGTCCCATCCCAACCAGTGAAGTTTCTAGATCCAGAGATGTGAAAAATAGTTTATAAAAAGTATTTAAATACAAAATACAAATACTTCCTTGATATACTATTTCAAATGCAAAATACAAAATAGTTTTCAAATTTGTATTTAAAATACTAAATACGAAATAGGTATTTTCAAAATGCTTTTTTAAAATACAAATACTTTGCGATAAAAGGCTCTTAAATAGTGAATACCTAGTCTGAATTAAAAAGTTAGTATTGCTCTGAATTTACAAGTTGGAAAGGCTTTCTTTATTCTTTAACACATTCACTGCCGGGAACCCACCTGGTGGGCGCTCGTGAACTTTGTTCAGATGCCGGAGAACCCGCTGGGCGGGTTGTTTTGTACGCAGCTATAGACCACCGGTTTCTGGGGTAGTGCGCCGTTTTTTGTCTGGCAGTGAATGTTACTAAACAGATTCACCAGTTCCATGTTAAAATAATAAATAAATAAATTGACTAAGTCCCACAGTAATAAGCTCATTAAGGCTTGTGTTGTGGGTACTAGACAATGATATATAATATAAATATTTATAAATACTTAAATACATATACATAAGGTCGATATTTAAACGATAGATACAAAAACACCTTCGACAGGAAAACATAACTAAGTAGGTATGTAATAATAGTATTAAGCAAACGCGGATCAGTCCGCGCGATCTCGCCAACTATTACATAAACCCTAGAGGTTTTCAATAGTGGCTTATTGAGTTAAACCCTGTTTTAAAAAATTCATAGTGAATAAATAAACAAAAAAAAAAAAACGGAAAACACCCATGACTCAGGAACAAATATCTGTGTTCATCGAACAATTAAATGCCCTTACCAGGATTTGAACCCGGGACCATCGGCTTCATAGGCAGGGTCACTACCCACTAGGCCAGACCGGTCGCCATAAAAGAATGAGAGAGTTGCAAGGATTGTAACGTCAGAAGAGATTGTAACTCCTACTTACTTTAACTAATAAAAAGTATTTTGTATTTTGAAAATAGAAAATAGGTCCCAAAAACTATTTGAAATAAAATACAAAATAGTTTTCTTTAAAAGGTATTTAAATACAAAATACAAAATAGGTATTTTGCATTTTGTATTTGCATTTTAAATACAAGTATTTCAAATAAGTCACATCTCTGTCTAGATCCTAACTAAAAAAAATGCTCTCTATGTAATTTTATTCCCCTTAGGGGTTATATTTTTAATACCGTTCAGTTAATGTTATTTTGTTATTTTATATTATGCCTTTATAACAAGTGTCAAAGAATTTGTAATGTATTCCATCTTGTAACCCCTTTTTAAGCCTGTTAGGGGATGAATTTTAAAAAACGCTGAAATTACTTTTCTTGTGTTTTAATAATTTGCCCATATACAGTTTCAAGTCCCGCCTTCTATCGCCGACTTCTTTAATTCATATTTTTAAATTAGGGTTGTTGACATTTGTAATATCGTTATACAAGGTGTTTATTTAGTCACCTGCAATAATTTACGGGGTTAATATATAGGTCATACTGAGCAACTTTTACTATCAGACAAACCCCGAATCGCGAAAACATGTTTTACTCATCCATAGAAAATGTCAAGGTCAGACAGCCGAAATGTATGAAACGGCCGTAAATTATTGCAGGTGACTAAATAAACATCCTGTATATTACAAGCTTTTATTTAGTTTCATTTGTCCCGTTGTCTGTCTGTAATAAAATCTTGCAAGGCAGATTTGACCCAGTTTCCGATAAAGCTGAAAATTTGCATTCATATATAAATTGGATGACAATTATTATGGTACTATCGAGCTGATCTGATGATGGAGACAGGAGGTGGCCTTAGGAACTCTGTGATAAAATAACGCAACTTAATTGTGTATGGGTTTGTGAGAACTGATGATGATGAGTATTATAATAAATTCGGCGTGAAGAATAAAAAAAATTGGTCCTTGTTACCAGATAATATAAAGCGTAAAAATATAATTAAATGGCCCCAGCATTTCACATTTACGCTATCACTGAAAATTGAGCGAAGCTCTTATCAGATGAAACAGCTTGAAAGAAATTAAATGCTGCAGGTTTTTTGTTTAAAAATGATTAAATAAATACGAATATGAATATTTTATGCGACCGCAGCAATCAATGCTGGAGCTCACTTGTGGAAAAATATGCGAATGTAAATGTTGTTGGTAATAAACAAAAAAAATATATGTCCAATTTGGAAACGAACAAATTTCACAACGAGGTAATTTCGTGACGGTATATAATTTAGAATATATAATAGACGTCTCTACTGACTTAGATTTGATTTATGTATTTATTTTTGTACAGTAAAACATGTAAATAATAATAATAATATAATAGGTTTAGTAGCAAAAAGCTGTGTCTACAACAGCCATACCACGACTGCCTTAGCACTCTTAGAAGTGTCAAACTGACATATTCGCTAACATCGGCGTAACTTACTTTCTATATATCTCACTCGCACTAATCTGCGAGTACGAGCGAGATGCATAGAAAGTATTAGGTAATAATAGCCGTACTGATTACAACTTGCTACTGTAGGTATCACTACAAACCACGTTATCGGAATGTGTTAAAATATGTGCACATCTTTATGAAAACGCGCAAACACGTGGCCTATATCTGTCGCATTCTAACGGGAGTGAGTCAAGAATGCGTTTGCGTCGTTTCATTCACTTGCAAGTAGCTAATACGCCTAGGTCTAGGTCATAGAGGTGCGTAGTACTACATAGTATATTGCTATTGCGATATTATATCAGTAATAAATATCAACGAGTAGTTTTAAGGTCGTGGCAGCCCAGTTTGAATCAACATTTTTATTATCAATATATTATTATGAAGTTACGTTGGTTAAGAATATGCAATTATTATTGAAATATACGTTAGCAATTCAAGCATTATAGCTTGGGCATACTATATCTCGACTTTTAATAAAATCATATTTCAGCTCTTTCATTTTGAAAACCAGGCCTCTCATTTTTTAAATCTGATTAGAGTTTTCCTTGCTACAACATTTGTTTAAACGGCACTTAACTCATTTACTTTTCAATTGAGCAGGTAGCTCGTAAAACCCACGCCAAAAGATGGCCCAAACCAATCTCGACTACAAATTGTTCCGCATTAAAATATCCGAACATAACAAGTTAACATAAGCCGATTCCGTAAGCCCTGACAAGGACACTCGCCTACTGACCCATTTCCTTGTACATCGGCCGCAAATTGCCCTTCCGTGCACCGTCGCTGTCCCGCAACGGATTTACGAAATAAATTGTAGTCTGGTGCTTTTCAAATGCACATTTGTCGAAAAAATAATCTAATTCGGAAATGCATTGGTTCTCTAGAGTGCATCCATGTGTGTATTTAACGGAAATAACAAAAAGTAAAACAAGCCTATATTACATCTGTTTTTATACAGTGGTGATTAGGAAGTGGTATATGGAAAATGCGGCTAATCATATTTTGTCTACAGCTGAAAAAAGTATAATCTGTCGAGCAAACATTAAAGTGATTTTAATTTAGATTAGCTTGTTTATACAATATCAACAAATGTTTGAAAAACAGTAAAATACAAAACAATAACGTTAACTGTTTGAACATTTCTAAGTTTCGAAAAAAAACGATAAAGATAAACGAACAGTCACGACATTTTAGCTACTCAAAACAGTAAAATTTACTGTTTTGTTCGATAGGCTCATGTGAAACTACATATTTAAAGCAGTAAACGTTTATGCAATTTCAATTGTTTCAAATGGTTTTTTTTCTCACTGAAAACCAAAACGATAATGTTTATTTACATTTACGCTTCATGACGAGGGCTCAACCACGCGAGATATTCTGCGTCAAAGCTATGCGTAAATGCTGTTATTTATAACAGTTATAAATATAACTGATTCCATAGACAATTCATACCGGCAACAATCAAGTTGTAGCCAGTTACAGAATGGGCTCACTCATCGTGTCAAACTCGTTGCCAGTAGGAGTTAATTAGTGTCATGCGAGCGCCTTCCAATAACATTATCTCGTTATCAAACCATTAATTTAACTAGACTAACCAAATAACTAAACGACGGCCGTGATTACGCAAAACTTGACCATGCAGGCAATTGTTTTGACTGATAATGACAATAATCTTATCTTTATCGATAAAATACGGTTTGTATTGAGGGCCGAAGTAATATTTCCCTTGTTCCATTTGTAAGTAATAAATTTTGTATAACATAAATCATCAGGAATTGACGATACTACAAAACACAATGTATATGTGTCATTCTCGAAATTGTTCTCAACTAACATCAATTAATAAGACACCCTTAACTGAAAATTTCTAAACAACAGCCAGCTTCCAGCAACCGCAAATGCCACTTCTGTTAAAAATCCAGTTTGTAAAACCATTTCCCAAACAGAGTGCCCTTCGCAGCCGTTATGTGGGACTGTCGAGTATTTAAGTATTTATTTAACAACTACATCGCAAAGCCTCGTTGTCAATCCTAACGTTCCTCGAGTCAAGTACAAGTATAAGAGTGCTCTGTGATTACTAACAGTTACTATTTACTTGGAGACCACGTTAGGCTGGTTTTTTCAAGAATTTCATCGGGCCTCGCTTATCCAACCAATGGGAATATACGGTTTTGCGCCGTCCGACAGCTATCGCAGTGAGCTTTCAATACCACTGTTGCAATCGGGAAATCGGAAAATATTTTTAAACCAGGAATTGGCTTTTGAGTTTCCGAGTGTGATTTTGTTATTGTTGTTTATGTTTTGTTTGACCACTGGAGTTGGTGGTATTACTATTAGGGTGATCCAACTTTTTTTATGTTGCCTCTCCTATTTTTTTGTCCAGAACGTACTATTATTTAGAGGTCGCTCAAAATCTCATATGAAATGAATTTGAACAAAAAAGGAGGCGTTTTAATGGTTATATAACATTTTTTCCTATTTAGTTATTTATAACTAAATAAATCATAAACCGGACATTTTATTATTTTTGGATTAATATGTCATTCTAGAGCATTGTTGAGTGACCAGCAAATTATGAGCAAATGAGTCATTTGGAGATAAAATTAAAAATATTATTTTTATTCCGTACAAACGTGGACCACCCTAATAATTATATACGTATGTTTTGTAAAAAAAATGTCAACCGCGTGGTCACATCCTTACCTTAAGTATATCGGTAAATGAAATCAAAACCATTTCAACAATTTTCAGAATAAGATTCCAATTAGAAATTCATATAAAATTAAATTTAACTTTTCTTAACATTTAAATTTCCAAGAAATTTCAAACTGCGTTAAGAGATCTACTTAAACATCTTCTAGTCAGGTACAATAAATCCAATAAAAGTTTATTACACGACTCCCGTGATCGTCACCGGGGAAATTTATGTCAATTACCTCAGGTCATTAAATGTGAATAAAAAACATACAATTAGCCTAGCTTGTCACCTTACCGGATGCATTAATCATTGAGTCACATAACTCACGTCCGAGGACCTCCGACTGTGCACCCTTCTTATACCGATTATGATGTCAAAACTCGGCAAAGTATCGGTTTCCTCGCCGTGGGGAAATTAATGTTTTCCCTAGTAAACTTAATTTAGCCGGCGGCGGTAAATGGCTCATAATTTTTAAATTACTCTTATTAATTATGCGAGCAGACTTTCTGTAGGAACGTTAAAATTATAGGCTAACATTTGTGTCGCGTTTTTCACTTTATTTTCCTGGTCGTGTGTTTAAAACGCTTGTTTGGTTTAAATAAAAGTTGTTTGATTTGTTTATGAATTACAAATACGTTGGAAATATTGTGGTGGAAATCCAATACATATATCTTTTTCGCCGTTTTAGACAAATGTTTTTAATAGGTACGGAATCAGATTCCAATTGGAAGTTTAAAACCATAGTTCGTTTTTTAACCTAGAACCTAAATACGTTCATTTTTTTCACCACACTAACTGGTAGAGGCCCTATTGATTGTTCAAAAACTAATGAGATAGTTTAATTTTATCCACATGTGGGGCAAAGTAATCAGACGAAAATTTTGAGTTGTTTCCTTATGTTAGCTGGTGGGATTGACTTTGATGATTTTGAATGAAACATTCTTTATTACGTTCATTTGGATTTGATTTTTTTGGTATTTCATAGTAAGTACTTTCCTCGCGTTGATGTTGTGAAAAATGTTGTGTTTCACTCGGAAGCAAAGTTTGTTTAACCCTCGTGCCTTTAAACCCTCGCAACGCTCAATATTCCACTTCATCGCTTGCTCTTTCGCTTGCTCAGATATCAATATATTAGCACGAGCGGTTAAACAACAACTTTGCCCCCTTGTAAAACAAATAACTATTTTACATTTGTTGTTTGTAGAAATAGTATTTGCTTGAGTTTGGAAGCAGGTACAGGTACAAATTCAAGCAACCAACATGTAACGAACAAACTTCAACGCAAGTCTTCAAGACAAAACAAAGTTGGGCTCGGTAACAGATAAAATTGTAAACCTCTAGATTTAATTAAGCGTTCACAAGCAACATAAGCGGAGTAACACGAGCAACAGGTGGCAGAGTACGGACAAACTCCTCTATCTTGAGTTACATCAACTCAGAGTTGCGAGAGATACGCGGTAACTGCCTCGGAGTAGTTTACAACTACGCTTTATACGAGTAGACTAGACTCTAGATAATTCTTGGGTAAGGTGCATTGGGTAAGCTTCTAATTAGTTGATATTAGCGATTTTTAAAACTACCCCGTTTTCGAAGTTACTCTAAAGCACTTTACATTTTATTTTACTCACAAATACATACATCATTTAGAGAAAAGAGGTAAATAAAAGAAAAAAGGTGTCAAAGATTCAAAGATTCAAAATGTTTATTGCATATCACATTACACATTATTAGGTGGAGCTTATAAGTAGGTGGGTTCATATGTGACACCCTGCAAGGGCACAGCAATATACTTAAAACTAACATGCATATATTAACATTATTAATCAAATTTATCATTCAAAAATTCATGTACACTATAATAACATTTGCTGACTAAAAAGGTTTTTAAATTTTTATTAAACATCGGTAATTTTTCAATATTTTTTAGGGAGTTCGGTAAGTGGTTGTATATTTTAATTAACATATAGTGAGGGCTGGATGTAACTAGTTTTAGCTTTGAGAGGGGTAATTGAAGTTTATTTAAGTTTCGATTGTTCCTTTTGATTTTCGCTGCTGTCGGAGTAAACAACTCTGCATGTTTTTTAACAAATTTGCATGATTCAAGGATATACATTGACGGTAGACTGTAGTGTCGGGACTCATTTAACGAAATGGCGACTTCAAAAAGGTTATTATGGGTAGAAAATTATAAGCAAGTAGGAAGAGGGGGAAACCAAGAAATACGTTAACTTGACCGAACTTTTATAGAGATACATGAAAATTGATGCCCCGAGACCAAATTTTAAATAAACAGAAAATTATGAATTTCTAAGAGAGGGGGAAAAGTTATTGTACGTTTGTAAAAAACTTGCAATATATATTTACATAGAAGCTTGCACTGATAACAAAAACATTTAAAATAATTGAAATTGTATTCACGTTTAATGCTTTAAAGAGTTCCATAAGAGCCTATCGAACAAAACAGTAAATTTTACTGTTCCGAAAATACAGTAACTTTTACTGTATACTTTTGGTTTATTTTTATTGTTTTTTTTTTTATACTACGTCGGTGGCAAACAAGCATACGGCCCGCCTGATGGTAAGCAGTCTCCGTAGGCTATGTACGCCTGCAACTCCAGAGGAGTTACATGCGCGTTGCCTACCCTAAACCCGCCCCCCCTCGTTGAGCTCTGGCAACATTACTTACCGGCAGGAACACAACACTATGAGTAGGGTATGGGTAGGGTATAGGTAGGGTTTTTTCAATACTTATAAATGATCAAACAGTTGACGTTACTTTGTATTTTACTGTTATTCAAACATTTGTTGATGTTATATAAAGCAGTTAATCTTAATGAAAATCACTTTAATGTGTGCTAGATTAGACAGATCATATATTTTTCAGTGTCCGGAAGTCATATACTTGGATCTAACAAAATAATATTGTACACTAGAAGTTGAGAATTTTGCCATTGGTTACCCTTAAACATAAAAAATAAGCTTAGTGCTCAGAATAGGAATGAGGGCTACCGCGTATGAATTCGTCGCTAGAGGCGCTAGTGTAGCGTAAGGTCTTCGAAATGTCTATTGTCACTGTTTCTGGATGGGTTTGTTACAATTGTGGCTTTCCATCAGAGAAAGGTCCTCAAGCTTCCAGTGCCATAATGTCCTTTCTATCAAAATTTCTGTTAGAATTTCAGATAAAAAGGACCTCATTGCACTTAAGCATAACCCTTATGTAATGGAAAGCCACAATTATATATTTTTTATGTATAATATCTCAATCAGCGTCAGTACTTTAAAAGCGAGATAGATAACTGGCAACGATTATTTGAATTCAGAACTATCGTCCTGCTGAAGGAATAAAGATCTGCATTCGGAAAATGGCAAGCATCTGAGTTACTCGATAGTTGTATTGTGTTGTTTGAAGAAAAAATATACCTATAATATTATCAGAATCTACCTGGAGCGTTTACATTCCCCACCTCAGTTAGACCGTAACCCTTTTACAGTACGATGCTTGATATATAATTAATCTTGATATATAAATAATCTTTACTTAATTTAGTCGTTATCTTTTATCTATTTTTCAATTTGTTCACTCTATATTATTTTGTCTTTCTTCTTCTTGTCTATTACCTTTCGTGATTTTTCTTCCTTGATGGTCTCATCGGAAGATCAGCTCATTTCGTGGCACTTTATACTTTCTTTGTTTTTGTTATATTATGTAATGTAATGTGTTTTGTTTTTGTTTACGAATAAAAATTATTCTATTCTATTCTATATATGATTTAAAATTAAAAACTTTATTCGCGCCCATAATAACAATGACTTCGAAAGCTGTACTTCGGACCTTACTCAACACTGGCGCCAACAGGTCAGCAAAAAAACGGTAGCCTCATTGCTTTCTATGGTGTCGGAGGTCAAGCTCCTCTAAGATCTCTAAGGATCACTCTGCTAGCATAGTTAGATGATTAATAGTAGTTAAGCATGATTGCACTTAAGTCAAGAGCAATAAATATATATAATAGTTTATACTTTCTACAGAACTGCCATAAATATGCCAGTTAAATAACCAATTGACGCGGCCTGTAGCCGTCAGGTAGGCGCCACTATCTAGCAACCAATACTTAACATTCGCCGCCTCGGCATGTCACAAAACCGTCTCCACGACATTAAAGTTCCGCTAATATATGCAAATGGTTTTATTGGAATTCATCCTTGATGCCGTGGTCGGCAAGGGCGGGGTATTTATAGACGTGCGCCACGTGGTTGAAGCTAATTAGATACTTCGCGTTACTTACAGTTTCTCAATCGAAAAAAGTAGGTGTCAATTTGAACATGTAGAAAAACTTTAACCACCCTCGGAAAAAAATCGTTTCTGTATTTTTATTACGCTGGAGACCTAAATACCAGTGTATAGTTAAAAACTGATACATACAAATTATATGTCACATGCAAGTGTTGGTTAAACCGCAAGTAGCAAGTAATTTACAATATAAATAAATGGTTACAATACATTTATTTACAAGTAAACACGAAACAAAACTTAGATAGTTAGTTTTTACAGTTAATTACTGTTATTAAATACAATATGTATCGTAATTACAAAATGAATTAAAAAAAAATTATTATTAAAAAAACAAAAAACCCGACTGCACACTAAAAAGAGAAAAACAAGCCCCACAAGAATATTGTTGTTGATGGTAAGTATCGGGGACCAACTTGACCGCCACCAACGAAAATACCTACCTAAGTAAGATTCTGCTAAAAGGTGAACTTAACAACCAGCAACCAAAATGACTATAAGTAAACCTCAATTGGTCCCCGCCTGCGATACTTACCATCAACAACAATATTCTTGTGGGGCTTGTTTTTCTCTTTTTAGGGTGTGTGTGTCGGGTTTTTTGTTTTTTTATAATATTTTTTTTATTATTTATAACTTTTTAGCTACCCCCAAAAAATCCTATGACACTCCTGTGATCAAGACGAATCTAACGATACCTCATACATCAAGATCCATCAAGCCGTTTAAGCTACAGGAGGCCACAAAGAAACATACATACATACATACACTCGAAAAACATTACCCTCGTCCCTTTGGCAGTCGGGTAATTAGATACGAACAAAACAAAGAACGAGCAATACAATGTTGAATAGGAAACAAATAGAAAACGATTTTATCGTGTCGTTTTAATTATAGATTACGTTTGTACTAACAGTAATACAATTGATACAGATCAATAAGTTGATAATCATAACAACTATAGAGGTATGTCCACCCTAGAGCATACCATTTTAGCTAGCGTCTTCAACGTTAAATTCGCTCTGCATCAAGATCATTCCATAGCGAGTATTATACGAGTATACCAAGATGCAAATTACAAATTTTAAAAAATCAGTAGTGCTTTTAATCCGACAAATATAGAGCTGTTGCGCGTCTAATGAAGAAGATACCTAAACATTGTACGTAAATATATATAGTAGGCTACGCTATGAAATCGGCTTGTAAATATAAGACATTTCTGTAAACATTTTAACGAGCGGGAAGCCACAGACACTCAAGCACGCGCCTCAAACTTGTGAACTCAGCTTTCATATTTTTTATGACTAAAAATAAGTAAGTTATTCATGTAAAATGAACCAAAAATTGTACAAAAAAGCTTATTTTCTTCGTCAAAACGATCTCTCAAGAATTCAAGCTCTCAGTTTCAGAGGAAAAATGTTATCCAGTAATTTACGCCTAATCGCTCGTCGTCGCAAAAACAGGGCTCTCGTCATCTGCCGATGTTCCCGCGTTTCGGCAGCGACACTTAATTAATAACAAGTCGAGATCTTCAGTCGCGGCTGTTAGCGCAGTGTATATATGTATGTATAAACGACGGCAATAATCTTCAAATATTTAGGAATTCACGTTCAAATCTCGGATGTAACAACTGCACGTACGGGTACGTCCTTAAACTACCTACGTCCACAAGAGAGGTATGGGCATCGTGAAAGTCATCTCGCTTTGTGTGGTAGTGGTAGAGCACAGCACAGCGGATGTCATTCCAGATCTAGAGCAGAGCCCAATTGGGAAGTACAGAAAACCGCAGCCAAATAACACTAGACCGTACTCATAGTGTTGTGTTCATGCCGGTGAGTAAGGTTGCCAGAGCTCAACGAGGGGAGGGAAGGGTGTTAGGGTCGGCAACGTGCATGTAACTCCTCTAGAGTTGCAGGTGTGCATAGGCTACAGAGACTACTTACCAACGGGCGGGCCGTATGCTTGTTTGCCACCGACGTAGTATATTAAAAAAGCGGCCAAGTGCGAGTCGGACTCGCGCATGAAGGGTTCCGTACAATTTAAGACGTATTAAAAAAAATCTTCTTATTAGATCTTGTTCAACATTTTCCCACTTTGGACACACATTTTACCACTTTGGAAGTGTCTCTCGCACAAACTATTCAGTTTAGAAAAAAATGATATTAGGAACCTAAATATCATTTTTGAAGACCTATTCATAGATACCCCACACGTATATGTTTAATGAAAAAAAATTTTTTTTAATTTTATGACGTATTAAAAAAAAACTACTTACTAGATCTCGTTCAAACCAATTTTCGGTGGAAGTTTGCATGGTAATGTATATTATATATTTTTTTTAGATTTTTCATTCTGTTATTTTAGAAGTTACAGGGGGGGGGACACACTTTTTTTCACTTTGGAAGGTTCTCTCGCGCAAACTATTCAGTTTAGAAAAAAATGATATTAGAAACCTTAATATCATTTTTGAAGACCTATCCATAGATACCCCACACGTATGGGTATGATGAAAATAAAATTATTTTTTTAATTTCATGACGTATTAAAAAAAAAACTACTTACTAGATCTCGTTCAAACCAATTTTCGGTGGAAGTTTACATGGCAATGTATATCATATATTTTTTTTAGATTTTTCATTCTGTTATTTTAGAAGTTACGGGGGGGGGGGACACACATTTTACCACTTTGGAAGTGTCTCTCGCGCAAACTATTCATTTTAGAAAAAAATGATATTAGAAACCTCAATATCATTTTTGAAGACCTATCCATAGATACCCCACACGTATGGGTTTGATGAAAAAAGATTTTTTGAGTTTCAGTTCTAAGTATGGGGAACCCCCAAAATTTATTGTTTTTTTTTCTATTTTTGTGTGAAAATCTTAATGCGGTTCGTAGAATACATCCACTTACTAAGTTTGAACAGTACAGCTCTTATAGTTTCGGAAAAAAGTGGCTGTGACAGAATCGGACAGACAGACGGACATGACGAATCTATAAGGGTTCCGTTTTTTGCCATTTGGCTACGGAACCCTAAAAAAATGCTGAACCCTACAAATTCAGGATATTTATGTTCTTGGGGCGTGTATCGTCACTTTTTGGTTTTTGCGCGCGGTGGTGCGTTTAGGTATTCTTGATTGAAGATGGACTAGTATATAATCAATAAAACTTTTAATAGGTAATAAAAACACCGTAGAACAAGCTTTTACGAATAGTAATTGTTGTATAGTCAGCAACAAAAGTAGCGGATAAACAAGGTCTCAAAGTATCTACCATTCTGTAACAACTTAACAAATAGTGATGGTTTTATATCTAGCTCAATTAAGACTGTAAAAGATATACTTTTGAATCTAAATTTTAGAGATTTATTGATATTTGGAAAAGTTATCTGGGATGCCAGATACTTTTGGCGCGTTGTTTCATCCGCAACTATTGATGCTGACTGTACGCAAGGCAACCTAAACTGCTATAAGTCAGGTCACACCGTGCCTTGGGAAGGCACTATGATATGTCTGGGAAACCCCTTGGTAATGGAAATGTAGGTCAAGTCTCTAAGAAATATCACAACAGAAGGTCCAGATAAATAGCACACTGACGGGAAATAATTAGATAAACTATAGCATTTTCATTACAAACCTAAACTTGACTCTCATTAAATTACTAGATATTTGTTTGTCAGTGTATTTAACGTCTAGTGGCACTGTAATTAGCTCCCTTTTGCAACTTTTCCGGTATTTCTGTCTCATTCAAACAGGAAAGTTACTAAGTACAGTTTTCGCGACTTTTGATTGGTAGCCCGGGGACAGATGTCGGAGTTTTACAATGAAATTAAGGAAATCCGTTACTATTTAAACGATATTCAAATACAAAACGACTTTATTATTGCTAATGGACTGAACTGCGGTAAACGTGAGGTTTCGGAATGTTAATGGATTTATTTTAAACAAAACATGTGCGGAATATCATTAATAGGTGTGGTGAGTGATGAATAATCGAACTGCCAGGAAACTTCTGAACTAAGTGACGCGTTTTCAATGTTTTTTTAATGTTACAACACTAATCAACGATCATGTAATTTAGTGAACCAGTCGGAAACTAACATACAACATCGTTACGTATCTTAGTGTGTACCACACACTATATCATAGTACAAAGAGTGGGGAAGTAGGTTATCTTCATACAAACGCACCGCGCGCTGCTTGTATTGTATGTGTGCGCCATAGTATCTTTACGTCGCCGCACGCAAACAAAAGCCCCGACTGGCGCACTGAGAAACGACGCATAAATACTATGGCGCACACATACAAGCCGCGCGCGGTGCGTTTGTATGAAGATAACCTACTTCCCCACTCTTTGTGACTTACTTGACTTATTGTCCTATGTCCCCTAGATGGGGCAGAGGGCGTCCACAGTGCGCCGCCATCTGGATCGGTCTTGAGCTTCGTGCTTGAGTTCGCTCCAAGTCTTCGCAATAGCCTTCGCCTCTGCAATTATAGTCCGGCGCCAGGTCTGCTTTGGACGGCAACGTTTCCTTTTTCCTTAGGGATTCCAGTCTAGGGCTTGCCTCGGTATGTGTTTAGGATCCCTTCGGAGTGTATGCCCAATCCAACTCCATTTCCGGCGCTAGATCTGCTGGTCGATCGGGGTTTCATTGCAGCATCTCCAGAGGCTGGCATTAGAGATTTTCTCGGGCCAGTATACACCGAGAATGCGGCGGAGGCAGTGGTTAACACAGACTTGTAGCTGGCGCGAGATGTCTTTTGTAACCTTCCACGTCTCGCATCCATATAGCAATACGGTTTTTACGTTTGATCGGAATATTCTGAGCTTGACTCTCCGAGTCAGTTTACTTGATTGCCATACGGGTCGGAGCCGTGCGAAGGTTGCTCTTGCTTTGGCTATTCTCGAAGCGATGTCTTCTTCGGGCCCTCCAGTTTCTGACACAACGCTCCCGAGGTAAGTAAAGGAGAATGGGCAATTTGTCCCATGGATGTATACTATTGAGACATATCTCGTTTGAAAGGGTTTACTCTTAGCATTATTTTATTGTATGACACCAACTTTGGATAACGTGCAGGGACTGAGCAATTTAAAAAAAAGAGTGGCGAATATAAACTGTTGTTTTACAAAGTACTTGTTACGTAGCCGGTTGTTAGGTGTTTTGTATGAAAGAATATGAGAAATTCTAGATTTCTGTTTACCACTACTTACGTTTAAGTACGTACAGGGCTGGAATTAGTTGATATAACATATGCTTGAATTAAAAATACTGCTATTAAACACTGAAACTTGCTTGTATACTCAAGCCATATATATCATTTAAAAGACATTTTTATAAGGTATTTTAATATATATATACTTGCACTCAAATGCTTGCAGGGGCGGTAATAAAACGAGTTTTTTCGTTAATTAATTGTGGTAAATGCCGCTTTGTTTGTTCTACCTGGCACTAGATGGAGCCTTGGTAGCAGTTTGGGTAATTTTTACTATTGGTATATACAATTGAGTCATATCCTATTTGGAAGGTCTTCAATTAAGCATTAATTACTTATATGACACCAAAGACCGAAAGTGTCCAGGGAAGATGATATTAATAATTTTGATCATGCGCTGCGGCGTAAACTGGAACTAAAAAATGTCATTCATATAGAGTTACTTTTGTAACCATTTACATCACTTTGCATGCCTGAAATATAATGAAAAAGTAATTTATATATTTTTTTAAATTATTACTGCTCAATAAATGGCACTAAACTACTTAATTATGATTTTTCAAATCCTCTCTAGTACTGACATCTTGCGTGCAATAGGAGAACCGAATGAGCGGCAAATGCTGGATCCGTATAGTCGCTTATAAACGCTAAAAATGTCACCGAAGAATAAGTTTGTTTAATTCGGAACTTTGACAATAAAACGAGTGGTTACCTTGAACTAGTAAGTTTCGTCTATTTATCTCTCTTGCTCTTACATATTCGAGTGATAAAGGTAGAAAAAGCATTACATTTTTTAAAGTTCGCGTTATGTCCCGCTAGAAACGTTATATAAACTTATTATTAAACATGAAATAAGATTCCTAAGCAATAAGTAGGTAAGTAAATGTATTTATGGAGTAGTTGGAGTACCATAATTAGCAGCAAGAAAATAAATCTAAGTTTATATGTTACGATAAAATAAATCGTAAAAAGGTACTATGTACATACTTGTTTTGTCTCTCTGCAGGAAAATTGTGTAAAAGTGAAACATTTGAGATTGCGTCGCGGTTCAAAGCAACGTTTCCTTCGTTTGCCATATGAAGCAGGATTAAATTGTGTAGTTTTAAGTTCTCATGTAAGTGAATTGTCAAATTCTTAGTGAGAATAAAGAATCTTAAACCTAAAATTAACGCAGTGAATACAATAAAAGCATCAGCGACTCTTAACTGCTTGCCAAGCTAAGATGGTAGCTGTATTTCGTTCCATTATATATATGGTTTAAGATATAAAAACTTTTGAATACATTTAACACCTTTATTTCATATAAATTGAAAAATAACTGACGGCATACATTTTCTTCACGGTCGCACAAATATTAGCAGGATGAATCGACAAGTTAATTTAAAGCAAGCATTGGTGAATAGGTGCATCCAGATCCAGATAAGAGAATGCATGGTTATTGCGCCAATCTCGGACCATTTGCGATTGGTTTGCTAAGGGCACCGCTAGCTGGTGCGGATGCACAGAGCACTTATACATACCTTATTAAATAAAAACTTTTGAATACATTTAACATCTTTATTTCATATAAATTGAAAAATAAGTGACAGCATAGATTTTCTTCACGGTCGCACAAATATTATCAGGACGAGTCGACAAGTTACTTTAAAGCAAGCATTGGTGAATAGGTGCATCCAGATCCAGATAAGGGAATGCATGGTTATTGCGCCAATCTCGGACCATTTGCGATTAGTTTGCTAGCTGAAGCGGGTTAACGAAAAACAGTAACTGGCGACGCTAGCTGGCGCGGACGCGTGCGACGAATTTTACCTACAAAGGCGGGTGCCGCGCCAGCTAGCGGGCGACGCTAGCTGGCGCGAGTGCACGTGCACCCGCTCCGTGCACTCGCGCCAGCTAGCAAACGCCCTTAACCTTTTGAACGCCAAGAATACCTTAAGGCGTCGTAACTAGCTATGCTCAAAGCGTCATAAATACATTATAGCTGATATAGCCGCTGTCAGAGTAACCTTCACACTTTCAAGTAAGGTTTAGGGCATAGGGCGTCCGTAACGTCGCGCGTGTGCATGGAGCGGGCGTGCGGCTTAGAGCTCGTTCCCACTATGTCGGATGTCGTGGCGATTTTTAATCGTGTGTCGTTGCCGCTGTTCTCACTATGTCGGATGTCGGATCCGGATTTCAATCGGGTGTCGGCGGTACTGTTCCCACTAGTCGTCTGTCGTGCACGATCGCAGCTGGCGTGTATTTTTCGAGTGGGTAGCGAGGCTTAGTACAAGATGAACGTCGACGAAATGTTTGTGGTTTTGTATTATTTGCGAAAGAAACGATTAGAGGCAGTTAAAAAAAGGAGATATTGGGTACACCCAATTCTCAGGGAAAGATTTACCTTATGAATATTTCAGAATTTGATAGCTGAATTAAGAAGCGATCGCAACGACGCGGCAGCGACGCGCGGGTGTGTGAGGGGGTGCCGCGCGGGCGGCGCGGGCGAAATCGTTCCGACATCCGACAAAATGTGAACAGCGCTATATTCACTCGTACGCGAGCGAGACACGACACGATTTTTTTCCGGGCTGGGAGGGCTGGCAAAACGCACGACATTTTATGTCGTATCCGACACAAAATCGCTGTCAGACGAGTGTGAACAGCTTCATATAAAATGTTCTGCCAGTGGAACGTACGATTAAAAATCGCCACGACATCCGACATAGTGGGAACGAGCTCTTACAGTATGAGCAACGCTAACTGGCGCGGACGCGTGCGACTGATTTTACTTACAAAGGCACCTGCGCGTGTTTGCCCGCTTCGTGCACTAGCGCCAGCTAGCAAACGCCCTTAACCTTTTGAACGTCAAGAACACCTAAAGGCGCCGTCACTAGACATGATTTTATGATTATAGCTGTTATAATCGCTGTCAAAGTCCCTAATGTAATACTCATGCACTTTCAAGCTCACTTGCGCCCGTGACCTTGGCATGTGAGTAACGTTTTTGTTATGGCGTTCAAAGGGTAAAATATCAATGTCATAATGCGTCGCTAGCGCGTTATTTTCGAATCGCACCCGTGCTCCCGTGTTGGACTGCACACGCGGTGTACACTTCTTGTTATTGTAACCGTTTGTGCGCCTAGATAACACAAGTACACATACACAACTCGCAAAATGCTCGCGTGCTCTTGTTTATATGTAAAGTACGTCTTCTAGGGCCGTGGATTGGACCCACGCGACCGGCGGTGCGGTGAGCGGCATACATTGGTCGCAATGCAAGCTGTAAAGCTAGTGCAGTGCATGAGGGACGCGCGGCTTTCTCTCACCACATCTTTAGGTGTTCCTGCCGTTCAAAAGGCTAAAAGCACCTAATGAGGTGGCTTTACATTAGCTAGATGCCGGCCCACTCGCCGATCCGGTGTGCAGGCTAAGGAAATCGCTATGTAGGCCAATTCGAAAGTGCAACTGACATTAAACCAATTTTAGAATAATATTGGAATGATACCAGTTAGCTGTCATTCATGTGTTCATTTCGCACTTATACGCATGTATTTGTGCGAGCGAGACGCCCGCAACTAACTGATATGATTCCAATATTACTCTAATATCGGTGTGCACGCCCCTTATTATTCATAAGCAAGGTAAGATTGAACCACTATAGAAGGCAGCGAAGAGGCCGGCAATGGAACTGGTAGCGTTTGATGGAGTCAGTTTTCTGTCAAATGCAAGTTCTAATTGGCCTGACTGTCTCACTCGCACACCGGAGTAGCGTTTCATATAAGCGTACTTTGTTATATCCAATCGACCCGCTCTATTCAGTAGGTTTCATTATCTCGATCCATCAGTTAAGTAACAATCTCTTCAATCTGGTGGATCGAGATGGTGGATCCTACTGGACAGATGGAACCTATGGATAGGAAAACGTTATGCTCAACAATTTGGTAGCAGAAGCGATGTGATTTTTTAAAATCGCGACTGTCGTTGACATAATATATCTGAGGACGGGCCTTACGGGCAATAAGAATGGGGCCAGTACAGCGGTGTTACGCACACGAGTTTGAGCCAATCGTGCAGTCTAACGCCACAAGTACCACAACGTGATTGGTTGATGAGTTCGCATTATGCACGCGATTGATCGCATCTAGTTGTGTTAGACAGCACGATTGGCTCGAATTTGTGAATGACACAACTGAACTAGCACTATCGTTATTGCCCCTAAGGTCTTAGATATATGGTAAGCGTCAGGATGGCGGTGGACCTCAGCGAATTTCAAAGAAATATTTATAAACATATTGTACCTTCTGTGTACCTTTAATATAAACCAGTGTACCTTTCCCCAAAACGAGATATTTTACAAAACGGTCCACCCGCCAACCTGACGTCAGGATGGCGGGTGGACCTATGAAATCTTGCATTTATGGAGTGTGGAATTAATTATTATAATTAATTAATTATCTCCACCTTCCGTACTTGCATTATACCGCACTAAAAGTATGCAGTTATATTGTGCATGAGCTTAGCCTAGCTTGTTTTGGGGAGAGGTACACCGGTTTCTATTTCTATTTACAGAGGTACACTAAAGGTACAGTCACCATCATATATATCGGAGCGGCCAAGGTACCCACGAGTATCTGAACATGCCTCTACTGTCAAGAGGTTAGAGTGCGTGTTTAGAGATCTTTGAGCACCTCGGCCACTCCGATATATCTGATGGCGACTGTACCATATAACTGCATACTTTTAGTGCGGTATAATGCAAGATTTCATAGGTCCAACCGCAATCCTGACGTCAGAATGGCGGGTGGACTTTTTCTTAAATATCTCGTTTTGGGTTAGGTACACAGAAGGTACAGTATGTTTATAAATACTTACTTACTGCTATGGCGCAGCGACCCGAAGTGGATCTTGGCCTCCGACACCAAAGACCGCCATGCTTCTCTGTCCAAAACCGTTTCCATCTAGTCGACGGCGCCGAGTTCGCTAAGGTCTTTTTGCATTTCATCTCTCCAGCGGGACCTACCTAGGACGTCTAGACGGTCTTCGGCCATTTGGAACTTCAGAGTACGCCCTCCAGGCTGCACGATCCTCACCCATCTGGACTACGTGCCTGAGTCATCGGAGTCTGGCAGCGCGAAAAATCCTAGGACTCACACGTGGAGAGGATGGAACCTGGAGACTCCACAGGAATCAGGAGATTGAAGATCTGGTGTCCGAGCCGGACGTCATTGGATGTTTATAAATATTTCTTTGAAATTCGCTGAGGTCCACCCGCCATCTAGACGCCAGATGTCAATGCCGAGTGCGACCGCCCTTAAAGCGGTGTATTATCTCTAGTCTCTCCAATATGTTCTCCTGGTGGGTCCACGGGGTTTATTTAGCGGGTCTACGTGTACCTAATTATTTTTACCATGGGCCGACCATGAACACGATTCTATTTTGAAAACGTTGCCCGCGTAGCTACTTCAGTCTTAGGCGGTATATACTCTACACCACGTTCACAAAAGATTGATATTTTAGGTAAAAACTCACATTTCGCTATATTTGTCCATAGTAAATACTAATTCAAAAACTACTGTAGGGCCTAAAATCTTCTGTGATAGTAATGTAGAAATAAATACTGTTGACAGGCGGTCAACGGTATTTAGTACAATAATTACACTGAAACAATTCGTATAGAATACAGAACCGATGAATAATATATATCTAGAGAATCTAACTTTAATGCAATAATATAATTGAACAAAAGAAATACATTAGTACGAGTAGTACGATCAACCTATATGTCTATTTTTAATAGTCTTAATGTTCGTGTATCGGTTCTGTATTCTATGGCCATTAATTATGCTTTATTTTTCAACTTTCTTTGACTACACACAAGTACACATTATATTTGCTTTTTTCTTGAACTTTATCTTGCCCATGTTCGATTCTTCTTATGTCGATGCATCCTCATTATTTCCGTATGGTTTCTGAAAATACAATAACAGTTTTTGTATTGTTTTCTAATACCTATGTTTGAAGTCGGTTTCCTATTTTTAAGAGAAGTTTTTTTTTCATGTAAGTACCGTCAAGTGGGGTAAATTAGAGCAGATGGGATACCTATCGACAATTATGTCAATAAACAGTTTTACGTTCCATCAAGAATTGAGAGGTTGCCTCAATTCCTCATGGTACCCATGATGTAAGCTAGACCTTTACACAAATATTCCTTAAACCTCGTTAAGCAAGTAGCTTCTTTACAAACATAACAAAGAAGACAAATCGTCTAGCGTGAAATACGCATCGTTAAAGAGTTATTTTCTGGTCCTGATCAGAAGTTCCACTTCTTCAAATAGCACTTTTTTGAATGGCAATGCCTGGTCTGTTGATGAAACTAAAAAACGCCTATTAGATTTGGGGAGTTCCCTTAATTCCTCGTGGTTTTGTCAAAAATAGGACCATCTTGGAACTATATACCCACTTTCAAACGATAACTAATTTTCAACATTGGTTCAGAAAGTTTTTGAAGTCGGTTAAAAAGTAGTATCTTTACAATACTTTCCTTTTACTAAGAAGGGATGACTACTACAATTTGCTTACTAAGTAAGTACTTACTTACTATTAGTATCAGATTGGAGTCGACTCGAGAGTCGATAAAATGGGCGTCGCTACCCTTTCCGGGTGGGGGGATTTCACCGCATGAAAAAGAGACACATATAGTGAGTTCTTACTGTTCTACCAAACTACATATATAAAGTAGTCGTACTTTTTGAGTCAAATTAGTTTAATTCTAAAGGTGCGACGTAATGGCCTGAAGCCCGCTCTTAGCATACCTAGTTATACTATTTGATGGATATTGGTGTCAATTTATAATACGTTTAATTATTCATTGTCTTTACTTAATTATCTTTACCTTTTGCCGACCGGTTTGGCCTAGTGGGTAGTGACCCTGCCTATGAAGTATGAAGCCGATGGTCCCGAGTTTGAATCGCGTAAGGGCATTTCTTTGTGTGATGAATACAGATATTTGTTCCTAAGGCATGCGTGTTTTCTATGTATATACGTAAATATATATTTATCGAAATAAGTATGTTTAACGTCGCCTAGTACCCATAGTACAAGCTTTGATTAGTTTGGGGCCAATCTGTGTAAGATTGTCCCTACCTATTTATTTATTTATTACCTAACGTAACCTACATTAGGTAATGAAAGCATTTTATTTTTGTAAGGGTAACAGTTTTGCTGGGATATAAAATGGTTAATGATAAAAACTAATACTTTTACCAGCATTTTAACTTTATATTCATGCATTCGAAACCTATACATTTATGACAATAACTTTTGCAAGACGATAAGATTTTTTATTCACAATAACTTGTCCGTATTCGAACTGTCTGGCTACCCGACTGGCCGTGGCTGTGTACCCGGATTTTATACTCTGAAACTGGAACTAGTGACAGATAAGAGTCGATTGATGTTTTTTTTAAAGACACTTATACTTAAATAGAATTACTTACCTATGTTTAATTAAAAGAAAGACTACTTATACATAATAATCCTTACAGTTTTAACCTATTTAACCTACCTACCTACCTACTTTTAATAGTAGCAGTTCGGTTCACTTAGTAGAAATACCTGTTCTAAGAATAATGAAAAAGAAAGAAGAGTAATAAAAATAAAGAATCTGGAAGTCGTTGAGGTGTTCCGTTCTTCATCAGCAATTCTACTTCAACAAATGTCACTTTATTGAGTAAAAATGCTTGTAATATTGATGAAAATCCTAAAATGACTATATGTATGCCTATCCTATACAATATGAGAAGCTCCTTCGGTTTCTCATAGAACCTATCATCAGAACTGGACCTTGACACAAATGTTCCTTAAAAGCCTTACATGCTATAAACGAAATAAAATAAAAAACACGCCTAAGGTAAAATACTTGTCGTTGAAGAGTTCCATTTTGCTCAATATCAGCAGTTTCACTTCATCAAATGTCACTTGTTCAAATAAAAAAAACTTGATATGTTGACGAAAATCCTCAATTCCTCCCAATTGTGAATTCAAATCGATTTAAAATCCTCAATTCCTCATTGAATCCATCATCATAACTGGACCTTGACACAAATGTTTCCTAAGAACCTAGCTTGCTACAAACTTAACAAAGAATAAGAATCGCGCGCGTTGAAGAGTTCCGTTCTGGTCAATATCACTAACTTGTTTAAATCAAAATGCTTGATATGTTGACGAGAATCCAAACATTACTGTATGTATTGTATGCCTATAAGATTTGAGGAATTTCTTCGATTTCTCATGGAACCCATCCTCAGAACTAGACCTTATGACACAAATGTCTTCAAGAACTTTACTTGCTACAAAATAAACAAATAAAACATATCGCGCGCGAATTGGCGAGTTCCATTTTGGCCAGCATCAGCTGTTGCATTTCGTCAAATGTCACTTTTTAATAAAAATGCTTGATATGTAAATAAAAATCCAGAAATTATAAGATGTCAGGAATTCCCTAGATTATTTATGAAACCCATCATCAGAACTGAACATTGATATAAATACACCTTAAGAACGTTACTCGCTACAAGCTTAATAAAGAATACAAAACACGTGCGTTAAAAAGTTCCGTTCTGGACAACATCAGCAGTTCCACTTGATCAAATATAACTTTTTTTAAATAAAACACCTAGAGATATTGATGAAAAAAAACTATATGTATTTCTATAAGGTTTGAGGTGTCCATCATCAGACCTAGACACTAGACACTGGTGTCTAGCACAGATATTTCTTAAGAACCTTACTTTCTACAAACTTAAAAGTTCCGAGGAATTGTTCGGATTAATCTCTGCCGCCTCTTTCCGTCACCGCTTTACGCTACATCATTTATATCTTCACCACTTAGATGGTTGGCAATCCTCAACTGTGCATTTCTCTAGAAACTTCCTGCCTCATACAGCTAAACTATGAAATGATCTGTCGCATGCGGTATTTCCGGCCCAATACGATCTTTCAAACTTTAAGGAAAGAGCGTGTTCCTATCTTAAATGCCGGCACCGCACTTACAATCCCTATGGTGTAACAGATGTCCATGGCCAGCGGTAATTGCTTACCATCAGTTGATTCGTCTGCTAGTTTGCCTCTTATATCACAACAAACAAAAAAAGAAAAAATCTCACGCGTTGAAGAGTTCCGTTTTAGTCAACATCACTAGTTCCACTTCATCAAATGCCACTAATGTGAATAAAAAAAGGTAAAGATATTGATGAAAATCCAAAATGACTATATGCCTATAAGAATTGAGGAGAATGAGGAGTTCCCTCGCTTTCTCATGAGACAGATCATCAGAACTGTACTTCGACAAAAATGTTTCTTGAGAACCTTACTCGCTACAAACTTAACAACGAAGAAAAATTGCGCGCGTTGGAGTTCCGTTTTGGTCAACATCAGTAGTTCCACATCATCAAATGTCACTTTTGTGAATAAGACTTGATAATATGTTGATGAAAATCCAATAAGTACTATATATATACCTATAACATTTAAGAAATGCCCTCGATTCTTCATGGGACCCATCATCAGACCTTTACCTTGACACGAATGTTCCTAAAAACCTTAGTACTTAAAACTTACTTGCTACAAATTTAACTAATAAAACAAATCGCGCGCGAGTTGGCGAGTTCCATTCTGGTCAACATCAGCTGTTACACTTAGTCAAATGATAATTTTTTAATAAAAATGCTTGATATGTAAATAAAATCCCAGAAATTATTACATGTATGCCTATAAGATTTTAGGAATTCCCTCGATTCTTCATGAAACCCATCATCAGAACTGTACTTTGACAAAAATGTTTCTTAAGAACCTTACTTGCTACAAACTTAACGAAGAAAAATTGCACGCGTTGGAGTTCCGTTCTGGTCAACATCAGTAGTTCCACATCATCATATGTCACTTTTGTGAATAAAAGTTGATAATATGTTGATGAAAATCCAATAAGTACTACATATATGCCTATAGCATTTAAGAAATTCCCTCGATTCTTCATGGGACCCATCATCAGACCTTTACCTTGACACAAATGTTCCTAGAAACCTTAATACTTAAAACTTACTTGCTACAAACTTAACTAATAAAACAAATCGCGCGCGAGTTGGTGAGTTCCATTCTGGTCAACATCAGCTGTTACTTTTAGTCAAATGACACTTTTTTAATAATAATGCTTGATATGTAAATAAAATCCCAGAAATTATTACATGTATGTCTAAAAGATTTTAGGAATTCCCTCGATTCTTCATGAAACCCATCATCAGAACTGGACATTGATGTATTAAGTACACCTTAAGAACCTTACTCACTACAAGCTTAATAAAGAATACAAAACGTGTGCGTTGAAAAGTTCCGTTCTGGAACATATCAGCAGTTCCACTTGAATAAATGTAGCTTTTTTTTTAATAAAACGCCCAAAGATATTGATGTAAATCCAAAAAAAACTATATGTATTTCTATAAGGTTTGAGGTATCTATCAGACCTGGATCTAGACACAGATGTTTTTTAACAACCTTACTTTCTACAAACTTATCAGGACAAATTTATTACGGCGAGTGTTCCATCGAATTGCTCGGATTAATCCTTGCCGCCTCTTTTCGTCATCGCTCTACGCTACAACATTTTTATTTTCACCACTTAGATGGTTGGCAGTCCTCAACTGTGCATTTCTCTAGAAACTTCCTGCCTCATACAGCTAAACTATGAAATGATCTGTTGCCTGCGGTATTTCCGGACCAATACGACATTTAAAACTTTAAGAAAACAGCGTATTCCAATCTTAAAGGCCAGCACCGAACTTACAACCCCTATGGTTTAGCAGGTGTCCATGGGCGGCGGTAATCGCTTACCATCAGGTGTGACGTCTGCTCGTTTGCCTCTTATATCATAAAAAAAAACAAAGAAGAAAAATCTCGCGCGTTCAAGAGTTCCGTTTTGGTCAACATCAGTAGTTCCACTTCATTAAATGCCACTAGTGGGAATGAAAAAGCTTAAGGTATTGATGAAAATCCAAAATGACTATATGCCTATAAGATTTGAGGTGTTCCCTCGCTTCCTCATGGAACCCATCGTCAGACCTTTACCTTGACACAAAGGTTCCTAAAAACCTTGGTACTTGAAACTTACTCACTACAAACTTAACAAAGAAGACAAATCACGCGCGTGGAAGAGTTCCGTTTCTGATCAACATCAGCAGTTCCACTTCACCAAATGTACTTACTTACCACCCATTTATTTGAAACAGTACCTAGGTACTCCATTTTGATGCCGCCAGCTTGAAACTTCAATGGCCTCAGTGTCCGATGAACAACTTAAAAATGCTGAAAGTAATAACAATTATAATAAGTTGGGGAGTAGCGACCTTACACACCCGAGTGCTCCTGGGGAGTTCTGTTACCGGACATACAATAATAATAACAATAAATAAATATTATAGGGACATTCTTACACAAATTAACTGAGTCCCACGGCAAGCCGAGAAGGCTTGTTTTGTGAGTACTCATACAACGACATAATAATATATAATATACAAATACTTAAATACATAGAAAACATCCATGACTCAGGAACAAATATCTGTGCTCATCACACAAATAAATGCCCTTACCGGGATTCAAACCCAGGATCATCGACTTACTAGGCCAAACCGGTCGTGAAAAAAAGAGCAAAAAAAAAGAAAAATATGTCAAAAGAAAATGCGATTTGGAAACGTTATTCGCCACTTAATATATATCTGGTTCACAGCATTTATTTGGTGCTGATATAATGCCTGCAATATTACCCGAGTACATTAAAATATGAATAAATTATCATAAATTCAAAATAGTACGGTCGCCAAATCTCAAAAGCCCTCTAGAAACACGATTTAATTGACTCGGCTCGGCCTTACCCACAACCGGTATCAATGTGTTCGGACAGTTCTCCTGATTACCGTACATGCGGTAGTAAAGCGGAAAAATGGTGGAGGGGATAGTAATGACGTCACAAAGATGGCGGCCGGACCTATTCTTTTTGGCGGTGTATCTCGAAAACCACTTAACCGATTTTAATCATCGAGGTGTCAAATAATAGCTTATATTATGGAGATTATTTCCTTTTCTACAAACATTTACGTGAAACCTATAGGAAAAAAAATAATCACAAAAAACAGTTTTTTTATAAAATTATTATTTTTTATTTTGTAAAAATCTCCGTAAATATTAGCATTTCGCAAATTTTGTTTAATATAAAACATATTGCTTCATTATCAAGGAATATAATGAGCCTTAAAACATACAGATCGAGTAATAAACAATGAAGCTACACTCATTTATTTGCGCATGGGTAACCATAACTGGCTTTTACCGGTCGAAACTGTGGTGACTGTTACGATACGTATTGAATGGAATTTATAGAGTATCGGTTTTAATTCCTGAAATTATAATGACAATTATAAAAACCAGACACAATAATGTTACCTTACTTCGACGTTTAGTCTCTTTTTTCGTCTTAATCATAGGTAGGTACATATTTCTTTTTACTTAAAAAATTTATACAGGGTGAACTTTTAACCACCAGTCATACTCTGCGCAGCGACTTTATAGGTCATACTGAACAACTTTTACTATTAGTAGTCCCCAAGCCGCTCCGAGGCCAGATTTAATTGACTCAGCTCGGCCTTACCCACAACCGGTATCAATGTGTTCGGGCGTTTCTCCTGATCACCGTACATGCGGTAGTAAAGCGGAAAAATGGTGGGAGGGGATAGTAATGACGTCACAAAGATGGCGTCCGGACCTATTCTTTTTGGCGGTGTATCTCGAAAACCACTTAACCGATTGTATTCATCGAGGTGTCAACTAATAGCTTATATTATGGAGATTATTTCCTTTTTACAAACATTTACGTGAAACCTATAGGAAAATAATAATCACAAAAAACATTTTTTTTATACATTTGGTTGGTAGGTTTGTCTTATGTTTTAAAGCAGTAAAATCTTTCAAGTCGAAACACAGTATAAATATACATTTTGTTGTCTAATCTAAAAGTATGATGTTCATTGTTTAAGACTGATTAGTGATTACTGAATTAAATAACATGCTATTTGTTATTTTTGTTTTATTTTTTAAATCAGGTATTAATTTATTCACTATGTATCACTATACAGGCAAAATGTGTATCATAGTTGGTCTGTAAGTACTTACTACTTGTGTCGAATATAGGTATAAGATGAAATTTTAACCACCAGCCATACTCTGCGCAGTGACTTTACAGGTCATACTGAACAACTTTTATTATGGGACCAATGCCGAATCACGCAAGAAAATTTGGATCTGGAATGACACCCACTGGCTGTGCCCTACCACACAAAGCGAGATGACATTCACAATGCTCATACCTCTCTTTTGGACGTAGTTTAAGGACGTACCCGGGTCCATGACGCATGCTCGCCACACCGCTGCTTAAAATAAGCTGACGCACCGTAAATTGAACTGCGTAAAAATCGCAAAAAATATTACACGGAGATCTTATGGCAGACACCGTACCGGTGACGTAAAAGACGCAACTGTTTTGCGAACAAAAAAGATTCGCGTGAAGCACGTCACTGCGATTCCGTACCGTCACCGTTTTTTAAACAGCGGTGTGGGGAGCATGCGTCAAAAACGGTACGCATACGACGCGTCACTGCGATTCCGTATCGTGACCGTTTTTTAAGCTGCGGTCTGGTCGCACCTTGTATTGTATTGTATTGTATTCGGGCGATTTTTCCGCAACTCGACGACTTGCGCCTATTTTGCGTGATATGTTGGGGGTGGGCTAGTCCTGCCAGCCCAGCTCCTCGAGGAATCCTATCAAACCTTTGATGTTGAGTAGGACCTCGGGGAGGTCTCTCGGAGATCCGAGATGTTTAGCCCTGTATGGAGTCACTCCGCTGCATTCCAGCACCACGTGAGAGGCTGTTTCTTCTGTCTCCATGCAACCTCGGTACAGGGGACTGTCTGTGACACCTGTTGTGAAAAGATGTTTGTTAAATAGTCCATGACCTGTTATGACACTGGTTACCATACTCAGTCGGACCTTCCCTAGTTGCAGGAGCGCCCTTGTGAGTTTTCCGTTGATGCCAGGCATGGCTTCTTTTGCCTGTCTGCATCCAGTCTGGTTCAGCCAGTGTTCTGTGTGTAGTTTCCCTGTACGTGCCAGCAGCATTGAGCGTACCTTGCTAAATGGTATCGGAAGAATCGGTTCCGGACCAATCGCCCCCGCATTCGATCCTTGCTTGGCAAGCTCGTCCGCAGCATCGTTACCTCGGGATCCACTGTGTCCCTTGATCCATTGTAGGGTGATCTTGTTATTATGACATACCTCCATTAGTCGTTCGTGGCATTCGTGTATAAGTTTGGATGTAACTATATGGCTATTTAGAGCCATTAAGACTGCTCTACTGTCGGAGAGTATGCGGATGGAGGATCCTACTACCTTCCTTGCAGTGATGGCAGCCGCCGCGTTTATGATGCCCATGCACTCAGCTTGGAATACCGAGTTATGGGCTCCTAGCGGAGTGGTGATCGACATGTTCAGGTCTTCTGAGAAGGTTCCAGAGCCCGATCCGCTTCTGTTTTGGACCCATCAGTGAAGATTCTCAGCTCCCGGGGATTGAATCCTTCATGATTGTCGTCCTCATATAACTTTATTTTGTACCTTTTATCGAAGATAGCTTGTTTGTGAATCCGGTCCGTGCCTGACCTAAGCACTGGAAATTCGTCATACACCTTTTCCAGGCATTTTGTGTGAAGAGCTCCTGTGATGTTAGACCATATCTTGAGGGTTCGCAACCTTACCGCTGAGAGACTGGCCTCTTGCTGTATGTGTAGGTGCAGCGGTGGAAGGTTTAGCATGACCTCCATGGCTGCAGTCGGGGTAGACCTCGTGCAGCCAGTGGTGGCCGCGCATACGAGCCTTTGAAGTCTTTGTAGTTTGTCTCGTACGTTGCCTAGGTTTGTTCTTGGCCACCAAACCAGAGCACCGTAACAGAGTAAGGGGCGGATTATCGTCTTATAGAGCCAGAGGGTAATTTTCGGGTTGAGTCCCCACCTCTTACCAATCATCCTTCTGCACTGCCAGAAGACAACTCCCGCCTTGTCTATCCGTTTGTTGATGTGGTTGTTCCAATTGTGTTTATTGTCGAGAGTTAGTCCTAAGTACTTAACTTCATCGGACAGCTGTAGCTCAGTTTGGAAAAGTGTTGGTCTGGTAAAGTTGGTCGCACCTTTATATGGGACAGTCAAAATTTTTTTCGCGATTTCGGAATTGGTCCCATAGTAAAAGTTGTTAAGTATGACCTATAAAGTCGCTGCGCAGAGTATGACTGGTGGTTAAAAGTTCACCCTGTATAAAATTTTTAAGTAAAAAGAAATATGTACCTACCTATGATTAAGACGAAAAAAGAGACTAAACGTCGAAGTAAGGTAACATTATTGGGACTGGTTTTTATAATTTTAATTATAATTTCAGTAATTAAAACCGATACTCTATAAATTCCATTCAATACGTATCGTAACAGTCACCACAGTTTCGACCGGTAAAAGCCAGTTATCGTTACCCATGCGCAAATAAATGAGTGTAGCTTCATTGTTTATTACTCGATCTGTATGTTTTAAGGCTCATTATATTCCTTGATAATGAAGCAATATGTTTTATATTAAACAAAATTTGCGAAATGCTAATATTTACGGAGATTTTTACAAAATAAAAAATAATAATTTTATAAAAAAACTGTTTTTTGTGATTATTTTTTTTCCTATAGGTTTCACGTAAATGTTTGTAGAAAAGGAAATAATCTCCATAATATAAGCTATTATTTGACATCTCGATGATTAAAATCGGTTAAGTGGTTTTCGAGATACACCGCCAAAAAGAATAGGTCCGGCCGCCATCTTTGTGACGTCATTACTATCCCCTCCACCATTTTTCCGCTTTACTACTGCATGTACGGTGATCAGGAGAACTGTCCGAACACATTGATACCGGTTGTGGGTAAGGCCGAGCTGAGTCAATTAAATCTGGCCTCGGAGCGGCTTGGCGACCGTACTAAAAGATGGTCCCTATAACAGTTCATTTTTACATGGAAAATGGCTTTCATATAAAATGTTTGTCAGACATATTTTTGGAAGTATAGTACAATCATTAACTTAGAAATATACGTAACATTTCACGAATAAAAATACGGTAACACATATTTTTAATTATTTTTTTAACTTATCCTACGCAAAATAGAATTGGAGAAAC
Organism: Cydia pomonella; assembly: GCF_033807575.1. Taxonomy (NCBI): domain Eukaryota; kingdom Metazoa; phylum Arthropoda; class Insecta; order Lepidoptera; family Tortricidae; genus Cydia; species Cydia pomonella. The sequence continues at coordinate 8,268,683 of NC_084717.1, read as the reverse complement.
TGACATAGGGACTATCATTCGACACGACACGTATAGTAAAGTATGAATCCGCTCTAAGTCCCCTTACATAGACAGTGGGAAGTAAAATAATTCTTGTTCTGAAAACAATAAAATGTAAAATGATTAGGTAGGACAATCCAAACTTCTAAGGTCGCGTAGATCAGAAGTAGATATGAATTTGTTCGACAATACGATAGGAAACTTTTCAGCATTTACATAGGCGCATTTTTTTCTGGAATACTATCTAAATTGCACTTTGTATATATGCTACATTTTTTATATAATTTGGAGCCTTTATTTTCCATGGAGTCGAACGCTATATAGCAGCTATACGAGAAAAAATAATACTTTGATCTTACCTACCCCATGAATAGTGAAGATCATCAAGGAGCATACTCTCTGAGATCAATGGAATGGAGTGCCTTTCGATTGGAGAAAATTATAGCGTATTAGAAATATACTATTTTGTAATTACAATGTTGAATATTTTAAATTGCGTGTTTTGACAATTATTGTTGACAATATTACATTCAGAGTCATCTTGACATAACTTTAGAAATCCATAAACTAGTCTATACTTTTTAAAATGATGGAGTAAGACTGACGAGATTACCGCGATGTATAAATGTTTTACGTCAAGTAGAATTTTGCTTTAGAGCGACATCTGGCGTTGAGTAGAAAAGTTAAGGCGTAATTAACTACAATTAATTAACTCATTAAATGGTTTTATTTTGGTCCCTGCAACGATTTGACCCCAGTTATATTATACGAAAAATAGCTTATAAAAATACTTTTCACATGATATACATGGCATTTGTATACACTCTTATTTCGCTGTGTATCAAGTAATTTTTAGAATGACGATTTTTTAAAACTGTTCATTGTGTCCCTTTAAATACTTTATCATTGGTGTTGATACAAAAAACATAAAGCATTTTTTATATTCTTTCGAATAAAATACGCTAAAACTTTTTATATCCCGCGTATAAGGAAATATAACTGCTTATATGCGCAACTTCTTTTTTTATATAGCTCGGTCCCTGCAAGTTGTCCAAGGTTGGTGCCATACAATAAAATAATACTACGATTAAGAGCTTTAAAACGACATATGTCTCAACAGTATACATCCATGGGACACTCCCCATACAAAAGTGCCCATTGTCCTTTGTGGACTTGCTCCACAGCCTCTGTGCCAATAAGGAGCGGCACGGTACTTGTCGCCCTGCACCTCATCTCCTGGGTCTTCCGGATGTTAACTTTGAGTCCCGTCTTCATTGCCTCACTTCGAAGGTCGTCCAGCTTGGCTTGCATATCAGCGCGTGTGTGGTTCTCTCACTCTTTGTACTATGACTATATTCCACACCGTATATACCTATATTAAGGTTTTTTTGGGGATGAGATACCTGCCTCATATTTACTAAACGGCCTTGCTCACTCTCAATGACGCAGGGCCACCAAATGCTTATTTCTTAGCTTTTGTAATAATAAACGATTTAAGATAAGTAATGCTAATGTACCTACTTAAGTAATGGGCTAGAAAAAAAAAACAAATAAGGGCCGGCACAAATTACTTTAACCAAGTAAACTAAGACATATAAAAAGTGTAAAAGTACTAAAACCCTTTTTACCTACTCATTTTACAACACCTTTTGCGTAGAAACATATTATACGTAAGCCTTATTTTACAACTTACAAGCCAATAAAATGTGACAAAGAGGAACTAAGGAATATATTACATCAGGAAGTGGCAGTAAAAACTGTTATGAATTCATGTTTCTATGGAAGCAATTTATATTCTAGTAGGAGTCGGTCAATCGATCTCGCCACGTGTTAGGGTAAGTGGCAATAAATTTGCCCAGTTAATGTTAGACAAGAGTAACGATTCTGGCCAGCCAGGGTGACAAACTAGCGCTTGAGAGATTTACTCTCACGCTCGGAAATGGTAGTATGCTTTATCAAAAGATTTGCTGCTGGAAAATAATAGTCGTTTAGCCGGCTATTCGCACTTTATAACATACAAACTTATGTGTTGATGTGTGTTTTGGAACTTTTCAAGATAGAGGAGAATGGAAGAGAAGAACATGTTGTGCCGACCCCACATAACGTGGGATAAGGGCAGGAGGAAGAGAAGTGTGTTTTGGAACTTTGATTTTAGTTAATTTTTCATGAAATGTTCCGTTCCGGTGTGGCACAACGCTTGAGAGACCTATACTACTACTTAAGTAGTGGGGTTTGGTATATGTACGAAGGTATTGAGTTTGCTCAAATAAATAAAAAATTACGCGGTAGAAATAATTAGTATACATTAACATTTAAAAAACGAAACTAACACAAAAAACTCATAACTGATTCCTGACTCCCGCGATTTTGGTGCCCGTCACTTTTGCAGGTAATGCATTATCGGGCTTAGCAAATAACGGTACAGGACCAATAACGGTTTTGCCATATGGCAATAACTAAGCATGTTTCCACGCTTGCTATAAATTAGTTTATTACCTGTTAATAATATTCTTACACCGGTGTAAACAAATAAAACAAAGAAAGATTAAAAGACAAAGGGCCAGTGCCGACAAAAGAAAGGATTAGACATTATACAATACTTTTACAGGTTAATCCCTAACGGTCACTATGAACAATGTTACCTAATATGTATGCTATTACCTAAAAATGCACATTGCGTATAACGGTAAAAGCTAACATTTTTATACATTTAATCATATATTTAATACCAACTAAGCTTGGGTCGCACACTAACCTACTATTTACACTGAACGAAAAAAGTAATTGGCAATATAAAGAGGTTTCAGGCATTGTGAATGCTACTGGAACATACAACAACCCGCATTCCATTTAAGTCCATAATGTCTTAAAAACATCCTATCCGCTCTATTCTCGCTTTTAATTTGATATCACTTGTCACTTATTTGTTAACTAAATTCAGTTCAGACATACGTAGAAATAGATCCAAGGTTACACTTTCAGGTCAAGAAAGTTTATCTTGACCTCACCAGTTCGTATATATTCATATCGTCCTTAATTCGACCGTAACTTACAACACAATGTAGCAGACAAATAAATTACCTCTCTTAAGATAGGTCTAACTCTGAAGGACGGAATGCTTTGTTGAATATCTAGGTGTATATCTAGATAGATCTTCTGCCTGAAATTGGTTCTATCTATGAGATAACCTCTGCAGAGACTAGAGTAATAGAGTAATATTTCCACAATAATACATCGGCGTATATTAATGTCATGGGTGGATAAAAGGTTCGGTCATGTGTAAAGTGGTATTCGCACTAATACCCTTCGGATTGATTGCCTTAATAATAGTGCCCTGTTGTGTATGTATATTACTGAGGTAATAGGGAATAAAATGAAATATTCAATGCGGTTCAAATTTGTAAATCTTGTTTGGAAATTTTTGATCCTATCTTCAAAATCGGCCTCATTGTTTGTAAGAACTTGATTGGGATACCGCGACTGATCCTTTTATAATTTAAAATTACCGCGCAGATTTACCGAATTTGTAAAAAAAATATTTAGAAAGAAAGAAAAGCCATTGTTACAGTTACACCACCTATGTTAGAATCGCTGTAACCATTCTCCTCCAATTATAAACTTATATAGTACAATCTAAGAATCCGAAAAACTTATTAGTCTTAACTTAAACTCATAATTATGTATTATCTAAACTTTGCGTTTAACAATGGCATAATAGCAGCTCAACTAAAATTAATAATGCCAAAAGCCGTATAAATAAAGCCGAAAGACACGACACGAATGCTACGTTAATAATGTTCTTTCTGTATTAAATCGCAATGAAGCGAACAACGGGAAACGTGGGCACATATAAAATTCCAGCCCCACTTAATGAGAAGTTAACTCGAAAACTTACTAGAATACCCTCGACACGTTTTATTCATGGCCGTAAAGCCTTTTAACTTAAATTTGCAAGGTTCTTGAAAATTTATGAGGTGTCATTGAGCAAGTTTAGTCGTTGATCAAACTTTTGCCGTTTAGTGTCTCTATTTGGATGTAATTAGTAAATTTTATTACAAAATATATATGATAATTTTGTGTATCCTACGGGTATGTACTTATGTTACGCATATTTATTTAAATATTTGATGTTATATTTTGATGACCGGTCTGGCTTAGTGGGTGACCTATGAAGCCGATGGTCCCGGGTTCGAATCCCGGTAAGGGAATTTATTTGCCTGATGAACACAGATATTTGTTCCTGAGTTATGGAAGTTTTCTATGTATATATTTATTTATATACGTATGTATATCGTCGCCTAGTACCCATAGTACAAGCTTTGCTTAGTTTGGGGCTAGGACGGTTTGTGCAAGATTGTCCCCAGATATTTATTTATTTAGATATCTTTTATGTCGCAAAAACTTTTTTTCGTTTAGTAAGAGTTACTAATAGGTGTTTATGCCAACATTAAGGTAATTCAATTGTTTACAATTGGATTATATACCTCATAATATATTAATTTTAAACACAAATTATTTTCGGCACTCTTCACTAAAATAATTAAACCAAGACGTAGAAAACTCCCGCAGGCAGTTAAGGCAGTCTTATCGCTAAAAGCAATCTCTTACAGACAACCCCCATATCCGCTGTGTAAAGTTGTAAACCGATTAGCGCCTACGGTAAATCATGCGAATCGCCAAGCCGCGAATCCACACGTGATCATTTGCTGTTAAACACAATCATACCGGCACCGGCGTGGTTAAGTGCATAAAACTGATCAACTGTGCCTAACTAGCCCATTGTTCTAACTGATATGGTTACGCGAGATGCGATGATTTTATTTTATAATATTATGTCGCGGTTACACACTCAACTTGGTCGTATAACATATTACTCGTATTGGCCATGTGCGATATGCGTGGGGGAATACCAGCGATGAAAACGCATGGCGAGGAACATGGAATTTTAGTGACATCGTCCACACCAACGCTGCTGCAGCAACGTCGCTATCCAAATGCCGTAATATTTTTGGCGCTCGCTTTTAATTTTAACTACACTGAAGACCACATGGTATTTTCAGAATTATATTTCCCATTACGGTCTTAATTTTCACTAATTTACCAAAATTCCTTACGTTCCAGAAGAATTTATTAGGGGCCTAGCCAAGATGACAATCGTACTTGACTAAACCCCAGATATCTTGTAACTTGGACAACTTGGACAAGTCACGCATGCAGCTAGCGTAAACTATCAAGTTCCCGTTAACTGCCTGACTATAACTCTCGGAGGTGACTTAAACCGAGCATCGGCATTTACCTGCGTCTGCATTCATCTACCAACTCCAAGCACCAATTCAATGCTAATGCAATCTTTGGTATAAATACCTTAAATCAAGTGAGAGTAAGCTAAACTTTCCAATCTACACTGAAATAAATGATTGCATGACAGTGATAACAGTAACAAAATATTTAGGACTTGCTAAAGAACTAAATATGTTACACGTTTTGTAAAAATAAAATCGGTTTTAGGATATTGATTAACATTTATTTCTTGATTACTTAAGTTTAGTTTATTTTAATTACTCAATGAGTTCAGCCATTTAGTTACACTAAACGGCAAATATTTGCATAGAATTTCCATACTAAGTTTTTGATAAAGTACGTTACAGCTTATGATACAATTACTACCGTTATCTTTATCGGTACTTATTTACTTACTTACTTACTTACTCCGTTGGCTCAGCGACCCAAAATGAGACTTGGCCTCCGACACAAGACAGCGCCACTTTTCTCGGTCCTGTGCGACCTCTCGCCAACTTATTTACACATTCAGAAAAAATGAGAGCTCTCGCTAACTACATTTAAAAAAAATATCCCTCATTGTCTGTGACTTAATTTAATTACGGCCTTACGAATCTTGTTTTTACGAAATAACATTATTTAAAACAGATGCCATCTTAAGGATGGTAAAGAACAAATTTGCCAAGTTAAGCCCTTGAATGGAACTCAGTAAGGAATTAGCGGAAAGATGGAAACTCCGTCAGTGGAAATGAATGCAAATGTTATGAAGCGACGTGTGAGCAAGGGCTCATTGCAACCGCTTGCCAAGAGCGGGCGAGTCGTAGGCTGAGACGAAACTGTATTCTTACCAAGATTACAACTGTCCAATTGTCCATCGACAAACGCTAAACGAAAGATACAATGTATCGAGATGACACAGATGCTACGAAAAATTACGAGACTATTTCCAAACATTAGGTATTTAAGTTTCAATTGTCATTTTCTATCAACGATAGTCGTCTTGGCTAGGGCCCCAGTAAGCAGTGGCAAGGCGTTTAACCGTCCATAGAACTCGATTTTGGATTGTTATCAATTTGGTTCAAATAACACACCTTCGAAGATAATTTTGTGCAAATCATAGCCAAGTATCGTCTATAATTAATTCATGTAATAAAAATGATGTGTTTATTCTACAAAAGAAATGTGTTCGATCTATTGCAAGAGCAAGACATACTGATAGTTGCAAGCCTTTATTCAATAAACTTGGCATCTTAACATTCCCCTCTATATTTATATTGGAAGCGTGCATATTTGTAAAAGAAAATTTAAATCTCTTTAGAAAAATAGAAAAAAACTTGCCCCGAAATAATCAAAATAAGTATGAGATACTCCCAAAAATTCCCGTAAAAACCGCCTATTATAATAAAAGCTTGATGCTTTAGCTGTGATGACTCAATTAAAGATCAGGATATAAAGGCGTTTAAAAAATCTTTAATACAAGTACTGAAAAAGAGAATGCCTCACAATGTAAATGACTTTTTCAATATAGATTTCTCTACAGCTTAGTAATATGATAAGCACTTGCCTTGTTTCCTTTTTATGTAAAACATAGCTGAAAGAAAAAATATGACAAATACAAACATTGTAAATAGTTCATCTAGATTTAAGTAAAATTATATTGTACGCCTGGCAGGCAAATTATAGCGATACTACCAAAATATCTATTATAACCTGTACACCTATAATTATGCAATAAATGATATCTTATCTTAAAAAGTGACGCAAATTATCTACAGCTCGCCAAACGGCTGCCTGTTATGATTGTGGCGGGAAAATCTTTTAATTAATTTTCTTTAGTTTAATTTCTCACTTACCCCAAGTTACTATTTATTTACTTTTCGCGAGATGCACGGCAGAAGTCGGTATCAAAACTACCTCAAAATTGAACTTTAACCTCTTCAGATCCGTAACAAAAGGGGACGAAGTGACGTGACCACTCCTCCAATCATACCTAGTCGCTGTTTTCCCCTGTGGATATGAATACTATAAATTGTGTATTTTTTTTAATTTTTGTGTATTTTTTTCATAAATTCAATATCCAGAGATTCCTCTCTTTTTTGGAGACGTTTTTATGGAAAACCCTATAACCCTATTTTTATGGACGACCCACAATCGTCTTAAGGTCATATTACATTGGTTCACACAAGACCGTCTAGCGTGCGTTTGCGCAGCCAATCAGAATGCTCGGCCATTCCCCGCCGGTTATTACGCACTTCCCTTGCGTTATAGGCTGATTATGCAAGTGCATTTATTTACAAGCCACGCATACCTAACATGCACATTTATTATTGATTTCAATATTAAACTTCACCATTGTCACACGTTACTTAACCAGACAGGCTTGCACACTGACTAGTTGTTTGAGATCGCTTTCGTGAATTTACATAAGTATGTACAAGCAACTAAATTATAGGTTCAAAATATGAAACAAAATGATCCATACGTGCAATTCCCATGAGACTGTTTAGAATAATATACCTATTTTGTCAAAATTACAACAGCGCCAGCTAGTGAGTTAAAAGTATCTCAAAATTATCAGAGGTTATTATGGCTTCTGCAAAAAAAATCGCAACGAACCTGGTCTATTTGAAGATAACCATTCTTTATTAGGAACATTCATGCAATAAATAATAAATAAAAAAAGGAGGGAATTCTTTTCCACTTGCAGGAGAGGGGTCTCGACCCCCGCTCCGGGTCGTTCCTGGCGCAAAGGTTGTCCATCGCGGTTCAACGCGGAAACGCAGCAAGCGTGATGGGCACCTTTGCGTTGGGAGCGATGCGGATGGGTTGTTTGACTAGTTTTTAGAGGTTAGTTTAGGTTTAGTTTTATTTATAGTTAACTTTATTGATAGTTTCTTTGTTTCTTCTTTAAATCAATTTATGTTGTTTTAAAATTAATTGAAAGCAATAAAGAAATATTATAGGACACTATTATACAAATTGACTGAGCCCACAGTAAGCTCAAGAAGGCTTGTGTTGTGGGTACTCAAAAAACATAGATATACCTATAGAAATTACCCTAGACTCAGGAACAAATATTCGTGCTCATTACATAAATAAATAGCCTTACCGGGATTTGAACCCAGAACCAGAACAGTACACTACCCACTCGGCCAGAATGGTCGTCATGCAAAAACATACAAACTCATTATAAACGCATCTCCGCCATTCAGTGCCAAATGTATGATATTCCCGTCTGTTTTATCTCATAATAGCCATAATTCATTGGAATAATTTCATAATTGATCTAAAGAAGTGTACTTAGGCTTTTGGCGCCCAGTGAACAGGAAAATAAGCAGAGACAAGCGAAAAAATTGCTCATCCTCGCCTTTTCCTATCTTTATATTCAAGCATCTTAGTCGAGAATTTTCTCTTTCAGAGACTTAAATAATAATAAGATCAAGGTTTTAGAGGTTAGCCGGTAGTTCGGTTTTGGATGAAAAGATAATAAATTATCTTGTTTTTATACCGTAATGTCATCCATCTTTTCCTGGAGATACATCAATACATCATAATATTTAAGCACAAATATTAAGCATAACTTATGACAGTTTTTAGTGCCCAGTATAGGGAATATAAAATATAGGAATAATGAGATTATAAATATATATATATATATTTCCGATCTAAAGCGGTAAAAGAGTTGACAAAACAAATTGGCTTCGTTTTCGAATGGGCTGTGTTGGCTGTGTTTCTGTAATTTTAACCTCTATGAGCGTTAAATATACGATTTCTTGGTAAATGAAATAGGATTTCGGTAGTTTTTTGCGACAGTTTGCGGCAGTAAATCTTATGTTCGTGTGTTACAAATCGGCGTAAGAGATCAGGCTATTCTAACTTTACACGTTTTATCACGTTTTTACACTACTCGCAGCGCATCTCGCTCGCACCAATACACAAGTAAGACCGAGATGAGATACGAATGATGTCAAAATGAGATAAATTTGTGAAGCTTGGATAGAACTGAGTTCAAATTACTTTCGAACGTGTTATGACAACCGCGTATTGTGCGGCATACTAAGTGAACAGCAGACCACCTACGTAGCGAACTTAATGAAAGTGTCTACTGGTGCGCCATATTGGATAGGATAACCCAAAAAAATATGGAGCAATTTGAGGTAATATAAGTATTCTTGATTAGTGAACAGGGTATTATTTTAAACTTCATTGCTCTAGTTTACAAATTACAAAAAGCTTACAAATACAAACGTAATTAAATAACTATTTTTACAAATGTACTCAATACGAGTAATTATTGATTAATCTGTGCATTGTGCACACAGTAATATTATATTATATCAATAATAGGTTGTATTAAAAAAAAATATAGGTATCTACTTTAATAGAGTTTAGTATATTTATGTCACTTTTACTATCGGGACAAATACTGCTGTAGGGCTTGGCGTGCCAAACGAATGCACATATAGCCTTGATTGCTATATTATTTAGACCAATTTTTTAAGTGGGTAACTCCAGACAATGCTACAAACGCAGCTCTAAACATGCAGTAGATACTTACTTCACATTTCAAAGCAAATAATACTGATCCCAACCTTGGAGACGCCTTCATAGATGATGATACTCGGTTTATGTTCAAACGATAAACAATGTAACTGGGTGGGATGTTCATATGAAAGATTTATTCCTACAGCTACATTTCTTTCGCAGTTTCCAAACAAATAGTGTAACTGAATTGGTTCTTTATTTGTGGGATCACGTTATATTTGCACTGGTACCGTCAAGGATTAAATATCGACACGGACAAAGTGCCAAAATATGTATAAGGTCGTGTATAGGTACATATTTTTGGCAGTTTGTCCTTGTAGATATTTAATACCTTCATAGTACTTGATATTTACTAAGTTAAGTAATTCATTGCAAATCGCACAATAAATATTAAGAATGGGCACTTAGGTAATGTGCTCATCCACCTTGGCCTTTTCATGGAGATTGATTCGTTCGCCGACTTTCGGTTCATCTAAAACTATTATCTCTGAAACCGTAATCTTGTACGTCAATCGCGAACGTTCATTTGAATTTTAAATTATTTTATTGCCTTAGGATGCGCCCCGACGGTTAACTTAAACTTTATTTATGTTTCTTAGATACTATAATGCTGTAATTTGAATGTAATCACTTAAACAATTAATCCGTAATATATGTGTAACCACTTTTAAACCTTTGCGTGACTAATTATTTAAATTAGGGTCGCGGTCGTCTAGTGTTGTGAAGTTCGGTTAGAAAATTGTTGATTTACTATTTTTTCCTGATATTTCTAAGGTGTCTTTTTATACACTCACTGAGCGTTTGTGTGGCGTCTAGCGACACGTTAGGTTAATTTATAAGCGATAGATATTTAATAACACATAATAATATAATCACCTGCATGTGCATGAAAGTGATTAGGCGGCATTGCAACTCAGCTGATAAATTATGGATCAAATCACGTGACTAAATTTAAATAAGTATAATATAACAATATTGATATTTTCGTAATACCTATCTAAAATAACCTAATAAATTTATTTGGGTGATTTATGTAACTTAGAGAACACACAACGATGTGTATTGTATGATAAAGGAACATGATTACTTAATTAATTATTTGTTTAAGTTAAGTGAAATTAAAGCTGTGTCTTTGCGTATGAGTTTGGAGATGGCGGGACTCACGCGCTAAGAAGTCCGCTAGATGCTGGCGCTCAGAAGCTCAGAAGTCCGGAGAAAACTAAGATACCTGCTCTAGGTATTACTTGGTCTAATGTTTCCATAGCAGTTCAGTAGAAAAATGCTGCAAGCGTGTTCGTGGCAGTACCAATAGCACCGTGTCCGAAGTGAGGGTACTAGCAGTAGGCCCTTTTCAGAAGCACTGGATGCAGCTACAGCTCCTATTCAGTATGACATGTGGTATTTTGATTATATGTTGTATTATATCATATTATTTACTGTCATTTTAGTATTAACTTTACCGTAACATATTATAAACGAAAACTTACAAAATATAGATCACGGTTTGTAATAAAATATTTCAATTATGGTAACTTCTGAGCCGTGGGTACCATACACGGTGATTTATGTTACTTTAGGTTACGGTTACGTAATTAATATTAAAAAAAAAATTGTACTCTTTACCTTGGTTGTAATCAGTCACTAACTACTTCTTTCTTAATTATTATGCGTTAGGTATACCAACGTCGAACATTGACTAATACCTATTGATTTGTCAATGAGATTGTGGGAGTGTGGCCCAAGTAGGTATAACGAAATACTTCTCTATCGAATTTTAGTAGCTATGGTTTTTTATGTTACATAGATATGAGAACGTGGGTAGTGTATGTCCATAAAACAAAGAGATTGTCTAACTATGTGGGCATATGTTATAGTAGACGTATGAGTTAGTTTAGCATGACGCTGTTGCCATTTAATACAATATTAGCGTCATATTACACTGTCAGCAAACTTCAAAAGCCTTTGCGATGCTGCGTCTACGGGCTTACACGAACAAAGGTACAAATAGTAGATAATGCTCGCACAATCGTGTACCACATGTTATCTAATTTAAGCCTCGTCTTTAATAAGCTAAACGCGTGACATCTTATATTTATAGATTTGAACCTTTAAGAGTTCCACAATTAACGGGGTAAAATATGCTGATATCTATTTTATGCTGATATATATTATATTTATATTACTTGTCTTGTCTCAAAACTCACAGTAGAAAAAAGTAACAATTCTACATTTATGTATTTCAGACTTTTGGTTTTTTAAGCTTGTCTAGTGCAAATTGCAATGCGTGATGTGACGAAAGCTTAGCACATAGACATCTGTTATAACCTGTATCAATTATTCGGATTGTTTCGCTCATTTAGGACATAACACGACGTGCGAGATCGCGTAACATATCAATCACATCGATCGTTCTGTCGTTCAGTTATAGTATTTTTCACATAGCTTGGGTGAGATGACGGGTCATCTCCATACAATTTATAACCTTAAGTCTTAAAACGCAAAATATATATATACCTAAGTATTGAGGCGACAGCTTTCACCGTACTCAAGCTATGTGAATAAGACTATAGGACAAAGCGTTATGAAACTTATGAAACATTTTCAATTACCCATTTAAATATGTCCGAACTGACTTCTTCGGTGCATACACGTGCATGGTATAAAGACTTAGTAGGCTATTTTTAACCGATTATGAGATGGCCTCGAAGTGAGTTAGATATTCTCGTATAGTTTTTACATGTATGAAGCTCACCGCGCAGCGTCACTATTTCTTGGAGCATACTGAAAAAAACGGGCGTTAGGATTTTTATTACATTTTGTACCAAAATGTAATAAAAACCTGGATAACTTAAAGTCCAACGGAAACGTTATAATTATAAACTTTCAGTTATCCAATTTTTTACTTATTGAGAAGGTAAGTTAGCGAGTTCCGATTTGCTTGTATTTTTGTTAATGGAGGTCGACAGCTTAAACCATGTAAACAAACACTAAGCTGTTCTATGCTAACATTAGAATTCGAAAATATTTCGTGTTTTACATAAAAGACTTTCACCAGATTGCTGTTTCTTCAACAGTTTAGTTTCATTCTTCAATATGATTGAAAGTGTACTTTCATGTAGGTACTCCAAACTGGGATGCGACGTCTCTCCCTTTCGAGGCACTTTTCACTGCTTCGATTGCTTCGCAGAGAACGACAAGAAACTAACTAATGATCCAAACAAGTTACGATACTTAGACCTCAGGTAGTAGGTAGTTCAATGATTTTAAACATAGATAATAAGAGTACAGTTAAAACTTCTAGCCATCCGGTCAACGCTTGAACACAATAATAACAAATTTCTCATCAGGACCTTTCATTTGATTTATGAATGTTAAATACCTACTTACAATGAATTTATGATAGCGTTTACTTTGTTATAGAGGTTGTCAAAACAAAACTTTAAGTTACTGAGGTCTGAAGTTTATGTTGTAAAGATTTTGTACTTGAAGTAAACGAAGTTTTCGTCTCCGAGGGGAAGGGAACACAACATTCTATTAACTTATAGAGGTTTTTAAGTTATTGAGGTTTCACTGTAATAGATTGCATTAGATAGGTATAGTTCATGTCATCCATACTGACACGCAGATTCGTCAAATCTAAGCTTTGATAACTCGACAATACAAGTCAAGGCACGCGTCTTCGTGAATGACACGATCTATTAAGCCTTATATTTACAGAGTCGGACTTTCGACGACGAAGCTTAAGTCTTCATGACATTTTCAATGACAAAGTGTAACCTTAAATTTCTATCAAAATATGACGTTTGTAATGTCACATTTTTAAATTTTGATCGCTCGATTTCGTGTTCTCCCGTTAATACTATCTTCACTACTAGGCATTTAAATTCTACTAATAGAATTGAAAACGAGGGTTCAATAACATAAACCAATGTCTATCGCTCGTATTTCAAAAGAAGCATTTCGCCGTTTTCCACAGATTTTCGAGTGACGAAATCGAGCGTTCGGAATTCAAAAATCTGCTCATGGACTGCATACTAACTGATGAAAATATTGCAATAGGCCTAATAACAGTTTCCACATACATGGAAAGGCAATGTTGAGTCATATAGGCGTCTTAAATGAACGTATATATTTCACTTAAAGTTCTTTATGTAACAATTTACTCAATACATAGTAGTTATTTATTTTAAAGTCCATAAGATGATTTCTGGTGGAAAACTATGTCTGTCGTGTCAACAGACCTTTCAACACAATGAGTAACCCACAGCATTGTCCATTGAACCTACGTATAAAATGGAAGATAGATAGCTTTCAGCTTGACAAGGGTTTGTGATCTTTGGTTGTGTGTGTTTGTGACTCGTCACGTAAACACTTGTAATTTAAATTTCAATTATGTAAGGGCAAAAGTCAATATTTAGATTGAACATAATATACTCATACGATTCATAACACCACTAGCATAGACATAGGTAATAGTACATTACTATATAGGCCGGGAAACGAAGAGTTGCAGGCCAATTAGATATAGACGGATATATAACTATTCACTGTAATTCTTTTTTCATCACACTTGCTCGAAAAGTTCTTATCTCCTGCAGGTGTACTGAAGGACAAAGGCCTATTTTGTTCCCACGGGAGTTAAGTATTGTGAAAAAAAGCTATAACTCCCCCTAGGGAGTACTGGCTAGCTAGGGATAACTCCCTAGAGTTATATCTTTTTTCTTTTAATTACGTCACTTATTCATACACACCAAGTAGCACAAATGAGTTTTAGTTTGAAAATGCTGACGTTTATAATTTAATATTTTTGTTTATGTTTAAAATGAAATAATTTGATTGATTTAACAGCCGTTTAAAATATTTTTACATAATTTTCAATCGTGGCTGAATGCGGAATAGGTCTGTGACCTCGATGCTAACCTGTCAAGAAATTACAAAATGGCGGAGGAATGTTTGATATGTCACCGTATTTAAGAATTATTTCGTTTAAAATTTAGTTTTTTCTTCGCAAGTGTGATGAAAAACATTGTGTGTAATTTCGAGGGTAAGAATATTGCAAACTCGGGTCTTTAATAATCACCCTCGTATCCAAAATTTCACTTACTCCCCTCGTTGCACAATGTACTACGAGGGCTGCTATTTATATATCCGGAAACCGGGATTACAATCTTCTTAAATAGTATATTTGACCTCCATGGTAAAATTTGAACTTTTTTAAGAACTGGCATTTTTTCTTTCTTATTAACGCTAGTGTTTTGTTTTTGACGGGTTTTGAAATGTCATCTCGCTGCAAGATTGGAACTCACTCGTGAAAATATTCGTGCTATGATTTATTATGATTTTCGGCGTGGTTTAACGCAACAACAGTGCATAGATCAACTAACTTCAACTTTTGGTGATGAAGCTCCATCTAAAACTACTGTGCATCACTGGTTTAGTGAGTTCAATCGTGGACGTAGTATGCTTACGGACGAAGTTAAGGCAGGTCGCCCGAAATCGGTCGTTGTACCACAAAATATTGAGGCTGTGCGAAAACTTATAATGGACGACCGACATGTTACGTACCGCGAGATAGAGGCGACTCTGGGTATTTATAAGACTAGCATTAATAGCATATTACATGATCATTTAGCTGTAAAAAAAAATTGTTCGCGTTGGATACCGCACAACTTAACTAAGGAGCAAAAAGATGCTCGCGTCGAATGGTGCAATAAAATGTTTAAAAAATGTAACCGTGGTGACTCAAAGGCCGTTTATAACATCTGTACAGGTGACGAATCCTGGATCTATGCATACGATCCCGAAACGAAGCAACAATCAACGGTATGGGTGTTTCAAAATGAGCCGAACACTACGAAAGTTACTCGTGCAAAAAGTACATTGAAACAAATGGTGGCCTGCTTCTTCGGTATTAATGGCCATGTAGCTACAGTGCCACTAGAAAACCATAAAACGGTTAATTCAGATTGGTACACGACCATTTGCTTACCGGAAGTATTTGAACAAATTCGTAAAACTAACCAGCGACGAAGAATCATTCTTCATCATGACAATGCCAGCTGTCATACGTCACGCGAAACAACTCTATTTTTGGAAGGTCAAAATGTGGAATTAACGGGTCATCCGCCGTACAGCCCTAACTTGGCACCCAATGATTTTTATTTATTTCCCAATATAAAAAATAAATTACGCGGTCAACGATTTTCGACCGCTGAAGATGCTGTCGACGCATTCAAACAACACGTTATGGAGGTACCTCAGGCGGAGTGGCAGAAGTGCGTCAAAAATTGGTTCACACGAATGCAAAAGTGCATAGATCATCAAGGGGAATACTTTGAAAAACAATAAAACCATTTTCAGCCGTGTACGTTTGTTTGTTTTTATGTTTCCGGATATATAAGTACGAATAAATGTAAAGTGATCACTTTTTCTAGGGCAAAACACCCTATCACCTGAACAGTGCTGAGCTGGAAAGGGTTTCTAACATACGGGATTTTGGGCTCATTATGGATACCCAACTTGACTTTCGTGAGCATATGACTGTGACTTGTAAAACTGCGTGTATAACGTTAGGATTTGTTATTAAAACAGCTGCCCAATTTGCAAGTCTCAGGCCAGCGTTGACGCTCTATTTTGCCTATGTTCGGAGTCGGTTGGACTATGGTGCTATCGTGTGTGATCCGCATGAGGCCAAGTATACGCTCATGCTTTAAAAAGTGCAGCGCAAATTTGCCAGATTTCTTTAAAGCTGTCATGCCTATTCTTGATTCTGTGTAAATGTACTGTTGTTATTTACTTTTTTTTATTGACTTATTTTTTTAATAATTTTTCAGACTTATTAATAAATACTCGTAATTTGTATATGTGATTTATTTACTTAACAATATTAATCATTTTGTTGACATTTTTGTAATTGCCTTTTAATAATCTTCAATTCTATATTAAATTTGTCTGTGTTATGCATGTTATGTACATAACATGCATCACACACACAACATTACAACTGTTTAGTTTCAAGTTTTTTTATTGTATACCATGTAAACGTGTTGGTGAAATACTGTAAGCTTATATGTGGGAAATAAATGAAATGAGATAGGAATAGATATGGCTAAGTGCTTTTCTCAAAATCGTAATAAAAAAAAATGTAGTCAACATGTTTTATTCGTAGGTTTATACAACTAAAAACAAAAGAAGGTTGGAGTGAATCTTGTCTCGAGTCAAGAATAATCGAAAGGCTGATAAAATATGACATGAGTGGTTTTTTATAACGGCTAGGCATTATTCGTGACATAAAAGAGAAGAAAGAATTATGAGCAGATGTAACACAAAGAGCGCTATACAGAAATATAATGAGTAATGTTGGTTGTGAGGTATCAGCCTGTTTATCTCCTCTTACACAAGAAGATGTACATCATAAATCGTTAGTTATTTCTTTTCCTTTGTCATTAATGAAGTCTTTAAATTCCATAGCGCATTATAAATATCTTTATCATTTAGCCAACTATGATAGTATACGGCAAGGTATCTCCGATGTGGACTGGTCTGTGATCGACGATATGGACACGGAAAGTGCCACAAGTTACTTTTACTCTATTCTTAACACTTTGGTTAATGATTTCGTTCCAAAGCGTAAGGTTTGCTCAACTTCTAGATATCCTCCCTGGTATAACAGACCTTTAATTAAAATTATTAAAAACAAATTGAATGCTCATGCTAGGTGGAAAAAATATAATAACGTTATTGATTATGCTGAGTTTAAATTACTAAGAAAAAGGGAAAAGAAACTTAGTAAAGATTGCTATACTAAATACATTGCCCTCAGTGAAAAGAAAATTACTTCTTCACCTAAATATTTTTGGAGTTTTATTAAGTCAAAATTTTCTGCAAATGAAATACCTTCTAACATGTATTTTAATGATAAATCCTCCTCCGAAGGCAATGTTATTTGTGATCTCTTTAACAATTATTTCAGTTCTGTTTTTGTCTCTGGTTGTAATCAATCACGACTTCCTTCTCCTCAGCCTTCGTCCCCTTCTGTAGATATTTCTAGTATTAATATTACTGATGATTTAGTATACAAGCATTTAAAAAACTTATGTGTTAATAAGGGTGCAGGTTTTGATAACATTCATCCATTATTAGTTTCTAAACTTTACGTTGAGCTGGCGGCTCCCTTGGCTAAACTTTTCAGAAAGTCTCTCAGTGAAGGTATTGTCCCTAGCATCTGGAAGCAGGCTATCATTACACCGGTGCACAAAGGCGGTGATAAACATAATATTAAGCTTTATCGACCAATTTCGAAACTTTGCGTATTCGCTAAGGTTTTCGAAAAAATTGTAACGAATGAAATGACTGCTGTGGTCTCTCGACACATTTCTGTGCATCAACATGGTTTTTTCAAAGGTAGAAGCGTCGACACTAACCTAGTCACCTATACCGACCATATTATTAATGCTTTGGATGCCGGTTATCAAGTGGACGCCGTGTATACCGATATCTCTAAATGCTTCGATAAAATAGATCATTCAATTTTACTTCAGAAGCTTTTCAGGATCGGCATACACGGTGACCTCTTTAGGTGGTTAAAGTCTTACATTAGTAATAGAAGTCAGGCGGTTGCACTCAAGGGTCATAGGTCGAAGTTTCTACCCGTTCCCTCAGGGGTTCCCCAGGGCTCTCACCTGGGGCCTTTTCTATTTGTCCTATATGTAAATGATATTGATACTATCTTTCAGTCTTCATCCCACATACTTTATGCAGACGACACAAAAATATATAAGACTATTAGGAATTATGATGATTGTGTTGCGTTACAATCCGATTTGTCACAATTTGAGGACTATTGTCAGCGAAATCACTTAATTCTAAACGCTGAGAAATGCTACACTATCACATTTTCCCGTAAACATAATCCTATAACTTTCGATTATAAGTTAGCTGGTGGCAGTGTCTCACGGGTGTCGTCGATCCGAGATTTAGGGATTACTCTGGATGCTAAACTCTCCTTTGTTGAACACATAGATAATATTGTGGCGAGAGCATATAAAAAATTAGGAATGATTTTGCGTTTAAGTAAACCATTCAAAAGTACATTCACGTTAAAAGTTTTGTATTACTCTTTCGTCCGTAGTATTTTGGAGTTTGGCAGTGTTGTTTGGAGCCCACATTTTGGCATTCATAAGTCACGACTTGAAAGGATTCAGAAAATTTTTTGTAAGTCCCTTGATTACAGAACCGGCCAAATAAAACATCTAGATATGCTCTTCTTTTCTCCAATGGAGGGAGACTATGTTTAGCTGCTGACGAAAAATAATCACAGTTATAGGTGATTATTTTTCGTCAGCAGCTAAACATAGTCTCCCTCCATTGGAGAAAAGAAGAGCATATCTAGATGTTTTATTTTTATTTAAAATTATTAGAAATCACATAGATTCTAACCTTTTATTAGATAGCGTTTCCTTCAAAATCTCTCGTTTCCACTCACGTTCTAAACCCACATTTTCTATTTCCTCCTGTGGCACACAGTATGCTAAAAACTCTTTCTTTAGGCGCACTTGTTATTTGTATAATGAATCTCTTAACGATATAGATATTTTTGTTCATAGTTTGTCCGTGTTCAAGAACAAAGTTCGGCAAATTTTGTTTTCTAGAAATTGATCAATTTGGTTCCAGTCATATTTTTCATACTTTTGTATGTTTTCTTAACTTACTTGCATGTAGCACACAACTAAACCGGTAATTTATAATTGCGTAATTTACATTTCCATGTAATAGTTTTCTTAGTAATGTAGGAAACTTTAGGCCTATTTTTAGTTCATTTACTTTAGACATATTTGTAAAAGGCTGTTTGTTTTCTAAATAAATTAAAAAAAAAAAAAAAAAAAAAAAAAAAAAAAAAAAAAAAAAAAAAAAAAAATGAGAAAAATAAAAGAATTAAATAATCAAGTACAAGAAGTATAATTAATACAAGTAGAACTAAAGCCAATTTTGTTTTGATGGGACCTTAAAGAACGCTCACGCTGATTGGTACATATGAGATGTGCTCCAATTACCAAGACAATCATCAGGGTCGTATCGAAACAAAATCAAAATCCTAACAAATGGCTAAATCAGAAGCGGCCACAGTATCCCGTATGCCTTATTTATTTGTTTTGTTTAAGGAAGTTAAACTCTTATTGTTTTCTCAATACTTACTGCACGCGATGTGGTTCAAAAACGCGATCTACACATGGCCAATATGCCAACCCAATATCGCGAGCACTATAAAGCCAATCAATCAAAATGCCAAGCACTTAAGATCACTGCAATGCGGCAGGTGACCGGTAACTCGTAGCAAACTTCGGCCCGCATTTCTTCTTGCAATGCAAACGGGACGCTTCTGTTTAGTGCCGACGACAAACAGCCACTCAGAATTTCCGCTTTCAAGCTTATTTAACTTTTCTTTACTGCGTTGTTGTTAGTCTATTGTTTGTATGACGCCTTATTCACCTTACTCAGACGTACTCAGAATCAGACTCAGACGGCACAATCAGAGTCATAGACTCAGTTACTTAGACGTACCTACTCTTTGAGTAACCCAGTTGAAACAATACACAAATGTCAGATTATAGAAAAATGGGTCATCCACCATCTTGACATTTTTTCAAGGCATTCCCTTACCAGGATATTCACTTGCCAATATTTGTATTGTATGTATAGGATACCCCATTTAACTAATGTAGCAAATACTAAATATACACATGATATATATAAGCATAAATATTTACAAATAATCTGGGAAATGTCAGGCGCATTACTGACAAATTTTATCTACTTACATAAATAGGTATGTAGAAGGGTTTTCACTACGTATTTCCATCCCTTGATTCCAATTGCTATTATAAGTTAGGTAAATCTAGCTCCAGAAACTCGTCGGTTTCATGGAAGTCATAGCTTTAAGTAACACTAATTGGCTCCTCATTGCTAAGTAGGTATGTTAAAAGACATTTATATTTCAAACTTCTCAAGTTGTATTAAATCAATTTTCGCATAGCCTTCATGTGAACACGGAGTTTTATACACGCTCTTAAGATTTAAAAAGCTACTTATTCCAAAGTCTGAAATATGTATGCATTACGTGCATAATTCTTAATATTTTAACATTAAGATCGTGAAGTCGTTTTATATGAAGGCAAAGTATATAGACTAATTTCCGTCTAAGTATTTAAACTGAAACACTTCAGCTTTTTCAAGTCATATTTAATAATACATTATGAATATTATCTACAACATTAATTTACCGATATTAGGTATTTTATCCCCCAGATTTCATTTACGAATATTATTAACGCCCTCATAGCCCAACTGTTTCCGAAGCCAATTTTGTGCAAACAATTTACGAGGCTGATTCACGCATATTGAGCTCTGTGACGAATTAATGAAACAGGCATGTAATTGTTATGATCTCGCACAGCGAACGTAAACAATAGCGTGTGACGTCATGTGTCGGTTTACTTTTGTCATTAGACTTTCATTCGCGAAATCTGCTACAGCGTTCTGCGGAGCGAAACGTGCTGTCAACTTGGTGAACAAGTTTATACGTTAAGCTCGGGTTTTTCATACGTTTGCAATATGGGTACTGCATTAAAACGTTAGGAGAACAAATTGCAACAGCGTAGCGTAGTGAGGTGTTTAAATTTTTGACTATTTTAGACGTTCTTGAAAATTTAATTTTTTAAAGGTTATATATTATATAATTTGTAGGATAAAATGATATCGATAAAATCATGATTAACAAGGATGAAGTGGTGTAGGTATACTTATAAATATATCGTTGTCTAAGTACCCACACCCACAACACAAGCCTTCTTGAGCATACTGGGGGGCTTAGTCAATTTATGTAAGAAAGTACAATATTCTCTAAAGACGGAAAAGGTCAGTCAGTTAAAGTCAGTTAATTCTGAAATTACAGTTCGTTTTTTTTTGCATCAGAAAAAGGCAAACAATCTTGAAATGTCTTTTTAATGAAAAATTCTTTCAAAAAGTCAATAACTATTACTCAAAGCAAAATAATGTAAAAGGTCATATATTATTTAAAATTGTACATATTTGCCGTCACTTATTTTTCAAGTGTTTTCAATAAAAAGACACGTCAAAATCGCTTACATTCTTTCTAATGCTAAAAACGGACTATAAGGCATAAAACCTCTTTAAAACGCCTAAGAACGTATCTGTATAATTGAAAAAATATATATCTGAAGAGATAAAATCACTATTCATTTTCGAAATGACTGCGGAAGTTAATATGATAAGGAAACATAATCAATAATTATTATGTTCCGCTACTCAATCTCTAAATAGTTTTAAAGAGCGTGGCAAAGCTCCAGTCATCCCTTTCACCGATAAGCATAGCATAATCTGTTAATAGCATCGAGTTCTAAATCGATTATTATGAGGCAGGTTATGAAGCACGCAACGCAAACGATCAACACGGGTGTCGGGTGGCCGGCGCTGTCGAGTGCTAGCCGATACCTATGAGAGATAATATTTCTGAGGCTGCGTTTGTTTATTAAGTACTTACGGCCCGATTCGAGGAATGATTAAGACACGTTTAAGATCTTTAAAGGATCGATAACTAAACGACATGTCAAAAATGACGTTTATTTCGATTCCGCTGTGATCCCAATAAGATCTATCTACGATATTTCTAACGTCAAAGTGACCTTCGTTGCCCGAATCGAGCTGCTTCTGTCAATTATAAGACATACAAACATATCTAAATGAGAATTTATCTAAACCAGAACTCATCGTTATCGTATCTCATTCTTCGAATAGGGCCGTTATACTGTACCGGTCAGTTATTGATATATTATTGACCGAACGTTAGCGAAGATCTCCGTTTCAGATTAGGCAAAAATGCTTTCTTAGGGTATGCCAGGATGTTCTCCTCTACAGGTCGCAATTCTCAACCGATTCTCGTGAAATCTTGTGAGCAGGTTTGATGAAAATTGGCGGAGCCATACATTTATATAGTTATGCTCGCGAGGTCTACAGCTCGCAGAGCTACTCTAGTTTTATGGGACTGTTAATCATTACTAAAATATTTTTATAAATTTGACATACTGGCGAGTAACATTTTTTACACTCATACTAACGAGTAACATTTTTTACACTTATACTGACGAGTAACACCAAATGTCGAATGTGTGGCGAAGAGGAAGAGACAGTAACATACCTAATGTGTGAATGTCACGCTCTCGCCAGACAAACAATGAAGGACTTTGGAGCAGGCTATCTGGAACCTAAGGAATTCAAAAGGCTACCCATAAGCTCCATCATCCGGCACATGGAGATGGTCAAAAAAGCGCTTGAGTAGCTGACGGATCTTTCTCATGGGGGCAACAACACAAAAGATCCCTACGGGTCGAAGTGTATCCCGCACGGGCATCCGAAAATAAGAAGATAACATTTTTTACGACTGCAATTTCCTTTTTTTGACCACGAGATGATTTTAGAGTCCGTCTAACCAAATTTTGCATCTACTTGAATAGAAGAAAGTGAAGAGTGTCAATATAAACGTCGCAGTTTCATAGACATTTGACATTAATGATGACGTTGCCACACTTTTTCATTGCAAATGACAAGCAGAGTTAGTTTTGCCTGACTCTACATACTACTTGATTAAGTATTTCAGAGATTTTCCATTACCTTCGGTACATACATACAATTTATTTTAGTGATGTACATACATATTTGTATACAGAGGTGCTAAGCTAATAACTTTGCTGACTGTACATACATGCCCAATTGCCGATACTCTAGTTAAATCAAATACTGTGCTCTTCTAGGTGGTGGAAGACAATACTTACCAGTCCAGCTTGTGTGAAAATACCTACCTTTTTCACTACAGCGGGTAAATCAATAGTCCTACTTTGAAGTAAACAGAACTGTTTTTCGTGTGTAAAATTAAATTAATATCGGAAGCGATAAGGGGTGGGTTGTTTGAGTAGTTAAGTAGAAAGAAAATCGTGTTGTTTTAATTTAATCAATATATAGTTAAGTAGATTTAATAGTTTAGGTAGTTGAGGTTTATTTAGACTTATTCAAAGTAAAGTTTAGCTGTAGTCGGATTTAGTTGTTAGATACCTACTGTTTTTTTTTTAGTTTGTATTGTGTTTTTAAATGAAAATGGCTTAAGTATACTGTTGCTTTTGTAGTTTAAATTCTACCGTCTATTATGATTTACTTAATGACGATTTCACACCACCTGCCAATTTTAGTTTATAAAAGAATGAATAAAGTGGGGTTTATATTAAATGATCATATTACTGAACTGAATATTACTGAACAAATTTTATTGACATGCCATTTGCGGGCAAAACAAATTATGTGAGGCGGTTAACTCGTCGAGTGTGTAATTTATCGTGTGGAGGAATATAATTCGTTTATAAAGTCATAATTCACCCTTGTGAATTCAGAAAAACGTTCATATGTGGAAAATTCTTGTTAAATAATTGTTCGTGACAATGATTCATTCATACGCATTGAACAGTTATTCTATTCTTTACTTCTATGACTTAATCTAATAAAAATTATGTTTATACATATTTGGATATTTTGTAAATATATCGTGGGGTCAAATTAGTTTAAGCGTAATTTAGAACATAAATAATTTAAAACCCATGATACTTTTAGTTTTTATCGTAAAAATCAATCAATCATCTAAGAGATTAAAAGGCGGAAGTACAAACAAAAATATTTAAATAATAGTCCGAGATCGAGTTCTACGTGGAAGTTAGGAAAATTACTGTAAATATATCATAAATTACCTATATAAAAATATATATAATTATTTTCCTTACTTTTTTATCTTTATAGCTGCTTTCTTCAGCAGCTGCAATAATGAAACCCAATGCGCCGTGTTTAACTGAAGTTGAAACTAAGTAGGTTAGTTCGTTAGTTAGTTTTGCTGGGCATATTCCGCAAATCGACAACCATTGTGCCTATTTTGCGTGAAAACGAGGTAGCACTACTTTAGCCACCCCAGCGCTTCCACGAAACCTAGTAGTATCTTCAGGTTGCTAACTGCCTCCTTTAGTGTGTACGGAGTCCCGAGGTATTTGTTCCTGTATACTTCTACCTGTCTACACTCTACTCTACTCTACAGTCTAGGAGAATATGTTTCGCTGTTTCCTCTGCTTCCATGCATGCTCTGCACGTGCACATGGGGCTGTTCGTTTTACCCATATTGTGTAGGTGTTTGTTTAATGTGTTGTTGTCCTGTAATTAATCCTACTAATTTCCGTAGTTTGTGTCTGGGTGTTTTCAGTAGTGTTTTGGTGAGCATCTGGTTTTATTCTGGTAGAATTTCTTTGGTCTGCTTACATGTGTTCATTCCAGCCCAGTACTTATTGTGCAGTTGTTTGTGATGTTGGTCTAGCTGGTTTTGTATGAAGGATACCGGTAGGGGTATGATGGGTTCGGGTCCATATAACGGTGTTTCTGAACCTTTTCTCGCCAGTTCATCCGCTGCATCATTTCCTCTTGATCCGCTATGCCCCTTTATCCATTGTATTGTTACTTTGTTGCCATCTTTGCTCACTTCAGTGATGTTTCGAAGACATTCGAGTATGAGTTCTGATGTAAGCTTGTCGCTATCTCGTGCTTGTAGTACCGGTTAACTGTCTGACAGTATTAGTATATTTTCATGTTTTACTTGTCGTCTTTTTATTGCATTAGATACAAGCTTCTACTATTATTCCTACACATTCAGCAACTAAGTAGGAAAGGAAAGTGAAGTGGAGCATATCACCGACCGGTGGCAATTTCGTCGATGCCGTGTAGGGGTTCATTTAATCAAACTAAACTGAGACTCGCGAAACCTTTGCTTTTGATCTGCAGACACAAAGTACGCGGAGTAAATGCTTTGATACGGCAATCCTTGCCCGAGACGCTTTGCCGGTAACTTGTTCAATAAGGTAGGTACTTACTATGGAATATCAGTTTTTGATACAATTTTTAAGATGTACAGTGTTTTCTTGAGCTGTGTACAAAGCTCAAGACACCACTGTAACATTTTGTAAAGTCGTCATATCAATATCCTATTTTTAGGGTTCCGTACCAAAAAGGTACAAAAGGAACCCTTATGGTGCGACTCTGCCCGTCCGTCCGTCCGTCCGTCTGTCACATTGCTAAATATCTCGAGAAGTACTTAAGCTATCGATTTGAAATTTGGAATAGTAATAAATAACGCTAACCCGAACATATTGGCAGTGTAATTTTTTTATTTTATTTGTATTAATTATGGAAAATTCTCAATATAAAGAGAGGGCAACATTTCAAAGTCTATTTACTAGGTCAAGTGGGGTATCATTTGAAAGAGCTCAAATTGAACATTACAAAACTATTTTTTTTCATAGTGAATAAAATTGACTTATGAAGGAAAATGTGAAAAAAAATACCACCCCCCTCCCCTTATCTCCAAAGTTTACATAATAATAACATTATCATAAAGATTACAGGAAAAATTAAATCAGACCTCTATCTTGATAACTTTTTTTTAATTAACAAAAAACATTTTGTAATTTAATTTGCAATTTAATCCCGCGCGTTTACGAGTGTTTATTATAGTTGAAATTCCTGTGAGATTACACTAAAGGCACGATCTTTCAAATAAAATAATTATATATAAATAAATTATTGAAAACGGTTCACATGATGAAGAATTATCCCTGAAAAACCAACATACATACAGATCGCACAAATTAGTTAGCAGATTTGCCCATAGATGAGACAATTATACTAATTGTATACTTCTGTTCAAAAGTCTTTCATGAGAAAATTGAAAGTTTGCACGGAACCCTCGGTGCGCGAGGTAAACGAACTCGCACTTGACCGGTTTTTTAAATAATCATGACAAAAATTAAATAAGTAGGTACAGTCAAGTGCAAAAATATGGGTGCACACATGTTGCTCAAAGTATATCCCACAGCCCACAGCTCTTATGTCAGCGAATTCAGAGCTATGGGACATATTTTTGAGTAAGTTGCGTGGACCCATATTTAAAAAAAATTACCTTTGACTGTACAGCAGCGGAATTAATGCCTCTATGAATGTATAAAATGTCATCAATCTCTATGTTGCTTAAATGTGACAAATTTATGCTTTGTACAAAGTTAAATCAATTCTATACCAGTGGCTTTGTGAGCTGTATACCTTGCGAGATCAATTCAAAACTCGAAAAATGTACGACTCCGCCATTTAGAAAAAAAAACCAATATCTACAACAAATATATTGAGTCGATTGACGTAGACGGTTGTAGAAGAGAAAATCCGGACATACAAAAGCATTTTTGCCCAAGCTGAAACGGAGACCTTTGTTAATGTTTGGTCAATTAAGAGTCATACGAACCCGCCGACAAAACGGCGCTTCCATACAATCGAAGTTACGCTCTTATTTTTAAATGATATGTTTAAATTACTTACAACAAACTTGGCATTAACATTTAAGTAACATATATTATATCTATGTGTATTGATATTCACGATATAGTTTCTGTTGGTGATCCTAAATAAATAATGATAAAATAGTGTTATGGTACGTTTTCGTTGCTTAAAATTGTTATAATAAAGAAAGTATAGCGATACAGAGAGGTAACGCCGCCAGTGTCATGGGGTCCATGCCGCAGGCCGACTTATTGGACGGGGTGTTCTCTATGTAATTGGGTTTATTATTATTTTGTAGGTAAGTATATTTTTATTTTTCCTTTGTTATTTTCTACACTTAATTTTATTTTTAGGTTTAACTAGTTTTCATTTCATAATAGTATTATTTAATTTAGTTAGTTTTATTTAATTTTATTGTAATGAATGTATTAGTAATCCCTTTATATTATGTATGTTCTCATAAATATACTGAAAGCTTTGTAATTTCTTTGTATTAGGTACAATCTTTAGCAACAAAAACTGGTATCGGGCAGATAAAGGTTATGTTACCTACTTAAATTTTATGTTACTTATATGTCATGTTAGGTATTTGAATGTCATTTTAAATGAGAGCATGACTTCGATTATAAAACGGCGGCTAGCAACTTACTTTGCAATAGTAAAATATTTAGCGAACTTTCAAAAGCAGTACGAGGTATATTCGGATTCCGGAGTATCGGATAACATACACGAGCCACTTTGTCTCAAAGCTAGTCACACCCGCAAACAATTCTCTTTGTAAATGCACCGACTATTTTCATGGGAAATTCATTTCACTGCAGGACTTTTCAAATAAACATAGATACACATCGCGGGGACGATGATTCGTTGTAAGCTTAAATAAAAGCTTAAGAGGGAGTACCACGTGGTCTACCATACCAAAAGATAAAACCTTTTTCCACTTGTAAATATTTTCCATTCTCGGTGATTTTTAGTTGGTTATTGACACAATGAAAAACTACGTTTATAGGTCTTAATTTTTTTTTTTCAAAATTAACAAAACAATTTTTTTTTTTCAAAAAAAGCTTAACCTAGAATATATTATAATACTGAAGCGATCGACATCAAAATCAGTGATTTGTTAAGATTTAGTTAATGAAAAACGTTTTCTCCCAAAATGGAATTTCATAGAGAAAGTAATTTCGCCAGGATCGCAAAGCTATTCTGCTACTCGTATTTTTCCCTCTTACAAGGAAGGGTACCCAACTGTCCGACTCCGATTTGATTCATTTTGATATATGTTATAGAGTAGTCTAAAATAAAGGACACGTATTTTTTTAAGCTGCCCAAACTCAACCTATTGGGAGAAATTGTCCTCCAAAGTACTAAAAAGTTACTAAATCTTCTAACTCCCATAGGAAGTGATGCTCAAGCAACTTGCTAGTTAATGGCTGGTTTGAGTATATGTTTGAAAGCAGCAAAAAATAATGAGCACGTGTTTTGTTATATCGGCTAAAACTCATTTTTTCCTAATAAAATCGACATTCGAAGTTTTATAATATCTTATCACTATCTTCTTCTTCTTTCTTTTCATCCTGTTACCCCCTGCTGGGGTGTAGGGCTCGAACCATTTTCTTCCACTGACTCCGGTCCTGGGCAGCTTGGGTAACCTCCTCCCACCCCATCCCCAATACACCCAACTCTTGCTCCACGGAACGGCGCCAAGTAAATTTAGGGCGACCATGTTTCCGTTTTCCGGGCATCTTCCAGGTCAGGGCCACCTTGGACTTCTTCTCACTATAGTTACACATAAAGACGGGTTTTTTTTTTTTTTTTTTAGGAAAACTTGAGTTTAAGCAGATATAACAAAACACGTGTACATTATTTTTTCCTGCTCTCAAACATATACTCAAACAAGCCATTAACTAGCAAGTTGCTTGAGCATCACTTTCTATAGGAGTTAGAAGATTTAGTAACTTTTTAGTACTTTGTAGGACAATTTCTCCCAATAGGTTGAGTTTGGGCAGCTAAAAAAAATACGTGTGCGTTATTTTAGACTACTCTATAACATATATCAAAATGAATCAAATCGGAGTCGGACAGTTGGGTACCCTTCCTTGTTAGAAGGATTTGTGACGTCACGGATATGCAGGAGCCCTAATGCATTTGTTCTCGTCTAGTCACAGCATTTTCAGATTTTCATCCATGTGTACGGTCACGTCTGAAAATATCGATACGAAAAAAGTGCCAAACATATGTGTACACGACTTTATTGCCCATATATTAAGGTAGTGTACACATATTTTTAGCACTTTTTTCGTATCGATATTTTCAGACGTGACTGTACATAAATACTTAATGTTAGAAGAGTAGGTAATATTAATGTAGTTCAGTTTTATATGGAAATATTCTACAATTATGATGCGATACGAGGTAACTAAAATTTAGCATTATATATTTTCAAATTATTTCCAGTAGGAATTTAACAGATGTAGAAAGATCGTGTTTTAAACTTATGACCAACCATAGTCGTACCAATAACTTGGAATAAGTAAACGTTTGCCCGAAAACTAACAAAGGAAGGAAACTACACCGAATCCAGGTGAGCGTGTCATAAGCTGTGCTCGGAGTCGGAATAATATAATAATACGGTAGTGGATGAAACCGATTAACAAGACTTCTTTTATATTCTGTGAGCTCTGATATTTTTAATTACATCCAAACATTACCCGCTCTACGACCCTTTGCGTTCTATTCTACATAGGTTCGGAATGTCCCTACAGAAATCTAAAAATAACATAATAACAAATTTTATCCTAATTTTTATTTAAGGCAATTCCAATTTTATAGAACGAGTTCATGAATGTAAATCCGTCGGAATATGTATTAGAACGTGGATTTGACCCAATTCCGCCGCTCGTAAAACCCCCGCTCTTACAAAAGTTTAATCGCTCGTCTTTGCCTATCAACGAATACTGTGTCCTGAAATATAATCGGGTAAAATTATTCATGTACCTCGTTATAGTCGGCATTTGCATAATTAAGTTTGGAAGCTACAATAACATTGTACGGGGGGCATTCGCAGTTTTGCACAGGGGTTTCAGTAAGTACCTATGCGGACAAAAATATTTTGTTAAGATTTTTCTTATTACTTAATAAAAAAGATTACTTAAATGTGAAACAATCGTATGCACAGGTAAATCGATAAATGAATATGATATTTAATGGTTTGCAGTATAAAACCCTCCGGAAGATCAACGCTGACTTTTGGGTTGTGGGCATTATGCTGAGGCTTCGAATTTCTTTGTTGTCTTTAGACTTGTATATAAATGTGATGATTTTGGATTTCTGATTTCTGAAATAAATGGGTTAGGTACTTTTTAAGTTTACCTGATATTTATTTCTGGAATGAAATGATCTTAGTTAAAAAATAACTACTACTACAATTAAGCAGCATAGATAGTAGATAAGAAAACTTTACAGAAGCATTTACCTTAATTGTAGCCGACACGACAGTTTACTCTATCCTAATTATCTGCGGGTTACTCAATTAACCCGAACACAATGCCGTGATACAGTGAACACTGAACACGATCGCTAAGCACAACTTACTGTAATTATTAAATTTCCAGGGTATCCATTAATCAAGTCACATTCAATCAAAGTTATACACAGGGTTCGCGGGAAATTGGTAAGAGTAAAGAAGATAGGTCGCCACGTGCGTCGCGGGCGGGCCCGCCGACTGACTGCGCCGAAAGATGCGCAGTTACCCCAATATACCCTCTTATTACCATGTATCCCACCTCTTAGACAAAGGACCTTCGATCAATTAGGGCTAAAGCGGCAGAACCTGAACGCGCGGCAATTTAAACAACAAGCAACCTCGACTGAACGTTGCGATCTATGCTTATGCCTCAACACCAAGCATATGACGCGGTAAAAGAAGAAAAACGCGCAATACAAGGCAGAAAGGGACGCAGATATACAGATTAGTGGGCCGTTCGAATGGGACGGCTTCAAACATTTTGTAAGCTGATAACCAGCAAACTGGGAGCGAGGGGAACCATATTCTCGCGCCGCTCCGCATGAATGTAATGAATTAAGTTTCAATGGTACAAGAAAGACTTTGAGCGTGCGTGTGAATGACTTTAATCATTAAAGCTCAGCATGGCGGTGTTAATGTAGAAATTAATTTATTAAATAATGCCATGTGAAAATATAAGTAGGTAAGCAAAGCAAACCATTACTTAGTTTACATTCTTATTAGATTAATTGATGTTAACTAAGAACATGCTGATTTTGTGGCAATAATCTTTGAAATAAAATAAAACAACGTGGTCTCACACAAAGGTTAATAAAAACTCAACGAGTGATAAAATAATTCCAAGGTCTAATAATCAGCATCGATCACTACGTTTAATAAGGAAACACAACTAAAACGCACACGTTATCCGTATACGTGAAAGAATAACATTAACCATATTGATTTAAGGATATATCCTTGCACTAAAATACCTACATGCGCTGCGATATACAAAGAGGCCAGTTTAACACAAAGCGTCTCATATCATGGCCTAAAACGAGTAGTCGAATGCTCGTAACCAACTGTAGGCCGTGACATATACAAACACAGACATAATTAATGTGCAATTTTTACCTATACATCCATGAAAATGAAATCCATCATTGGATCCTTGCAACTCCACTGCCGCTGCACACACACACCTAAATCACGCACACTACCGCGAAGTCCCTCCTCACGCGAAGGGAAAATCTTCACACACGGACGGCACAGATAAACATGTCAACTGCTAGACATTGTTACCCTAAAGTCCTTTCGCGTTTTTCACCACAAATACACCATTATGCACAAATAATAACACAAACCGCATAAATGAACACAGAAACACTAGATTATTTCGCAATATCACCCGCGTCGAGTCAAGAAGACGTCGCTTTCATCGAAAATACGCGTAAGTATTGTAGTGTCGATTCGGCGACTGTTCTCCCCGCCCTGTGCCAGACTCGAATGGCGCCGCCATATTGAATCTCACTTCACGAACGCACAGTGGAGCATCTAGCGGCACCACTCTAAACAAAATTGTCAATCACCTTACAATCCGTAGAGTTCAATTTACAAAATATCTTCAAATACTTATCTAACTTTAATTAAGTACTTATTAACCGAATTATGTAACAAATTAAATAGAAGTTTTCAGTTATTGTTTTGTAAAATGCTTGTAATTTAAGAAGTTACTGGGAGCGAATTATAACTGCGCTGTTGAACTCGCGTCGTAATACTACCCCACGCCGTTAGATAGCGCTGAATTCAATCTTTAGAAGCTTGAGTAGATGTATGCTTAACTTTAACTACGTACATTACGAACTTTGTGTTTATATACAGCGCTTACGTCCTAATAACACGTTCAATGCCACGAAGCTTTACGCTACCTACTTTATCTAATTACCAAGGGTAATTTACGGCTTTCATGAATATAGTTATGTATGTATCCGGTAAGTAATAAATTAATAGAGGCAATAACTAAACATGGCACTTAAATACTTACATAATTTTGTAAATCATTTTATCTACTCTGGATTAAAAGAATTTATTTAACCGAAGTTCATTAGTTAACCGGCGCTTATCTTTTCTGCTTATTCCATTACTATTATTATTATTATTATTTGGAGCCTGTCGTGTCCCACTGCTGGGCAAAGGCCTCCCCCCAATCTCTCCACTGGTCTCTGTCGAGTGCTATGTCTGGCCACTCCTTCAAGAAGGAGTCCAGTTCATCCCGCCATCGCCGGTGAGGTCTGCCAGATCCCCGATTCGAGTTTTCGGGCTCCCACTCTGTAGTGACTTTGCCCCACAACTCATTCGGCATTCGGCAGACGTGACCAGCCCAATCCCATTTTAGCTTTTTCATTTTCCATTACTAACAGCAGGAAAATATTTTTACAGTAATTTTAAATGTATGTCTCAAACCCACGATTAAAAATGTAAAATTACATATTTGGAGTCTAAATATCAATTTTTTGACGATCCTTTTTTACAGTTATAATGGTTTTAGGTAAAATTCTATTATTTAAGTCTAAGTCAAAATTAAGAAAATTATTAAAAAAAACTGCGATATTGGTTTAATTTCTGTTCCATACTACAAAATCTATCTAGAAAGATAGGCATT
This sequence comes from Cydia pomonella, assembly GCF_033807575.1. Classification (NCBI taxonomy): domain Eukaryota; kingdom Metazoa; phylum Arthropoda; class Insecta; order Lepidoptera; family Tortricidae; genus Cydia; species Cydia pomonella. Next base: position 8,235,270 of record NC_084717.1, on the reverse strand, counting down.
TTAAGACGTTTTAAAATATTATAAACACTTGTACTTAGTAAAAATCGAACAACTTAAAAAATCTAACTATATCACCTTGTGGACATACAATTTTTCCATCTTTACGCAACGCCGTTTTTATAAAACTAAATAGAAACATTAGATTAGATGTGGGTAATGACAATTACCTGTCTAATGTTACTTTAATAGGCATCCCATATTGTTTTCTACACTATGAGTATATTTTATTTGATCCATTCTTGCAGCGACGTCACGGAAGTTATAACTAGCCAGTTATCAAAATTACCACTCATCAGTACCCCTAGTGTAAATATTTTCGACAGCGAAACTTTACGTACGCGTTTGCGTTAAGTGTCATTTTGTATGGGTTTTTGAACAGCGCGCCAAGCGGGACGTTTTGGAAAGTCACGTAACGTTTCGCTGTCGAAAATATTTACACTAGGGGTACAGTTCAAGAGGATACTATTCAAACATAACATACATTTTACTGTAATTGTGTAACTGTATGAAAATTAGCTTTATAATGTTTTTGCAACATCTACTTTTTTGATTAACTCTCTGTTACCTTTCCGTTACCCAAAGGTTGTTCCATTCATCATCATCATCATAATTTATTCACAAGAACATATGGTAGATAGATAGATAGATAGATAGATAGAATACTCTTTATTGGCACACCTCAGTAAAAATATACAAGAAAAATAAACCATTGATTAAATTTAGAGGCAGACAACAGGCGGTCTTATCGCTAAAAAGCGATCTCTTCCAGACAACCTTTGGGTAGCGGAAATAGAGAAGTTAATCGAAAAAGTAGGTGTTGCTAAACCGTTATGAAGCCTAGACTCACACACACCTAGACTCACACACATGGTACTTGGGATGTGTTTAATTAAGTTGTATATTTTACTTAGTTTGCGAATGAAGTATTCAATCCATATGTCTAAACAGGAACATTCCAACAAACAGATAGCAGTTAATTAAAATTAATATATTAATATATTTTTTAATGTATAAGTTTAACAATAACAGATCGACCTATTGCTAAAGGCAATAAATTAATTAATTTCTTTATTTACTCAAACTTTATTACACAGTAAGAAATATACAGTTACAAAAGGCGGACTTAATACCACTAGGCATTCTCTAGTAAACTTTAGGCCAATGTGTTAATAAATGTATTTTCTTTCTTTCTAACTAGATTTAACTAAGTAAATACTTAATTGTAACAGAAAAATAAATAATGATTATCAGATAGAAAATAATTGGGCAGTACAAAGGCAAACTTATCCCTAAGAGGGATCTCTCCCAGATTTACAGTCCTATGTTAATATAAATTAAATAGGCAGATGTATAAACTTATTATGAAGATAAAACAAATATGTATAACAATCAAGTTTATCAGATTAAACCTAACGCAATTTATCTAAAAGTTAATATCCCTTACTGTGTGTTGTTTTATTTCTTAAAACTTTGTATTCCGAGTCGATGTTGGAGCCATTTGGGCCGATGCAGGCGACGCTGCGGGAATCATAAGTGGGTGGCCATAAATTGCTTCTGCTTTGCCAACGTATGAGGTGGCTGATTCAGTGGTGTGCATCTGCTGCTACGCCAGTAGATTAAGTTTAGGAGAAAAAAGATAGAAAAATATAAGAAAAAAAAATATTTAAATTACGCATCATGTTATAAGACTTATAAGATATAATAAGACCGGTATGGGCACTGTGAATAGCAATCTCGCTTTATGTGGTAGAGTAGATCTCAGCACAGCGGATGTCTTTCGAGATCTAGAACAGAGCCCAACTGGGGAAGTACCTCCACTTTACAGAAAACCGCAGCCAAATAACAATAGACCCTACTGGTAGTATTGTGTTCCTGCCGGTGAATTAGGTTGCCAGAGCCCAACGAAGGTTCGGCAACGCGCATGTAACACCTCTGGAGTTACAGTCGTCCATAGGCTACGGAGAATGCTTATCATCAGGCGGGCTTCGCTCATTCTTCTCTACCGACTTTCTGTGAATGGAACTATTTGTACAAGCTTATATGTATATAACCAGTCAGACCGTAGTCTCACCTGACAGACGGTCTTCTCCACACTGACTTTAAGTAGCTATTTGCTCCATACTTACATTAGATTTAGATTTATTTATTACACAGCCTACGATTGCATTACAAATTACATTCATGTCAATTTATATGAATTTATATTGTGATCGTCAAGCCAGAATGTATAGAAAAACAAGAATAAAATAAAAATTAAATAAAATCAATAAGAAACAAAAACAATGTCAAATATGCAAAAAATAATTATACAGTTATGTCAAAAAATTCACTAATTAAATATATTGGGTTCTCCAGCAAAAAGTTTCTCAATCGACGCTTGAAATCGTATCGGATGTTTCCGTCCTTATTTCTAAAGGTAATCGCTCATAATAGGTCGGACCAATGACACGCGGGTTCTTTACTGCAAGTGCCATGCGACGTGGAACTGTTCGTAATCGACCAGTAGATCTAATGTTTATGCCAGATACCTCAATGCGTTTAAACAACGATAAGTTATTTCTGACATACATAATAATTTCGAATAAATACAATGAGTAGTGCGTCATTATTTTGTGCATCACGAAAAGGTCCCTGCATGAACGCCTTGGCTTCACACCCGCTAGCGTTCATATTGCCTGTTTTTGCATAATGAGCACTCGATTGGCTTCCGTAGAGTTTCCCCAAATGAGAACACCATACGTCATTAGCGAGTGGAAGTGAGCATAGTAAACCGATTTTAATGAAATGTACGAAATAAGCGGTTTCAACTTCCGAAATGAAATCATTTATAGCAACAAGGAAAAGACACTGTTGTCTGCCAATCAAAGTTTATGAAATAAAGCCCGTTGACGAACAGACGGATAGCCAGCGAAGCGGCGGCGAGTTTCTGACCCCTACATATAAAGTAAATATTACAAAAATCTTACAATTAATTCGCCTAAAAGCTTTTACTAATAAAATAAAACTTATCTTTTCTACACGAAGCTACATAATAGCTATGAGTGGAAAACTGCCAACAACAACATGATACTTCAAGACAATCCTGTTTCCTTTTGAGAACTTATCAACGCTAAACTACCGTGTCAATTTTACGAGCGATCTTAAACCCAGTGATTTCGGGAAGTCCGTCTTTTATCACTGAGGTGTAATTCCAAGCACAAGAGGGAAAATTCTAACGAGCCAGTATAAAAGCGATCTCCGAATATGTGTAGTTGTTACTATAATCTAAATGATTATATCGCATTTTGAACCCTTTACAGCATTCGTGGTGAACGGGAGACTTCATTACACACGATATAATCCGTTTACATAGTTTTAAGTAACTATTGCGGTAACCGAATACAGTAGATATTTGGTCACTACCTGTGACCAATCTCGAAGTCACGTTAAGAGATCCAGTCACCTTACAAAAATTGCATGCAATTTCCGATACATTACGGCGTTTGATCGATTGTATCTAAATCGGATGCGATTTATTGCAAGGTTGTGGACCTTTTAACTCTGGTTAAAACCCTGTATCGACTCCCTCGTAGTGTCGATTGAGAATAACTTGCGCATAAACCGTGTTACGATGCACATGTGCGGACCAATCGATGTGATTCGATAAATTACTTCCTTAGCTTGTATGCAGCAGATATTTTTATTCTTAGGGTGATGTTTTTATAATATTTTGGTACCTTCGCCATATAAGCCTTCAAGGTTATGTTGCTGTTAAATTATTTTATTACATATTTTAAACAATAGTGAAACTCGATATAAGCATTATCCTATTTCAAATTTAAAAAAACTAAGCACGTTCTAATTTACTGATATTAAAAAGAAAAAAGGCTGGGTCAATGCCACTCTTAACTAGGAGGTTTAAAAGGTATTCAAATGATTTGAACATTACCTTCTTAAACAGTCTTAAACCTCCCCGAATATAAGACATTACTTACAAACAGAATATTCAAAGTAGGTACCTGTCACTTCCGTCAACACTTCATTTTCACACTGTTTTGCAATTTTCTTGTATCCCCGTATCTACAACCGATTAATCAGGCTTTATAGATTTCAGGAACACTCAGTAATTAAAGCAAAAAAGCTACTAATAAAGTGCATGATGCACCTATCCTATTCAGAGACAGAGAACTCCGTAAGGATACCATATTGATACACACTTGCATACTCATATGAACACAAACATATGCACTCCTATACATCCCATGCAACACACACATCCACAGCCCCACACACACACACTCACACACAAACACACACACACACACACACACACATATATACCAACTCAAGCACAACTGTTATTCTATTCTAATATTTTACTTTATCAAGTTAATAAGAGACAACAACTTTATTTTACTTTATCTTTATTTCTCTATCTTCTTCCACTATATTAAATATATATCGTCTAGTTTTATAATTTGACCACCGGTTTGGCCTAGTGGGTAATAGTGACCCTGCCTACGAAGCTGATGGTCCCGGGTTCAAATCCTAGTAAGGACATTTATTCGTGAGATGAGCATGAAAATTTGTTCCTGAGTCATGGGTGTTTTCTATGTATTTAAGTATTTATAAATATTTATATATCATATATATCGTTGTCTAAGTACCCTCAACACAAGCCTTATTGAGCTTACTGTGGGATTTAATCAATTTGTGTAATAATGTCCTATAATATTTATTTATTTATAATTAAGACTTCCCTATAATAACGAATGTACCTACCCATTGTTCAGTTCTCTAATAATACTTTGTCTAATAATTTAATTTAAACTTGTTATTCGTTATTAGCATTATTGTATTACTAGATATTAAGGATTATCAATCTCTCCTTTACGGGACAGGCAAAGCCTAGTGTGGAGGTCAGTTAAAACCGTATCCAAGTGAATATTTTTTGGAAATAAACGATTTTATATATATATATTTTTTTAATTTCCAAAACTATAACAAAATCTCGCTTTCTCATTTGTTCCGGGCTATTCTGCAAAGTATTGCTGGCAAGAACCCTGCCCTAGCCGAGTATTCTCGCAAGCGAGTGGCAGATGATACGTAGTCAAAGTGCATTTACACTTTACTGTTCGCATGCACTCTGCCAACGTTTAGAATGAGAACCCAGAGGCACAGTGGGCTAACGACATCATAATCCCAACAAGGCCCGACAGTTAGCCGACATCGTTTCTGAGCTAATAGCGTCATGCCACCTCATTACCTCAACACCGATAAGGACGAGACCTAAATAAACTTGATCGCCAAAACTAAAGCTCGTTTTAGTTTATTAAGACAAATCTTCCTTTGTGCTTTTAATCTCCATAAATATATTTTTTTAAGCAGCAACTATTTCTGGACTTTATCTTTTCGTCTGTAGTTGTTGTCTTCAATGGGGATCATCAAGAAGACGTTTTTAAAAGGATCAGTTTTACTTCCTAAAAGTTCATTATTCTATAAAACATTGCTATTACAATATCTTGGTATTTTTTGGCTTCGTTCTTTTTTTATACTAAGATAGCTTAGATTTTAAGCTGCAATTTATTGCAGCTTAGAAAAACTTATTATTACAGCAACAAACACGCACAAGTTAAAATTAATCGTGGCCATTGTGATTCTTTTGTCCATTACTTGAACAAAATGGACCACAGTGTCACTAACATATTTTGTATGTATTTTTAAAAAGCCCTAAAATATATATAAAAAAAACCAAATACTTACGTAATTGTATCAAATGTATGTGCAAGCCACGTCACAGCTGACTACACATAGTCTTACGTCATAAAAAGCTCTCTTAGCCCAGCCCTAATTGCCTCAATCCGAAGGCCGAGCCCTTGATCGGTTTAGCGCCGGGCTTCCGCACAACCACAATGTTCGCCTTGTTTGTTGGCTTATCTATTATAATTATAGGGTAATAGGGATGATGATACATGTTGAATTTTATAACAAAACTTAGTAAAATATATAGCAAATGAGCAATTAATTTCCATACGCTGTATAATATTCGATGAATAAAATCTGTGCATTACCAAACCAAACTATTTACTCAGTTTACCTAAAAACTTAAAATGCCTTTGTAGCGGGAATGGAAATAGGATCGCAAATTGTGGGTAAAGTAATTTGAAACCCTTTAAAACCAATTTCTTAATATGACCACATGGCAATCACCTACCTACCTATTACACATGGAAATTAAAACCTCAACAAAAAGTAAGAAACCCGTTGTTCCTTTCAATCAAAATTGATTTATAGCCAGTATAATCGCTTTTCGCAACAATGTTGAGCGCACTATCCAGAAACGTCCTATAAATATTCCTGTGCCTATGTGACATGCGTCCTTTTAGAACTGTGCGGTGTGCGTGCACAAGAATCTTACTCCAGATTATACTATATTAGAAGGTCTTATAAAAGATCCTGTGTCACTGGGACGTACGACGTTTTAGAACTGTGCGGTGTGCGTGTACGCATCGCGACACGTCACACTCCAGTACGAAAGAAAATTGACGGACACCGACACCGGGGATCTGTGGAGCGCGATTTTCATCGATATTGGCATGTGCGAAGTGCGTGGAAAGGAAAACCAAAGCGACAAATGTTCACGGCGTGACAAATGATATCAGTATTTAGTGGGCTAAATTCTCATATTATAGGATAGTTTTGTTTCCTTTCCTTATTGAAAATTTGCTAGGGACGGCACAGACGCGTACTTACATGGGCAATACTGGGATATTGTCAATTTGTCATCAAATATATACTTGTTGCACTACTTGTACTTATTCTACACGTGCGCGCGCGCAATATTCTATAATATGTATCAATTACCGTTTCTAGAAATATAGGCCAGCCCCACGGTCTACGATTGCAGTAATTTTTCGTCAAAACAAAAACAATATTAAATTTTAATTTAATCTAACACCTTGAGAATTGAAGAGAAGTAGTTAGCAACCTGAAAACTTTGCTAGGATTCGTGGAGGAGCTGGGGTGGTTAGAGTAGCGCTACCTCGTTTCACGCAAAATAGGCACAATGGTTGTCGATTTGCGGAAAATGCCCAGAAGCACTAACTACACCTTGAAAATAAATTTGCGTTCTCTTATTTTGCGAGTACCTCATTCACTCATATAAATCTGTTGCCTTGACGTAAGAATGTTAGTTTAACCAAGTATATTATTTCATCATATTGAAATGAGAACTTAGTACCTAGATTGATTTTCAGCAGAAAGTCAATGCCGAAACATCGATCTCGGGAACAAAAATAAGTTCCAAAAATGCGAGCTCTTTAAAATCGCCCAAAAACGAGGTCGAGCTGTTTTCCGTACCTTTTGTTTTCATGCACAGTTAATAAAAGATGCATTTTGATGCCTCTATTGAAACCGCCTGAAATACGCTTACGGCTTCTATTATATGCCGACCACCAGCTAAAGCAATTAGTACTGTATATATAATAGATAAGGCTTATTTTCGCTTGGGAGTTGCGAGTGTATGTCCCTTTATTTAAGTTGCACTGATATAACGTGATAAATCCCGTGACAATAGATTACTGAACGTGGGCGAGTTCCTTGTGATATCGTGTGGGGAGCTCGTGAGGTATGTCAGTTAGTAACTGGGTCGTATGAAGACTGAAAAGTAAATTGCCTTTTCGTTGTAGAATGTTGTGGTTTTGATCACTACGAGTACCTAAAGCCCGTTGATAGACAAAATTATCAATCGGAAAATATCGTCGTGATCCATGGTGCATGACGTGTGCACGTGTAATATGACGCTTATTAGATAATTTTCAATTCTTTGTTCTGTCATTACAATGTATATATATGTTCTATCTGATGTATTAAATATTAGTTTTTCTCGTACTATAAAGTGTGTACTTACTTAAGAGGGAATAATAGCTTTGCGATCCTAGCGAAAAAACGGTATTTCTTCTATGAAATTCCATTTCGGGAGAAAACGTTTTCCAGTAACTAAATCTTAACAAATCACATAGATTTTGATGTCGATCGCTTCAGCATTGTATATTCTAGGTTTATAGGTTTCACTAAAAAAAACAAAAGGAAAACCTATAAACCGAGTTTTTCATCGTGTCAATAACATACTAAGTAAGTGTTTGGCAAAAATTTCATTTTTGGTACAAGTTTTTATCGCTGACTGTACTTTTCTTTCCACAGGCAACTAATCGAGCCAGTTCTAAAAACCCCAAACACAATTAGGTTGCGTTGTTTTATCACAAAGTTCCTATGTCGACCTATTGTCTCCACTATCAGATCAGCTCGATGGTACCATAATATTGCATTGTCACCCGACTTACATATGTGACCGGGAAGTGGATCAAATTTAACTTGCAAGATTGATTACAGACAACGGAACAGGTGAAACTATGTAAATAAAAGCTTGTAAAAATGATGGAGAATGGAAAATATTTAGAAGTGGAAAAACGTTTACTTCTTGTTTATGGACAATCACGTGGTATACTTCCCTCTTAAGTACTTCCGTAAAGTAACTTAGATAATATAGTCGTTCGATTTGAAGCTGGCCCGAAGCGGCTTATCTTTTGTCTATTGTTAACTAAAACGGCGCGTGCCACTACCTGCAAAAAAAGGGTCGTATAATTCTAATTGGCACCTGAGCGCGGGCTAGTCCAACGCTCAAAGAACCAGTGTAGGTGCGCTCTCCGATAACGCGCCTTTGTTTTGCATATCGAGGACACATTTTAGACTGGTTCCGTATCGTTCGACTCGCCGGCACTCATTAACCGTAGAGGGACCACACAAGAAATCACAAATTATTTTTCCATTTGTCCATTTTGAATCTTATTTCAATTACTATAGGAGTTGTACTTAAATAACCGGTTAATGTTACCCGGCCCTTTTTTTCAGGTAGTGGCACGCTCGGTTTTAGCTAACCCTTTTCCAGGCATAGTACGATTTATCGACCACATACGCGCCATTAGAATTTCAACATTAGCATTCCGATTTAAGGTTCAAATTAGATTACACTTTCAGGAAATGTTACTTGTCTTCAAATGAATCATCAAAGCTGGATTACTTGGAATATATTTGGATTTTTGGGTAAACCTTGTAGATTGGTGCGGCCTGGAAAAGGGTTAACAATAGACAAAGGATAAGCCGTTGGGGGCCAGCTACAAAGCTAACAACTATACCTCAAGTAGTCGTAGGATTGTCAACTAGTACTTAACTACTTACTCGTATTTCCTGTAATTATTTCGTACGTAAACATTTGCTAGAGATTTCCAATGGGGTTGGCCGATCGAAGTATATTACAGATGGCGTCAGCATAGGTTTTACCAGTTAATCCTACGAATAGTGCCAACTTTTTGTGTTTTTTTTTTAATTTTATGGTCCGGCTCCGGATAGAGACAGGTACTTAATATAACCTATGCTGGCACCATTTATAAAAACCATTGCTAATCCCATTATGCATAACGTCTTTAAGCTAGAATTACTACACAAGGATGAACATAGTAAAGTATGTCGTTCTAGAGCAAATATTTAAAGATGACTTGGGCACAGACTGCAATCTTAGAGAAATTTCCTTCCGCGACCGCTACGGCTGTGTAATGAAACTCCTGCTAAGGTTTTTTTCTAGTCACTGAGGTGTGAGGTAGTTTAGTGTATCCACCGGTTTTCAAAGGGTTGGTCGTATCTGCGTACCATTAAAAGAAACTATTATGATATAAAATTATATTCTTTCGACGACACAAGTCTCCCTGACACTTCACTTGGCACTATTACCTACTATCATCTTGTCGGCACATATCGCCACCAACAATTAGAAAGTTTACAAACTATACGTTAAGTGACTCGGACACCAGAATTATACAAACGCTTGATTGACATTGACATTAGCATGAATATCGCCTTTCCCGGCGGTGGACGGTAAAAACTACCAGGAACACAGTTTGGAAAGCCGAGCATTGTCATTGCGTGTGAGCCAATGAAAAAGAAACAGCGTTATTGTATAGAGATTGCATCTATCATATGTTAGTACTTCCGAATTATTGTTTTACTGGATGTAAATATTTTATATTGATTTTAATATTTATTCGCACATTATTTTTATGTAATGGAACTTAACCACGATAACTTTTTTTAAATAATCGTTACGTCTGTGGAAAGAATTTATGTAAAATAGGCTTAACCGAAATGTGTGGTTGCCTGGAACAGAAAAGTGTCGTTCGTCGTTGTCTAAATAACTCGATATCGACGAGGAAAATAAATCAAAAGCAAACATTCTAGTATTTTTGGATTTTTGTTCAAATAAAACCGTCAGGAACATGAAACAAAAAAGTAAATATTTCGTAGTTTTTGTTCGATGACGATATCTAATGGCGAGATTACCTGGATGCATTCAAGAATAATTGGTACCGTTACTCGTAACAGGTGATTCAAAGGGAAATATATTTTTTTTATTTATTTTTTTATACTACGTCGGTGGCAAACAAGCATACGGCCCGCCTGATGGTAAGCAGTATCCGTAGCCTATGTACGCCTGCAACTCCAGAGGAGTTACATGCGCGTTGCCGACCCTAACCCCCTCCCCCCCCTCGTTGAACTCTAATAGTAATAGTTAATAGTAGTAGTAGTTAGTAGTAATTCAAGAGGAAATTTTGTAGACATTTGCAAAGTAGTGCAATTACGCGAACAGGCTAAACAAAATATAAAACAGCGGGAAAAAACGCTGTGTCTCGTGCAATGGGGCGGCACCGGGGGTCATGGTTCATTTGTCAAATTATGGGCGAGCGAATTGCATGCAACTCATGTCCTTTTATATGGAGCAGAGACATGGTGCCTCTACAAAACAGACATAAATAAACTGGACACTTACCACCTGAGGTGTCTGCGGTCTATACTCAGGATCAAGTGGCAGGACCATGTTCCCAACTCTGAGGTCCTGCGTCGTTCCGGAATGTATGGCATGGAGGCCTTACTAATGCAGCGGCAGCTCAGATGGTGCGGGCACGTCCTTCGAATGGATGACCACCGCTTGCCTAAAGCTGTGCTCTACTCTGAGTTGGCGGTGGGTAAGCGGAAGCACGGTGGTCAGCACCTGCGCTACAAGGACGTGCTCAAACGGCATCTGAGCGCTTGCGCCATCGACCCTGAGCGTTGGGAGGAGCTTGCTGGAAGGAGGTCTTCTTGGCGTTCTACCATCCATAACGGTGTCAAAACATTCGAAGATAACCGCCTCACTAGCCTAGAAATAAAACGCCAGTTACGGAAAGAGAGACCTAAGCCCTCCTACGTGTACACGTTCAACGCAGCTGGCCAACTTTATTGTCACGCGTGCAATAGAGTATTTAAGACCAAGTTCGGCCTGGCCAGCCACATTAGGGCTCACGCTAGACAACGTCCATAATGTGTTTATTTGGGGTCGCCGTCATCGAAAACGATGAGGAGGACTATATAATGTAACGGGGGCATTACAATTACAGAAGTAACCAAATTGGTAACAATAATAAATATTTGTAAAATGATATATAAATCTAAATTCCAAGCGGACGTGGCAGGACGATTAGAACGTATTTGAAAATGATTAGCACCATTTTCAGGTGATTGCTAGGAAAATAGACGAATTGACATCCAAGGAGACTTTCACCCAACACAGAAATAAACTCAAACGGGCTAAACATAATATAAAATAAAATTGTTAAAACAGCTAGAAAAGTCGCCACGTCTGGTACCTTGGGGCGGCGCCGGGGGTTATGCTTCATTTGTCAAATTATGGGCAAGCGAATCGCATGCAGCTCGGTGCTCGCTAACGACATCGATGTAACGGGGGCATTACAGTTACAGAGTGAGCCAAATCGGTAACAACAAACACATAATTAACAGTCAATCCAAGTTTTCAATCTCTATTGGGTACTCGTTAGAGATAAGTTAGTCTTCGTACATATATACGAGTAGTATTTATCAAACACGGAGTACGGTGATCGTTTCATCTCCATACAATTTATAACCTTAAATCGCCAAATCTCCCAAAATTGTATTGAGATGACACCTGTCACCGTACCCATCGTGTTTGAAAAATGTTTTTGCCCTTTTTAGGGTTCCGTAGCCAAATGGCAAAAAACGGAACCCTTATAGATTCGTCATGTCCGTCTGTCTGTCCGATTCTGTCACAGCCACTTTTTTCCGAAACTATAAGAGCTGTACTGTTCAAACTTAGTAAGTGGATGTATTCTATGAACCGCATTTAGATTTTCACACAAAAATAGAAAAAAAACAATAAATTTTGGGGGTTCCCCATACTTAGAACTGAAACTCAAAAAATCTTTTTTCATCAAACCCATACGTGTGGCGGGGTATCTATGGATAGGTCTTCAAAAATGATATTTAGGTTCCTAATATAATTTTTTTCTAAAGTGAATAGTTTGCGCGAGAGACACTTCCAAAGTGAAAAAATGTGTGTCCCCCCCCCCCCCCTGTAACTTCTAAAATAACAGAATGAAAAATCTAAAAAAAAAATATGATTTACATTACGATGCAAACTTCCACCGAAAATTGGTTTGAACGAGGTCTAGTAAGTAGTTTTTTTAATAAGTCATAAAATATTTTTTTTTTTTCATCAAACATATACGTGTGGGGTATCTATGGATAGGTCTTCAAAAATGATATTTAGGTTTCTAATATCATTTTTTTCTAAACTGAATAGTTTGCGCGAGAGACACTACCAAAGTGGTAAAATGTGTGTCCAAAGTGGTAAAATGTTGAACGAGATCTAGTAAGTAATACTTTTTTTAATACGTCATAAATGGTACGGAACCCTTCATGGGCGAGTCCGACTCACACTTGGCCGCTTTTTTTGCAGATAGTGGCACGCGTTGTTTTAGTAAACAATAGACAATGGATAAGCCGTTGAGGGCCAGCTACAAAGCTAACGACTATAACATAAAAAACGACTAATAAATCAACACCTAGTTTGCTGACTTGTCAACTTAAACTTGATCACACCTTATTTGATTAATCCTGTGCGAAAATAAAAACTACATACATGATAATAAGACAACACAAAAGGTAAATGGGTCACACAAATTTCAAAAGTAGCTTAAAATCGCCACTTTTTGTTTCATCAATGTTCATAAGTTAGGATTATAATAATATAATCCCGTTAAAATATGAAAATAAATTTCACATTACACTCAAAATGGCAAAAATATTAGAATGAGTCAGAAAGGGGTAAAATGTAGAATGAATAATATTGTATGCGCTCTCCGGTTTCTAATGCACGTAACTTTTCCGCCCAGACGCTTTTAAGCTTTTAATAAATAAGTCTGATGTCCTCGTGTGAGAGAAGGATTTTATACGAAGTGAAATCTGTAACGTGAAAAACACACCCATACACACAACACGTTATTCATTGAAGTAGTAAGAATAATTATTTATTCTTTACAACTTCACTTAAGAGTCTCACGAACAGTTTTATGTCATTTCAGCATGTCGTTTTCGTCCATGCCAAGTGTCATGTCATTTAAGACGAAAGGGGACGACCGCCCCGAAACCGCTTTTCCATACAAACGTAGTCCCTATTTTCCTCTCTGGATTTTAACATTATTGAAAATATTTTTACACAATTTGATGTTTTTTAATCATGGGTGTGCCCGACGGTTTGATTTTTTTTTAGATTTTTTTTAATATTACAAGAGGTAAAATTTGTATGCAACCTGTTTTTCGCTCCTAAATATCATAATAATTTAAAAAAGAATAAAATCAAACGGTTGGGCATAGCTATGACTAAAATACATAAAATTCTGTAAAAATATTTTGCATAATGCCAATATCCAGGGAGGAAAATGAGGACTACGTTTGTTTGGTTAATCGATTGTTCTCTTTCCTCTTAAGCATGTCATTGTTGTTCATGCCAAGTTTCAAGTCATTTCAGCATGTCGTTTTAAAAAGAGAGCGATACTTCGATTGTATGGCGGAGGCTAGGTTCGTGTGATTCTTAAGGCAACGCTTCGATTAAAGTCGAAATGTCCATTATGAGAAAATATGTCTGCGGTTTCGACTAATTACTTTCCTCCATTGTATAATGGAGTCGCAGTGATTAGACCACAGATATATTGTCTGAGTGAGACTGACCGCGATACATATTTAAAGTTCTATATATAACTTTTTGGCGTAGTTTAAACTGCACCAAAAGGCAGCTCTTGGAAACAAAACTACATTCAAAGATTTTTTAAACTTCGCTTGTCTAAAAATATTCTTGTGTACAATTTTTTCGATTTTATGGATATTTTGTATAACAGACGAGTGTAAGAAACATTAGTTCTTGGGTAACATTAACATTCAATACATAAAATAGAGATTTTTTTTATTAATTTTTGGTCGGTTTGATTCTCGGGCGAGACAAGCAAATTAAATATATTGAATGCAGTTTTGTTTCTTTAAAAAAATGAATGAATGTTTCCTTTAAGTAAAATGAGCTAACTAAAGGTTTTAAGGCACTTTCCTTCGAGGGGCCCATTCATTTTTTCCACACTGTATAGAGTAGAGATTTTGATACTGAACTCCATATATGAACCTGTAGTAGGTACCTACTATACTTATTATTACATACGTTGATTTTACCTCGTTATATTTATAAAATGATGATTGTTATTGGAACCCCGACAGTGTATTGCCGTAAGCTTGACGCTACAACAAGCTGTGGAAACAATCCGTATGTTGGAACAAAACTCCAGACTACCATCCACAGGCTTCACTTTGAAGAAGCGAGTTCGCCACAAATTGGTGATCTTTTAGTCGCGGAATACTACGCTAGAACTCAGTCATTCAGTTGCTTCGTACGCCATTATGCTCATTATAGAAAAATAGTGTACTACTACTATAATAACCTCTAGAACTCCATTTTTGACGATACATTTAACTGACCAATGATCCGGGGTTCGATGAAACCTTGTAATTTGGATTATCAGCGGAATAGGCTGCTACTAATACTGAACCGGTACCCGAGAGCTCCATCTTTGGTCCTGTCTTCACTTTCCATCAGGTGTGACTAGGGCCAATCGCCGATCAGTTTATAATAAAAATTCTAAACGCCGTTACATCGTCGGGCCTGATAGATCGAAAGGTAGTGCTCTCTAAATTGACATGGGAGTGCGAATGTATGAGTGAGCACTAGTAGTAACATATTTCCCATCTAGTAAGCAAATGATCTGTGCACGACACACTATATCAGGTTATTTATGGGCTCCTCCGGGCTACAGTTAGTTTACTACTTGTTTATATTTCACAACTTCCCCAACTTGTATGAAAACTAAACACTTATGAAATTGAAGATTCTCGACTGGACTTCCCGAAAACCACTTCAAAATGCAATACAGACGTAATTACGTTTGCAGTCTCCTGGTCTTAAACATAGATAATAAATAAAAAAAGGAAATTATTAAGGTTTTGACGTGATCATAGCTTCAATACAAACCGGCGAAGGAAACTTAAATAGTTTTTATTTACCCTTTTAAGTGAAAACCCGTTTTCCTTAGTAAAAACTAGTTATAACTAGGAGTTTTTCAAAACTACTTTCCACAAAGTGCCTTTGTAATAGTTGCAACGACGAGCGAAGTGGAGAGGAGCATGTTACGTAAACCGTAACCAAATAGCGCGGCCCGAATTTATATATTTTATACTTTATATAATCTTAGCTTAGAAAAAAAAGCTTTTTTGTGTAGTTACTTATCACTAAGACACTTTGCGAGCACTAAAACTGTTAAAACAAATTTTCACCGAGGCCGAGGCCTTACAGAAACGCGTTTTCACTGAGGCGATACGGAAAACTAGTTTTAAATAGGGAAACGCGTTTTAATTATAAACGCGTTTTAAATATTAGTTTTTTTTACATTATATTTGAAGTTTATATATCACTATCATAACAATTCGATGCTATTTCAACTGTTGCTGCTTGCATGCGACAATAGAAGTTCCGGCGGACGTCCGCTGATGACGGCCGGAACTTATGAATTAGACCCACCAGAGAGCATGCTAGGCAAGTCAGAATGTCTACTAAATACTTGCAGAATCTGTAAGGAAAATTTTTGGAACTTCAATTCAAATAAGAAAAGGATTAAAAGATTGTAAGTTTAAAATTACCTAAGTATATATTGAAGAACATAATTGGTACGGAAAACATAAACAGAAGGATCTGAGATCCGGCGAACGTCCGCAGCTGATGGCCGGAACTTATAAATTAGATTCACCGGAGAGCGTGCTAGGCTCCCAATACTTACCGCCCACCAGCAACAATTATTATAGTGGTGCTATATAATCGTACGGGCGTTAGGGATCTGTAGCAAAATATAGAACCTAACCTAGTCCCCTTACTTTGATTAACCTGTCAAGGCGTCCTTATGGCAAGCGATGAAGCGGGACGTTTTGCCGGCCGCGGTCACATATAGGTATGTTGTTTAAGGTTTTATAGATGATTTCTCCTCAGAATATCGAGCACTTTTGATTCTACTAGGAGAAAAACTCGATTTTTGATTATTTTTCTTCCTCGCGTCGTCCCGACATTTTGCCACGGCTCATGGGAGCCTGGGGTCCGCTTGACAACTAATCCCTAATATCTCATTGTGTAACTTTGATCCAACTTAAGTAATCAGTTTTAGTGGGTATTTAATGCATAACGTTTTTTACATATAATTTGCATGTGACCATGTAGAATAGTGCGTGTTATTTAACTTAACTTTAAATATTAACATGTTGCTGAATGTGAGATCATATAATTGTCTTTATATCACTATTTATGTCGTTTTTAGCATAGCTGTTGGTTCTGCTTGTAAAATGAATAAATTAATTAAATAAATATCAAACACATCAACAATAAAGGAATATCAATCGCCCCGCCCCGCCTTACTTTGAAGGCTCGACGTACACCTTGACCCCGGCTGAGGGCAGTTACTTTCATTCATGTTTCGATGTTGTCAGATCGACAATTTTACGGTGCAATTAAATTTAACAAGTGCAAGTATAGAGGCCGAAGTGATGTAAAAGTATGACATGTGGATTGGATTGCGCTTATTAAACGTTTATTAAGGCACTTGGTCGCCGGCTTAGGGCTATCCGTATAGCCTCGTATCCCTATGGGCTGCGATCCACGCTCCGGGTCGTATATATCTGGTGCAGGGGATTTCGTTGGTTATACAGCGTGGAAACGCTGCTAGTGTCATGGGAACCTTTGGGTCGGATGCGATTCGGGGCGGTCCTTTAAAATGACTTTATTATAATAATAAATATAAGGGAAAATGACGAAGCTTGTTGCGGATAGCTTTATTGTTTGTGTGTAACGACGACGCCTGTTGCTGATTTATGGTTGTACCCTCCTGACAAAACCTACGTTGCGAATTTTATTTGTCAATTAGTTTGTAAGCATTATTATGTTAGGTAAATGTGCAAATTTAGAAATAAAATTTATATTATTGGATTGCTATTTTATGCAGAAGTACCTATATGTATGCAGTGATTTAAACTTTCACGATTTTTACTCATTATTATTTATTACAACGGGACTTAATCGCGTAAAATTAAGAGTTAAATTTACCTCCGATGTTTTAAAGACGGCATAGTCTCGGAGATGACCACGGGGACAACGCCGTCCTCGAAACGTCGGAGGTAAACTTAAACCTTAATATGTATTCCGTAGCTCAATTGGTTAAGAGCAACGTACAGATTGCGGAGGTTGCGGATTCAAGTCCTAACGGAAGCGCAACTTTTTCAATTTTTTCCTTTAATATAAAATTCGGAGTATCGCTCGCAGACGTATCTACTTGTTAAAAAACTGGTTTAATTTTCCGCGAATAAGCGATATACTTAAAGTATTACCCGCTTATTCATAAAACTTTACAAGTATATTCAATTAGTTATGAATTATCCCTTTCTTACAAATACTTAAGTCAAAATCATAGATTGAGACAAACGATTATTATAATTAATTCTCCATTTAACCGATAAATAACGCCATTAGAGTAAGCAGTTATAAAATTCATGCACTATAAATATACTAAAATATTTATTGAATACAATTTACATACTTACTGCCGCGTTTAATAATTTCTACTCAAGCGTAATTATGTACGTCGTTCACCAAGCGATTATACAAAAACAAAAAAAATAATGACCATCATTATTGCTGACGTAGAAAAGTAAAACAGGCTTATTAAGCGTTTACGTCATGTCATATTAAAATTAAAGTCAGTAGTACTACCTGGTTCTAATAACCAATTAGTACCCTTTAGTAAAACCCGTTTGTGTCTACTTTACCCGGATTTAGAGACCTAGGGCCCCTCTAGGCACTTGAATTTAGAGCCCCCTTCTCCATCTCAAAAGTACTCAACCCAATTGCTAGGTTGCCTGGGAACCTACGCCAGGGCCTTGTGCGCCTAGGCGGATATCCGGCCCTGCATCTTTTTCTTTTCTTTGTTTATTAATCAAAGAAATTGTGTAAATTAATCTGTATAAAAGTTGATTGATTGTTAATCTTGGATTTGTCCCCGATTCCGATTTAACAACTGGTTCTGGTTATGAACTGGTGGCCTACCGCGAAAACCGAAATTCGCAAATTGCGGGGATCTTTCTCTTTTACCCTCACTAAGACGTAATTGACGAACTTCGATTTTCGCGGTTATAGCCTTGGTTTTGACACGACCTTGAAGATCGTCTTGGTGATTGGCATGAGAACGCACGAATTTCACTTCATTTCGCGCACATGCATAATAATCTGTATCGGGCTGCTTATCTCTATTGAGGTATCTAAGTCGCAGCGTATGCTAAGATTTTCGCGTTATTTGTTTTCCTTTATCCGTCTTACGGCCCGATTCGAACTTCACGATATGTCAAAAGATTCTTAAAGACAAGATATGGATTGGATATATCAGTATCAAAAGTGACGTTACTATATGTTACTATATGTACTAATTAAAGATTTTCTGCATCAGAGATACGATTAATTCTGTTCATTAATACTTACATGCGTAGAAGTGCAAAATTTTATCAAGTCGACATCTGAATGTCTGTATATTTTGTTAGTCAATGGCGCCTCCAAATTACAGTGATTGGGTGTGGGCGCGCGGTTTCGGCAAATTGGAGCACAGTGTGGTCTCACCTTAGTTTTTGTGACACATATATATTCATATTATGTAACTATGTGCACTTTTACCAAATTCGTACTTGAAAAATATGGACAGACGCCTATACGCTAGTCTTGTAATTTTTGTTTTTGCCCAGCCATAGAGAAATAAGTTAGCATAAAGTGCTCTATCCATAAGTACCTACATTAGTTTTCTTACCAAAACGCTTATTATTTTCGTAGTCGAGATCTAGCGTCAAGATTCGGATTGATCAGCATTGCTACTTGACAAAAGATGTCGCGACGAACGTAAAGTCTAATGCTGAAAAATTTTCTGTTAATATTATAACCGGATTAACCGGAAATCTATTGTCAACGCGACACTCGTGACATCTAGTGACAAGTAGCGGCACTGATAAATCCGCTACTTGACGCTAGATGCCAACTACGAAAATAATAAGCGTTTTGGTAAGAAAACTGATGTATGGAGTGAGCACTCTATGCTTATAGGTACTTATTTCTCTATGGCCCAGCTAAAGAAGAAGGTCGTCAGACGTCAAATTTTTGTCGAGTGTATGAATGAATAGATTCCATTCATCTAGTGAGTATGCACTTTTCAGCTCGCTGTAACTGCATTTGCAACTTTTGTAAGTATGTGTGTATTTCCTTAGCCCACCCTTTAATTTGTGTTTCCGATGTGTAGGCTTGACCTAACTATCTTTCCATTCCAAGCTTGGCAACCATTGGCAACCATCATTTGGTCATTGGCAGAATGAGACAACGTGTGAAATAAGTAGTAAATTGGGGGCTGATTTTTGAATTTTGAGCGCACAAATTCGTCACTCGAAAATCTGTGGAAAACGGCGAATTGATTCCTATTTTAGAAATACGAGCAATAGAAATTGGGAATCTAGTGGTATTGACCACTCCCAATTTCTATCGCTCGCATTTAAAAAAATAGCATTTCGTTGTTTTCCACAGATTTTCAAGTCACGAAATCGAGCGCTCGAAATTCAAAAATCGGTCCCCTGGATGAAATTTGAAGATACATGAAAATGCGGCCTTAGCCCTTAATGTTAATTTATTTATTTTGTATCAGAGTATGCAATAAAATTCGAATTTGTGGTTAACTTTTGTGAATATTTTTTCTTTTTGATTTATAGGTTTTGTATCTTTGTAATTGAAATAAATCTGGAATTGTAAAAAAAATATTATTATATTGCTCTTTAGCGATAAGACCGCCCGTTGTCTACCATAGTCTAAGTTGTGTGCTTAATTTGTATGTCATTATGTTCTTTTCACATTGCTAAAGCTAAAGAATATTTGTAATGTATTGTATATATATATATATATATATATATATATATATATATATATATATTAAACATGTAGTGCGTCGATATTATTGGTACTAATATTGTCGCGCTGTCCCTGTCACACGATGTTTTTATAATAGACAATGTGGGAGCACCATGTATACAGAGAAATCAACCGCAAAATACTAAACATTACGTTTCGAGTATAACCATCTTCTTTTTAGTGTTGTAGAGTTATATTCTATCCGGCTTTACGGTAATAAATGTTCGTTGTAAAATAACTTTTGTTTCCTATTATGAAGTTGATAGGTGTGAGACGAACGGAAAATTTCTAAATACGATGTGCTAATGGACTTGGTCACAATATAAAAAATAATATGCCTTCATTTCTTGACACCTAAAAAAGGCAAAAATAGATTAAGCCAAGAATTTACGTGACCAGTACGAATGTTCCTTTGTGAAACATTTCCAAGTATTTGCTAATAGTTTTATGCAATTTACGGTATTGTTGCATAGAATTGATTTCGCATTGGGATTACGTTGGCGGAAATTATTTCATCGTTACGTTTTTAGACAACGAATACATTTGCATACCTATTGGCTACTTGTGTTTAGCTAAGGATGGGTTTTGTAAGCCACAACGGTAACTAAACAAGCGTAGATTTACCTGATTGTAAGCGTATCGTTCCCTATATTGTTACGATATAACATTTAATTGACCATGTCCCTTATTTGTGCAGTCAGCAACAGAAATAGCAGAAGTTGAGCGGGTAAGGTGTTCAAGAGTCTCGAAGTAAGACATATGCAGGAATATGATAGTTATGTTACGCTAACGAAACCGCGAGCAGAAGCTAGTCTTAAACTAAAAAAAATCAACATAGTAATACAAATGACAGTAATGCCAAACATTATTGTGGGGCCCCTAAGTCCTATATACTTACTTTATTCTTTGCCCCTTATATCATATCATGTTCATTTACAATGGGACAATAAAACGAAAGAAGCATGTCGTAGTACGGTCGCCAAGCCGCTCAGAGGCCAGATTTAATTGACTCAGCTCGGCCTTACCCACAACCGGTATCAATGTGTTCGGACAGTTCTCCTGATCACCGTACATGCGGTAGTAAAGCGGAAAAATGGTGGAGGGGATAGTAATGACGTCACAAAGATGGCGGCCGGACCTATTCTTTTTGGCGGTGTATCTCGAAAACCACTTAACCGATTTTAATCATCGAGGTGTCAAATAATAGCTTATATTATGGAGATTATTTCCTTTTCTACAAACATTTACGTGAAACCTATAGGAAAAAAAATAATCACAAAAAACAGTTTTTTTATAAAATGATTATTTTTTATTTTGTAAAAATCTCCGTAAATATTAGCATTTCGCAAATTTTGTTTAATATAAAACATATTGCTTCATTATCAAGGAATATAATGAGCCTTAAAACATACAGATCGAGTAATAAACAATGAAGCTACACTCATTTATTTGCGCATGGGTAACGATAACTGGCTTTTACCGGTCGAAACTGTGGTGACTGTTACGATACGTATTGAATGGAATTTATAGAGTATCGGTTTTAATTACTGAAATTATAATTAAAATTATAAAAACCAATCACAATAATGTTACCTTACTTCGACGTTTAGTCTCTTTTTTCGTCTTAATCATAGGTAGGTACATATTTCTTTTTACTTAAAAATTTTATACAGGGTGAACTTTTAACCACCAGTCATACTCTGCGCAGCGACTTTATAGGTCATACTTAACAACTTTTACTATGGGACCAATTCCGAAATCGCGAAAAAATTTTTGACGGTCCCATATAAAGGTGCGACCAACTTTACCAGACCAACACTTTTCCAAACTGAGCTACAGCTGTCCGATGAAGTTAAGTACTTAGGACTAACTCTCGACAATAAACTCAATTGGAACAACCACATCAACAAACGGATAGACAAGGCGGGAGTTGTCTTCTGGCAGTGCAGAAGGATGATTGGTAAGAGGTGGGGACTCATCCCGAAAATTACCCTCTGGCTCTATAAGACGATAATCCGCCCCTTACTGTGTTACGGTGCTCTGGTTTGGTGGCCAAGAACAAACCTAGGCAACGTACGAGACAAACTACAAAGACTTCAAAGGCTCGCATGCGCGGCCACCACTGGCTGCACGAGGTCTACCCCGACTGCAGCCATGGAGGTCATGCTAAACCTTCCACCGCTGCACCTACACATACAGCAAGAGGCCAGTCTCTCAGCGGTAAGGTTGCGAACCCTCAAGATATGGTCTAACATCACAGGAGCTCTTCACACAATATGGCTGGAAAAGGTGTATGACGAATTTCCAGTGCTTAGGTCAGGCACGGACCGGATTCACAAACAAGCTATCTTCGATAAAAGGTACAAAATACAGTTATATGAGGACGACAATCATGAAGGACTCAATCCCCGGGAGCTGAGAATCTTCACTGATGGGTCCAAAACAGACAGCGGATCGGGCTCTGGAACCTTCTCAGAACACCTGAACATGTCGATCACCACTCCGCTAGGAGCCCATAGCTCGGTATTCCAAGCTGAGTGCATGGGCATCATAAACGCGGCGGCTGCCATCACTGCAAGGAAGGTAGTAGGATCCTCCATCCGCATACTCTCCGACAGTAGAGCAGTCTTAATGGCTCTAAATAGCCATATAGTTACATCCAAACTTATACACGAATGCCACGAACGACTAATGGAGGTATGTCATAATAACAAGATCACCCTACAATGGATCAAGGGACACAGTGGATCCCGAGGTAACGATGCTGCGGACGAGCTTGCCAGGCAAGGATCGAATGCGGGGGCGATTGGTCCGGAACCGATTCTTCCGATACCATTTAGCAAGGTACGCTCAATGCTGCTGGCACGTACAGGGAAACTACACACAGAACACTGGCTGAACCAGACTGGATGCAGACAGGCAAAAGAAGCCATGCCTGGCATCAACGGAAAACTCACAAGGGCGCTCCTGCAACTAGGGAAGGTCCGACTGAGTATGGTAACCAGTGTCATAACAGGGCATGGACTATTTAACAAACATCTTTTCACAACAGGTGTCACAGACAGTCCCCTGTGCCGAGGTTGCATGGAGACAGAAGAAACAGCCTCTCACGTGGTGCTGGAATGCAGCGGAGTGACTCCATACAGGGCTAAACATCTCGGATCTCCGAGAGACCTCCCCGAGGTCCTACTCAACATCAAAGGTTTGATAGGATTCCTCGAGGAGCTGGGCTGGCAGGACTAGCCCACCCCCAACATATCACGCAAAATAGGCGCAAGTCGTCGAGACGCGGAAAAATCGCCCGAATACAATACAATACAATACAAGGTGCGACCAGACCGCAGCTTAAAAAACGGTCACGATACGGAATCGCAGTGACGCGTCGTATGCGTACCGTTTTTGACGCATGCTCCCCACACCGCTGTTTAAAAAACGGTGACGGTACGGAATCGCAGTGACGTGCTTCACGCGAATCTTTTTTGTTCGCAAAACAGTTGCGTCTTTTACGTCACCGGTACGGTGTCTGCCATAAGATCTCCGTGTAATATTTTTTGCGATTTTTACGCAGTTCAATTTACGGTGCGTCAGCTTATTTTAAGCAGCGGTGTGGCGAGCATGCGTCATGGACCCGGGTACGTCCTTAAACTACGTCCAAAAGAGAGGTATGGGCATTGTGAATGTCATCTCGCTTTGTGTGGTAGGGCACAGCCAGTGGGTGTCATTCCAGATCCAAATTTTCTTGCGTGATTCGGCATTGGTCCCATAATAAAAGTTGTTCAGTATGACCTGTAAAGTCACTGCGCAGAGTATGGCTGGTGGTTAAAATTTCATCTTATACCTATATTCGACACAAGTAGTAAGTACTTACAGACCAACTATGATACACATTTTTGCTTGCCATTTAAAAAATAAAACAAAAATAACAAATAGCATGTTATTTAATTCAGTACTCACTAATCAGTCTTAAACAATGAACATCATACTTTTAGATTAGACAGCAAAATGTATATTTATACTGTGTTTCGACTTGAAAGATTTTACTGCTTTAAAACATAAGACAAACCTACCAACCAAATGTATAAAAAAAAATGTTTTTTGTGATTATTATTTTCCTATAGGTTTCACGTAAATGTTTGTAAAAAGGAAATAATCTCCATAATATAAGCTATTAGTTGACACCTCGATGAATACAATCGGTTAAGTGGTTTTCGAGATACACCGCCAAAAAGAATAGGTCCGGACGCCATCTTTGTGACGTCATTACTATCCCCTCCCACCATTTTTCCGCTTTACTACCGCATGTACGGTGATCAGGAGAAACGCCCGAACACATTGATACCGGTTGTGGGTAAGGCCGAGCTGAGTCAATTAAATCTGGCCTCGGAGCGGCTTGGGGACTACTAATAGTAAAAGTTGTTCAGTATGACCTATAAAGTCGCTGCGCAGAGTATGACTGGTGGTTAAAAGTTCACCCTGTATAAAAATTTTAAGTAAAAAGAAATATGTACCTACCTATGATTAAGACGAAAAAAGAGACTAAACGTCGAAGTAAGGTAACATTATTGTGTCTGGTTTTTATAATTGTCATTATAATTTCAGTAATTAAAACCGATACTCTATAAATTCCATTCAATACGTATCGTAACAGTCACCACAGTTTCGACCGGTAAAAGCCAGTTATCGTTACCCATGCGCAAATAAATGAGTGTAGCTTCATTGTTTATTACTCGATCTGTATGTTTTAAGGCTCATTATATTCCTTGATAATGAAGCAATATGTTTTATATTAAACAAAATTTGCGAAATGCTAATATTTACGGAGATTTTTACAAAATAAAAAATAATAATTTTATAAAAAACTGTTTTTTGTGATATTTTTTTTTTCCTATAGGTTTCACGTAAATGTTTGTAGAAAAGGAAATAATCTCCATAATATAAGCTATTATTTGACACCTCGATGATTAAAATCGGTTAAGTGGTTTTCGAGATACACCGCCAAAAAGAATAGGTCCGGCCGCCATCTTTGTGACGTCATTACTATCCCCTCCACCATTTTTCCGCTTTACTACCGCATGTACGGTGATCAGGAGAACTGTCCGAACACATTGATACCGGTTGTGGGTAAGGCCGAGCCGAGTCAATTAAATCGTGTTTCTAGAGGGCTTTTGAGATTTGGCGACCGTACTATCGGGGCTGAACGAGTGCTTGCGAGAGTTTAAAATACTAACGCAGCGGCTTACGAGAGCGAATAACTCGCGAACGCGAAGCGGCGCGGCGCGGGTGAATCAATCCTTTGATACCTATGGAAGTGTCCTAAGTGGGCGATATCGTTACGAACGCGAATGCCGTGGGCCGCTGCGCCGCTTCGCATGCGCTAGTTATTCGCTAGATAGATGATTTTATTACTAGGAAACAAATCAAATTATTTTTATGAATTTATTTTGATTTAGTACGAGCAATATATAAATCTCTCTCGCTATCCCGGAATCACTTAGGTGAGTTAATTTGGAAAGGAGTTACGAACCATACTGCTAGTTAGAGTTGCCCAAAGGGCACCCGTAGCCTTTAAGAGATTGCATATATATGCTCGAGAAAACTTGACCCGTACCAAGGCGCCGTGACTTGGGTGGCCGAGTGGTTGTGACATTTGCCGCGAATGCAGAGGACGCTGGCTCGTTCCCAGTGCAATAGAGACCTTCGTCACTTTTTCTTTCGCATGCGGCATCTATTTCAATTAACAAATGATTTTGTCGTAGGTAATTGGTAGACGGCCCGATTCGAAGAATGAGATACGATAAGTCCTAGTTTAGATAAGTTCTCATTTAGATATCGTTTGTATGTCGTATAATTGACAGAAGCAGCTCGATTAGGACAACCAATGCCACTTTGACGTTAGAATTATCGTAGATAAGATCTTATCTGGATCACAGCGGAATCGAAATAAACGTCAATTTTGACATGTATTGTCGTTTAGTTATCGATATTTTATAGATCTTATACATGTCTTTATCATTCTTCGAATTGGGCCGAGAGTGAGGTGACTGGCCTGGGAAATGAAAGTTACAGTATGAGTAAATATATTGCCTTAAAATGGAAAAGTCGTATGTGGCCTAAAATACGCTGCGCTGATTATGATGATGAAGTAAAGTTTAATTATACATAGAACCATTATCTAGAAACTGACACGCAAATTGCCTGCTATGGCTGCTATCATCATATATCAGAAGTAATACGCGCGCAATCACTGAGGCGCATCCACTATGATCGATTGTAAACTCTCACGCATCTCTGGATAAATGTGGGTCTTTTACACATTCGAGTAGGTTTTAGGTACTTAGTAGGTTTTTCGCACATATTTGAGAACTACTTATAACAATTTATTTATGTTTCATTTAGTCTTGCCACCGCGCTAATGGTAAGAGTGATAGATGATGGCAACGCATATATACCTCACATACTTCACATACCTATATGTAAATAATTATCTTTCGTTGTATTTCTTTCATTAATTTTTTTTAAATGTTTACTATATATATTTTGGATTTAATCAAGGTGTTGATATTATAAATAGGGCATGTATATTAATACTATGCTTTTTTTGTGTGCGTGCATGCGTTTTTGTTTTAGAATTTAAGTTTTGACATAGTATAATGATTTTTGTGCTTAATTGTTAAGTTGTAATCTCAATTTTATGGAATAAATATTAAACTGAATCATCACTAATCAGTTTCTGAACTTTTTATATGATATACCGACTTTACTTTCTTTCCGTTTTCCTTCTTTACTTTCGTTGCTATTATTTTTTATTCTCAGTTATGTTGCTACATCTTTAGAAAATACTTAATAATATTATCTATTTTAAGGTTTGGTAGGTTAATGCCAGTTAGCTTTTTATCAGAATGGTTCCATTTCTCGAGGATGTAAATAAGTAAGTATATATTCTTTATTGCTCCAATAATACATAATATATTTCACATGTAAAATTACAAAGAAATTAAGATGGTTATTATAACTTGGTAAATGTCATATTTCTATGAAATAATCATAGTGCCCTTTTATTGTACTGGCTAATTTACCTTGTCTCTGTTTGAAGTAAAGAAATTCAATATTAATAGATCGAATTTCAGTAAAGAAGTTTTTTTTAACAGCCTATTTTGTGTCCCACTGCTGGGCAAAGGCCTCCCCTTTTTTCCGCCACTCATCACGGTTTGGAGCATGTTCCCGCCAGTCGCTGCAAAATGCTTCGAGGTCATCTCGCCATCTCTGTTTTGGTCTGCCTCTGCCCCGGCTAATCTGCGGTGTCCATTCGGTAGCCAATTTAGCCCACCGATCCGGGTGCATACGGCAGACGTTTCCCGCCCAACCCCACTTAAGCTTAACACCCATATCTATGATACCAGTTCTGGAGCGCAGTTCGGTGTTCCTAACCCGATCGGTTCTCCGAACTCCTAGTATGCTGCGCTCCATTGCTCGCTGGCAAATCTTGAGTCGGGAGATCTGGGCTTCCGTTAATGACCAAGATTGGGCGCCGTAGAATATGATACATGTCGACGAGTTTGCGCTTTAGTGTCAGTGGAAGGTTCCCCTTCATTAGTGCCTTCATGGACCAGAAGCTCTTCCAGGCATAAGTAACCAAATGGTAGTTTTCAGAAAACAGTGTACCCAATTATCAAATAGTTAATAGTTAATCGCTGACAGTTTTTTAGGATAAGTAAGCATAAAATATTTATAGGAATCAATTTTCTGCCATATTTTACATTGTATTATCGCTTATAGTTTATGAAATGAACACTAAACCCGAGTTTTTAATGAAATTTAATGCCTAATTATCGTGATTAATTTTAATAACTGATTATTTTATCTTAACAACTCTCGCTAATTAAGGTACAAGGTACACTATTTTCTGATAACTCCCAAATAAGACATTTTAAGACAATCTGTTGATTTTAATGAATAAAACATTTTAAAAGTAGCGTACAATTTAGACATTACACTGTTTGAGCCATAATGCTTATTAACCAAATTTCTATTTGAGTTCTGAGATGCAAAGTTACACAACGCGCAGTAAGTAAAGTCTAATTTGAGCTAATCGTCTGCTATAATTTTAATGACTTCCTCTTGTGCACTCGGCGTGGAAATGTATCGGTTTCCTCATACGCATTTCCTTTAAAAACTGCTAATTATTTATGCTAAAATTAATTTACATTAAGCACATAATTAGCAGCCATGTATATTCGGTTCGTCTTTAACAAATCAAATTTAGACAAGTATAACTACGTATTTACACTATTCTTAAACTTTCTAAAACTTCATAAAGTCAAATTGGTAAACAACTGTACGCGAAACGTGTAAATCTAGCCGTTATACGAGTATTGGAAGAGCTACGTATATGTATCACGCCATCATTACATAATATTTGTATTTATTGTAACTGTGTGCTGTATTAACTAATTTCTGCTTTAAACTGTAAATTGAGCAATAGATTGAAACAGTCGCTGCGGGAATAGTTATTTACGATACAAGTTCAGAAAATTCGCAACGAGTGGTGATAAATTAAAACACGACCGACGGGAGGGAGTCTATCGTACAACGTTTTACAGTACATATGGCTCTTCAAAGTTTCGACATATGCACGGAACGTGCCCATTCCCGCACGTGTGCGGGAAAGCAGCACCATATGTAATGTAAAGACTTATTTATGTCGTCAAATTTTCTCTTACCAGTATAATCAAAAGGATGGTTATGAATTTAGCAGTCTATATACATGTATTTATAATATATGTTCTATCGTATTGTTGAAGTTCCTAACGGCAATAGATTCAGACAGTAATATGGATACTCAGAAAATAAACTTAAACACCAAAAAATAAATATGTTCGTCTCTAAAGTACGGTCAGTTCCTAGATATAAATATCCACTTTTATATACAGCCAATATGGGTACTGAATTTGGGGCACTTACTGTACCTACGCTAAATAATTAATTGCTGTGAGTTATTTATAAATACATACACTTTTTAACTATAGTAATAGTTACGCTTCGTTAACTGCCTTTCGTGTTTAAAAAATATGGGCAGTTACGTTAATGCCAGTTTCAGCAAATATTACCTCATATGCATCGATATTTGCTTATTAAGTGGCTTAATATTTTAATTTGCTTTGAGTGTTCAAGGTAATCTGAATTATCCGAACATCATTATTAAGTAAATAAGCATTTGTCGATTTATTAAGAGCCTGGCGCGAAATTTTTACTAATCTGTACTTACCTATTCTGCTTTTATAATTAAACTAAATTTAGATTTACTGTATATTATTTATTCTAAGTACTGCTTTTATTTGTTTCTAGCCTATCACGTTTGGATGCAAAAATAAAAAAATAGTTAACCCCGAAATAGTTTACCATTATGCACTTTTTGTGAAATAAAATGGTATCAGTGTACAGATCACTGTAAAATTATTAATTAATTACGCCAATTCAATTTCATGAGCTCATTCAGCCAACTAAATCCTAGAGGTCGGTTTAGTGGGTTATAGGTTTCAATAGAGACGTAATTAATTCGGGAGTACTTTCCCCCTAAAACCCATTTAAGACAAATGCTTCATCTCCAAAATAGATTCCGCCTGTTCAATTAAGGACATTCTACTCGTAAACTCAACAACATATGTATAAACTGAATAATCTTGTTGTCGTCTCCAAATTAATCACGTTCACGTAAGCAAAGCATTATGCGAGGAGAATCCACAGTTAGGACTTAGGCTAATAGCTCAGAGCTTAAACATATGTCGGGTGTAAGCTGTAATACTTAGTCAAAATCAACATCAAGTATGACATTAGGCTTATTATATATAACGTTAGGTTAGGTTGAATACAGCTTATAGTAGTTAGGTAGCATATAGAATAGTAGCTCCGAGAATAAGTACATTTTTAAACAATAATATTAACCGAAACGGAACTCAATCAGGTGTAGGTAAATACAAAGCATGTAACGTTCAAGTTGATAAAGAGATAAAGATAGTTTATTATTCAACTAGGCATATTACAATGCGCTAATGAACGTCAAATAAAGCTACACCGGCTCTAATCCTAAACCTCTGAATCGAGAAGATTTAAATCTCCCCTCAATTTGAGGAGAGTATCCATATAGGGGACCGGCAAGAAACTCGGCGGGACACATCTTTTCAAAACATTACATCTTATAATTAACATGCATTAAATAAGAAAAAATACAATTTAAATTACCATGGAATTCATGCAATAAAGATAAACAAGATCAAGTGCGGGTACTTCGAAAAACAGCTAGAAGGTGTTGATGTATTGTCAACTTTACCCAGTCTTTCTTCGGAACCACGAATTTTTTGTAATTTACAAAATAAATGTGAGCAACTTCTAAACGTCAGAAATCTTCTCAATATCAACAATTTACTGCTGGTAACTTCAGGAATAAACGAAGTGAAAATTCTGACAAAACAGAACCGTAAGCCAGATCTCGTGTGTGCGTGTGTCTCTACTCTCTGGACATAAATGAATAGGACGTGTCGATTAGGGTATTTCTAACCTAGTTTTTCGGAACTTATGTACGAAATATCATTTGATATTTACCAGTCGCTTTTCGGTGAAGGAAAACATCGCGAGGAAACCGGACTAATCCCCACAAGGCCTAGTTTACCCTCTGGGTTGGAAGGTCAGATGGCAGTCGCTTTCGTAGAAACTAGTGCCTACGCCAAATCTTGGGATTAGTTGTCAAGCGGACCCCAGGCTCCCATGAGCCGTGGCAATATGCCGGGACAACACGAGGACCTTACTTAAAAAATATTTTTTTTTATGTTTATCTAATTAAATAATTTACCATATTAGAACATTCATGATAAGGAACTCTACTCGGGATCTCGGTCAATGTCCAAAGAGTAGAGACACGTTGTATATATATATACATGTCGTAGCCAGATCATAGAAATTGATCATTAATGAAATGCCATTTTAGAATTGATCACTTCATGATATGCTTTAACTTTTTTATGGTTTTAACTAACTAACGAACTAACTATTGTGGCGCAGTGATCCAAAGAGGGTCTTGGCCTCCAAAACGAGAGAACGCTACGTGTCCCGATCCTGTGCCACTTCCTGCCGGTTATCGGCTATACACATCATAAAAAACTAAGCATAAAGCAAATACGCGTGTTTAGGTGACAGCAACGTATTTGCGGCGTTTGCCGTAGAAACCTTAGGTTCTTGGGGGCCGGAGGCCTTAAAACTTTTTCAAAAATTAAAATATCTTCTGATCCGCTTCACTGGTGACCACAGGGCTGGCTCGTTCCTCGCTCAGCGCATTAGAATTGCAATCCAGTGAGGAAACGCGGCCAGTCTTATGGGCACACTACCAAATGGCAGCGGCAAAGGAGACATCTGTACATATAATTTAGATCCCATAGGTTAAGATAGGTTTAGTTTAGTTTTAGTTTCAAAGTGAATATTTAATAAAAAAGTTAAACCTGAAAAAAAAGGATTCATCGAATGATTGCCACAAAATGATCAATTCTATGATCTGGCCACAACATGTACAAATAGATAAGTAAATTGTTTAACTTCAGTATAAGTACGTATGTAATTTTGCTGTTTTTTTTGGTGTAGCAAGAATTTTGCATGACCAAACGGATGAAAAAACATATTTAAATTTCGCACCTGTACGAAATAAATCATCGCCCGCGCAGAAGTTCGTCCTGCTCCTGCACACCTGTCCGAAGTGCAAGTAGAGAACAGTATAATTTAATTACAGGCTAATTTTGTTCCATATTTTCGATAATACCTATACAAGGTGCCCGCGAGGAAACGGAAAAAATTTAACCACGTACTCCTGAGGTCATAAGAAGGAAAAAAATCGTGTACAAATTTAAGTAAATTCTGCCAAAAAAAAATAGTTTTTTGTTTTTATCATTTACTTTTTGTATTTTTTTAAATAATAAGTAGGTACATGTTCTTGGAAAATTTATGGATTAATATGAATTGGTAATATTTTTTTTGTAAAAACTAGTCTATTCAAAGGGTTCCTTGTCACTTTGATATATGTCAATAAGGCAGTCTAGTCTAGACTAGGTCCCATAGTGGCGACATCGCCATCAAAAAGGCGTTATCCACTGAAACAAAAAAAAAGCGTTTTTTTTTTAATTGGTATTTACTCTGAAACTAGGCGAATGAAAAAAAAGTTTATATGACATTTTTGTGTCTAAATACCATTGGAATATACTGTTAAAACCTTTCCGTTTCCTCGCGGGTACCTTGTATAAAATACCAATTAGTTCCCTCATAATATTATTAATTTAGTAATTAGTCCTCCCATAAGGATCGCTTGGAGCAATAGCTATCTAGATAGTTACTTACAAATACGCCATACAAGTATGTATGGTAAGTGTCAAACGCTGGACTCGTTATTTTTTTGTCGTAGTTATAACCGATTCTGATAATGGTTTAATAGCTCTTTTAGAATGAGGAACCATAAATTAGCAGGTACTCGTATCTAGGAAAATCGAATACTGCGAAGGTATATCCTTCATATTGTATCAGAGCCGATTGTTGAAATGACAATGGTAAGAAAATAATGGCAGCTTCTTTCAACGTGCAGGGTTTCATTAAATTCCAATAAGCTTTTCATTGACTTAACAAAATACTAATATAGATTTATTTTCCAGTACATAAATATTGTAGAAATTTAGAGAATAGTCCTGGAACGCTGCCTGAGTGATGGGCACCATAATGGATACGAAGGGCAGTATATTTAGAAAGGTATTTTTACTTCATTTTTAGCTTTAGTTCATTATAGTTTTTTTTGCAATAAATATATACAATGATTAATGAATATATACAGAGGATTACTATACCTAACTACCTTAAATCTAAAATAGACCCTAGAGGTATTGTACCAAGGATGCTGGCGGCATACTTAGTTTTAGTTTCAAGGTGCATGTTAAGAATGCTTATGAGTTTTGATTGGGATTTTCTTGCCTTACTGCAATCGGTAATAAAGAAATTTATTGTTATAATACCTTCATTTGTCGCCGCAAAGGTACGTGTAAGCGAACGTGGGATAAACATACTGGTGTGCAGTCGGAAAATGTTAATGTTTCTAAATTTCAACGTGGACACTTCTGAAATTTTTGTATGGGAATGGATATTTTCCATTTCCATATTACAAAAGAAAGTAAGAAAGAAGAACCATAGCTGGTATATCACGCAACCTTAACAGAAGACCGCAACTTAATCGCTTCATTTTAGATATAACCTAACACAAACAAATAACTTCTCATCTCACCCTAAATGCATACAGATATATGAGAGATAATGAGAATCTGTCTATAAGTAAGTATATGTTCCGTCAGAGGCACGAAAGGGCACAATATGCTATGGATGTATAAGTATATATGTTCGGTTATTCTTTTGGTAGCTGACTAGCTGTACGAAATTAAATACTTCATCCGTTTCTTTATAGTTTTATTGCTCAATTATTTGTAACTCAGTAACTTCGGCTTTAGAGAATGAGAATAGGAATGTTAATTGTAAAATCTATTAACCAACTCAACAGCCTCGTGCCGTATATTAAAGTGATTAAAAATAATTAATTGTAAACCAGTTTTACTTTATTTGCGTCCTGATACTAGTAATTGGAGAAGATAAAGGAATTTCACTCCAATTAAGTATTTAATTTTTATATTATTTATTTGGATTTTTTTATACCGACATCAGTAGATTTTTATAGTTACCCACTTTAATTAAATAATTGATTTAATGACTTGTCTCATTTAAATTGAGCTAGGCTTGCTTTCAGTGGTTAGACTCAAAGCATTTGAAGAAAATAATTGACATTGTGATAATTATGTCTTCAACCTCATATTCAATGCCTACACTGGACTCTAGCCAGATTCAGGAAGGAGTTAAATACCTAAATACCTGGATAAACAATGCAGATATTCGGTATTTTCTTCACATATCTAAGTGCAATGTAGTTAGCAGCAGACGTATCTAGGACGACAAACCGCTAAAAAGTTATCTGCCTACTTATCCACTGCAAAAATCATTAGTAAAGGTGGGTTGGATGCCTGGTGGATACCAGAGATTAGATGAGCGATGTAACAGGGGTGAGAAGATGCCTTTTCATTTGTTTTATTTGCTCTCTTGATGATGGAC
This sequence comes from Cydia pomonella, assembly GCF_033807575.1. NCBI lineage: Eukaryota > Metazoa > Arthropoda > Insecta > Lepidoptera > Tortricidae > Cydia > Cydia pomonella. The sequence goes on along the minus strand of NC_084717.1, from coordinate 8,200,646 downwards.
TTTTCGTCGAACATAATTCAGCTACCGCGCTCAGTGTTGGTGAATTTGGCTTGGACATTAGGCTTGTTGTAGTTTAATTTTGAGCATTGTTTTACTTTAGCCAATTCTGAGCTCATAAGTTGATAACTGACTAAAATATTAGGTAGCACAGGAAAGTGTATTGCAAAAACAATGTACCCATTTTGAATTGAACTTATTGAATGTAAAGCGGCAGATGTTGAGCCTTCCGCTGTCTTGGTCTGTAATTTGCAACTCGCATCCTAAAATCCCTGTCCATCTGTTGCCGTCTTTTGTTCGACTCGTCCTTGAATGTTGTATCATAAATTAACTCACTATGGTTGATCTCTTCATCGCTGCAAGCTGGTCCGATTTCATAGTAATCAAAATGGAAACAGCTTCTGCAAAGCTAAGCAAAATTTTAGAGACACGACCTTCAATAATGAAGAATACCACTGAGAAGCATTGTATCTATAGACAATATAAACTATGTAGAAGGTAGATTTCAAGACAAGCATTCCTGATATAAAGAGGACAAGCGGTTCCAGGTTGCACTGCAGCATTCCTTGCAAGGCAGCGGCCGTCCGTTGCTTCGGCAAATCTCGACGCAGTTCGAAAGTAGACTCGCGCTTGCTCGGACGCGCGCGCGCACTCGGTGCTTCTATATTCAAATTTGAAATTCGTCCGTTACCGAAATATTGTTTTATTGCATAGAATTTTGAATAGTGGCCAGTGCTGTGATTTTATAAGCTGAACTGATTAGATCTTGAAGGATTGTGCTTACTATTCTTAAATTGGATACCTATACCGCTTAGGTGCGGCTGGATTGTTATTTTTGTGTAAGTATATGTGTGATTTACTAATTAAGTATTTGATCAGCTGTTTTCACTACGGTTTACCGAGTGTTGGCCTAAAAAGTTTTTGTCTACATAGCCAAGCTTAAGGTATTTTGAAGTTGGTTTAATTAAGTATTTGATTTCCATTAAATATAAAAGGTTGATAATTCGACATACCTACTTACTGAAAATTCTAAATCAAATTTTAAGTTGAATAATAGTGGAAGTAATTTTTATTTTATTCGTCTGTAATTATAAATTACTTGTAACATTTTCTCTCATACTTACCCAACTAATTAACTACCTAAAATAATTTTATACATGTAGAGAAATATACATATGTTTATGCAACTAATATAGATACATTAGGTGTTGGTTTCCGGCTCGTTATACCTCGTTAAATGGCCTGTGAGGCTATAGGTATACTAATTAGACTTACAAACACGCTACCTGTAGTTAAATAAATATAAAATTAGGTATACAGTTCCTAGAAAGCTAAAATTCGACGCTATATCGATAAAGTCGCACGCGCAAACTTTAGAACATTGAGAAGACTTTTATAAAACCTATCTCGATAATAAACCCCACATCTCAAGCAATTAAAGGGTATTTTCCAATGCAAGCAAACCTATGAAACATTTTCTACTTTAAAGCTTTTAAGTTATTACGTTACAGAGCATAACGCAATAATAAACAATAACAAAAAAGGAGATAAGTAGATACGTAAACCTAAACAAACATGTGTAAAGGTCAAAAAAATTAGGAATATATATTCTTAGGACTTATCTCATAGCACATAAAATAACAAGTAAAATCCATTTGGGCGGTAGGGCGGGCGGCTCAAGGAAACATCTAACCATGCCCAGGCATAGGCGGACCGTACAAACGCAAAACAATAACACCCCGCGGTTGCCTCCCCAATCCAGTTGAATTCTTTGGTTGAATAGGTTTGTTTAAATTTAAATAAAATTGTCCAGCCTACATACAAACTTGCAAACCAACCTACATAATAATGTCCTAAATAAGTAGGGACATTAAATTCTTGTCACGTCTCGCACACATGTCAATGATAGGCATATTTTCTCTCGCAAATTTGCATTGGCATCACATCTGTTTGAGATTTCTCGGCAGCCATCTGCGCAAATGTAGCGATATTTTATTTCATTGATAGAGTCAAAATTACATTGAAGTAAACTATATTGAATTTTCAAACATGTAGGTGTGTCGTTATTGCACATAAGCGTTTTTGAAAGAGAAAATAACAAAATATATAGTTTTGTATGATTTTGTTTTATTACCAAACTTGTCACCGTTGGGTTTTTTTTACAGCGTTTTCTATGAGAAAAATGAAAAGTAAACGTTAACAATGCACACACAAGAAGAATAGCTCGTTTTAAAGTCAAATCAACATGCACAATAAGCCAGGCTCAAATTTGAAAGAGAAGCCAAAATGCACAAGTAACCAAACCTTAGTTTTACAGCGTACTATGCTATAGTTTCTCGGTCCTAATTCTATCATTGAAATAATATTAAATCCCAACAATTTGCATTTAGCATCAAATCTTGAGATTTCTCATCCGCGGCGCCTACGCAAGTGTGTATAATTACTGCAAGAACAGTAATGATGGTTACAAATATCGCTTTCTGACCCATTTGGAATGTGGTAGTTATGTTGTCAACATTAGCACACTGTTTTGTTTAAGTTTCGAGGTCAGCCGTTGCATCAAATGTTGCATGTTAGTATCAGGTACCGTCCAAATTTCTTGAGCATTTACAAATTATAAGCAATTTTATAGAACCCTATATTAGGAATTTAGTTTCAAAAATAGGTACTTAACAATTTATTTTAGTATAATAACTTTGTTTCTACCTACTTTTGTCTTAAATTGCTTATAAATGTATAATTTATAAGTGTTTTAACAGTTGTTTCAACAACCTCGTGGCAAATTCAGCTTGTGTTAATCGTAATGTACTCCTCATACTGTACTCACAATAAGATTTTTTAAACAATGTAAAAGATGCAAAAAATGCAGGTGCAATCCAAAAAGTATGTACTTAATAAAGTTGGCGGCCATGTCATGTAATTTTGCGGTGTCGCGAGCTGTCAAATAACATTGCGGAATCACGCACCTGTTTAGGTCCAATTAAACTGACCAATTCAAGCGATAAATTGAACATGCACCTAATTTCGGCGCATTATAACAAGCCTAAACACTATATTAGATGACGTAACAAAATAAAAATCACTTGATCATTCATTACAGTTATTTCAGTTACATCATGTACCGCTGACGGCTCTTCAAGCGCCATTTGTTGATTTCGCGCTTCATTGCTTGTAGCACGATCTATTAGACAGTCTTTTGTTTTTACATATTTCATCGACCCTTCTAACAGTATATATTTGCGCTCCCACTAAAATTTTGCGATGGAGATACAATAAATACATAATAGGTACAAGTAGGTACCAATAACTGAACATTTGGATAGTTATTTACGCTACGAAAGCCGAATCCACGAACTTCACAGCACAGTTATCTGTAAGAAAAATTAACAGATGCCTATTTCTATAGCTTGAATGGGCAAGAGCGACAGAGAGACAGGTAATAAAATTTCGATTTTCGGTTTTCGCGTTAGTCCCTCAGATATCAATCACAACGCAGCACACAGTATTATCTTCGTTAGGTTAAAACACTTACAACTCGCGATATCGCCAAAATTACAGTATCTTATGATTCAGAAATAGTTTGAACTGTCAAATAATCTGGAAATGTTTTGATTTGTATCACCTGCTGTTAAGGTACCACTATTATTTATATCCCTGGTAGAATGTATGTATTAGATTTTGCTATTTGGCTATCTATTCATAACCAGAAACGAAAACACGAACTTTTTCTTAACACATCACATATTGTTTACGTTGCAGCTAATGCAAGTTCCTACAAAAATATATCTTTACCATTGAAAAGGAAAGAAAATCCAACTGGTAGAAAACCGGCTAAATGCATAAGCAAATAGCTTCTAAGTTTCTGACCTAAGGCATTCGGGAAATAATCAAGACTACAGTTAATGTTTGCGGTGACAGCAATTTACACCCAGACCCTAAGTAATTCTGCAGCACCGTTAGTGCTCGGGTTATTTGGTTAGATTACTTACAGTATTCTTATTTGATTATTTTATATCGCCTATTCAAAATATTTATGTTACACACAGGCAAATAACATCAAACCTGTACCTAATCTGAAATATTAAAAAAACAATTGTGATTATTTGATAAGGTCAGGAAAATTTATGAATTATTTGTTAAGTTCAATAGTATAATAGAATAAGTTAAAAAACTATAGATACCTATACAAAATTGTAAGTATAAATTTTTTATAAAAAAATGCGAATAAAATACACCAAATAATAAAAATATATCACACATTGATTTAACATTTAGCCGTATTATGGTCTCGCTTATCGCATGACATGTCAAAAGCGGTCGTCTCCTTCACGGTGCCAGAGAGTAACATATCTCTGCTAAATCCTATTACAAACTGGTAGCCGCAACATACTTAATAAATGCTTTACGTAAAAGTTCTAAGTGACCGCTCTGAGACAGGAAACGATCAAAACATCATATTCCTCAGTGACAGTATTAAGTTGCCTCCGTGGAAGCGTAGCGTCAGCACCGTTAGACATACATGATTGCACGGAACTGTGAGTTCACATTACTGCGCGAGCGCATAGGGATCGAATTTTTGGAGGAACCAGTGACGTGACCATAAGTTTTATAAGAAATTAGTTATTTCCACCTTTGGCCACTTTTTTTACTAGATACACTAATGGAACAAATATCAGTAATTCCTGCGGAGGTTGCCGAGCAGAACTAGTCGTGGCATTAAGCCGGGACGGGGGATTAGGTACATGAGTTAAACTACTGGGATGTTTAAACTGTAATCAAATGTTGGATCACTGTAATCAAATGGATAAAATGCCTGCTGGAACCATTGACAACAGTCGGGAAAATCGCTATCAACCCAAAAGCACTTATACTGGTTCCCCTGGGTCCTCGGCTCGGCCCTGCACTGTGAGCTATAATAATAACGCAGAACACGGCGGTCTAATCGGACTGCCCCACATTTTAATACTCGCGGTACCGTTGCGGTTTAAGGCTGACACAGAATCATCTTAATTCTTCATACACACGTAATTGTAGTTAGACCTGTTATAATGTTTTTAGTTATTTTACTTGTAAATTAACTAACAAACTTACTTCTTAATAGCCGTACCGATATGAAACTTTGCAAGTATACATATTTTAATTGTATTATCATTCGAATGTCACAATTATTTTATAGAGAAGTTAGTCAACAAGTCGTCATCAAATTAAAATAATTAGAATGTATACAGGCTTTTTTTTCTAATAATCTTCAATCCTAATACGGCAGTATTCCGCATAAAATTGTGAAAGGCAACTTCCGTATACTTAGAAATCTATCGCGTAAGCTGGCTATGGATGTCCTTTTAAACGTATACGTAAATACACTTCCCGTACAAGCGAGTTTAAATGCATGGCACGACTCCAAGATCGTAGCTCAAGCCACATTTCCTTCCAACAGTTTCAACCAACTTTATTAAGTGATTTATTAAGGACTTTTTGTCGACGATTAAAACACAGGGCGTATTTGAAGGTTTAAGTAATAAAAATCAAAAAACGCCTTATTTACAGTCCAGATAATTTTACTTACTGTACGGCCGTTTGAGATATTCAACTAAAATTACGCGAGTGACCCGTTTTCAAAATAATGTTGATTTCCTTCATATTGTCCCCTTCCAAAATTGTAGAAAGATTAAATAACGTGACATTGTCTCTTTGCATAATTCTACATATTTCCACAGAATTAATGTAACAAAATACTTGAGACACAATTACATTAGGTGAGGTGAGCTTAGACCGATATTTGTAATATTTGCTTTGATTTACTATCAAGTGTAGCTTCATAACATCACTAGTTGAAAGAGGAACCAAAATTTTCACATGTCGATATCAGCCCTCCCCACTTTTAAAGAAATGCTTGTAAAAAGTAGGTATTATTAATATTTCTATAAAATGCCAAAATACCGATTGCCATATCGACATAGTTTTGTTCTACGCATTGCAACACGCGCAAGATTGCATGTTATAAGCGAGGAATCCCAAAGTTATACTAGCAATCAGATGTTAGCTCACAGTTATCATAATTTGGTAATTATAGTATTATGTTCAACGTGTTGCACATGTTTGACTTGTTATACACAGTAGAATGCACGCTGAATTGGAATTTCAGTATTACTCAGTAAAATAACACTTAGCAGGAAGACATTGTTGTGAAAATACCATTCACTTTAACGTTTTTTTTTTTCTACCGATTTGTGGCTCCGGTCTTTACAGCAACTACAAAGTAACAGCAATTGCTAAACAATCCCAGCACAAAAGATTTGTTTTTATACTTATATCTGAAGAAATTTAATTTTTACATTTTCTTCTCAATTATTAGTCTACTTCACTTGCTCAACCACATTCCTGACAGATATAATTTAGTAAGGTAACAATTGGTATTTCGTCGGTTGATGTTCGTAAAAATGCATTAAATATAAAGTTAGTTATACTTTGTATCAAGCACTTAAAGTTAATCATTCCAAGCGATTATCTGCTAATTTTTTGCTTTTTATGCAATATTTATGGCGCTTGACAACGCAAAATTACTTTCACGAAAATATGACTCGATCAGCTTTAAATTATAGCACGATTATCTTTTCTTTCCGTGTCATAATAATTTGCGGTTAATTAGCCTAAACACGCTGTAAATATTTGTTGGCGGGCGCGCGGGTTGTGCGCAGATTTCTAGAAATTTTCTAATGAAGTTATGCGGAACGTGAAGAAGATGGGCGTCTTCGCGAATGTGATCATATCGCTGTAGTGTATAGTATAAAATATCATTCGAATTGTGCTGTGATAGCAGAGTTGACTAACCGCGATAGTAAAAACAGAAGTAGTTGGTTTGAACCACGTTTGAACCCTGTTTGTACCACTGATTTTTCAGAATTTACCTATGTTGAAAGAAAACTTTGTAAGAAAGTTAAATAAATTTTAAAGTAATCCCTGTCATAAACTAAAGTTGCAATTATAATTAGGTAGCAAATGAAGCAAGGCTTCTAGCGATTGTGGGAGGAAAAATACCTGTTAACATCAGTATGTCTTTAATAAAATAATATCCAATTACTTATTTAAACTGATACACAATGCACCTAAATAGTGACATGTTGATACAAATGGCGTATTCAATGCCAAAATTTAATGTAAGTAAATTACCTATGAATCAAACATTGGGTTAAATTTATCTAGATGAAGGTAAAAATTAACCAAACAAAGGCGTAACGCCCAAACCAAACAGTCATAAGTAAAATATAACTAATTTCAGAAGTGACTCGAACAGGAATACTCAGTCCAAGACATAATGAGAAGTTATTTTATTGTCCGCCATAGCCAAACTGCGACAAAAAGAGTCATTAGGACTTTAATTGCTATATGCGGAATGTTAACACAAGCTCTCGTGTGTTCAACCATTCGCTTACCAAGCGTTCGACTTAAATAAATAATAAATATTCGGGGATATTACACAAATCGACCAAGCCCCAAACTAAGCAAAGCTTTTACTATATGTGTACTGGACAACGATATACATAAATACATATGTACTTTTATACATAGAAAACACATATGACTCAGGAAAAATTATCTGTGATCATAACACAAATAAATGCCCTTACCGGGAAACGAACCCGGGACCATCGGCTTCATAGGAAGGGTCACTACCCACTAGGCCAGACCGGTCGTCGACCATCATTCGCATGCCCTTCACCTTGATTTCTCTATCGCCCTTCATCTCATAATTATTATCCTTTTTTTCTAGTTCGCACGCAACCCAACCGATGTTGTTATATATAATCGAGATAACGCATATACTGGTTCATGTGAAGCTGAAGTGAATCGAAAACTTGGTACCCGGTGGGAAGAACAGCTCAGAGCTTTGTAATCTTTTTTATCTCCTCGCCATACGGATTAATTGCAATTTATAAGATGGCCCACAGATATTTTGTTAAAATTACGTTTGTGTATTCAGCAGGTTTTCCAACTTTCAGTACAGCTTCAAGTTTTTGTATGTAAATGTTTGAGTAAGAAACGTGCAATATTACCTAATATTACCACTTGTTATGTCTTTAAGACGTAATACGTAAATGTGACGACCGGTCTGGCCTAGTGGGTAGTCACGGTCAGGCCCGGAGTCAAATCCCGGTAAGAGCATTTATTTGTGTAATGAACACAGATATGTGTTCCTGAGTTATGGGTATTTATCTATATACGCATTAGAGCAAGATCCCCGAGCCGCCAGACCTTACTTATTTTCTCATGACTAAATTGTATGGGATAATATAGTATTAATATACTTTTAATGTCCGCATACTTGCCATATTGGCCCGATGGCCATTCGTCCGGTACAAAGTGCTAAAGGTAGGTAAAAAATATTATTAACTTTTCTTAAATTCTCAAAGCTGATATTTGTATGTTTTAGAAAATATTCTTAAAAATTGATAATCAACATTGCCAGACCATTTCCGCCGGCGCTAATTATTACCAGACGCTTTAAAGCTGTCAAAAAAATATTGTAACTTTACTTATATTCTTACTCGATCACTCACAAGGAACTATTACTATTACATTTTGTAACTAGACACCATTTGGAGGTCCCCAACCATCCCCCAGACCCACAGCAGCATAAAGTTTATATGTGTGTCGGTGTGAAACTTTATGTGAGTCTGGGGGATGGGCCCCTCGAATTGGTTTGGCTACATACAAAATGGTTTTCAATAGTTCCCTAAGCATCATATATAAAAATCAAGAGTAAGAATATATGAAAGTTACAATATCTCTTTGACAGTTTTAATGCGTCTGGTCAAAGTTACCGCCGGCAAAATGGTCTGGCAACTTGATTGAGAGAAAGAATAGACCTTCAGTTGGCTAATAGACGAACGGTCATTTTGTGACTGGGACTGAAGGTATTCACCCGTCATCGTGAAACTACATAAAACTAAATTAATTTTGTAATAGAAATTATATTATTATGGACATCGTTTGAATTTGTCTTAATGCGCTCATTACCCACTTTCCAGCACATTTGGGCATTTCCTATAAAATTTGGGCATTTTCCGAAAGGCCTCACCCGCCTTTGCCCAGCAGTGGGATACAGTGGGATCTGAATAATAATAAAAATTACTGGTGTAAAATCCATTTTGTCATACTTAAATTATATTTCATAACGTGGCTTACTGGCACACAATACAATTCAATACATATTTAAATCTTTTCGACGACTTGCTGTTATTTTCGCGATAATCCATGGTATATCGGTAATCGGTACGCGTTTAAGTTCATCTTATTCGCGTGAATTGCGACTTGCATGTTAGCATAAGTTATATGTTACGAAAGTGGGCACTGGTTGTTTTTAAATGGCGAATTATGAGCCCGACCTCGGGCGTGCCAGCAACCGCCGCGAGCGAAAATCTGCGTGTAAATAACGATTTGCTCCAACCTGGCAATCATAGGATAAGGCTATACTTAATATTTTTAGTTTCGTTTATTAGTATAACTAAATAAAAATCCTTGGAATTGTTTATTCATGTAAAATAAAAACGTGAAATATTTGTTATTCATTGAAATGTGTCTTTTACGGATGATGCTCTATGCATTGGAAGATGATCCATTATGTTGATGATTTTTTAAATGTTCCTTTTCAAAATTGATTATGTAATAACCGGGCAGGAATAACAATAACGAGTTTGTTTTTGAAAAATCATAAATAGACAATAGCAGTCTACTAGGTACGCGGGCTCGCTAGTTTATAAATATTTTATGGAATGTGCCTTGTGTTGTGCACGAATGACATCACTGTTCTAGTTTACCCACCTCTGTTAATGACCGTGCTAAAACCAACCATTACCATTGAGATAATTATTAGGTTCGTTCAGAGTTTTTCATTCAACCATAAATTAGACTTTTTTTTTCATTCTTAAAATTGATTTTTCGCCGATAGAGTAGAGATTTTTACAAAAACGGTCAGTGTCAGATAAGTAATATTCTTGATTGTTTCTAAAATAAAAATACAACTTTTAATCTTGCTTATGTGGTATATAGTCGTATATTTTTATGAAAATATTACCAACAAAAGTCATACCCATCACTATAGCAGGATGAACAAAAACCCGAGTGACGCAAATTTATGACACATATTGTTACTTTTGCAGGCAGCTTGCATCCCGTCTTGTCATTGTAACAACTATGTCAGACCTAATATTGCACCTTTGCCGACAAAGGGACCTTTGTACACGTCTGGTGGTATAATATAATTTAATACTAGCTATTCATTTTTAGGGTTCCGTAGCCAAATGGCAAAAAACGGAACCCTTATAGATTCGTCATGTCCGTCTGTCTGTCCGTTTATGTCACAGCCACTTTTTTCCGAAACTATTAGAGCTATACTGTTCAAACTTGAGAAGTAGATGTATTCTATGAACTGCATTAAGATTTTCACACAAAAATAGAAAAAAAAAACAATAAATTTTGGGGGTTCCCCATACTTAGAACTGAAACTCAAAAAATCTTTTTCATCAAACCCATACGTGTGGGGATGGATAGGTCTTCAAAAATGATATTGAGGTTTCTAATATCATTTTTTTCTACACTAAATAGTTTGCACGAGAGACACTTCCAAAGTGGTAAAATGTGTCCCCCCCCCCCCTGTAACTTCTAAAATAACAAAATGATAAAACAAAAAAAAATATATGATATACATTACCATGCAAACTTCCACCGAAAATTGGTTTGAACGAGATCTAGTAAGTAGTTTTTTTTTTAATACGTCATACATGGTACGGAACCCTTCATGGGCGAGTCCGACTCGCACTTGGCCGCATTTTAACCGACCTTTAGTAAAAGTATACATTACATAAGCTAAAATGATGTGAACGTTGTGATTATGTTGGTAGGAATGGTTGAATATGTTTTGGTGTGACTACGAGTATTATTATTTTTCGTTCTTAGGCATTTTTTTTTTCAATATGAGAAAAAAAACATCATCTAGCCTTGGACATCTTTAGAGATGATTTAAGCAGCATCTATGAACGGCATGATCGCCCACTTATGACAAGTAAAATGAGGGTCCGCACTGAGGCGACCCTCTTCACGCATGTGTTTTATTGCCCGTTTTCAGTCCAAGTCTCAAAACCAGGACCTATCATGGGTTTCACTACCTCTTAAAAGGCTGTTCCTCCACTCAATGCGGTTTGTTGTGAGATCTTCCTATGATGTCAGTTGATATTAAACGCAACTATGTCGCGCTTTACGCAGTCCTTAAACCAATATGAGAGATAAACTCTAACAAACATTGATTTTGATTCTTAATTAGTAATTATTGAACTTGTGGATCATAGTACTATTGCACTATAGTTGGGTCATTTTACAGTACATTATAATTCTAGTGTCGAGTGCATGTGAGATATCCATCTAATAGTAACGCATCCCTGCCTGCTGAGCCAAGTACGCTGCCGTCGCTTACGTAACTACTGCAACTCTTTCTGCCACTATTTACGCGTCTTTATATAACGCACGCAATTTCTACGTGTTAGATTAGACGTACCAACTAGTTTATAACCATTTATGAGTATATTTAAAATAAAAGTTAGTAGAAATTGTAGTAGTAGATATCTCGTACACATTCTCCTCATAGTTACCTAGATTTCATTTCAACAGAATGACATAGCTGGTCATTCTATAAAAATCTCATTCCCCTGGCCATACCTATTCGGAAATTCCCAGTAAATTCCGCTTTATTCGTATTCCATTTTTGGTGGCTATGTAACTCGTGCCAAGTTCCATCTACAACCAAAACATCTAAGCGGGTTATCCTAGGAATTTGCGAATAGGTATAGCCAGGGAAATGAGACTTTTATAGAATGACCAGCTATGTCATTCGGTTGAAATGAAATCTAGGTAGGTAACTATGAGGAGAATGTGTACGAGATATCTACTATTACAATTTGATATTTTTGAATTACACGCTAGTCGTTATTGTAAGCGCAACTGAAATAGTTATACCCTTCTTTTCTTCAGATCCCACCAAATCAGTAAAACGTTAATGACAAGGGAGAATCAACACAAAACATCTGCTTCTTGCCAGATTGTTCTCTAAAGAACAGCAGCAACTTTTAGCATACTGGTGGAATATATAAGATTGCGAAACGAGTTCTATGTAGGTAGGTAGGTATCTGCCTTCTATAACCTCACGTTCCTTGTCCGTATAAAAACCTTTGGCGAACACGTGTACATTCTATTTCGGCTACGTCACCACTATTCCGGTTTCTGGGCCCTTAGTTTCAACTTTATCAAGTTTGCCGCTGAGTATCCATTCAAATCCAACCTCTGAGAGAGCACAATCCCCTAATCTTGCATCACTTTAAACTCTTCGCGCTTTGTACATATAAGTTCTTATTTATTGTTTCTAACGTCATCCGTGACCACTGCAGGTGCAAGCCTGCTAAAACGTCGGATGAGGAAAAATAATAAAATCATATCGCGTTAGAACAGTTAGGTACAAGCACTAAATGTATAAAATCCTGCACATGACTTTCGATCCCAATTTTTTCCTACCCAGATTCATTAGGTCTATTGATTTTCAGGTCGACTTGAATTACTACATTTCCCCTTTTTCTTCTCTTCTTCCTCGCGTTGTCCCGACATTTTACCACGGCTCATGGAAGCCTGGGGTCCGCTTGATAACTAATCCCCAGAACTGGCGTACCCGCGACCTCCGGATTGAAAGTCGCACGCTCTTACCGCTAGGCCACTAGCACTTTTCCCTTTTTCGTCTGAATCAAGAAATACAATATCCCAAGGTTAGGTTATACTAAAAATGAGTAAAACATTTGTCAATGGAAAAGCTGTTATCTGTATTCTATTCATTATCGTCTACCTAATCGGTGTTACAATACGGCCACACCGAAACAAAACACTTGGCCTCAATGAGTTGTTGAACTTCGGGCCTCTTAGTCAGTGAAACGAAAAAACTACGAGTATTAAGTGCTTACAGCAACACACTTTACTGATCATTTTTAGCCCTTATATCTTTGTAATACGGTTTACGTATAGTCTGTAACTCTGTCGACTATGGTGCATTATATGTACTGTTAGGTGTTGAAAATTAGACAAAAAAGGCCTACCGCGAAAATCTCAATTTTGTTATCGATCTCCCTCTTTATCGCTCGAATAAGCAAGAGCGCAACTTCGATTTTTGGTCTTCGTGGTAGACTGACAGGTTATCTGTTACCTATTTTAAAAATTAGGTTTTGGAAAGGAACTTTTACAAGATTTACTTAGTCAAAGAAGATTTTTTATTAACAATATTAGTTTGTAACCCGTGTCTCTTTTTCTAAGTACATAAATACTAGTGCTAGCTGGTTAAGCAAGTTTAAATAACTTTCACATTGAAGCTAGTATAAGGCTTATGATACAACTTGCAAGTATTCTAATAGATACTATATTTATTTTGAATGTTTGCCAGCTTTTAAAAAGCAGGCCCCCGCCAAGACAAGCCAGCATACCCGTTATTACAGTTTAACTCCAACTTGAATAAAAAAAAGCTGCTGAGATTTTGCAGAATGAGAATACACTATGCAAAGTACAGAGTATACTCGTACAGCAATAAATTAGCTAAGAAAATAAATAAATGACAAGTCAATATTATGGTATAATCTTAAAAATACCTTACAGTAAACCCCACGGTAAACTCAATAGGCAATAAATGCAGGAAATGTGAGAGCGTTCTAAGCACTTTAGTCTTCACCGATTCCGACGTCCCCTTAACTTAAGTATATCGTTCATGTTCTTGCGATTCAAAGATGTGTTGAAGCGACTTATCAAGAGAGCTCATATAGAGCCAACGAAATTAGAGTCTAGCCAGTGACCATCCACGTTAGAGGCAGACGGCCCGATTCGAGGAATGAGATACGATAACGATAAGTTCTGGTTTAGATAAGTTCTCATTTAGATATCGTTTGTATGTCGTATAATTGACAAAAGCAGTTCGATTCGGGCAACCAATGTCACTTTGACGTTAGAAATATCGTAGATAGATCTTAATGGGGATCACAGCGGAATCGAAATAAACGTCAATTTTGACATGTCGTTTAGTTATCTATCTTTTAAAGATCTTTTAAACGTGTTCTTATATAATCATTCTTCGAATCTGGCCGATATTGTGCACATGCAGGTACATTCGACACTCTGCGATTGTCGCCAACGTATTGCGAACCCGCTAATATTTGCCAACGTCATGGAGTAGATGGCGCTAGTAGTCACGTTTAACTTAAGTAACCGCTTCGAGGTTATTGGGATTTTTTGAGGGAAGGTGAGAGGGTAGATGAGAACGACAGTAGGAAAAAGGAGGTTGTGTGCGAACAGATCGACGCGGCAGTGATATTTGCTTTTAGATCAAGTCAAGAACGTTCTTATGGTGTTATTAGAATAATGATGTGTCTCTAGTATATTGTGACCAACGTTATCAGTACTCAGAGTGAACAGTGATCCAGTGAGGCTAATATGAACTTAAGGTAAACTTTGTGTGAGGAAAGGGGTCGCTATAAGGGGAGGTTTGGAGGCGACTATTAAGCTCAAGAAACCAGGTGGATAATCATGTGATACTCATGTTATATGTAGGTAATAAAGTCGGACACCAGCACAACTCATATCGTCATCTCACTAACATCCAGGCCTCGTATAGGTATGTAGTACATTTACATATCGCTTTCCAGTATCCGTAAAACCATTAGCTCATTCGATAGGTTAATAAGTATGGTGAGCTTGACGACATGGTGGAGCATGCTGGGAATTTTTATTCACATGCACTGTTATCATCATCAAAAGTAACATATATTTATCTCTAACATATGAAAAGTCAATTTATTTACGCGCGTACAACTAAAGAGCTACAATATTTGGTTTATTTAATTCAATTTAATGTTTTATTTCAACCATGAAGCCCATATTTATATTATTTCTACCAAAAAGGTATTCAGCAGGCGAATGTTAGTGGTTCACCTGAGCACATAGGCAATTGAGTGAGTACCTACATACATTTTAACTGAACATTCTTGCTCTTTGATATACAAGAGATTGCAAGTGTCAGTAGGTATCATAATATAGTTTATAAAAAGCAGATATATAAATACATACTTTCACGATTATTAATATTTTGCGACAAAGGGTAGTCTGAATTAAAAAGCTCTCTTTAATCTTTGAAAACAGTGTGTTTATTAGCCCTATAGCAGCTATAAGCAGTGGAATGGAATGGAATTTCATGTTATGGTTTTGAATGATATAAATATTTAAATTTTTATGTTTTAGAACCAGTATTTGACAATAATTGATGTGATAAAAATGTTTATGTTTTACCAGAGCAGCAAAGTTTGTTTTCAACTCACGTGCCTTGAAACACTCGCAACGCTCAAGATTTTACTTTTACGCTCATGATTATATGTGACGTTACTAAACAGATTCAACATTTCTATGTTAAAAGAATGAGAGAGTGGCAAAGATTGTCACATCAGAAAATATAGTTATCTCTACAGAATAATAAAAGGTAATCAGTAATCATTTATGAATCAGGTAAGTCTCAGTAAACATTCGTAATTCGTGTTTACTATAAATCCTATAAAACAAGTATTTATCATCAGTTTTTAAACACTGACTTAGTAACATTTTACCTTCAACAAGAGCCTTAGAACTCTTAAGTCTCACATTTCATTATATTGAAACCAAGTACCTAACTACATATTTCATTAAACATGTCGAAAATAATAAAAGGTGAAAGGACATTCAACTCAAATTTTAACGCCCAAAGCGGTAGAAATTTTTCAATTATCGGTGAAGTGTCAGCAATTATCCAATTGTTCTCTTAAATGTCTAATGAATGGTGCCATTACCATACCTGCTCATACCTAACAGGTCAAACTGCTCAAACCTAAGTTTAAGTTAAACAAGAGGTTTAACTATAATCTATATTTAGGTACCTATACGTTATGTTAATTTTGATATTTATATTTGATTATGTAGGGGACAAGGTACTTTACCTACGTGTTTAGATTTAGTTGCCTGACCAATCTTTGATATAAATTAAATAAAATCATGCACTAATAAACATTTACGACATTTTGAATTAAAATTTGCTGGTCAATTTGTGTTGTGACCCAGGATACATCCTTTCAAACAGCGACTTTATCACAGATTCAAATCATGCTGTTGATCAACAATTCATTAACAAAATAATTAACATTTTAATATTAAAATAATAAGAATCAAAATCTCTCATTCATTGTTCTGTTTGGCGGAATAGTTGTTATAGTTAATAGTATCAAATTTAAAGTTTATTTATCATGCGGATAGTGATATAATGCCTTGCCGACTGTTGTTGCTTACAAACCAGTTTAGGTCTGACCCCCGATTTGGTATATTTTCTGTAACTTCGGGATCTAGTTATATTGGTGTTTATAACATTTTGTGAAAAGGACCATAATCTCTTATGAATGATGCTTTTGTATAACACGCATTGCTTGCAGAATATCCGCTTTATCACAAATTATCAGCTCAGCCCTGATTTGACTCGTCGTGTGCGCAAGTGTGCGTGGTGGATGGAAACAATTTATACTGCGTGTCTTTTTAGAAAACGAATGTATCATGTTTAACGTATTAGGTAGGAACCAGATTTAACATTCGTTCGATATACTTATATGATCCATAAATATTGTCTTAGAATGAAACAAAATTTATTTTATCAAGATTAATAAAATAATACAGTACAAATATTCTTTGTTGCTCACCAATATAAAAACGAAAATAACATACAGATTAAGCACATAACTCAAACTATGGTGCACAACAAGCGGTCTTATCGCTGAAGAGCGACATCTTCCAAACAACCAAACTAGGCTATTATAATCGTATGTTTTGCGCATCCATATCTTCACTAAGCTAAAATCAGAAGCATTCGCATTGCGTGTAATTCAAAATTCGAAATCAACCCTTTCACTTCGTTTGAAGGACTAGAACCACTCATAACATAAGAGATGTTAAGGAATGTCTTGCCTCATTGTTGTTTGTTGTTACAGTTGTAAGGTATTGGTACGGGTTGGTTTCTTAGAAGTTATAGGTATCATTTAGATGTAGTAACCTGTAACGTGCCTTAATGAAAATGCAGGAGGCACTTGAAATATATGTACATGGCTACCCAAACTCAAAGGACCAGGACCATCATTGAGACCCAATCAGAATCGCGCAGCCACTCCAATGGCACCAGCAAACTGCCAATATGGGGCTCTCGCTAGATTTAACAGTTGGCATGCATGATATTGCTGTCCTAAAAAATAAACGGTTAAAAGGATTGTAAACGAATAAAGAACTGCCGAATATAAATATTATGTTTAAATAATATTCACTTACTTTTTCTGTTCATGTAACTCAGCACAGTATCTTGATTCAATCCCAATTAACATTCCAATCTAGAGATTGTCATCAGAGAATCAATAAATATCAACTTGTATAACAGTAAATTGCAAACGCAAAACTGTTTACTATAAGCCACCAGGCTATTATAATATATATGTTTGCACCTAAGCCATACCCTATAGGTATAAGGACTTCCTATTATTATTCAACCATTGATTCATAGTGTGGACAGTCACAGATTAGCGATTTGATATAAACTAATTAGATAAATATTAACTTAACTTCTGAATTGTGTATGTATCTATGTCATGTACATGCGATGACCCAAACCTAGGGTTAAAAATATTAAAATATATTATTATTGAGAAGACTTCAAATGAATTGCATACTAATTGAATGGGCTAGTGGTTTCTTTATTATGTATTTTATTCCAACAAAAACAGGTAAGGGAGTGGTAGATAATTTAAAGAATAGTCACTAGCCATGCAAAACTATTTTAATTTTGTTAAATGAAAGTGGAATCGAGCAGTAGATGTTAATTGATGTCGCCAACTCAATCGAGTCTACTCGTCGTAGATGTACATATTAAGTACCTTCAACCTTCATACTCATAGTAATAATTACAAAGGCGGTAGAAGACCATGGTGGATACATTTCTGAATAAGATCAGAATTTCTCAAGTATTGTGTTATTTTAATAAATGTAATGATAGAAGTAATTCAGATATAATATCATCTATTTTGTATAATATCATCTTTAGAAACAATAAAAAGGACTTTATTATTAATTATTTTAGTATGCAAAAGCTCAGACCATTAATCCTTTAAAAGGAAGAGATAAATCATAAGCCAAATAATTATTGATAATAATTGATCGGGACACCTCAGCTTGTTAGCTTGTTTATCAGATTTAATCGGATTGAAATGCAGACTGGAGCTACACTATGATCCCAAGAATCATAATCACAATTAGAATCAGATGTCATATAAGGAAGTTCGATATCTTTCTTGATTCATTTTAATATTGCCGTGAAATATCGTAGTGTTAAGGCTGCACTCGACGCCAATGACCTCGCGCGTGTGGGCGGAGCTTTATACCCCTCACCGCACCACCCACTGCAAAAGATCGAGCGCGCAGAGCTATGCGTTCGAAATAGAATATCGCTTGCTCGCGCGTGCAATGCAGCACAGGTCCGACTAGCAATACGACTTGCCTCGCACTGCCTCCGCAGAGGGGGGTAATGGTAGGAATCTAGGCGGAATTTAGGCTTATTGTTTTTAGAAATTGAGGCATAGTTTTATGAAATTGCAAAAAGCAAGAAAACCAAATCATTTTATAGTGTCTTGTGAGAATGATTGTAAAGTTCCATATTTTTGCAGAAGTAATACCGATCTAACTGAAAGAAATATAGTTGTGTAAATTAAAATAGATTTCCAGAAAAATATATCGTTGGTCATATCTTGTAGATTGTTATATGTTTTTTGCTGCTCAGAAAGTATCAATGTTTAATATAAAATATGGTTCTGAATAACTTAGTTTTACGGTATTTTGCGGGAAGAGGAGCCTTAATTGTTTTATGTACGACTCCTACAGTAGCAATAGTCACAAGACAGATTTATCAAAGTCTTATTCGTTGCCGTATCGTCATAAGTCACTGTGGACACCTGTCCTGTGTGGTTCTTCACCAGTGCACTCGAAGCCGCTCTTTCTTGGGCGGTGTATGCTAGCCTGTAATGTGGATTTATCTTTAATGTTATTCTGTTCGCCCAACGACGTGTGACCATACGTCCATCCCTACGCTTCCTTGGCTCTTCCTTTCTTGGTTCGGCCTCGATAGCCGAAGAAACTAAGAACGCTATGGGTACTAACAGTGGATAACCTCGGTGATGTCGAGTTTGTCAAGAGTTGAAGCAGTTGCACCGTAGTAACGTTCAAGCTTTCTTCGCCAGCATCATATCTCAAATGCATCTGTCCTATGATGGGTTTCAGTTTCAATGGTCTAGGTTTCGGACATGTAAAGAATATGATCGAGAAACCAAGGCGCCCGCATTAGTCTGATCCTTGTTTTATGTTATTCCATATGCATATCCTGGCGAGTCGTTTCACCGCAGCTTTGGCCACATGAGCTCTTCTGATCACCTTTTAGTCGCAGATGCCATCATCACTTATTTAAAATACCAAGTAAACCAACAACTTGCCTCAAGATCGTGCAATTCATTGATTCTCTTAATTTTACAAGGAAGATCGACATGCATCATCTTCGTCTCATTTCTATTGATCATAAGGTATGGATCTGCATCCTGAAAATGGACTCATTACTGGCATACCCAATCTTTTGTAGCAGAACCGAAATTCATTTTCCACGGACACTTAACCTAATATAGTCATGTCATCTGCAAAACTGAGTTTATTGATTAGTTGGCCACCAACTTGGACATCACCCTCACAACCTTCCTATACTCATTGTCTATTCACAGATCTCAGTGAACAGTTGCACTCCTCGTTCAACTATAAAAGGATTACGTGTTACGGTATCCCCATTTCTCATAACTCTGAACATTTAACTCCAGTTAAAGAAATCAAAAGCCTTTGCGAATGCGAAGTCAATAAAGCGCAAAGCCTTAAAGAGTATACGCCGCACCCACTGTATTCTTTATTAATTGGCACACGTTGAGAATTTGCTACTGAGTACCCATCTATATGTCTCGCATGGTTGTTAAAGTTGTGAAGTGATTATTCGTGAATAAAAGAAACAGATTGGGTCAATTTGATGGACACAGCAGTTAAAACACTGTGGTGCGGAAGGCTGGCGATATTTTGCTTAATTTAAGATCTGATCGGAATGAGGAAGATGGATCGGTACCTCGGATGTACAGTATATGTATTGCTGTTTCTACCATCCTTAGCAGGACTGATGCATGTGCACGGGGATGTAATCAAAGAGTAAACATATCGAAAGCTGCCACGAAAAGCGGACTTACTGTGTTGCGTGCCGTTAAGCCTGAGGACACCACGTATATGACCCTTCGAAATCTTAAGTTTTTCAAATAGATAAGACGGCTGTTAATCGCGAATGACTCCAAAAAGCAATGATGCAAAGTGTAAGGTAGGTCTGGCAGACATATTTAATAGGTTATAACGGTTTAAAAATGGTGTGATGTGAGAACGGCAAGAAACAGAAAAGAAAAGCATTTTGAATGCGTTGAATTAATACCGAGGTACTCGCCAGCATCCACCCCCCAAAGGCGGTATCAGTGTAGCTCAATTTAGACAGAATAAAGTGTGGCAAAAATGTTTATGCGTAAATCGACGTGAATAAAATCACGGACGCGATATAATACTTTTAAAACTGTTGCTGACAACTTGACTGTCCCAACATATTGAAACTAGATTATTTCACACCAGGCGCGATATAAACGCACCAGAGAATGATAAGAAGAATAAAAACCACTTTGCAAACAAAAAAAACAGAGTTCATTTTGACTCAATATCTGCTTGATAAATCGAAATGAACGGTAAGAAAAGGTGCCTTGAATATCACATCACTTGTTTTGGATTTGACGGTTCGAAGTGGGAGCCTGATTTGACAAGTCTGTTGAATGTCCAATTAGCATAAAAAAAGGAGTGTGGTCGAGTTGTAAATAGATTCTATTTTACATTCTGATTTGTGATTATATAAAAAAAAAGTGATTCTCCCTTGGCTGGGGAGGGCTGCCGGACATGAAGTGGGTGCACCCAGAGATGGACATGTCAACAGTGGCCTTAATGGATAAGCGAATAGATTTAAAGCGAATACTTAACATAGTAGATTACTGCGAGTAATATTCAGTAAAGAGAAGTAGTGGGAATTTAGGTTACATACACCCGTTCGGATAAGATGGCCGCATTTGTCTGTGTGTGGTAACTATCATTGCATATAAAAAACGTATGTTCTTTTCGTTCTCGCGGTCGTCGCAGTGTTCAAAACAGTTACAGTTGTTTACGTCTGCTGTAGTAATAGTTGTGACACTTGAAGTGGTGAAATAGGTTATTATGTTAATAACGATGTCAAAAGAGCAAAGTGACAAAGTGACAGAGCGAATCACAGATGGTAGTTACAGATGGGATAAACCTATCGCGAACGGAGCTCTCACTGTTTAATAATACCGATATTTGATATCAGATCGCATTGCCACTCTCTGACACATGGGCCGCATGACGCGGTCTCTTCTCGTGACCTAAATTGCAACTAGAGACTGCTCGGAGCAATCGAGAACCGTACGCGCTGGAGTGTAAGAAATAACATTGGTCATGGGTTGACGGAGAGACCAGTAATGGACCAAATATGACAGGTCGCAGCCGTGATCCCACTCAGCTTAGCTCAGACATCGATGGACGCTCACACCAGTTTCAGAATCCTGCTTTCAATCAGTTTAGCACGGAAATTGATCAGTATTCAGATCAGTCTTAGGATCCTGTTATTATTTGGCTCAGCACAAACATTGATGAATGCTCAGACCAGACTCAGAATCCTGTTCTTTATCAGCTCAAGACAGATCACTCACAATCACAACTCAACTCAGACCAGATGCACGATTGGATCGATCTCAGAAACGCAGTGTCTCAGCACATTTCTGTAACGTCATCAGAAATTGCACAAAGTCTCAGGCCGTGCCGATTCACGACGCAAAGGGTGAACCATGCGGTTCGAGAAAACACATTGTTATTCACAAGTGTTCTTATTATCTAGTTGTTGATTTATTTATATGTTTGCCTATAGACATCTAATTTCAATTAAGAGTAGCATTTTCTTTCTGGGCGGGAGTGTCGCCAACGTATTGCGAACCCGCTAATATTTGCCAACGTCATGGAGTAGATGGCGCTAGTAGTCACGTTTAACTTAAGTAACCGCTTCGAGGTTATTGGGATTTTTTGAGGGAAGGTGAGAGGGTAGATGAGAACGACAGTAGGAAAAAGGAGGTTGTGTGCGAACAGATCGACGCGGCAGTGATATTTGCTTTTAGATCAAGTCAAGAACGTTCTTATGGTGTTATTAGAATAATGATGTGTCTCTAGTATATTGTGACCAACGTTATCAGTACTCAGAGTGAACAGTGATCCAGTGAGGCTAATATGAACTTAAGGTAAACTTTGTGTGAGGAAAGGGGTCGCTATAAGGGGAGGTTTGGAGGCGACTATTAAGCTCAAGAAACCAGGTGGATAATCATGTGATACTCATGTTATATGTAGGTAATAAAGTCGGACACCAGCACAACTCATATCGTCATCTCACTAACATCCAGGCCTCGTATAGGTATGTAGTACATTTACATATCGCTTTCCAGTATCCGTAAAACCATTAGCTCATTCGATAGGTTAATAAGTATGGTGAGCTTGACGACAGCGATAGAATGCAGTCGCTGTGGTCGAAAACGGCTAGAAGATGGTGATGACTCTGCATATTTCAAACGGTCAGGTTATCATTACCGTAACTATTACTCTCTCTTTTGCCCCCAGCATTTAGGCACTCTACAAACCTGATATAAAAGAAAATGGCCAAGACACTAATTGTTTATTAAGTACCTCTGTTTACACCTGCCATTTGTCCTCTTTACCTCGATTCAAGCCTCCGGAGAGCCTCAGTGTCACGATGCCTGCTTTGATACTACAGATCACTTGCTCAATAGACGGAGCAATTAACGCAATTCGTTTGACAACGCATCGGTCGCGTACTAATGTAATATGAGAGAGCGAGCGCTCATGCCATGCCATGAAATGATGATAATGAATGAAGAGTATATAAGGTCCTGGCGTAGTAACTACTTTGAAAGGTTTCTAGAGCACTTTTGAGTTTGACTTACCTAGTCTTACTTATAAGCTTCATGGTCAGGTCCACTGCGCCTCTTGTTATCGCTTATTTCGCAAAGCCGAACGTTCCATAATCCGGAGTAGGTTTTTTAATGGGGTTGGCCGGTTAAAATATTTTACAAATGATGCCAGCACAAGTTTTACCCGTCAATCCTATAAATAGTGTCATAATTTTTTTTTATCTCATGGCCTGGGTCACTGTCTTTACGTCAGATCTCATATAACAAAACTAGAGACAGGTAAAACCTATACTGGTGCCATCTATAACAGCATTGATAGGCGACAACTCCATTGACGGAGTCGGTGTCATAATGCGGTCCATGGGAGGCAGTCTACTCGATGCCTATCGCACGCGTTGTCACGTACTGATCGTAATTGCATCACGTTCGCAAACCACGCCAAATGCTTCCGATAACTCGCAGAAAATGCCGACTTTTCCGCTTTCTTGCACGGCACTCGTTTGTTTTTAAAAACAACGAAAAAAAGAGTGTTGCGCGCGTTCCAAGAACCAATCTAACTGGTCAGCGTATCGTGTATACAACTGCATTTTACTGACAGTTAACATACATTTTTCTGCCGTTTTTATTCCGCTACAGTGGCAATCAAGCGTACAGTCCATATGGTGGTAAGCAGCTACCGCTGCCTATGGACGCTTGCAACTCGAGTGGTCTCATGCTTGCCAACTTGTTATTTTCCAAAGATTTACTGTGTTGACTGTAGGGTATATCGAGTAACGGAAAAATAAGTGGCGAAAACTAGGAACAGGCGGAGTTATTTTCATCGGCGGCCAAAAACCTTTTTGCCTCATTGAGCAAGTTTAGTACTTAGTTCGGTGACACTTGTTTCCGCTATGACCACAGCTTATTGTTCTTACCTAATATTCAATTTCGTCGTCACCGGCGGTCAAAACAGCAGTAAAATTCATAAAATTGCCCGACAATATGGCGACTTTGTTTCATGTTCGGTATCGTGTAAAACATCTTAATGGCTGTTTCGCGGCTTGATGAGCCCGCGGCTTCTTTGTAGTTCGTTCACATTACGTTTGGACGTGTGTGATCTTAGATCATGACCTGGAGTGACCCTGACGTCTTTGGCTACTGCTCTGGGAAGTCGTTTTGATAATGAGACAGTGTGGGTTTCGAAAGTACTCTATTAACTATGGTTTTCTCTACAGTTACCGAAGTATATATATATATATTCACAGTTATGTCCAAGTAAATAGCAGTGTATTTATATTTAGAGTACTATAAAAAGTGACTTGTTTTTAAAAATAGGATAGTATATACATAACCTACGATATAACTAGAAATAATCAGAAAAGTAACAACGTGCCTTTTTATATACAATTGTTTACCTAAAAGAAAGCGTTGCTGCAAAAATAAAAGGACTTGAAACCATAGGGCATTTTCTAGCAGCTGTTTTTCTTCTAAGGTCATCCTCTAAGGACCTCCGATATAAGATCGGACAATGTGAAAACGGAGCTTCAGGCGGTTCGTTTTCTATTCGTGATCACCGAACAGCAGACATAGAATATTACGTTTCAGACGCCTCATCGTGAGTGATCCTTATTTGCTACAACATGCTCCTTCTCTTCTGACTGTGTCTGAGCGACATACGTATAAAATACAAATACGAGGAGAGTTCTTGACATATGACAGTCTTACCTGCAATATGATTTATATGCCAGTTTTCCCCACATTGACCTTAATTTAAAAGAATAGAAAAATGTTGGTTCCGAAACTAGCTCAGTATACCTACGTGACTATCGCGCTATGACAATCATGTTACCAATACAAACAACGTTAGACGGTCAAGGCAACACGATGCATTTCCTGATAATAAAAAGCCTAGTTGAGTAATGGGTCGAACTACTGATACAGCAGAATTTCAAGGACCGGTGTTCGAATGTATTGAATGCTGGTATTTGTCTATAATGTGCACCTATTATTTATTTGGAAATTAAATCATATTCAAATAATTAAGTAAGGTCAGGTGGGGTAAGAGAAACACCGGGACAAGAGAAACTCTTGCAGGGAAACCTCATACTGTTTCTCTTGCCCCGAGCCAAATAAAGTATGTTTCTCTTACTCCACCTGACCATACTAACATTACTAAGTACAAAGTGTAACAAAAATTATGTAATCAGAATCGTGTTCTGATTAGGAAAATATAGAAAAAAAATGTGTTTGACGTGAAAGAAATTTTTTTTCAGGCAGGTCGCCCAAATCGGCCAACTCTCCATACAAAACCAAACCCTTTTCGCGTCAAAAATTTTTTCGTCTAGTTTTTCCTAACCCTTGCCGGATATGCCCTTAAATGGATTCCCACTATTTTTGTTACATTCTGTAAATTATAAATTTTAATACTTAACTCACTTTTTGTTTCGTATGGAACATCTATTTCAGCATTCCAGCTAATAATAAAAAGGATGGCGTATTCTGAAATCTAATAGATAATAAAATATCCATACTTAATTACACAATTTACGATTATACTTATTTTCTATATCGAGTTATCGACCATTCGAAAACCCTACAATAAAAGGTTCACAAATCTAACGACACGGTGTAATTTTTACAACCACGCAAAAAATAATAACTAACCGGTGTTGCATTCAATATTGCGAGGCAGTTTATAAGCAATTTTCCCAAATTTAAATTTACCGTGACTGTGTCTGTAAACTTAAGCTGCTTGCTTTTTATTACGCAAAAAGCATGGCAGATATACTTCATCATTAATGGTCCATGGTCGTAGCTAAGAATTCGTTGAGTCACTTGTGATAAATAACAGGTCATTGACATATCGTGAGGCATCTGTATTGGTATGGTTAGTTGCGAATAATGCAATTATATTTATTGCGGCCATAGTCATTAATCAACTAGTCAAAAATGGCCCTCAGGACAATAGCTGAACATTTCTTCTCTCTGCGGCTACAATATGAGTGAGAAGAGCGTAGCGTTAGTCATCTCTCTCTCTATCACTTCCATATTAGTGCGACAGTGACAATTGCGTTACGGAGCGTTAACGATTAGCATATTGGCTACGCGGGCTGTAAGGGTAATTTCAGAATGAGATACATACATATTTATACATATCAGGTATCCCAAACAGCATCTGATTATAGCGCATATGTTTTCTGTCTCTAGATATAAATTGTCAAAAAATTTACCTTGGTTCGTGGCAAAAAGTTATACGTGATACTGGCTGTATAATTTGAAGTTATCGGTGTTCACAACAATAACATTGGTATTTTATACCTACAACGAAAACAACCGATTTTTTCCTAAGACAATGGGATAATTTGGATTTTGGACTACAGTTAGAAGGTTTTACGGTGTCTATTACTAAGTACTTACGAAGTAGAATAACGGCCCGATTCAAACTCTAATATACGTCAAATATTAGGTCTAGATACGATATGGATCGGATATGTCATGTTTTTGAAGAAATGTTGGGTTAGGTGGGAGGGAAATTTTCTTTGTAGACTTATCTTAGTACTTTCAGTCCAATAGGCCGTTGCACGTCTATGTGATCTCGATCTCCATCTAGTAAAAGCCTAGTTAACTCTATCGCAAACAATTCGGCCAACTATTGGCCGTTGCAAACTGCAGACGTATTTGGAAACTTGCGGAGATAGTGCACCGATAATACTTGGCCGAGTTATATACCGCTTAATACCGACTTGCGAGCATAGTTTTGTTAGATATTTTGGAGTTGGGGATTTCACCGCTACCGTTCTATAATCCTTTCATTGATTAACTTTATATAAATTGATTGAATTTAATATGTATATACTTACTGTTTCAATTGTTCTTGGTGTGGTGAGCAATAAAGAATATTTGTATTGTATTGTATTGTATCTAGCCTAGTAAATTTATGACCTCTTCTAAAAACTTAGAGGGAGCATGCCTTTTCATTATTAAGTTCCTTGATTGAACTATGAGAACCATTTACCGCAAATCTTATAATCTGAAACATCAGCTACTGTTTCGGAGGCCGGGCCCTCCTATTTTGCGACACCCAAGATTAACACTAAGTAGAGATAGTGATATTAAATAGTATATGGCCAAAGATTCAGGTATTCAAACAAACTACCGCAATGATATTTAGACAAGTGAGTAAGCTGCGCGTTATCTATTAATATGACCAGCTACTTGACCTTGACGTCCATGTTATTATATTAAAATACAGTGTTAAAGGAGCCAATACCTATACTTCTGGCCTTCGGAGCGTAACGGGCGCGTCAAGGTGAAGTCGCAAAGGCACCAAATCCCATTGATTTAATATTCGGCACCATTGTACAGTGACCTCATGATACGTAATAACTATGCGAAGACAGAGCTCACAAGAATACTGGTTAGGCTGAGTATCTACAGACGCCTGTTGAATGGTATCCAGGATGACGGCATGGTAGCGTGTCATCGGCTCCGGTCGTTATCTGATCTGAGACGGTAATTAGGATTAGGTGAGAATGTTGTTGTAGCTTTAATATTTTGTATGCTTCTGTAGTGTTGTCTGTTCACAACATGAACTAACGACCCGATTCGAACTTTATGATATGTCAAAATACGATATGGGTTGTCAGTGTCAAAAGTGACGTTTTTGTTTGAAGATACCTCACTTTTGACACTGACGTATCTAATCCATATCGCATCGTTAGTAAATGACTGACGTATCTTCAAGTTCGAATCGGGCCGTTAATGTATATGCTTAAGTTTAATGCATTGATCACCAATACAATTAACTTTGGGTAATAAAGCATACCCAAAGTTAATTTTACAGAACAGTAGCCACAATACCTAACGAAGTAGATAAATATTCATCACGACACATTTTAAAATATTCATCATGTGTATTTTACAGTTTCAAATGTTTATATTTTGATATAGTAATTAATTATCCATAGGGACAAAAAGTTTAAAGATAATGATTAATGAACCTGTAACTTTATCCTAGCCTCCAATTAATTATGTAATCGATTTATCAGTTTTACGTCAACTTAAAGTGTTTAATACCTTAGCAAAATATCTGACAACGTCATCTATCTTTGTTATATTAATTAGTAAACTAATTATACAAAAAATTATACTAGAAACAATAATGTGGGAGAAACTAAGTGTGGCTAAAGTAAATTTCGTTAAAAAAGTTTATAACAACATGTCAAATGTGCAGATTTTAGACCATTAGTACAGTTCTACAGTACTTATTATAATTAAACTTTATCTTTATCTCTTTAATGTAATTATATATGATGCTCTCTGCAATAACCACATCTTTGCGGCGTCTGCGGTAGAGACCTTAGGGCAGAGCAACGACGCCCAAATACTCTTCCAGAATATTTAAAAAAAAACTGTTTGAGACTACGGGTGACCCTACGGCCTAAAGAATAGGCATCGCCATTCAGCGAGGGAAGCCAGCCTTATGGGCACCCTTCTGCAAGGGACATACCTTCATAGGTTCCTTAATTTTATTACATTTAATTTAGTTAGTTTATACTTAGTCATTTTGTAATTTAGTATGACATAATTTTATTTATTATTAATTTCATTTTTAAGTAAGTAGTTGTATTTAAACCTAACATAATAATGTCTCTTAAATACATAATTACAAAGTTATACATTTATTTATTTACGGTTTATATTAAAGTATCTTACTGAGATTATATCCCCTTATCATAAGTAGGTGAACGTACATATTAATTAAAGGCCTAATTACGCAGGTACCTATGCTACTGAGCTAATAATTACACTACGCCTAATTGTCCGACGGATGCAATACGAGCATGAATCTAATTGCCAGCATAATCTAAGGCCTCCGATTTACGAAATCCCGCGAAACAACGCGCGGCTTTTAGAAACCTCATGTGATGTTATGATTTTTTTTGGAATGGATACCTTTCCTAAGACTTTTTAAAATGAAATAAATTAAATAAACAAGGAGCATGATTATTATAGATACTTATGTGATTTTTTTCTTTGACCCAATGAACAAAAACTAGGTACCTATGATCTCTATAGTATGAACTCTTAATCTAAACATAAAAGTGTACAAGCATTAATCACACATACTTAATTTTGTAACTACCTACATGCCTAATACTTACTTCATTAATCGTATGGGCTGATTTAGACTGCACGCGAATTCGCATGCGATTTTAGTTACATTGCGGACTATTGAGGTTACAACCAATTCGGCGACCGATCAAATACCGCAATGTAATGAAACTCGCATGCGAGTTCTCGCACCGTCTAAATCAGCCCTAAACCAAACAGTTAATTGCTAGATTATGAAATTGATATCACTAGTTATATTTCTAAAATTACACTAAAGTTAAGCAAGTAAATCAGAATTAAAATAATTAACCGACACAATAAAACATAAATAATAGAAAGTGGAAATCATAAATACAGTTATCCGATCAATGACTGACTCGTAACATTAAAAGAGTTATTTAGTGTAAAACTGCAGCACTTTATATGCATAGTATCGTATCATACATATATTTCCTATTGCAGTATCTCGTCCGGTGTATCGCAGTCACTCACTCGTGAATAGGTTCCTTGGCAGTAATTACATCGAAATCTATCTTTACATGATCTTGAATGCAGACCAGATCGAAACTTTCTTAAGGACTACATACAATACCTATCTATGCTGTTCTTAAAAAAATAATTATCTGTTCGGTACGCGCGACGGTTGCCCCGTAAGTTGCAAGCATCTTAGAGAGATAGGTAGCTTACTCGTACCATCAGCATCTGCAATCGACGTACTTAGTATAAAAAAAGAGCTGGATAAATAAGTAGCCGAGGACTTTGCACCATTGCGTAAAATGGTAATAGTCTAAATTTTAAACGACCCAAAAATAGGAAAACTACCCTGTAGACTTGTACAGGCCCAACAATACCATAGTTAGTACTTAGAGGCATTGTCTCTTTGTTCTGTGTAGCTTGAAAATACGCAGTATTAAAACCTACCTACTCGTATTTTTCATCCCGCCATGTAGCACCTCAGATGGTTGTTACAGAAGTTTAAAAACCTATGTCTGTTTATGTATTTGTATCCTAAACCACTTCTTCCGCTAGATAAAATCGTGAATATTATTTTAGTAAAGTATCACATACAATGACTGAACCCACTTGTTTAGTTTGTAAACACCACACGTCCGTCAATAGAATCTGACCCACTTATGAGCAACTTCCACTGTGTCTTACGACCACAAACAATGAATGCAAACAGTGGTAGCCCTTATGGCTTAAGAAATATAGAAGCGTTTGCAGTAGACTACGATCTTGCCAACCGCAGACGGAAGGTGTGATAGTTGAAGTTATTATCATGCAGTTTGTGTAAATTAATAGTTTCTGAACTCAAGTCGTGAGTCGTGAGGCTAAATTAGCGTCGTCCTGTCTTAGCTTGGTGTCACATGTGTGCACAGTCAGCATCAATAATAGCGGATGAAACAAAGTTGTTGTTTAACCTCTTGTGCTATCGATGCCTTAAAATTTTTGCCACACAAACGCGAGTAAAATACTAATTATAAAACATGACAAATCAAATTCAAATTAATGCTATTAAATATTTATAATTCAAAATCAATATTTAAAAGACATATACTTATTATTACTTGCTTTGCCACTCTTGTGAATAAAATGCAACTTTCTCATCCGTTTTTAAAGAATAAAGAGAGCCTTTACGAGCTGGTGTAGTGATAAAGTATTTTCCACCTTGGATTTTCCAAATAGAGTTCGCGTCCAAAAGTATCAGTACCTACAATCTAATTATTTTATATATATCTTTTTATTTAGCTGTTACAGAAAGGCAAATTATTTTTGACGCGTAGTTTAATCCGATACGTTTTATGCTGACATTACAGCCCCCGGATGCATTTAATTATCTATTTTGTTCTTTTGTCCTAACAACCCAAGTGATCATACCGTAGATAATGTCGGCCCGATTCGAAGAATGATTAAGAGACGTTTAAAATCTTGAAAAGATCTTTAAAAGATGGATAATTAAATGACATGTCAAAATTGACGTTTATTTCGTTTCCGCTGTGATCCCAATAAGATCTATCTACGATATTTCTAACGTCAAAGTGACATTGGTTGCCCCAATCGAGCTGCTTCTGTCAATTATACGACAACTAGAGAGAACTTATCTAAACCAGAACGTATCGTTAGCGTATCTCATTCTTCGAATCGGGCCGTATGAATGTCTCAATCATGTTTTCAAACTCATATCGCGCATTACAAGACTGTGCTTTTGTAGCATTATTTGCATAACAAATACACGTTTGCCGTCAATTTTAAAGGAATGCGAATACGCGTCAAATGCCAAACAAATTGCGGCCATTGTGCCAGTGGCCTATTCTAAAGCCGTAGACAGCGATGTCGAGCGATAAGATGGTTCACACGGACCGGAGATAGTTTACAAGACCGGTGACATTTAGTTTAGAATAATGAATGGAGTCGGTAGTAAATCGTTTTGCTGAATCAGGTGGAACTATCGAACTAGTTATCTACTATTGTTAAATGCCTGCTGTGCTGGCAATTCACTCTAATAAGCATTTTATTTATAAGTGTTCATTTGAAGTATTTGTAACATAGACAAATATAATATAGCCTGTACGTAAAACATCCCAGGGGAACTAAAACTGCACCCATATAGATCTCAATTCTTGTGCCGACGAAGTCAACAACGACGCATATTCTTAATATTGAACTTGGCTCTCATTTCACATTTATCTTTTCGATGGGATATGGTTTTAGAGTTTGACTCAGGTTTTTAGACTTCAAGTAGTGGGTAATTACTCTGTTGGTACTTTTATTCTATTTTATTGTTTATTAATTATTCTAAAAAGTTCTTGGAATATTTAACAGAAAAATGGGAAGTTTCCATCCCAAAACATAACATATAAACGCGAAAAATTTATCTAATTTTTTCACGTGGATGAAGTCTTTATTGCCAATTTTGTAGCCAATAATTAAGACTGACTCGTATTCTAGCCAACATATAATCAGGTATATCTACGGACCTAGAATCGCCCCACAGCTATATGGGGCAATTAACCGCGACGTGACTAGACTTGCGTCTGTCGTAATACTCGTACTTAATGTTGTGGAATGCAATGCATTGATAAATTTGAGCGATGAATTATTCATTCATTATATCCTTGTGTGTTTTATATATTACCGTGTTTTGATACCAGTTTCATCGCCGTACTGTTTTAACGCGGGAAAAGGGTTAACTGGTTAGCCTTTTACACGATAGGTTGAAATATCACTAACACCTTATAAAATAAAGTCCCCCGCCGCGTCTGTCTATGTATGTTCGCGATGAACTCAAAAACTGCTAAACGGATTTTCATTCGGTTTTGAGGTATCAATAGAGTGATTTAGGTGTATAATTTATTAAGGTTTTGTATAATCCGTGCGAAGCCGGGACGGGTACGCTAGTATATACTAAAAGAAACTGAAGTAAAATTGGTACATACATGACATTTAATTGAGATGCATCGTGTGCTCCAAAATGTAATGATGCTTTTGAATGTGTTAACTTACTGTATTTTACGAAACTGCTAGGCTTAACCTGTTGTTAAAATAAGATGATTCGGCTCTTTATCATTTGTCACCATGCCTGTCGCGTTCCAACAAGTATATAAGCGCGAAAAAGACGCGCATAGTGACAGGCGATAAATATGGAACCTTGCTTAACCCTTTTCTTGGCAAAAAATAAAAATTGTATTTTTATGAATTTGTGCACATATATTGATAAATATGGAATACCAGGGCTAGAAAAAAATACAAAAAAAAATCATGTATGGTTATTTTTCAAAATATGATATGTATCTCTGATGATACATTGCCAAGAACATGACAATCTGGGTCATTTGGACAATGTATCTTAGAAGATCCATTGCCAAGAACATGGTAATTTATGTCACGTGGACAATGTATCCCTGAGTAGGCATTGCCAAGAACATGTAAATAAAACAATGATACAAAATAAAACGTATTTAATGAAGTAAACAGGAAGTGTTTAAAGAAAAATCATCAAAATTAGAAAAGTTATAATAAAATTAAAAATTACAAATGTCTGCCATTATTTACGTCGTATGGAACGTCACAAAACAATTGCGATTTGGTGTTAAACACAGGTTTAACAAACATTTTGTGCATCGGACTGTTGTTTGTCCTTTTTTGCATAATTTGCATCTCATTTTAGGCCCGAAATTGGGGAAATGATCATATTTATCAAGCCGTACATCTGTAGTGGGCCGGGGAATTACGGGAGCCTTTATAATTCTTGAAGGAGTGGGACCCGCGATGCCATTGGTAGTTGATGAAAATGGTCGACCACACTTTACCATGCCTTGTACAATATTGTAACGGAATTTTTTCAGGTCCAATAGCCGTGCCGTGTTATCCTTACTGTCCCTGCGATATAAAAGCCAACTGTTGACTAGGCACATGTCGAGTATTTGCGATACTATAGGCAAGTACCAGCGATGGCCTTTCAGTTCCGCCTAATCCCATATTTGTCTCCACAGGTGTAAAGTCATTGAATCTAAACGTATCATCGCCGCCATACATGATAAAATCATAAATAAAACCGGATACCCCAGCACGAACAAATATTTTAAAACCCCACTTTTTCGGCTTATTTTTCACGTATTGCTTACGGTTGCCTGCTTTTTTCCCTTTATACGGGACCATCATTTCATCTACACTGAATCTAGTTTCGTGATCAACCTTGATGAAATTTTCTCGTACCATCTGAACCAAAGGTCGAATCTTATAGTATCGGTCGCCGTCATCAAGGAGGTTGTTGTTGAAATGAATATAGCGACGAATCGATTGAAACTTTTTCAACGACATGGTGTCAGCAATAGGTGGGTATCTATATTCTTTTGACCAATAGTCTGTATATGCTGGTACCTTTACTATGCCCATAAGTAGGTTCATAGCTATGAAATCCTTAATGTCATTTGTAGTGACATTTATAGATTTTCCAGTCACCTGAGTGGAATAAAAATTTGTTTGCTCCACTATCATATCCACTATATTCTCTGACAAAAACATCTCAAAATATTGTAGTGGAGTTTTGACAAATTCAGCGGCAGGTAATTCTTTTTCAGTTATTTTAGCGCGGTGCAAAAACTTTTTGTTAGCCCATTTAAATTCTAACTGCTTCCTTTCTACCCGGCGACTAATTCGTGATAAAGATCCTCTTTGTAAACGTTTAGTAATAACCCGTCCAGCAGCACGTCTTTTAGACCGCGTAGGCAGTGGGTTTGAAGATGGCACCCCTGTCGAAGACGATACTGAAAGCGGAGGCAGTTCAAAATTTGTCCTGATATTAGAAGGTATTTGACGTGACGTATTACGCGTTAGAGGTGAAGCTGTAGGTGCAATCGGTGTTAGGGGCGACGACGTTAAATATACAATTGGAGTAAGCGGGGATGGTATTGGTGCAGCTGGACTAAGCGGAGATGGTATTGGTGCAGTTGGACTAAGCGGAGATGGCATTGGTAAAGTTTGCATATCAGTTTCTTGCAACTCAGTCTCGTCGTCTGATAAAATGTGCAAATTTTCGAATGAAGATGGCAATGAAGGGGCAGGAGAGCTATCCTCGCTATTACTATTGTTAGTATCAAGCCGCGACACCATAGATGGAATTTCTGGTTCAGAATCAGACGATTCATCTATATCCGAGCTGATGCCTGGTTTTGGTACCAAAGCCAGAATTTTTTTAGCTCTGTAAAAAGTCGGTCGTGTGCCTCCCTAAAAAGAAACAAACCCACACGTAACATGCGAAGCAGAAAATAATTACAGGCTTGAAGACCTATATTAGTCAACATTTACATGTATAAATAACCACTTAAAATTAACCAAAAAAGTAGTACGTGAGATGTTCGAATGTTATTACTTTAGAGTATCAGAAATCGTTCAACTCTGCCAATAACAATTTCTATATCAAAAACCAGAACTCAAATAGTTTAATCTTCACGTACTACTTTGGGATTGAGACATTATTGCAAGCATATAAGGCTGAAAATTTTAAAAATAAAGAAACCCATGAACCAGGCAATGTGCACCACAGGATACGTAATTTCGTTGACAAAAAACACCATGAACTTGGCAACGTGCATCACAGGATACGCGCAGAAAAACCCAAGAATCACCATGAACTTAGCAATGCATCTTGAAGGATACATAAAGTTTGTAGGTTAATTTGACTGACGTGATGCAAGTTATACTATAAAAAAATCACTTTTTCATAACCAATGTAATCTTAAATTTACAAATAAAACACATTTTCTGAAGTTTTGCAGATATACAAGACCATAATTCAATTTTTCTTACCTTCTTGCGCGGGATCATGTTGCAGCCGGTGAATATACCCGTTTTGACATTTAAACAGTGTTGCCAACTTATGATTTATAGCAATTTATACGTTCAGAAATAAATACACAACATAAAAATACGGGTGCGTTCAGAATTACTTTAGTAGGCGCGCGTAAAAAAAAATTAAAAGTTGAATGTATCTTGTAGGATGCCATGCCAAGAAAAGGGTTAAAAAGAAGAACCTTGGAAAAAGGTTATTTTCGGTGTAAATAAAACACCCTTAGGAAACTTGTATTATTGTATATCTGTGAGAAGAAATTTAAAGGCGTGTTGAAATCCTCAATCAACAAGGAAGTGTATTTGTGTTTACAAACTGAGTAACATAGATAAATAATTTGTTTATTTGATTGCCATAAAATACAAAATCAATAAAACGCAAAATGCTGTGTAACAAAAGGTTCTGGCTCAGTACCTATTACGCTTCACTCTTCGGGAGAAGCACTGATATTCTGCCAGTAAGCGTTGCCCACTACATGGGACGTTGTCGTTGCAGGACATGGGTATCTTCCGTAAACTATGTTAAACTAAATGTAAATTTTAGAAATAACTGTCAAACGTCCATCACACATTCAGAAATGCGGCTGAAAGCAGTAATTTTGTTAATGGCGACTACATCACGCGAACTTCATGTCTCTATTCAATTCAATGAGGTTTTTGTTCGCGTGCAGAATTGCTTGTACTTCCTCGATTGTTGTTTAGCGACGCTTTTATACACAAAATGTTCACCATTAAAGTGGTAAAGTGTAACTGACAAAAGACATTAAATCTAATGGCCGTGTATCAAATCTTAATATTTGTGTTGCTTTAACCTGAGGCAGACAGCAGCAGATATTGCCTGTCTCGTGTTGCTAATATGTTAGATCTCATTTACATTTCAAAATTTCACAGTTGCCCAATTTCTAAAGACTCTTCATGGACTTGAGTAATGTCCATTTAGGTTAGGACCCAAAATCATCGCGACAATTTAATAAACGCGTAGTTATCACATACATTGCAGAGACAATCATTATCATTGAAAGAGTTAAGTCCAGAGAGAGACGTATTAAAAAAACTAACGATTTTAAAGCGCAGTATTAAAATTGAGTCGAGATCTCTCTTAAAATATAAATGTGAAGAATACAGTTGTAACGAACAGTGTTAGGTCCTGGTTAGTGTATGATGAAGACAACGACCTTGCTGTGCTGTGTTTATGATTGCACGTAATACGTTCAGGGTATTACGGCATCATCGGCCGAGAATGTTGATGCACGTAAGTTATTCTAATCGTAAACATTATGTGGAACTATGACAGGTATTGTTATGAAGGCATATTTTTGCTCATAACTCTTTTATTTACAAAAAGCAAGGTAAAGTGAATTCGGGTAACTTTAGTAACACTAACGCTGCTGCAATGCTTACCAAGACAACTTAATGTTTACTGTTGCTACATTAGAAAGTGCTTCTAGTGTAGGAAATATTTGGACTTTAAATTTTTTTTTTAATAAGTATAATAAAATGTTAAGGGAATTGTTGTATTCATTCCAATTTGTACATGACTAGAACCGGGAAGACTGAATTTTCATTTAGATTTATTTATTTAAAAGAAATATATTTTCTCAAAAGAGATCGCAGGTAAGTGGGTACCTATGCGTATTTCATAAACGGCATATTCCGGCACCCCTAATAGAATCATCGCTGCGCCATCAACAAAAGCCAAAGCAAAGAGAATTCAATTGACATCTCTGGAATGTTCCCTCACAAAGGCTGAGGCTTTTGGTTACCTCTACCAAAAAACTCAGCATAGGGACAAAGACAGTAAACTATCTCCGACCATTTAGTTCTCGTGACGATATCACGTGACGACAACACGTGTTACGTGCTGCTCTGCTGCGGGATAGCTTAATGAAGTGTAAGTACTTTTGGCAAAATGAATGTGTGTAAAATTATTAAAGTGAACAAAAGCAACGACAAAGACCTACGTGCGATAAATGTTTGAATAGCAGATACCACCAGTACAGTCCGTAGCCGCGTCACCAATGGTCACTTGTGTTCTGCATCATATTTATTGAAGATGAGAGAGTAGATAGACTACTACTTGTACTGTGTACTGTACGGCAACCTCAGCCAAGCCTTGTGGATCGAAAACATCGCATGTAAATGAAGCGGTGATGGGACTGGCTTGTCAAGTGGCATTTGATATCATAGGCAAGTTGGTATGCAGCATTGACAGCCTATATTCGATGAGGTAAACGTGTCGTGCTGGTTTAATTTGTGTACATTTACATAATAAGTTTATCACTAACTGATTTACATCAATGTGATTTATTTATGAGTAAAAAACTTGTTCAACATTACATTTCAAGAGTACACGTAGTCACTACTCACTTTATGAGCAAAAAATTTTGTCAAGCTGTTATATACATTAAATAGGTACGTTGCAAAAGTACGTGTCATATTATCAGTTCAGTACTAATTTTAGTTTACATTATCATAATTAGGGTACATTAGTATTCTAACGCGTATGAACTTTACCTTATTTGTGTCTCTATGGCCAAACATCACATTTCATACCAATTAAATATTTCGAAATCACACGTGTGAATTAGTTTTTCGTCCGTCACATGATTGAATATAGTGTGATCTTAATACTAATAGTAGGGAATATCATTATTATTATATATTCCTATACAAAAAACGTAGCATGGATATCCCATCAATGCTTTCAATCAAGCTTCTTCCAATAGGCACTTTTTCTGCAAAGATTCCAGCTCAAGATTCTCAACGACGTGTGAGACATTCACTCAAACACAACACATGATTAATAGGTAGCAGGGATGAAAAAACAATTAATCTTCATTACAAATGCAATCTGTTAAGACAAAAACCTGCCCTTTCAACACCGATAAATTCAAACATGAGAATACATTTTTTCCCGCAAATATTATCATTAGTACGAAACTATCTCTTTGTGAACCATATTGCATCGTAATACGTGCTTCTTTGGCATGTCTTTATTTGTACATCGTTTACTGTAAAATAGGTTCCTCGTTTCTTTCTCTAAATGATGATTAAGATAGATTGATTGGTGTAAACTGGCCATTCTCACGCGGAATAACAAGTACTTAATTACTTGCCAGTCGTGTGTGTTAGCAAGTGAGTGGGCGAGTGGCAAGGGACTCGTTATGAAGTAAAGGCGTGATTACACGCTTTCCGGGACTCAGAAGGCATGTAATCGGTGGTGATAGCCTGATTGGTATGGTGAATAGTACGATTGACCGCGCATCAGTACGTGTATTAAGTAGAGTTGTTTGAGGTCATATGGGAAACCGGTTGTGTAAGTGGAATTTAGACATATTCTAAGGTGACACCCAACTTATGGAAAGAAACTAACTTAAGAAACCATCATAAACTAACCCTTTTCATTACTGTATGACAAACCTGCTTACAGGATATTTTAACTCGATGTACTTACATAATTAATAAACTATAGATTTCCACGTAAAAAAGATGTAACTAAGCGTGCGTGAATAAATGAATTAGTGGACTATTTTTATATCCCATGTCAGAAAACAATGAACAGTATGAATTATATCTGTTAAAGGTCCGATCTCGACTTGATCAAGTATATAAAATAAACCCAGGGCACGCTCTATACCTACGTTATTTTACAACACGCGTAAATTGAATACGTTAATAGGTGACCTATTATAGTCTCATTTATCCTGTGGATCTATCACTCGCGAACTACTAAAACTATTATAGTGGGTTTGTGAGCTGTAGACCTCACGAACCCCCATGGCTCCGCCATTTTGAAAATATTCCAAAAAAACTGCATTGGCAAAAAATAAATATACATTTTGAACCTGCTCACACAATTTCACGAGAATCGGTTGAGAAATTAGACCTGTAGACGAGAGCATCCGGACATACGAAAGCATTTTTGTCCAAGCTGAAAGCCCTCTTTCACATGAGAGGAGGCCTGTGCCCAGCAGTGGGACGTATATAGGCTGAATTATTATTGTATGTATTATAATACTATGTATGCATGTTTATTGATAATAGTAGTGTTTAGATAGTGACTTTTATATCTCTGTAATGATTTTCTTTTCTGCACCAATTGTAAGTTTCTGTTTGGCCCAATGGTTGACTGGTAAAGACTGCCTTAAGGCATTAAGTCCGCCATCAGTACGTTTTGTATTGTGCAATAAAGGTTAAGTAAAAAAATAAATACCTAAGTGACATGAAGGATAATTATTTATCCGCGGTTATATATTTAAGCAGTATTCCAATCATTTGTGATGAGCTTAGTAGCGCTACCAATACCATAGCTATTAACAGTGACTAATTACCTATTTTAAACACCGTTCGGCTGACCGCCTGGATGCCGATACGTTTACGGTTGTTACCATCTCATTATTTCCAGCAAATTCAACTATCGCACATCATTGCTTCTAAAAATACACCGCTTCGCATCTAAAAATATTTCCCATGCTGATTTGAACCTTAATTACACGCAATTGTGACTAAATTCGTGCTCTTAATTACTGACGTATGCTGTTTTGTTTTTGAATAGGTATTTATGGTTAATTGCTATCGCTTATTTAGCTCCGTTCGTCTCTATCGAGGTGTAAACAATTACTGTATCATAGTAATTAGCTTACTTAGACAATTAGTGCTTATTATTTAGATTAGTTTTGCTGGTGTCGGGTTACAATTGCTAAATGGTGAAATTTAATTTTCGTCCAGTTAGTGCATTATAAGTACAGTGAATCTCCCCATTCATTACCACTACGTAGCTGGTGTCCTCACGTGCCCTCAATGTGCACGGGGGTTCACCTCAAAAATCGCCTACGTCAGCCATCTTCGGGCGCATGAGCGCCGAGCTAACTAGGAGTCTGAGTGGTCGCCATGGTCGAAATCGGCCGGAAGGATCATCATAATTTAGATTAGTTTTTTTTTGGTGTCGGTTTACAATTTGCTGAATGGTGAAATTTAATTTTCGTGAAGTACAATGGATCTCAATATTTTTTGTACTACTTTATCCATAACTGTAGAATTAATTACAAAAAAATATTGCTTCATACAACATGTAGGTCGTCTCCGTTTATTATATCCGTTTAAACAAGCCTGCTTTACGCAATATTCGTCAGTTTTAAGGCATTGCTGTTGTTTCACGATGTTTAAATAAAAGAGTAGCCTAATGGCCGACACTAAAATAAAAACAACGGTTAGTCTTACATTTATTACGAAGCTGCATGCATTTCGTGAGCGGACACTTACACAAATCGACACTTTACTATTTTAACTATCGTATTTTGCTTCTTCTTTACTTGAAAATCGACCTTAGACCATTTTGATTAAGGTGCATATTTTAGGATAACGTCTATTAGAGATATGTCGTCGGGGACGCTAAGTTTAGTTGTTAGCAGTTGCTTGTTCGCCACTCCCATACATTCCGAGGCTTGACACACATATTCAGATCGTTGGTACTTATATGGCTTCTAATTTATATCACTATTTGCTACATTTACAAATACGGCTATATTCAGTTACATTTTTAACGCTATATGCTTAGCTATTAAAATCGATAATCGCGCACATTTAAAGCTCTGTATGACTGTTAAATAAATAAATAAATAAATAAATAAATATTATAGGACATTATTACACAAATTGACTAAGTCCCACAGTAAGCTCAATAAGGCTTGTGTTGAGGGTACTTAGACAACGATATATATAATATATAAATATTTATAAATACT
Organism: Cydia pomonella; assembly: GCF_033807575.1. Classification (NCBI taxonomy): domain Eukaryota; kingdom Metazoa; phylum Arthropoda; class Insecta; order Lepidoptera; family Tortricidae; genus Cydia; species Cydia pomonella. The sequence continues at coordinate 8,159,248 of NC_084717.1, read as the reverse complement.
TAAATACATAGAAAACACCCATGACTCAGGAACAAATATCCATGCTCATCACACGAATACATGCCCTTACCAGGATTTGAACCCGGGACCATCAGCTTCGTAGGCAGGGTCACTACCCACTAGGCCAGACCGGTCGTCAAACTGACAGACTGTTTGTGAATGGGAGCCTAAAGCTATTGGTTAAAGGCCTTTTGCTAGAGTTAATCTAGTTCATTGGGCCATATATGTATGGTATAAGTAAGTACTGTTATTGCAATTATATATAATAAGAAAATAAGAATTAAGGAAAAAGTTAAATCTCTTAATAAAAAGCTGTTGCATTATTATGAAATTCAATTCACCAATACGAGTAGGTACTTTAAGGATGCTTTCCGATATTTTTTTTTGGAAAATGTTTTAAGCATTAGACCACAAACTCACCTGGTAATAAGTAAGTACTGATGCAGTTTATGATGGAATGATGGAACATACAAGTAGACATCTTCGCTGATCATTGGCCAGGTGCCGTGCCTACTGTAAGAGTGAAGTAAATGACCCTACGACAGTGTAAACGGCTAGGTAACCGAAAAATGTAATTAAGTATGTCCAGCATTAGCATAGTAGCAAGTGTAATTGGTGTAAACTAATCTTGTGAATAAATAAATAATAATAAATACTAGCCTAAAAGATGTCTGTTAACTCTCGATTACTTTAACTGTCACAATATTTTTACTCACTATATAAAGCAACCGACTGTGGGGTTCAATCTTTATTTGAAGGTGGTGACTTCCTTAAAAATAGGTGCCTATAACTGGTACTTCATTGCCAATCATTGGGAAGTTTACCCTAGTAAGTCGAGAATTCTACTCGCATGTATCGAACCAATACTATATACTCGTATTGTATATGATCTGACCTCAATCTATTTGAAATACGTGCCTAGGTAAACCTTTGATTCTGTAGACTCAATTGAATATATTTCAGAGTTAAGTAGTAATCCGTATCCGTATGGGATGTAGGGGTCTAAAATGCTACTTAATCAAGCCGACAAGTTAAACGTTGACTTTATCTATACAAATCAAACCGATACTTAAACGAAAATATTTTCGCCCCTGGCAGCACTTGAGCCCGCACTTTTTATTTTGAAACACCATACCTCACCCTACAATGGAGCATCTGGGATCGGGTCATCCAAATTGAAATAGGAATATGTTTAACCAGATTTCTCCTAGACTGCAAACAGGTAGAAGTATACAGGAACATACCTAGGGACTCCGTGCACACTAAAAGAGGCAGTTAGCAACCTGAAAACATTGCTATGGCTTCGTGGAGGAACTGGAGTGGTTAGAGTAGCGCTACCTCGTTTAACGCAAAATAGACACAATGGTTGTCGACTTGCGGAAAAATGCATTAACTAAATAACCAAAAGCATTAATTAATTCTCCATTCATTTTCTTAGAATATTTTTATACGCTAATAATAAACTAACTTCTCAACTCATAAACAATGCGTAACCTGTTTGAAGCTTAACTTTGACCTCCATTAAACACCCAGTACAGTACATCGTCCTACATTCTTCTCATTATTATATTATTATATCTCTGTTCTCGCATACATCATCTCACACTCTGTGTAATTCTTTACAATATGTGTAGCCATAGACAAACGAAACAGATAGACAAGTTATTTGAAATACAAACATAAATCACATTCATACTTAGCTTGAGGAGTGCTCAATTTTATTATTAGTTTCGAAAAGTCCGCAAGTCGTAGTTAGGAATACAGAGAGATACACGGTGTAATTTATGCAGCGATGTTCAATTTTCATGTTTTATAAAAAGGTCAACCTTTGCCTATGAACAAAGTTATTTACATATGTCTGTAAATATAGGTTTTTTTTGCTTATAAATCTCAGCCCTAATGTAAGTACCAGCGACAATCAGCACTAATGTCTAAGACAACTCAATAAAAAAGCTTTTTGAATCGTAGATAAATAAAAACAGTAATAACTCTTACCTCAGATATGAGCATCTTACCTTATCGTTTATCCCAGCTTTACTTTAAGGAAAGCCAGCGTCTTCTATGGACATTAAAAAGTTACCTATTTTGTTACATTTTTCTAAGACTTCCATCATACAAATTTTAAAGAATTAGGAGATGTTGGTAAAGTACGAAAATTAAGCTTTAAAGTCCGTTAATTTTAGGTATAATGTCCACAGGAGTATCGCGTAATCAATCATACAGAAAAATGTTTTCGACCCAGATGTATCCTTAGCTTTGGAGTCCAGGGTTCGCAATAGGTTTGAACACCTTGTCCATAACAAAAGATATCATTGGTAACATCCGGCCAAACAATGCACGCGCCTACTGCATCTCAAAGAACAGCCTCCTACAGGCCTCAATAGCTTCGGTATTTATTACAGAGACGCTTGCTTGAATAATTCTGGCTGATTGATATTCTAATGAGACTTGAAAAAGTTTTGATTAAGTGTTGTCATTGATATAAGTGAAATGAGTCATCACAAATCATGGAGTCATCACGTAGGTATCTTTTTTTTTGTTTATTATCGACTTGATTTGACTTGTTTTGTAATATTGTCGATTGTATCATATAATATACATATAAGACCGTAGTGATAAGATCGTAAAAATGCAATTATGTATTAAACGTAAAGATTTTGTGTGGATATATAAATTGACGAAATAAATATATTTCACTCGGGAATTACTCATATAATATGGGTAAAAATTGGCGAACAGATCGTTTATAGGTAGGTAGCCTAGATTAACTTTTATAAAGGGCTTTTTTGGATTCGAATCCCGGTAAAGCGATTCATTTGTGTGATGAGCACAGATGTTTGTTTCTCAGTCATGGTTGTTTGCTATGTATCTAAGTATTTGTATATTATAATATCGTTGTCTGAGTACCCACACCACAAGCCATTTATCAGCTTACCGTGGGACTTAGTCAATTTGTGTAAGAATGTCCCTATAATATTTATTTATTTATAAAGACGGATTTTCATTCTAATATTGGGCGTAGAACTTGTAGTTCTATTCGAACCATGTCGCGGGCAAAAATGTGTAGTAGTAAAACTACTAGTAGTAAACTCAAACATGATATTTTCGGCAAACTAGATGACCTAACTATGCACACAATCACGTAAAACAAATTTGGACTTTCATTAAAAATTCAAAGCACAAAGTGCCTTGAAAAGATTTAGAAGTTTTCAAAAGCCTTTTCATACCGGTTGCTTACACACTAGAAGCACTCACCGGAGCTCTCATTTCCTTTCATTCTTCGCTACGCCCACTTCGGCGGACGATCACCTTTGTCGCCAAGGTCATTGTCCCCTGCCTACATACATGCTATGTAAATAATATGTGGAGATAGGATATGTACTATACTCGTATGTAGGTCAATCAAGATTTCATTGTTAAGATCGGTCTACCACGTATTTCAGGCTGCTGTAAAGAAGTGTCGCGGTAATTTTCTTATATTAAGGTAAGCGCTTCAATTTTCTAAAGACTATAACCTATCTTTAGTTATAATATCATCGTGGACCTACGAGTATCCTCTCTGTATCAGAGCATCGTATCTGAACGATATGAAGCATACAATATTATATGACTTGGTTGTCCGTGTTTGTCCGGTAATAATATCACTTTAGACTTCGCTTTCTTTGAAGTCAATAATATCGTGTCATTTAAATTCCAATTAAATAGCTATTTCATTTAATCGTTACTCCTTAAGTGTAGATACATTTAAACATTTTCCCTTTTATTTCACTTTCGGTGCTTAACACAAATACACAAACTTGTCACTAACATTATGTTTATGATGCATAAATATCTTTTAACTTTCTCGAATTCTCTTAGATTGTCTTTAATGTCATGGATTCCATTCGAAATATAGTGAAAGTCATTACATAAATGGAAGATAATATTATTCTGAATTAAAATGTTATAAAATCACATTAGGAAGCCGACTATTTGCGGATCCACCTACGCTCTGCCTCTTTTGGCCTCCATCCCTAAAATAGTCCATCGAGTTTCTAAAAAGTATCATATATTTTCGTACTTTCTATCTACATTTACCTACTTATTAACCAATAAACCGTTGTTGTACCTACGAAGAACTTATAGTATATGTAGTAAATAAATTATATTTAATCTTAAATTTTGGAACTAGCAAGCAGAATTTTAAAATGAATAGGGCACAGTGACTACTAATTTTGACTAGGCGGTCCGAATGAGTTGTGAGTTTTGAAATTGACTTATTGAGGAGAGGTGGGATGGCGTCGTCAAAGATAGGCGATCCCAATAGGTGCAGGCTGTCTTTAAAAGTGATTTTGATGTTCAATAAAATGTTGTTGAAGTTTTGATTTGAATGGTTTGTGACACGGCGAGCGGGTCCATCTTCTCTGAAAAGTTTAACTCGGATTTATTAAAATTTAGTTCTAGACCAATATCTTTAAACTGATTTTTAGGGTTCCGTAGTCAACTAGGAACCCTTATAGTTTCGCCATGTCCGTCTGTCTGTCTGTCTGTCTGTCTGTCCGAGGCTTTGCTCCGTGGTCGTTAGTGCTAGAAAGCTGAAATTTAGCATGGATATATAAATCAATAAAGCCGACAAAAACGTACAATAAAATCTAAAAATTTAATTTTTTTATGGTACCTCCCCTACACGTAAATGGGGATGAAATTTTTTTTTCGCTTCAACCCTAGAGTGTGGGGTATCATTGGAAAGGTCTTTCAAAACTAATAGGTGTTTTTAAGAAACATTTTTTGATAAAGTGAATATATTCTGAGATAATCGCTCCGAAAGAAAAAAAAATGTGTCCCCCCCCCCCTCTAACTTTTGAACCATAGGTCCAAAAAATATGAAAAAAATCGTGGAAGTAGAGCTTAAGAAAGACATTAAATGAAAACTATAGCGGACATGATCAGTTTAGCTGTTTTTGAGTTCTCGCAAAAAGTTTTCCCTTCATAGTAAAAAGACTTACTTTAATTAGGTACTGATTATGCAAATTTGCCTATTTGTTTAACTCGGGTGAAAGGTACCGTTTCATCCCTTGGTTAACAATTTACTCTACTTTAAGCTCCAGTTTAGCTTATTGTGACGGAAGAGTAACTACGGAACCCTACACTGAGCGTGGCCCGACATGCTCTTGTTTTCTTTGTTAATTAATGTTTATAACCTACCATCGAAAAGTTTATCTCCTATAAATATCAAAAAGTGGCTCCATCTTACCGGGCATCGGCTAAAGGTTGTGGCGCCATCGCTCGAAACGATGCCGCCACGCCATACCTACAGCCTATGATCTATAAGATGTCGCCACTTTTTGATATTTAACAAATTTAACACATATCAGTGAAAAAATAAAGATCAAAGTCAAATGGCGTTCTAAAAGTTTTGTGTTGAAAGATGGCAGTAAATTTACTGTGACTACAAAGTTTTCTTAGACAATCCACCTCTATTTCAAATTCTCTTTGGTAATACTCCATTTCTATACAATATAACTTACCATCAAACTATTATTGGTTATATTTATTTGAAACAAAACAAACAAAAACATAAAAGAGCTCTTTGTGAAGCTGCAAACTACAGAAATATAACAGGTAGTTTGGAATTAGTTATTGACGGCCTCAGGCGGCAAACGGCATTTTTATACTTATTCGAGATATCATACCATCGTCCACACTGCTAATTGGCTAATTATAAACCTTATTGCAAGAACATAAAGACCAAATGTGTCCATTTAAGAATGTTGCTGTTTGTAGTACAGTACAATTCACCATAATCGCTTTGATACGTGGATGTTTCGTAAATTTGCTTGTGAAGGTTTTTGATTGAATTGCTGCTTTCGAGAATAACTGCAGTTATTTACAAACGATGGCGTATAATTATGTACACTGAATTGTATTTCTTTTCTTGTTATTTTTTCAACCATAAGAATATTTTTGGTTTTCATGAATCAACAACGGTTGTATATAATTATAACTATAATATAAATGTTGAGGAGAGAAATGAGAGTAAAATGACAGTACTGTAAAAAAAAATTAGCCTATGCAGGTGGTGTAATAATACATTGTGTATTTAGGGCGGTAAACAAGATTTTACGAACAAGTGTGAATTGAATTGAAATTGCGTGGCACACAGTATTTTTTAACACACTTGTGAGGGGGAAAAAAAGGGAAATAAATATAACTACTGCCTAATTTCGGACGTACATTGCAGCCGTAGGTCGAAATTTAGGATTTACGGAACGCATCGCTTACGTGTAATAACACGTTTTACTACTATGATGAAAAATTAAATATTATTGAGAAGGCATGTCACCGCGTTGTAAATAACTGTGTACCGTAATTTAATGTAATACTTACTCACAAATGTCTGTTTACCTTTCAGTTTTTATTAGTTCAGAACTGAAATAAGCTGTCAGACGAGTACATCGCATTTTACGATACGATTGGCACAAACTACGTATATTCAGAAGAAATGTTAAGTACTCACGTATGAGAAGCCGTGTGAAACATCGAACCCATACCTATTAATAGTGGGTGCCATCAATAGTCCGGCAGTCGCGGGTCCTTCACTTTCGCGACTTTCACCGTGAGTTGCGCACCTTGCCTCCTCTTACAAAACGACGTATACGCCATCAAAGGTTTCTACAAATATGCCGTTTAGCCGCTAGGCTGGGTATCGACAACCAACATAATAGAAAATCTGTTACGACACAAACACTTAGGTACTGTTATGTTTGTGTTTGGGTTGCAATGATGCGCTATGTAATGGCATAATCTGTTGTGCGTATCTATGGACGTAGATTAATGAAATTATATTTTAACTGCTTTATTAATAAAATAATTTGTCATATCTCATCGTTTTTACTAACACATGCGCTGTAGTGGCACCGCCAAGACAATCCGAAGGGCGCTTTCTCCAATATATTTCGTTTGGCATTAGTATTTAAAAAAAGTTGTTAGCTTTGTAGCTGGCCCGCAACGGCTTATCCTTTGTCTATTGTTAACTAAAATCGTGCGTGCCACTACCTGCAAAAAAAAGGGTCGTATAATTCTAACTGGCACCTGAGCGCGGGCTAGTCCAAGGCTCAAAAAACCAGTGTAGGTGCGCTCTCCGACAACGCGCCTTTGTTCCGCATATCGAGGACACATTTTAGACTGGTTCGGTAGCGTTCGACTCGTCGGCACTCAGTAACCGTATAGGGACCACACAAGAAATCACAAATTATTTTTCCATTTGTTCATTTTGGATCTTATTTCAGTTACCATAGGAGTTCTAATTAAATAACCGCCTAAAGTTACCCGGCCCTTTTTTGCAGGTAAGTGGCACGCGCGGTTTTAGTTAACAATAGACAAAGGATAAGCCGTTAGGGGCCAACTACAAAGCTAACAACAATACCTTTAACGTTTAAATTTATAGACATGGCCCAGAATTTCTAGCCCGTGTCATAGTAGCGTAGTTACACAAGTTAGTAAATTAAATTACAACCCGAACATTAATGCAAGCATTCGATTTATGTTGCTACTGCTAACGTTTGACAGCAAAATGCATGTTTTCGACACATTTGTGTTGTTAAACACAGTCATTGCTCGTAAACGATCATTTACTTTTGGTGTAATTAATTCCGTGCCTCACGGCTACTGTTGCCGCTCGCACATATTGTGCAATTGGATAATTAAACGCCGTTCTCTCAAATAGAATAAAGTTTGTTATTTATTGTTTCTAACTCTCAAATAGCTATCCGTTTTTCAACTTTATTTCAATGGAATAAGGAGAAAAACGTTTACATGTTTATGAAACTGGGAATGGAAGTGCACTTCACACCTGTTGTGGCCAGTTGTGAGAAGGTATTTAAGGTTGTGCGTGATATGAAATTATTATGCAAATAAATGAGGCACTCCAATGTCGCACCTATTGCAATAATAATTGTTATAGTATGATATTAGCGAACCGCAAGTGAACTGTTTTTAGGAGATTATGATATAAATTGTAATAAAGAATTAAAAATAACTTTAGAAGCGATAATCTTTTATTTATATCCCATCAGGTAAAATATGAAATTCAGTAAAATTTCATACATTTTAGGTATTTAAAACTATTACATAAATATAAATACATGTTATATATTAAAACGTATTTAAAACCAAACATTCTTGTTCGTTGTTTTATCCTCCATTAGGATTAATCTACGGATTATCCCATAAATAAATAATAAAAATAAACGTAAATGGTATATTGCACATATGGAATTTTAACGCAACGTCAGGCAACACAAATATTTAACCGGTTTATTTTTCGTTTTCATCCTCGTTAAGTACATGACTGATGCTTTAATACCGCATTTTGATATAAGTGTACATACTTTTATCGGCCCAACAACCATACAATCAAGGAAGCTCTAATTGCTGCAACGTTTGCATTCACAAGCGAAAAGGAACTGTTAGCGAGAGTTACGCACTTCAAAATGCAACTCATTTTACGTAACGTAACTTAGAATGGTATCGTCCGCTTTATTATGAGCATCATTATAAATGAGTTATGTAAAGTGTGTAGAGATGATAAGTGTAATTGCTAGATTAAATCTCTCGGACTTGGCGGTGTCGGACAGCGCTTCCGTCTTTCATTGAGTTCCTGAATATGCATTCTGCCTATTATAAATATAAACTACTAATGATGTGAGATCGGTATGTTTGACAAAAATGTTTTGTAAATTGGGTACTTGGTTGTCTACGTATAAAAAAAAACACGCCTTTAAAATTAAAGCTTTAGTGTTCTTAAAAAAGACAATAATTAGAAGCAACGTCTTAAATATTTTTTATACTTTTCGACTGCCTCTTAATCTAGGATCCTTTTTTTATCCGTTCATTTTTGAATTCTAGTTTGTAAAAATAAATATTCTACAAAAGGAAAACTTTATGTGACCTGTGCGTAGGTCAATTAAAACTAGTTTTAGTTTCAACAATTTGCAAGGTGACTGGAGTCTGACCCATGCACTGCCAGAAAAAGTTCACGAGTTGGGTAACATCACATTCGTTTTGTAAGATTTGTCATCTAAAGTTACGCAACAATAGGAAATGTTGATTGTAAACTCGACCCCCTAGGCCATCTTAGTATTGAGATGATAATCAGAACGATTGATTCAATATTGTGGACAAAAATGTTATTTCAGATTCTGTAAATTAGATACGAGTAGGTGCGGAGAGTGTGGTATAAAAGGTAAGTATAACACGTATTTATCACGAAACTGAAGCACTACACTTTTCCCTCATTTTCCAAATTCCACATTGTTAAAGTTCCTTCCATCCTAAAATTTATGCGACATGGCATGGACAACTGCAGCAGCGGCGAAAAATCCTGCGTAAAAAATTCAGAAATCAAGGTTTCACTCTTAACATTTTCCTCCTCCAAAACTCAACCCATCGTAACGAAATTCTGAAAACAGAATGAGAAAAAAAATTAATCTGTGTTTGACAGTTTTGATTTTTGCGTTTATTGTTGCCGATTTTGTATGCTAGTTAGGCGTCTGTTTACGGCGCATTTATTTGGCCGTTTTTAACGCTTTTTAAAGCAACTTAATTCTCACAAAAACAAGAATATCAAAAAAAGCCAAAGTAATAGACACAGACACTGTTAATATTGACGTCATATAAAAAATATCTATGATCAAAATCCAGAGAGGAAAATATCGAGAACGTTTGTATAAAAAAATTACCAGTAATGTTTCCAGTCAGTACGCGGTCGATCTAGTACGCCTATTCAACTCATACTCGTATAGTCCGCTGCCTCCAGGCATCACACGCATGGCCGATGCGCAAATTGAATCCATGACTTGCGTTACACATTCAATTACAGAACCTTTCCCGGACGCGTAGGGCATACGACTTTAAAGGTGCGTCCACATTCGGATAACACGTCCAAGCAGTAACATAGGTTATGAGCAGGACAGTTAGTACCAAAATAGACTCAATAAAAGAAGATAAAACAACGCACCAAAAGTATCTCCGCAGTTCGCGTTTAAAAGTATCAGTAAGTCCGTAAACGTAAACGCTAGATTACTCTGAACTCTGAACCTTTGTACTTACAATAGGATAAGGTATATCTGGCTGTAATTAGTTTATGTTAGTTACAAGTTACAAACCCCTTAGTTAAAAAAATACAGCGAATATAAGCATTTTTAAAGTTTTAGGAGCAAACATAAAGTAATTTTTACCCCATTTCATTGTACGTGCAAAGTTTCATTATAATCCAACACGTAGTTTTAAAACGAAACTCCGTTTATATGAGAAGGTGAAATTTGGCCGAGCTTGCGAGAATAGTAGATACTTTTGACGCGTAATCTGATTCGCTTCTTTTGATGCTGACTGTTCGTTGTGCTATGTGTAGTGGCGCATTTGCCTGATGATCGCACCTTAATGCATAATATCAGTATCGATTACGAATTGACGTCATTGAAAATATCATTTATTATTTACTATTAGGTTATTGTTTACGTACTTAGAAATTTAACTGATAGTAAAAACCTTTTTCACGTCGCTGTAATGTTAGGTACAATAAATTAGAAGAACTAATTTAATCCGATTCATAAAATCAAACCAATTTTTTTTTCTGTAACTACAACTGAAATATTGGCTACCTACAATAATCACTTAGTCTAGAGCACACCGCAAACTTTTAAGTTCTGTCAAAGAAACCGCCAAAGGTACATTTCACTAGCAACACTAAGTAGTTTCAATCGACAATCAATGTATACTTCATTGTATCATTACGTTCTACTATTACTCAACCATTACATCAATAATTTATATTCCACAGGCATATCTCAATTAATAATTACAAGTCATTACTTAACTTCTCGCCTTGCGATGCTAGCTAAATATCTGACAGGAACTGTAAGAATGATATATGGGATGTTGTTGTTATGACATATTGTTAGTGTTGCCAATTAGGAATTCATAGGTGCGTCACGAACGTAGAAAAATTTGTTAAGTGCTGAAATGTATAGAAAGCGCAAGAGGAAATTTTTGAAGTTACGTTAGTTTCTAAGTTGTTAAACTTAGCAGTTGAATTGAGAACATTAATAACTACTATCACTATCAATTAAATTTGACATTGAACAGTGTAATGTGCTTTTATAAAATCAGTAAATTTATTATGATATTATAGATCTTATAGGTACGTGCCAATATGTACGTTTTATTAATAAATTATAAATAAATATTGGACACACACACACAAACAACCACACAAATTGACTACGCCCCACAGTAAGCTCAAGAAAGCTTGTATTGTGGGTACTCAGACAACGATAAATATAATACATATAAATACATAGATAACCCCATGACTCAGGAACAAATATCCGTACTCATCCATCACACAAATAAATGCCCTTAACGGGATTTGAACCCAGGTCTTTAAATGTTGCTAAAAATAGTTGCAGTTTAGTATCCAAATCGGTAAACCTGCAGGCCATTGTTAGCAAGGGCTGTAAAGCCTTAATGAAATGCGATCGGGTGTCGGTGTCATGCACGTACTCGTAGGTGAGTGGTTGCGAAACACATTTTGATACATGGTCGCCGTGCGTTTAGTCGTGTGGGTGCACAATGCATGGAATATCAATAACTGACATGTTGATTGTGGCTTGGTGGAAGTTACTAGCGGTCGATCAATTTACAAACAGATATATATGTATATATATAATTGAGTCGACCCATGTTAAGAAACTTTTTAGGGGTGCAAAATAGCGCTAACGGGATCCTATCACAGTTTGCCTTTTATCAATTTTCATAATGTAAAAAGTCTAAAAACCGTGTCTAATTAAACGTATTGTAGTTGCTGATACAAGCATATATATATATATATATATATATATATATATATATATATATATATATATATAATACATAGAACCATATTATATATATATACATAATGGTCATTCTTCTGCAAATATTTACAAGATTTAAAAAAGTACCCATTTTCGGAATGTTGTAAACCTTTCCATGATTTACTACATGGTTACTCAGTTTTGGAAATTTTCAACACGCTTTTCACTCTTTCCCTGTCCTCATATCAGACGACCAATTGGAACGCAGCCGTATTGAGCAATGATAAAGTGGCTAACATCGCGCGCTACGCTTGACTGCCCGCCGCTAATAATGCTTGCACGACTCGCGTAGTTTCTCTACGCACTGCATTCGTGACGAATAACTGTGTTTGTGGCTTTAAGTATTGAGGGTCCCGGAACCAAAATAGCAAGAACGCTAAAAACGGAGAACTTAAACATCATGTCTGTACGCCTCATGTCGTCATGTCTGTCTCTATTCACAACCATTTTTCTCGGGAAACATATTAATGCAATTTGGAAATTACTGTGTTCACTTCTGCTTGATTCATTCGAAAAAATCTATTTATAATCAGACTAATTCAATAATTCTAATCTCTACTAACGTCTACAATGTTATATGTTCACTCTGCCGCAAAGGTGCCTGGATTTCATTCATAATGCTCGCTATAAGGTATATTCGGCTATTTGCGAAAGGTAAGGAAAAGTGACTCTAATGACAACGGAATGATTTTTTAATGATTTTCTGGATTACCCATAAGCGATTTTCCCGCAAGTAACTGGCAGAAGTTCTCTAACGGCTAACAAATCAGCAAGCCCAATCGATTCCAAGCTCACTCTCAGCACCCGCGACACTTTCTACCAGTAATAGATCATGCTGCCAACAGCGGTTATGTCATGAGCATCGTCATCGCGGACAATACGGTCTATTGTTTATTTATTATCGCTCTGAATGAGCCATTCAGAGAAGCGCAGTTTTCAAAATGTGGCTGCTTATATAAGATATTGTTTGCGCTGTCTACGAATGTCGAACGGAATCTTTCGAGCCGAACCATGGACAATTAGACATGCATTGTTTGTATATATGATACAGCTCCGCTTGCGCAGTAGACATAATGCATCCGTCATATCTTAGATGAAGCCATCAGAATGTAACTTCAGCTACAGCTACACATTATAGAGTCCTACTTCGATGGTTGTTATCTAGTAGAAAATATCTTACGGCCCAATTCGAACGTCACTTTTGACACTGACATACCCAATCCATATACGATATATATCTATATTTTGTAAAACTTCTGCTTCTGTATAATATATTCTGGGTTTATAGGTTTTTCTTAAAATTATGTTTTTGTAAATTAAAAAAAAGGAAAACCTATAAATCTAGTTTTTCATTGTGTCAATAACATACTAGAAAAATATGGAGAATGGAAAATATTTAGAAGTGGAAAAACGTTTTCTCTTTTTGCATGTACAATCACGTGGTATACCCCTCCCTCTTGAAGTTCGATTCGGGCCTATTGTTATTTTTACTTACCGAATTTTATATATGTGTCGTTACAGCTAAATCTTAAACTTATATATACAAAACACAATTCTGATAAACAGTTTCAGTTTAGTATCTAGAATTGAATAATTATAAATAAAATTACAGCTGAAAATGCAAGGGCAGCTATATTAACCCAACTCTACTGACGTTCATTGTACAAGTATTAACTCTTGGCTTATTTCCTTACTATCTTTACCGAGCGGACGATGAACTTCTTACTTTATTGCTCTCTTAAATAGCTATGCAGATGCACAGATTATGTACCCACTAGCAAAAGCATTAGAAACAGCATACCAGTGGGTATATCATCACCGTATATCCTTACGCTTACAATTCTGAGCTTTATTTCACACCGAACACGGTAGCCTATGCCTTGGCAGTGTTGAGATACGAGTTTGATATAAGTTAGGGACATGTGGGATGTATCGTGCACATGCTAATTTTATTGTCATACCACTGTTGGCCATACCACACCGCAGTCCATTTTATTGGTCGCCATTTCCTTTTTGCACTATTAGCTATATTCCTGGAGTATCTTCTTGGTCATAAATTTAATAATTACCCCTGTAGACGTATAATGTGAGATGTTATGCATAATTAGCACATTACCATACTTAATACCGAAATAAGGATATGCATTCATTATTTATAAGATACTTATAGCAATTTTCTTTTCTTTTATAAAATATTTGCAGTAAAATATTTATACACATACGAGTACGAGCATATGATGTGACATTTAGAAATTCATTACGACAATTCTCAAACAAAGGGCCGATCTACACTATATGGGTGGGATTATAGGAACACAGACGTTGTTACGTAAAATATTGAAAAAAAGAAATCGAAAACGTGTGTTATGGCAACAGCAAATAATCATTGATTTGCTTATTAATGTAATCTAATAATGTTTGCTCATTTTATAAAAGCCCTGCATACTAATTTGAATTGAATATTACGAAACTCGAGTAAAAACTAAATCCTTATCAAATCAATGAGAACCAAACTGATAAGACTCACTTATCTTAACTACATTATCGACTGTTACACATCTGTAATCAGTGTCATCACGTTCCTTTAACCCTGATCTTGATATCTCAACAACAATACGGTATTCTCCCACGTTTTTGCGGACGTGCCTCGGCGTCATGTAACGTAATGATAATAGTCCACGTAAGTGATAATTATCTTGTGATGGTTATGGTTACGGACCCGTTAAAGAACTGTGGCAAAATTAACTTTGTCTCTTTTACAACACTGTTTTATGCTACTAAATTTTGAGGTCGAAATTTAAGTTTCAATGTATGCGAAATCGCGTGCTAGATTAAGTTGAGTAATACAAGTCGAAAATGTTAGAAGCCGCAAAAGTAGTAAAACAATTTTATTACTTACAGCAATTTACATAGTTCAAGGGGCTATTTAGAAACAATATAGAAGCTTATTCAGACTTCAAACTGCTACTCATTTGATTTTTAGATCCATCATCGTGCCTAGTGCGTCACGAATAGTCACGATCGCACAAAGTTTGACACACCATTTTGTATGATATGAAAAATTGACATTTTCGACTCGCGGCTGGCAGGAGGTAGGTTGTTAGGGTTCTCGACCATCATACTTCACGAAAATATTAAGCAATTTGATTTGTTATAACTTTTTACGAATTTTTGTAACTTGTAATTTAGTGTAGTATTAGGATATTTTAATTTTAGGATAATTTTTGCTCTTTTTAAATTTTTCTCGCTGTGCATGCTTATTTTGGATGACATTCTTATATAATACTTACCACTTATATATTGTAATAATGCTTTGAATGATATCTCTTTAGTGTGCCTTTTCAATAAAATAAAAAAAAATCTGAATGAGCATATAAATAAATAAATATTATAGGACATTATTACACAAATTGACTAAGTCCCACAGTAAGCTCAATAAGGATTGTGTTGTAGGTACCTAGACAACGATATATTATATATATTTGAAGCTTGCAATTCCTTGGGCGTCGCATGCAAGTTTAATACCCTTAATAACTCATTTATTGAAGAGAATACATAACAGAGATATACGTATAACCCATTATGGGATTTATTAGATTAGTATCATAGTTATCGTTTCTAAATAAGACTCCAAGTTTGAACATGCAATGTAACTCGCATGGAACGTTAGGCGTTATTTACGAGTTGGTATGTCTCCGACCAGATATGAGCAAATAAACAGCTGTTGTTCCATCCTCGACACATTTTAATGCCCATTCGTAAACCTTAATGCAACGAGATAAGGTGTATAAATAGTCGATTAATCGTGTATCTGTTTAATGTGTGCTAAGTTTGGCTCGAGTCGCAGCAACAAAACGAATGGCGCGATTTACTCACACTTCGCGTGTTAAAGCACTTACTAGAGTTTACGAGGCGTATTTCACGGTAGATAAGTTGGCCTTTAAAATAGTTTTTAGCTTTGAAATTAAAATTCGCTAGATACAAAGGAAAACGGATTCATTTCATAAATTTAATAAACCAATGTAAAAACGAGATGTCAGTTGTCAGAATAGTACTCCTTTTTTGGTTACGTAGCCAAAATAGCCTTTATAGTTTCGTCATGTCCGTATGTCTGTTCGTCTGTCCATATGTCACAGCCATTTTACTCGGAAACTATAGGATATATTGTAATGAAATGTAGAGTGTAGGTATTTAAATAGGAACCTAAATTCCAATAAAAATTATTATAATCCAGAAAGAAATTATAATAATCGGATAATAGTTGCCCAAAATCATCAAGCTATGACCATAGGTAATCATAGGTATGAGCTACAGGAAGTGACAAATGAAAAAAATATATCTGGACGACCGAAAAAACTTGTGAAATGTTTTTTTCGGCCTTATATTATGAAAGTTTTTAAATTTAAAATAATGATATTAGTTAAAAAAAATAGGAAAGACAGCCAACAAAACCAACCATCTGTTTAGTCAACCGTACCGTGTCCAATGCCTTCATTGCATGCTACATGCATGTACAAAATTGTTTATATATCAGCTATCGCGGGAAATGCATTATACGGTATAATGTTATTCGATTTATCTCAACTTACGATCACGTCGGTCCATTAAAAAGACAATCAAGTAGAGAAGGACTTTCATCGTGTAATGACTTCCACATTGGTATAGAGAAATCGCCGCGCACTACTTCAGTGGTAAATTAGGTAGAACATTGAAATTATTGCTCTGCCAATGTGTTTTTACACAACATGAAAAGTCAGGCATCGTTACACTGATTTCTATCCAATCATCAAAATGACTAGCCGCGGGCGCTCCCAATTTCTCGTAGATTTATTGCTAATATCGCCGGTCTTCATACTGGATACGGATCCGCAAGCCGCTCCGGTGTGCGAAGTTGCGAACGCGACATAGCTATATGAATAGTGCAGCGGCTGTGGCACGGTCGCATTTTTATCACTTGAGACAAAGTGACAGGTATAGTGACAAGTGATAAAAATTAGACAATGCAACAGCCGCTATCTAATTCACATACTGTAGCGGCGTGCGGTCCGCATCATTAGATATGAAAATGAAAATGAAAATTTATTAATAACAATCGTTACAGGTCGTCTCGTTGTTAAGTATATTCAACCTATTTACACAAGGTAAGTTTATTGTTTTTGATTATACGTATTTACAATCGAAAATTCGTTATATTATTTTATACATTTAAAAATTCGTTATAAAAAATTAAAATGTTAACCCTGTAAAATGATGATTATTAAACATAATGATTATAATTGGTAATCGTCTTCATATGCTGTCAAACGGGGTTTATTTATGTTTAGTATCGCGTTCAAGAATGCTCTAATTCTGATTAAATTTAAAAGATGCTTACGGTGACAATAAATTGTGGTTAGTAAATTAGTAAACTACGGGTTATTAATTAATTATTTTCTGCTACTAGGGATAACGACGATATGCTTAGTGCTCGATATACATGCCTACCTACATATATATTTAACTACATTTGAATATACACTGAAAAACATTTTAGCGATTTAATTTTTGATACAACCTTATCAGTCAAGACCAAAAAGTGTAAATTTAATTACGAACACATAAATACAATGTTATTGTAACACAGCTACAGTGTCATGTGCTACTCACAAATAAATATCTTAGGTACAACACGTATAATTTGTATTCATAGGTTATTTCTTTACCACGCTCCGCAGATAAAAGTGGATTTTGATTTTGACATGAGTGTCGTTATATTTGTCTCCAAGCTCCGTTGTGTAAGTGCGACATAAAATGTTCGTAAGTCGGTTTTGTTTGTTTCATACTTATGTTAGGTATTAGGACTTGGATTGCGGTGAGATTACACATATGAAGTTTATTACAAGGAACACATACCTAACACCTATCTTGCGTGGAATCAAAGCCATATTCAAATGCAAATGCAGTGAACGTAGCCACGGGAATTGTTAGCCTTAATCGTGTCATTAGGAGTTGAATAAACAATGACAACGTAGACATTACCTATGAGCGATGGACGCAAAAACCGTGTAAACGGCCTTTAATGATACTCGTAAAATAGTTGGTTAATACGCAATGCTATAGATAATAAGTAATACATTAATATTATAGGACATACGTTGTCTAAGTACCCACAACACCAGCCTTACTGTGGGACTTCAGTCAGTTTGTAATAATGTCCTATAATATTTATTTATTTATTTTTATAGCACCAAAGCCTACGTCTAGTTTAAGTTTGCGGTTATATCAAAAATGCACACTGTATATTATACAAATACTTAAAAATATGAAGTAAACACCCATAGCTCAGGAACAAATATCTGTTCTTCACAAAAACAAATGCTCTTACCGGGATTCGAACCCACGATCATCGGCTTCATAAGCAGGGTTATTAGAGTGTTTATTTGTTCTGAATTTTCGTCGATAAAAGAAATATTATATGCCAAAAAGAAAACCGCTCTATTTTTCGAGGTTGCACAACATCAACAAAGATTTTCTCAAATAACCAACGACTCTACATCGGAGGGTAAAAAATGGTTTAAGTGGCTACCATCAAAGCGGAGAAAAGTGTAATATTCAACCTATAATTACATCAGGCGCGGATACAAGGGGGGGGCCATAGGGGCAATGGCCCCCCCCTAAAACCCTGGCTCTCACATTACTAAATTGAGTAACATTTTTTTTTACCTTATTTTCTGTGCAAAAATATATGATTTTCTCAAAATGGCCCCCCCCCCCCCCCTAAGCCAAATCTTGTATCCGCGCCTGAATTACATACATATTTTTTTAATTAGTAGTAAACTTGGATTTTAGTTACTTGAAAAAAAATGGAAAAATTACGCTTCCGGCAGGACCTGAACCCGCAAGCCCTCAGCAATCCGTGCGTTTGCTCTTAACCAATTGAGTTACTGAAGCCTCGGCGTGTATACATAAGGGAAGGAATGGAAAGATTTGCGAGGCTCTGGCTTCCGTAGCTCGATTGGTTAAGAGCAAACGCATGGATTGCGGAGGTTGAGGGTTTTCAAATCCTAACAGAAGCGTAACTTTTTAAATTTTTTCCTTTAATATTAAAATTTGAAATATAGAAGCGCTGGTGGCCTAGCGGTAAGAGCGTGCGACTTGCAATCCGGAGGTCGCGGGTTCAAACCCCGGCTCGTACCAATGAGTTTTTCGGAATTTATGTACGAAATATCATTTGATATTTACCAGTCGCTTTTCGGTGAAGGAAAACATCGTGAGGAAACCGGACTAATCCCAACAAGGCCTAGTTTATCCTCTGGGTTGGAAGGTCAGATGGCAGTCGCTTTCGTAAAAACTAGTGCCTACGCCACATCTTGGGATTAGTTGTCAAGCGGACCCCAGGCTCCCTTGAGCCGTGGCAAAATGCCGGGACAACGCGAGGAAGAAGAGAGAGAATATTAAAATTTGAAATATCGCTCGCAGTTGTATCTGCTTGTTAAAAAAATAAATCTGTAGATATTTAATATTTATCATGCCAATATCGGCTTCTTAGCTTTATTAGAAGTTTAAAAAAAAGAGCGTCGCATACACGAAACTTTTCTGGAATGCCCCCTTAGTAGTTTTCGAACTATTCGCATAGTAGACCATAACATGAGACAAGACACCGCCAGGTTTTGAGAACGCCGTCCGAGACAATACAACAACAACGGATTTCAGTTCCATTGTAATTATTGTTTACTAAACTGCATCCGTGCCATTTCTTATGCAAACAGACCGTTCGATCGTTTAGAATTAATAGATCGCAGGTTTACAAACTGTACGCATCGACACTAAGGGAGGCGCCAAAAGACAATCCACGAATGATAAGGTGTAGATACAGCGTAAAAAAGATTGAGAATTGTCTGAATATTGGTCGTAGTGATGAATAATGACAAGCGTCTGACATCTAGCGGTGTAAAAAGTTTAGTGACAGTCATTTGCTAATAACGTCCATCATATGCCTAATGGTTTTGATATTAATACAAAACTATAGAATTTGGCTGAATGACCTTGCTTGGAGAACACTTATACATTGCCTATTGTATTTAAAGAAGGACATAAGCCTGAAGGAATTTTGCTAGCAGGTATACAGAAGGTACCCGTATCGTTAGAATATACAGGGTATTTATTGCAATTTTTACTATGGGACCAACCCCGAAACCGGGAAATAAATTGTCTGTTTCATAGATTTTGGCTATCTGACCTTGATATTTTGTATGGGAGAGTAAATTGAATTTTGCGATTTCGGGGTTGGTCCCATAGTAAAAGTTGCTCAGTATGACCTATATATTCACCCCGTAAATTATTGCAGGTGACTAAATAAACACCACAGGGTGTTATATAGCCATAATAACACCATCACTTTCTTTGAATCTCGATCTGTAACAATGTTAGCATTGGTGTTCTTAAGTTGTCTATTAGACACGCGCTACACCACGCATATAAAGGATTAGATACACATCTGATACCCCAAGAATTTCCTGGAGTTGTTGATGGCGTCCCCGTTCAACATCAGGCAGCTCATAATCTTATAATAATAACTAGTTAGTAAAAATCATTAACATGTTAGACGTTGTGCAGGAGGTTCCCACACACGTACAATTAAACGAATAAATGTGATAATTATACCCTCGTAAAAACTGGAGGTTCGTCTGTTTTGTTTGTTTTCCAACAGAAAATGAAATTCTCGTAATATTTTTGCGCGGAGGAACTGGCTTATGAAATGTATATTTTGTACAGGATGAAATTGTTGTTTGACCATACGCTGAGAGTGAATATGTGGGTGGATAAATAAACATCCTGTATATCACAACATAACAATTAACATAACAATTTCCCCCTGTAGATGCAAAAATAATCCGATATTGTCCATGACTTCCTTCAACAAGTGTTAAATATATATATATAATCACTTTGCGCTCAAAATAAAGTACAGTTCAATAGTACTGTTCGGCTGTCCCATATCAAAACCCAGTAAGTGCTTCAGACAGACCAAATACAGGAGAGAGTAAAAACATAAAATGTCTCAAAAAATTATTAAATTTTTAATACAAAAAATTGCATGTATCAACGACAATATTATATAATTTATACACGTTTTATGCCCCTTACTAACTTCGAAAATGTAAGCACCAATGTTAGGGTCTTACATATTCCCACTCCAATACCTAGTAGGGTAAAGGCACCTATTACCGTGGTAGTTAAGGAACTTTTCAAAAGAGATCCAAAAATTAAGGGTATCAATGCTGTCTAACAGCCAGGAATATTTTTTTTTCATCAGAGCATTTAATGAACTTTCCGTTCCACACGTTTTTGGATTCATTTTGGGTTATTATATGTATTAAAATATTTTTTGAAGCCAAAATGACCAAATCTTCTATTACCGTGGCAAGGGACAGGCTGTGATTCTATTATCGCGAATTGAGCTTTCATTACCGAGGGTGCAATTGACATGATTTTTCTGCACTCGTTAACAGAAACCAAACTCAAAATTCGAAACCTAATACCGAGGGTTAAAACAATAATAACGACGTGGGTTCTGTATATTATTTTTGTGTCATTAAGTTTAATAATGACACAAAAATAAAAAAATAAAACTATAGGAGTATGTTTAAAAATAAGAGATATATTCGAAGAGATTATAATTACACTTTGGCACAATCAAATAAGTACTATTAAATAGTTAACTTACCAAGTACCCACGAGTACCTGTATAACAAGTTATAAGTTGAATCTTTTACATGTAAAACAACAAAAATTATTGTTAGTAAAGTTTTACTAAGGACGTATATGACAAATAGGCCTGCCTGTTATTAAATAAAGTAATTTTTAAATGCTATAAAGATTGATAAGAGTTTGTCTTACTGACATAATTAGCTGCACAAAAAAAACAAGTAAGTAACATTTTCTCATAAGGCACAGCGTAAATTATAGTCGAAATTTTATAAGCTGGACGTTTACCACCTGAGTGAAAGTTTACCACAGTGAAATGGTAAACGTCCACCTAATAAAATTTCGACTATATATAAAAACATGAAATTTTTTAATTCTAATATTTTTGATAAGGTAATTAAGTTAAATAAAGTCTCTCACATATTATGTGTTATAATTTACCCGTTTATAACTAACAAATCACAGTACTTTTCTTATTGCTGATTCTTATAGCTAAAAAAAATCATGTCTGTGATTTTGGACTACTGTATTAAATAAAATTATATTAAAAAAAAAATCTAATCGGAATTGTCCGGCAGTTGGGTACCATTCCTTGTCTGTCAGAGTAATAACTGAATCAGAAAACAGAAGAATTTAAATCTGATAATGATAACTGAAGTCTAAATTTTATCAACGAAATCTGTACTTGCGGTACCCTAAATGCGATATTTCAATACAATACCAAATAGTCACTCGGTAATAGATAACTCTTTAAGAGCCTATTACCGACCCATTCGATATTTCTCTGGGTCGGTAATAGATTTCTATATATTCTATTACCGAGGGTAATATGATCATACCATCGGTAATAGGCTTAATTTGGAGTTTAATTAAACCTAATTCCGACCCATAAAAAGAATAAAACACAGATGTTTTTTTCAAATCAAATCAAACACGTATATTACAAGCTTCTTGTAAAGACAAAATCACATAACTGGCAAGTAAATTTTAGGTTTTAACTCAAAATAAAAAAAAGTTGACAGATTAAGGGTTCCTATAGAAACAAGGAAATCGGTGCTGAAGTTTTTGTTAAAAATTAAGGGTTAGTTGAATACTTTCCATACCACGGAAATAGCTCTTTAATAGCGTGAATAGATCAAGATTGGAATAAATAAAAGAAATTATAAAATTGATAATTTGTACCAAAACTAAAGAGTAAATAACAAAACTACCACATTTTCTATTACCGTGGCATACCACGGAATTACTTACCACAGAAGTAATTGGCGCCTATTACCGCTGTATTTTATTTTCAATTTTAAACGTATTTTCCGGTCAAAAACTAAGTTAAAAGTAATTCAAAATCGTGTAGAAACCAATACACAACCTCTTAAAATGCATTGCACTAGTTTATTTGCCATAACGATTACGTAAAACACTAAGTAAGATTGGAGTGCACGTACCTGTGGTGTCACGCGTCTGTATGGAACAACCGGTTCTTGCGCCGCCGTCGCACAAACTGACGAATTGCGAGTTTTTTGTTACACTCACACAAATGCACACTAATGGGCACGATAGACCAATGAATGAGCTTGTTTTGTGTATGCTTTATTTCTTAGAGAATAGATCTGTTTGCTTGCAAAATGCGTATTTGTAAACACCGCGGTGTTAGACGTCGATTTTGATACCCGCGTTAATAGCCGCCGTTACCCTAAATGCTCTTTTTAGGTGTGAACTTAGCAACATTCAAGACATTTCGGGGTTTTTCCCACTAGTAACCACCCGGTTATTACCAGTGGTAACAACTGAGATTTTTTATTTTTAATATCGTCTTTCATCTTTAGGGGATTAACTCTTAATTTCATTTAGTTTGTTACAGGTAACACGAATAATGTCCCTGTGAGCGATGGACACGCTGACATGGTTATCGTTGGGGCTGCAGTTGGCGGCGCTGTGCTCGATCGTGGGCGCCCTGCTTTTGTACCTGCTGCGGAAGGTCCGCGTGGGCGAGGTCCTGCCCGCGGACAGCGCCAAGACTGTGCTAGTCACGAGTGTCGACACCGCACTGGGCTTGCAGGTGAGTCGCTTGACGCTAACTTGTCTGTGCGGCTGCAGCAGGCTGGCCAGCTGCTTTACCTGAAGAAGGACCGTGTGGACAAAATGCTGCCCGCGGACAGCGCCAATGCTTGTCGATACCGCGCTGGGCTTGCAAGTAGTCATTGTCGCTCACATGGTACTGTGATCATCTTTGGCTGGCTTTAATATGACCTTACGCGACTAGAAGATTGCTAAGACCAATAAGCAAGCTAAACGGAGGCAGTAACCATGGAGTTGCTTGAAAACTTGCAAATTCAAGATTACTTGTTACCATATTGCCCTTGGAGAATACAGGTAGATCGTTTTTCCCCTGCCAGAGAGTAGGTAAACGGATCTTCATACGTTTCAAAAAAAGTTGTCTAATCTAGGTACCTTCGCACCTAGTTGTGGTAGCTATGCAGTCTAACTAACGCTCGATGTCAGAAAGTGGCATAATATGCTGTATCATGTCATATCACGATCGATAAATTCAACTACTACGGATGAGGTTGGACCGAGTAGTTGTTGTAAAGAAGAGGCCTACACTCAGCTGAGCAGGGTTACAGACTGAATATACATATAAAGAAATAATGGACCTACTAACTCGATGCCACCTTATAGTACCTATTCCCTCGCAAGGTTAATCTCCAAGTTTTGCCGACACACTGTTTGCGAACTGAGATCGTTATTAACCGCTAGTTTGTTCAGTTTAATGACAAATGCTTTGTTGCTAGTAATGCTCGTTGCATGAAAAGTTGAGTGTCATAGACATAATATAACTAACTTAGTAAGTTGTAAATTAAGTATGAGTACATCAGGGGCGTAAAGCACAAGCTTGAAGAACGAAAACATGATTTCTATATTATATAGGTATCCTTTGTCCGTTCCTTCAAGATGACTCTCTTGAAAGTTGCTTTATACTTAGCTATTTTCAATGTACTTTATAGACTTTATAGTATATATACATAACCAATTTAAATAGAATTGCCTTGCAGAGACATAAAAACATGGTATGAATATAATAACCCCAACATTACATACCTACAATCTCCAGTCTTTTTATAAGCTCCTTGATTATTAGGTTTAAATAAATGTTTGAAAAGCTGGCCAAACATTTTAGAATAGAATAGAAATCTTTATTGCGAAACCATGGTACATAATAGTTGTTACATTAAAGAGTGTGAAAACACATGGCACCCTGTTAGGGCATTGCAAATAATTTTACATCTAGGTAGTTTCTGAACAGTAGGACTAGTATATATATATATAACATGTAATGTTCTTAATTAAATATAAACAACATTGTCTAAATTTATTTCTAAATACTAAGAATTAAATAGTCGTACCTAACTTAATATTTAAGTACACAAGGCGTTAATTAAGGATATATAATATATGCAATATATATAATATACAATTATTTATTTATCGTATGGCATATGTATGTCACTGGATTAAGTACATAGATAAACTTATAATTAGAATTTCGCCCTTCCTAGGTACGCGACCGCTTCTTCTGATAGGATCTTAAAATCATCTACATGGCCTGTGTATCTAGTAAGGGGGCACTCCAGAGTGATGTGGTTGATGGTCTGGTCTGGGTGCCCGCAGTTACAGGCAGGAGAGGAGCTCCAGCCCCATTTGAACCAGTGGTGGCCGCAGTTGCCAACTCCTGTTCTTAAGCGGTTAAGAGCAGACCACACCCGGCGCGGTTCCTTGAATCCCACTGGGGATACTCGCAGGGGTAGAGCAGAGAAGGGGTTTGCTAAGGGAATATCATTAGTAGTTACAAAAAAAGTTATCTTCCATGAACTCTTGGACGGAAAAGTATGCCTTCTCCATTAAAAATATTTTTAAATTTGATACGAATGACTTAAATTTTTCTATGTTTCTAATTTTGTTGGGCAGTTTATTGTAAATCTGGATGGCCCTGAAATAAGGGCCTACTTCTGAAAATTGGTTCTGGGGGTGAGAGCTTATTATTTCGACGTGCACTTTTATATTCAAATAATTTTATGTTGTAGGTTAGTGAAATGTTTCTTGCAACTGTCGGTTTGTTGTATATTAGTTAGTATGCGGACTCATTTTTTTGGGCTATAAGGAGATCATGAGCGTCACTGCTATGACCCCATAACATTATACCGTAACGTAACCAAGCTTGAGCGTAAGAGTGATATGCGGACAAGGCGGACTCAGTATGAGTGTTTGACTTTATAATGCTCAGGGCAAAAAGGAAAGTAGATAGTTTTGGTTTTACTCTTGATATGTGTTTTGTCCAGTTGATAGATACATTCATAGTAAGCTTCGTAATTTGTCCACTAGTTGCTGACAGAAATAGAAATTTAATTACCTTTTACTTTACTAAATGAGTATTCAACTAGGCGGCGTTAATTATGCTACTTAGCCTAGGTAAGTGGCCGCTGAAACCTTACGTGTAGCTATGCAAGGATTTCAATTAAGGAAATGAGCAGGAAATTGTAAGGCGACCGTTGTTACGGGATTATCAGAGACCAGTAAATAGCAAAGACCTCCGTAAATTTGGTTCATCAAATTGATAAAAAGAGCGTCTCCAACTATGCTGCCAACGTAAGCTAAACAGCCGTACTAGCCGTGCCCCGCGGCTTTACCCACGTGGGATTAGATCTGTCTACATTTTGGAGTTGATTTCCAAAACTAAGACTCTGTCAATCTTCAGGGCTCAGGCTTTCTACAACTTCCTCATAATATTTTGTTTACCATATAATAAAATTATTACTATGTACCCTAAGCGACTTGCGCTACGATGCAATGCAAATGGTGCTAAACTATATCCCTATTGTGTTAGGGTGGCCCGGGATTCAAATCAAAATACAAAATATGTAGAAATTAACAGTTTTTAAATTTTATTTTTCTTAGTGCATCATAACGATGTCGAGGTGCTACAAAGGTGCTAAAATTAGGCTCGTAACATTTACAAGGCTGCAGTAACGCCCGTTCAAGTGCTGTAGTACCTAGTATAAAGTGTTTTAGTAAAATATTGTCGTAGAAGGTATTGTTAACCTCTGTGTAGCGACTAAGTCGCCTGTATTAGGTTTACAAAGTCTCCTACTTTGTGTTTGTTTTATGCATGCTTAGCCATTTGGGAGAACACTCCATGGCAATGGGTGCAACATGCTAACTAAAGTTACTTTTTAGCTAGGTGTACGATATCGTGCAGTACTAACATAGTTTTCGTTAAGATAAAAGTCATACTGTGTAGGTAACATTTTATCATTAAAGTGATTTTTTTTATTATAATATAATATATACTTACCTATGAATATAATTTACCATTAAACTCATACATTTAACTATATGTTACTTACCTACGTTCCGCAGTTATCTAATTTTATTAATTTTCCATGTTATAGGTATCTAAAAACCCTTTAGTTTTGTCGAATCAGTGCGTTTTAAAACTTTAATGTTTGCATAATCATGTTGGTGTTTCGTGATTCATATTTGAATCGGACTAATAATATCAAGATCATTCAGTGTATCCCGCTATTGACTCTATTCAATAAGGAACTCATTGTCAATATTATTCCAGATCGCAACTTACCTCAGCGGCCGCGGCTGGCGCGTGATCGCAGGCTGCCGGCAAGGAGGCCTTGGAGCCAGGCTAGCAGAATCCTGGTTGCAAGCTCATGCGGCCTCAACTCCTGAGGACCAACCGCCACCGCGCTTAGCGACTGTAGAGTTGGATGTCGCCAGGGAAGATTTGTTAGAGGAAGCGGCGAGAGCTACAGCGCAGCATTTACCGGCCGGTGAACATGGTAAGAACTGATCATAGTATTCAGGAGAATGAATCGGAGCCAGGCAGGTTAGCGGGGTCCTGGCTACAAACTCACGCAGCCTCAACCACTGAGGATCAGCCTCCAACGCGCCTAACGACTGGCGAGTTGAATGATAGCGATTGAAAAATGTTAAAGCACTTACCAGCCTCTTGACATGGCAAAAATTAACCTGCGGAAAAACGTAGTGAGTTATTTAATTATCTATAGATCAACGAAGCGCAAAGCGTGAGCGAATTGTATCATCGTCATCATCATCATCATCTCAGCCATAAGTCATAGGCCTCCCCCTTGGAGCTCCACATGTACCAGTTGGAAGCGACCCACATCCAGCGTCTTCCGGCGACCTTAATAAGGTCGTCTGTCCATTTTGTGGGAATTGTATCATCTTTTGAAAAAGCTTTCGTATGTCCCATTGACATGTCCGGCAGTTTTCATAGTAGCCAAAGTGAGGATCAAGCTGTTAAACATCCAAAAAACACCGGCACTCTGGAAGTGCTGACAAATGGGAAAACTTGAACAATTACGTGTGTATTTGTATAAGTTCATACGTATATACAAAGTTATCGGTTACAGTAACGCTGTCGCGAATTCAATGTTTTTTTTTCATCTTAAAAAATGCCCAACGCGCCTAAAGAAGTGTACACTTAAAAAAAACTGTAATAGATTCAAAAGCAGACAAAGGCCTAATGTTTAAAAATACTTACTAACTTAGTGGTGTACCTAATTAGGTGCACCTGCACCGCAACCACCGCAGGGGCCCTAAATTTAACATTACAGCCCAACACTCAACTATGCACACTCACGAGGAACTGTTCGTTTATCTGGATCCCAAAACACTGTTTTAATCAGCATCACGATCACTGGAAAATTATACATGCTCTTATTTTCGCTACGTTTTTGACACTGACATTATAACATGCTTGTAACGTCGTATCTATCATAGAGTAAGCGAATACCAAAAAGGTCCCTCACACTGTTGATGTTATATAGTCTTACTCCGCCTAGAATTTAAAATAACTTTATGACTAAGAGTACCTATCAAGATTCGTATTTAACAAATGTTTTGCCATATCTGAACAAAAGCTAGTTAAAATATCTAGTTAGACTCCGAAATAAGACGCAATTAGGTAGGTAAGGTAGGTAGTTTAATACATAACACATAACGTAAATGGCGCAACACCGCGTTAAGTTACGAAAAACTAACGCACGGTTACCTGCGGTTTAAGTTACTGAATTATCCAGTTCGATGCTCTGGTAATTTACTCGTATCTACAATTTCTAAGGAAACTTCCAAAATCCATGCAGTCACTACGCCATATTACATATTTATGAGAAATTTGTAATTATTACAAGTTTATATTACATAACAGGTAATGTATCACCATATACTATATTTTAATAAAACACAAAAAAATACAATCAAAAGAAGTGCACTGCCCGGGAATCGAACCCGGGTCGCAAGAATGGGAATCTTGCATGATACCACTACACCAGCAGTGCTCATTTGTCAAAGACGAAAATTAGGTTCAGTTTAAAATCAGGTACAAAACCATAAATAAATTTTTGTAAAATAAAATAATTGGAACATTTAAATACTGTTTTAGATATAATTTTATAAATAAATAGATCAAAATATTGAAAAAAGTACATTACTTACTAAGTTACATTCATATGGACACGAACATGTGACGCCATCTGTTGACATAGTACTGCGATAAATGATTGACAGCATGAACCGGTATGGAAGTTGCGCGGCAACCTACCGCTACATAGCGAGCGTTCCAGTCGGCTAACAAGATAATTAGCTTACGTATAGATGGCGCGCAAGCTAAAACTAAAAGTATAATTGAGTTATTTAATATTAATTCTTTACTTTTATTTAGTTTAGTGTCAGTTAAACATTATCAGTTAAATAATAAATACCTTTCCCAGACCTGGCCAATTTATTAGGACAGAGGGCCGACGATAGGATAATTTACCCTATGATTAATTTTGTAACAATAGACTAGAGATAGATACTGCAGATGTGATGTGTGATGTATGGATGTGTGTGTGTTATTCTTATTTCTTATTGATGTCTGCAAAACTATTTCATACAGAATAAATGCAAATACATGCTTTATTTTTTAAACATAAAATATTTTATTATGTGATGTTTATTTCAGGAATATGGGCAGTGATCAACACCGCGGGCAGCAGCGGGCGCGGAGGGGCCTCGTGCTGGGAGAGCGCGCTGCGAACGAACGTGCTCGGGGCGCTGCGCGTTGCACGAACATTCGCGCCGCTGCTCGCTGCTGCGGCGGTCGACCACCCGCACGCTGGCCGCTTATTCTACATTGGTAAGTGGAGTGGAGGGCTGCTATGAGCGAATGTGCTCGGTGACTGCGCGAGTTGCGCGCGCGCGCGCACGAACATTCGCGCTACTACTCGCTGATGCGGCGATCAACCACCCGCATACGGGGCTTATGCATGTTCTACATCTTCAGTTGGTCATAGTCCAATACTCTGTAGAATGGACATTGTGGCTTCTATTTAATATTATTTTCTTCTTTATTGTTACCGGACTGTCATTAAGTAGTATTACTTTTATCTCATTTCCACTCTGATATCATAGAATTCCTAGATCAAACAAATTTTAAGACCACTGTGACTTACCTACGTTTATAAAACGCATTGAAAGTTTGAAATGGATTGTGTTATTTGAAGAAATTCATTTACCTAAAATGTGGATGAAAACGAAATGTTTTTAATTTTCACAATATAATATGTTGAGTCTAATATAATATGCTCAAATAAACCAAAACCCAAAACATCTTAATTCTTAGCGCTCAAAAATTCTAATTAATCACTGATCGGAAAAAAAATACGTCCTTTAACTTTCCAAGCACTTTGGAAGGACTTGATTGACTGATTAGCGTTAGATAATTGGCTTTTTATGAATTATGTTTTTCGTATCAAACCTATAAAGAGCCTTGATGGAGATTTTTTTTTATAAATAAGGCTGTGTATTAATCCATTTAACTTTTTTTTAACTGTTCACTTGTCTCCTTCCAGGCCTAACATCAGACACGGATTGCGAGAGCCTGTCGCGCGGCGACGAATGCGGCGCGGCCGCGGCCGCGGCGCGCTGGGGCGTGTGGGGCGCCGCGCGCGCCCTCAGGCCTGCGCTGAAGGCCCAGGCGCTCCATGTGGTGCTCTTGCACGCGCCGGACTTGTCTGCTGCCGAGATATACTCGCCGCCGACGCAGCTGACTGTTCCGAGCCAGCCGGCCAGGTATCCATAACATCCATAAAATATTCCTTACTTTCATGCCTGCTTGCTAATAAAAAGCAATAGCAGGGTCGCTACGTGTGAGAATGTACGTGTCACTTGTACAGTACTCGGACACAGACAAGTGGTATGTGCGCTCGGCACAGTTGGTAGGTACCTAAAATCAAGACTGTGGTACTCGCTAGGTAAGTGATGTGAGTTGACAGTTCGGAGTCAGCCGGTCAGGTATATGGATAAAATATTCCTTACCTAACTGAGACGTGTTGGGCTGTCTCTATTATTTTAGTACATATGTATATAATAGGTACCTACTTTGTTTTAGTAACTGTCTTCAAAGAGCTATAACATACAAAGACTAGGTATATATAATTAGGTAATACATTTTTTCCAGCCGGCCAGATACACCGAGCTCGGACGTGAGCTCGTCCAGCACCACCTGCGCGGTCACCATGCCGGGCGAGGCCACCGAGTACAGCGCCAAGGTGCTCCCCACCAGCGCCCTCAAACTGCTCGAGGAGGCCCTCACCACCCCCGCGCCCAGAGACACCTACTACCTGAAGATGAAGCATGACTCGTGGTTCACTAGGATGCCGTCTTTGAGAGTCACGCATTAGTTCCCTTTCTGTTAGTCTTGGTCTATCAATACCAATGGGGTTTTAAGTCATGCATGTCATAGACAGATAAATAAATTCATTGCGTTTGGGATAGAGGACATATGCCATGCAGAAAATATAAGTACCAAAAGCGGTGTGCAAAAATGTGGTTTTAGTGTCTATTTCCAGAAAGACGATCTTTAATTTATTGATCTGTCTGACCATGACCAAATTATGAAGGAATGTCAGAATATGATGAGGATTCGTTTTAATCTCACCGTAATGGGCATTACTTAATTTTCAGTTGTAAAGTTAGGTTTTACACAAGGGATACTAACATTAAAGTTATTTATGATAAGCATTAATCTCATGTAACAATTATATTTACATTTGTTATAATCTTAAATTGTAATGGTATGTTCCATAATGAATAACGAAGAAAATGACGCGTAAAAATACCTAACAACCGTTTGGTATTGATAAACTTAAAGACAAAAATTAACTTAAAAAACTGTTTTCCCTTGATTAAATTGAGGTGAAGGTGCCAAATCAAACGTTCTCCAAGTATCTGTTTTCAGTTTTATATACTCACTTAACTATAGCGTCATGTTACGTTCATTTATTCGTCTTTCGTTAGTTTTTAATTTTATTTATCGACCTCCTTATCCCACATCGAAGGCACGGGATAGAGATGTAAAGTGCCAAATTTTCGTCTGGAAGGACTGACTTTTCGACTAGAAATCAGATTACATGTAGACTGTACGGAGAAGTGGTCAGTCCCTTCAAATTATTACGATGCTGACGGAACAAAGTCTGTCATACACGAACACTTGCTGAACGGTGTAAATAACACTTAGACCGCTTTTATATTAGGCAAGTAACATTTTTATAAATCAACAATAGGTACTTATCTACTCCATCACGAACATTTTGCTATGTGCGCTATGGTAAAAGAAAAAGCACCTTTTTAAAAGAAACAAGAATATGGAAACTCATTAGTGTATAATATAAAAGCCGTCTTTAAATTGTGAATTGTAAATAGCTCGAGCTCACTGTGCTATGCTTGAATACTTCGGGTTTTGAATGAGTGCAGTACTATTTTATGTTATCCAGTGAAATGAATGTGTTGAATATATGAGAATTTATGGAATCATTAGTCTCGTAAATTATAAAGTTTTTGTCCTGAATTGTACTCAATCATGCCGTCTAATCGTTAGTGCTGCTACTGATGGTTAATGTAAATAATGTTTGTATATTAAAAAAATCTTCTATTAAAAGAACTTTTATTTTATAACGTAAACATAGGGATAACCTACATCTCACAGTAACATTATAGACAATATATCGCCCAGACCAACTTTTAAACTCTAAAAAATCTATCATTACTAGACCTACTGCGTTCTGATAACAGAAAAATGCCACGGCGAACTAAATAGGTAGGTATACAATTATACCTACGAGTACGTACTCGTAGGTACCTTTCTACAGATGATGATAAGGCCTGATAGTAAAGTTTTATCGCTAATCGCATGATGGCTCAGTAACCTTCAAATTATCAAATGCTAACCACAGATTGTAATTCTGCAAACACAACAACAAGCCCCCTTCTCCCGTAACATCCTCCTTGTCAACTAGGGTAGTGCACACCCAGAACTGCACCAGGCCCTTGCCTCTTTGCTGCCAATGTGCCGCCGTGCTGACGGCGAACCAGGTGGAGTCGCTACTGTTGGTCGGCACGTAGTATATAGGGCCTGAGGGCCCATCGACACCTTCGTATTTAAAGCAGATTGAGTCAATGTTGCGAACGCTGAAAGAGGTGCATTGAAGATTAAAGCTGTAAGTTTAAAAGTATATCGAAAACGAAACGTAACCTTAACGTTTCAGGTCTTTAGATAATTTTCACGATTTTATCTTAAGGCGCAGAACCCACGGCGACGGTGCGGTGGAAATCTTGTATGACGATGTTGGTTAACCGCCTACTCTGCGCCCACGACGCCGCGCCACCGCGCGATGTTGTGGCGCCACGCCCCTATTCAATTAGGTCGAAAACGATTGCTCTCCGCACATAGTAGGTAATATTCGCTTAAATAGCAAAGCCTTACCCAAAGCTTCGACTGCACGTCGTAGTCAGAAATGTGCTACGCGATTGTCCATACACATTCAGCATGACTAGTTGCCGCGCTGCAAACGAAGAATAGATACAACTCTTCACTCCCGGTGGCCTAGCCACCAATACCATTTCTACAGGACCACTGTTGCTATCGTAGTACGGGGGCTTTAAAGGCAGAGGGATTTCCCCTGTACTAGTTCTATTCACTCGTATAAGAGAATATATTGATGGCCGTAGCCTGAAGGGAGAAAGAGTCGGGGAAGGTCTGTCGAAGTCCCATTCTGGTAGTAGATGAGCCAGCGATTTGGGCATATATGAGTATGTGATGTTGGGTGTGACCTCTTTTATGGCTCGAGCAACCTTGTTCAGAGCGCCAAAATCCAGAGAGACGCAAACTAGTAAGTGCCCGTTTTCCAGCTCCTCGATTGGGAACAACGGTAGTGAACCTGCAACGAAAAGAAGATTTTCAAACATGAAAGGCATTGTGCGTAATCATTATCTTTTACTATGTAGTGAATTGAAGGGGATTAAGTAAACCGATACCATAATATGAAAGTTATATCATTTTTAACAATAGAAGTGAAATAAGAAGGCATCTGTGTGCCTAGGTGTAGGTACGTCCAGATTTGATGAATGAGAAGCTGGAACACGTTTTTGGTCCACCATTTTCCGGCAGAACTGAGTACCGAAGTATACTTATATAGGTATACTTCGGTACGTTAGCTCCGTCTATTTCGTAGTAGACACTTTTATTACCTGAACACAACTAAAGAGAGCGAACATATTGGATTTCTGAGGAAACTTGAATAGCTATATGGTCATCACATTTGCCGGCTGAAGGAACGAGGTGGAGAATTCCGTTGGATGAGGGCAAGATGACTACGAACGACTGTTTGTTGTGGTCTTACGGCTATGTTTTTTTTTATGTTTGTATAAACTTACTGAATTTCTGCGGAAACCCGGGTACGGTATGCGTCAGCAGCAACCCGCCATCAGAATCTGCCATCACTACCCCACGCGCCGAAGACCCGGGCGCGCCGTGACGAGATTCGAATATGGTCAGGGCTCTGCCGCCGTGGTCCATGTACGAACGCTGCTATACGTACACAACATTAATAATAATTATACTTCTCTAAACTCACTATTATCATAGACCCTAGAACACTAGTAATTATGTTAAGTTACATAAATTGTGATAAGTTAATAACTAAAATATTTTTTAAGAAAAAAGAACCGACTTCAATGAGGGAGACCGGTGAAAGAAAGATTATTGTTGATTTTGGATTTCATACAATGAAATTAAAAAGACAGCGTCCTACGACTGATTATGTAGAAAAGGAGGTAACATGTTTTTTTTTGTCACTGCACCTTGACACATTTCAGATTTGCCCTATGGTTGACTGGTAGATACCACCCGCAATGACTGTATTTAATAGTTATTTGTTTTACAAGGGGGCAAAGATGTTGTTTAACCGCTCGTGCTAATATTGATACGAGGCACGAGGTTTCAAGGCACGAGGGTTAAACAAACTTTGCCTCCGAGTGAAACACAACATTTTTCACCAAACCAACACGAGGAAAATACTAACTATGACATACCAAAAAAAAAGAAATCAAATCCAAATGAACTTAATTAAAAAATTTCATCCAAAGCCATCATTTAAAAGTCAATTCTATCAGCTAACATAAGGAAACGACTCAAAATTTGCATCTGATTACTTTGCCCCACATGTGGCTAAAATGAAACTTTCTCATTAGTTTTTGAACAATCAAGAGGGCCTTTACCAGATGGTGCGGTGAAAAATAAATTATTTCACACCATGCATGAAATAAAGCACCAGATAATTATGTAAAAAACCGGCCAAGTGCGAGTCGGACTCGCACAGAAAGGGTTCCGTACCATTATCTATAGAAATAAAATATCCAAGTACTGACCCCGCCCGACGTTGCTTAACTTCTGTGATTGGATGAGAACCTCGAGATTGGAAAGAAATATTTATTTTATTCTGTTTTTAGTATTTGTTGTTATTGCGGCAACAGAAATACATAATCTGTAGAAATTTCAACTGGCTAACTATCACGGTTCATGAGATACAGCCTGGTGACAGACGGACGGACGGACTGACAGCGGAGTCTCAGTAATAGGGTCCTAAGCTGTTTGACCCTTTGGGTACGGAACCCTAAAAAAACTAAATAGGTTAGAAATATAAAAATGTGCCCTGAAAACCTAACTGCTTGACAAGCATGCAAAGAGAACAAATTGCCAAACAACACAAATTTGTCTTAAAAATCTAATTTGCTTAACAAACACAGCGAAGAGGACAAATCACCAAACGTGTACTATGCGTCGTTGAAGTTCTCACTCAAGTCAGCAGTTCCACTTCATCCAATGTCACTTTTTTAAATGTAAATGCTTGATTTATTAAAGAAAATACAAAAATCACTTTATGTATGCTTTTCACATTTGAAGACTTCCCTCGATTTCTCATGGATCCCATCATCAGAACTGAGTTTTGACAAAAACGGGACCAATCTGTATATATATAAATTAAAACAAAAAAAATTCAAAATCGGTTCAGAATTGACGGAGTTATGGAGTAACAAATATTAAAAAAAAAACATGCAACCGACTTGATCACCTCCTTTTGAAATCTTGAAGTCGTGTAAAAGCAACGTTGTATTTATGGAGTATAATATTGTAGAAATCGTTTGCTGCTAATGCCTTTCTAGAAATAAAACGAGTTGATATAAGATTCATATACTTAATAATCTATGACTTGACGAACTCTTCTGCATTGGGGCTCGTACGTCACTTTTGCGTCATCCGCATGATTTGTCCGAGCCCTGGTCGTGTGTCTAGGTTGCTACCTACACTAACATCCGTCCCAGGCTCCAAGGAACCAAGGACAGCCCATCAGGCCTCTTGCCAAGTAAGTATATTTTTTTCCACCACCTCAACTGGTAAAGGCCCTCTTGATAGTTCAAAAACGAATGAGAAAGTTGCATTTTATCCACATATGGGGCAAAGTAATCAAATGTAAATTTAGAGTTATTTCCTTATGTTGGCAGGTAGAAGTGACTTTTAAATGATGATTTTGAATGGTAGGTACATTTATTATTACATTTATTTGGATTTGATTTGGTATGTTTTTTTCGGTATTTCATAGTTAGTATTTCCTCGCGTTTTTGTGTTTTCGGCGGCAAAGTTTCTTTAACCCTCGTGCCTTGAAACCCTCGCAACGCTCAAGATTCCACTTCATAGAGTATATTGAATAGTAGTGTTGAGCGGTTAAACAACAACTTGTGCCATAGCTTTGGTGGAGAATTTAACAATTTGACAATGACAACTTGACAGCTTAATAATCACGTGTTTTTTCCAGCAAGATCCATCCACTTGTATGTAACTAAATTACCCAAACGGTTTGAATTCAAGACAAAAGGCAAATCAGAATGCTTATCACAACTTCACCTGGCTATGCGGACGCTGAACAAGTAAGTAAAGTGATGGACTGATATTGCGCATAAGTCTTTAGTTTTTTATGGTTGTTAGTGACTTGTTACTTTGGAATGAGGTTTAAGAGGTGTGGCTGTTACTTTGGAGGTTCTTTAAATTAAAAAAAAAAGAACATATTATTAATTTATTACACTTACTCTTTGGACTAAACCATTGGTAGGGCGACAATATATTTTAAAATTAATTACCTATGATAAAAAAGAAATCAGTTGTTTTAGCATACGAGTTTCTATTTGTCTCCGTGAGCTTCTACGGATTATCGTCTTATCTATTGTTTAAAAACCGCAAAGGCGCGTGCCACTATGAAAAAATGGGCAGGCCGCATAGGTAGCGTTTATTGAATTACTACTCTATTGAGCACGGAATAAGATTCATTATGAACTAATACAGAATTCTATCAGAATAGCTGTCTGATCTCTATTGGTGCGTCTAAGGTAGGCGACTAAACGCTCTCAAACCAGCTTAACTTGTGACACTGCGATCCGAAACAAAGATACGTATTCGAAGACCTCGCTTGCACTGGTAATGCGAACGCACGGCTAGCTAGCGCCAAGGAAGCAATATTATGTTTCTCGAAGAGCAGGTAAAAAACAGGGCCGGATTTTCACACAAATATATTTGGGTGGTTTTACGTTCTTTAATTTAAAGAGATAAAACATAACACTATTTAAATAGTAGGTACACATCTAACAGAATGGGTTTGTGTAATTACAATAATAACGAGATATACTCATTTAGTTACTACTGGTAACAACTTGATGGCTAGTAGTGGGAATAAGCTATAATTTCCAGCTATTTTACCTTGTAGTCGGGCATCAAAGTTTTACTCAGCATATCGGCTTCAGTGATGCCGTGAAGCGCCTGTATCCAACGGCCCTCGGTGTCAGGCGTTAAGAAGCTGAAGTTCTGTCCGCTTGGATGGACCACGCCGGCTGGAGGCTTGTATATGTACCACCTAGTAAATACACGAAAGCTATTGTCTCGATAACACATTCAATCTTACTTGAATGTCAAACACTTGGACGATCTTAAATAAAAGATCGGAAAGGGTCATTATTACGCAATGATCACTTGCCTAGACTAATGCAACTAAGCATCAAATTTCAGTGAACTAGCCATTAAAGATTGCTCTTGTAATCCACTGCGTTTTCAATTTCTATACGATGGTTTGATTGACACTATAGGATGAATAAGTGAAAATTCCGAAAAATAAAAGGAGTATTTTTTTGTATAAAACCTAAGTATGAATGTGTTTTCATTATTGCAGTCGCAACAAAAATAATCGACACTGCTTTTATGGAATTTGTACAAAATGGGTTGTCTGCTTTCGTTGTAATTAAGTATTTATCACTTAATTTATTTCTTACCATGCTACGGGCTTGTCTCCATCGCGACAATGTTGACCCATGTAACCGTTCATAATCGTATATCCTTCGTAGCACTCCAATAAACTTCCGAAGAAACAAATAAATATAAAATTCATCGTGCAAAATGCAATTTTACGTATAGTCCAGAAACATGAGCATATTTAAATTTCTGCTTTATGGAGGAATAAAACAATAACCTGAATCACAAGCAATAAAAACTTATCGGAAAGCATTTGAATGATCGCGCTATACTTGGTTTTGTCGTTGCAACGGCTGGCAGTGATCCAGTTGTGGATCCAGTACCAAGTTCGGATTTTAGGTATTTCGATAACGTAAATTAGGTATTTGACTCTATGTTACACGGTGTAACACGAAAAACCCGAAAGATTTTAACCACGCACTTCTATTTTGTTTCTTTTTCAAATTTTTGAATGTATTTGTACTTACATTAAAAGTCATTGCTATGGTACCTAAAACTGGCACTGAAAATGAATTTTTACAATTTTTTTTGTAAAACCTATTTTTTTAGATGTCGAAAACTGGCAAAGGTTACTTGTTACTTTTTGACATCTTTCAAGAAGGATATTTAGATAACGCCCCATAATGGCATCATCGCCATCAAAAAGGCATTTTTTTATTTATTTTTTTAATGGGTATTAACTCTGGAACTAGGCGAAATCCAGAAATAGTTATTTGTACAACAAGAGAGCAAAGTTTGATATTTCTTCGAGTGCTTGTTTTGAGTCCCGTGCAAGCGAAAGATTCTATAGAAAGATCTAATTTAGAATCTTGAGCGTGGTAAGGGACTCAAAAGCGCACGAGATGTAAATAACTTTGATCTCGTGTAGTACACAAAATTTTTCACGTCAGTCAGCCATCAAAAATACAACCTGAAAAAATCTAATCCGTCTCCAT
Source organism: Cydia pomonella (assembly GCF_033807575.1). NCBI lineage: Eukaryota > Metazoa > Arthropoda > Insecta > Lepidoptera > Tortricidae > Cydia > Cydia pomonella. The sequence continues at coordinate 8,120,030 of NC_084717.1, read as the reverse complement.
CACTATTTCACTCATGTTTTCTGAAGGTATTCTAACAATTAACTTTAATTACCGCAATAAAACAAAACGAAAGAAATTTCAATAAAATGATACGAAAATAATGAATTAACGAACATCAATTGACAGTTTAATCGAGAACTTTTTTTGTTAAAAAAAACTTTGTAAGTTACGGTCCGAATTGCGGATACTACTATATTTGTCAACTATAGTAGAGATCGTTAAAAGCCGTTAAGTAGAATTATTTACTGCGTAACAATTGCGTAAATTTGTATAAGTATATTGTTTTGATTGTATAATAAAATACGTAAAATATGGTATTTTTATTAAATTTTAAATTTTAGTTCATTAATTAATTATTACGAATAAAGACTCGTAGGGTGTTTTGGAACGATGCGGTCTGACTTATTTTGGGGGTCTATTGTAAACAGTCAATATATCGTTGAATTACGTATGCACTTTTTTGTCTCTTTCTTTTTGCTAATGACGTGAAAGGGACAAAGACAATAGAATCCAAATACTTCGAACTTGTATTAGGCCCCGCACGTTGAAATGACATTCGAATATGAAGGTCACTTGAATGTTATTTTGTCTCACTCAGTGAGCAAAATGCGATTTTGCTCACTGTTTTTAAGCAGCAAATTACCCTTGTTCCAGCTGCTGACGTGAAAAAAATATTTGTCATTTTAGTCTCTAAATGTGATCAGGAATATTCTTTTAAAATCTTTCGGTTTCCTCATGTTACACCGTGTAAATGTCGCAAGATGAATAAAAAGGTAAAAAGACAAAGACACACAGTAAAAAAAAAATATTTTTTTTGTACAAAATTTTATTATCTAAGTGACATTTTTAGACTTCATACTTATTTACTAATACATAAATACATACAGTGTAAACGTTTCGTCAATAGACTTTTTAGGTACTGTATAACTTATAAAAGGTTACTTAACAATTTACATTAAGTACTTCGTTGAAGTATTCACAAGAGTAGGTACATATAAAGTGTTTTCCGGGTGTTTCCGTATTAAGCGTTAATTATAAAGAAATTAAACAAAATGGTCCTTAAAATAAAATCAAATAGGTATGTTTGCATTCTTAACTTTGGTTTTAATAATACCTATTGTCATAACGGTGATCACAGATGCTCTATATGGCGACTTGGCGAGAAATAAATTAATACTATTTGTTATTATTTGAGTACATATTCTAACATAATAAAATTAATAAAGATTGAACTAGTAAATGGAGTAATTAAAGTACAACCGGCTGCAAAACTGCATACCCACTGCACAAAGTGCACTTTTGCAGCTCGTTATGCATAATTTAACAATAAGAACTATAATAGACGTACATAGTTAATGTAGGGTTACTTTGACTAACTGGCGAAACAAGGCTATCTGACTCTCGCGGTAACTCGGCTGTCATCATTCCAATCAATGTCAAATTGGCAAGTCAAAAGAACAAAATATATAGCACAATCTAGCTGTACTGAATCCCTAGTGTAAATTTATGCGATAGCATGACGTGACTTACGCGTTTTCGTTAAGTCTCATTTTGTCTGGGATTTAGAAACAGCGCGCCAAGCGGGACGTTTTTGAAACTCAAAATCCCATACAAAATGAGACTTAACGCAAACGCGTACGTCACGTTTCGCTATCGAATAAATGTACACTAGAGGTACAGTACACCGCTACATGCATTCACAATACACATCTGTACTGTAATGGAACTGACTTTTAAAATAGAATCACATATTTTTTTAACGCACAGTAATATCACAATTCACAACCTTAAGTTACACTGACAGCATGTTTCGAATAATTTTGCTCAAACTGTTAATTGTAATTGACTTTATTCCGTTTGTGTAGGTCATGTCAATATGGTCATCTTAAGTTTTTATTGTACTTTAAAAGCACACATTCGCCTGATTTATAGTTAAGAAAAGAATTCAATTAATTACCTAATGAGATTAGATTTAACATGATTGAACTGACTCAATTAAATGAGCGAAGTTTCCCCATAAAATGGGTCCCGATGTACACACAGTCCCGCCTCCTCGGGATTCTTGTGGTAACTGAAAAAAGTAGAGACCAAGTAAGGTTTTCCGTTAAGGCAATACTCGTGTTTGTTTACGTAGGTACACCCAGCTGCAAAAGTGCATCCCCACCAATCATAACGTGGGTATGCACTTTTGCAGCTTATAGCACATTGCTTAAATATTTTATTTTTGGTAGCCGGTAATTATAAAGACAAGGCGTGCTGCTTTCAAACTGGAGTTCGAACCCCAGCGTTTTCTCTGGAAATTAATATAGCATTTGATATTTACTAGCACCTTTACGTTGAAGACAAAACATCGTGCGGATTACGGACTAATCCACATAGCCTAATAAAACGTGTCACTGAAACACAGCAAAATACAACACATAGGCAGGTACAAATCCAGATAAGATATATATCTTAAGTATATACTTATACACGGTGTAACATGAGGAACGCGAAAGATTTTAACCACGCACTTCTGAGGCCAAAAGAAGGAAACATGTTATATAACTTTAAGTAAATTTCGCAAAAAAAAAATTTTTTTTTGTTCAAATATTTGAATGTATTTGTACATCTAAGTATATAAAAAGTTAATGGTAAAACTGGCACTGAAGATGAATTTTTACAAAAAAAAATTCTAAAACCTAGTTTTTGCAAAGGTTACTTGTCACTTTTTGATATATTAAGGATATTTAGACTATGCCCAATAATGCCATCATCGCCATCAAAAAGGCGTTTTGCACTAAGTTACAATAAGATGTTTTTTTTTAAATTGGTATCAACTCTGAATCTAGGCGAAATCCAGAAAAGTTTATATGACATTTTACACTGCTAAAATCTTTCGGTTTCCTCATGTTACACCGTGTATACATCATCCCTTAGTGTGGTAGTGGTCAGCTAAAAGGCCACGATTTACAAGACTTTTTCTAGAAAGGTACAGATAAACTTAGCAGTTTTCTTCTTAAGTATCAACTTACTGCTCCGTTGATGTCTCCAACCCAGTAGTCACCCACCTTGGTGTCGTGCATGTTTTGTGCGACGGGAAACGTCCACTTTGAGTGGTCGTGGTAAGGTGTAAACGACGGTCTTACCCACATTGACCAATGGTAGGGTTGCCATCTCTAAAATTTGGAAACCAGGACAAGACGCGTGAAAACCCCGGATTTTAGAGTCCAGAATCCGGACATGTGAACAGATTTTTTTAAACAGGTTGTGCGTGTGTCGCGGGCGGCCTAAGGCTTTAAATTTTTAAGCCCGGACTACGAATGAAGTCCTGCCCGGACGCTCCCCGGACACCCTCTAAACTAGGACAAATCCGGGGAAACCCAGACGGATGGCAACCCTAACCAATGGACACAGATAGACTATACATTTTATTCTTAGTGTCAAGTCAACTTACCGCTCTATTGATGTCTCCCACGCAGACCCAATAGTCAGCCACTTTGGTGTCCTGGCTGTTGTGCATTTTGTGCGCGACGGCGACCGTCCATTTCGAGTGGTCGTGGTGAGATGTGAAGGACATACGAGCTAGTGGAAACTTTAGGCGCTCTATGTTACGCACTCTGAAATTGAATACATGCAATGTTTTTTTAAATATTTAAATGTTAATATCATTGTATAAATGCGTTATATTTAAAAAATACTGTACCACCACAGAGTACCGAAATGTTTTGGATGCTGTTTGTGTCATTCACGATGACGTGCAGATTTGTCAAATCTAACCTTTGAAAACATGACATTACGACTCAAGGCGCGCGTCGTCCTGAACGACACGATCTTTGCTGCTTACGTTGCTACGCTACGAATAGTGATTTTGCCGAAAACCTAACACCCGGTCATGGTGTGACAAAGTGAATTAAAATATGTACATGGAGCCCCAATATTGCTTAGCTATATTTTTCGATGAAGTTTACTGAGTTACGGAGCTTATAAATAACACGGTTACACTCACTTGACTTTTTTCGTCGTTATTGATATTTAAATATTTTGTAATATGTCTCACGAAAGTTTAATTTCGAAATACGGAGCACTTAGCCACTATTTTTATTTCTTTATCTCTAAGTAACTCGTTCTAAAAACTCTCAATATGATCTATTTACTTACTGAAAGTTTCTATTGCACTCCGAGTCCAAGGTCCCAGGGCCGTTAGTCCAGGACTCCACCAGCAGGTCTGACTGCAGCACCTCGGCCACCAAGCCGCTGTAAAGGTCGTCGTTGAACATGGCACTCTTCGCGAACGAAAGGAACTTGCGTCCGGCCAGAGTTTCGAAGCTCTCTATGTGGTACCTGTCAATAGTCAACGTCTTTATTTATAAAACATCGGTAAAACTGTTACAATGGTGTATAAAATTATGACTTACGCATATATTTTACACAAACATGGTGTGGAAGAGAATTTGGGCTTTAAATAAGGGATGCGTGCAGGCGACCATTCGTGAGAGTCAGAATAGCGGGTGTAATTTGTACTATTGATAAATTCTATAAAAACCAAATTTTTGTACCAATTATGTACCTCCATATTTAATTATAAATTTAACCATCTTATTTGTAGTTTCCAAGTTACTCATTTTACTTTTTACATTGCTATTTCACTTTTGCAGGCGCAAGCAATTTTTTTTTTTGTACATATGTTACCCGATATCTCCGAGAATCATGAACCGATTTTCAAAATTTTTTTTTTAATCGAACAGGTATAACCCCGAGATAGTCCCGTTGGCACCAAGTCGGGGTCTGATGATGGGATCTTGGAGAAATCGAGGGAACTCTTCAAATGTTATAGGTACATGTATGGCGCTTTTGGTAATATTTATTCACCTTACCGATTAAATTTTTAAGATAAAACGCTACGGTACAATTATTTTTATTAGGCCAGTACCTTTCACGTTTATTCTGATTAATTTAATTAACTTAGAAAATTATGTCTTAAATAAGGCCAGGCGCCATATCAAAGGATTCTTCCTAAGAAAAAACATAGCGTAGGTTTACTTTAGGGGACAGAGGGCGCGAACACCAAAGGCCTACCTTTTGTGATTAATGAAAATAATGTTACTTAGTACATTTTAACGTTTTTAAAATACAAAAATAGCTACTCGTTTGAGTATTTTGAGCATTAGTACTCAGACGACTAAGTGATTATCATATTTTGTTTGATATTTATATTTGTTGCAATTACAATACTAGGTACAATAAAATATGTCAACGGTTAAGAATGTTGTTATTAAATACACGTGTGTATTTTATGTTATTTACAAACATTAATCAGTAAAACAATACGAGGATATAAAACAAACGTAATAACAAATACCAAACATGAGTAGTAATTATAGTTTATACTATGATTTATGAATCAACGTAAAGATTTAAAAGGAAACCAGGTTATTAGTAATATGATCTGGAAGCGGCAGCATACAGTAATTACTTGGATCGTATTTAAGTAGCACAAACAAAAACAGACCTACTTAATGTATATGGTCGTAAAATCATATTACCAATATTAAATATCGCACAGCAAGGTGAGCAAGGCAGCGTATGGTGACTAGCATTTGTTCCTTGCGGCGTCAAAACCGAGAATTCCCATTATTCTTATAGGGTCCAGGCCACTATTTCTAGTTTTATCTAACAAGAGAATATTTCTAAAGATGAAATCTAACGATGTAACAACCTGTTATTTAGATATCAAAATAAATCATTTTCTTTGTAGACTTCATACGAAAGGCATTTATTTTAGAACTAATATCAGATAACTTTCAGCTCGGGCTGGACGACAGAAACATATTCCCCAGATTAACTCGACTCCACTTTTATGCATTTAACAGCTGTAGTTCCACCAGTCGTTTACCTACGCAATAGAGTTAAATGAAAAGTATCAAACAAGTATATGGAGTTGCGAGCATCAATAACCTACGACTGCCTACCATCTTGTAAGCTATAGGTACGCGTGGGTCACGTTTTATAAAAGACTTGTAATTGTAATGTGTTATCGCTGTTTGCGTATTTTTCAAACAAATATGGTTGTATGGGTATACGTATTACGCAATCCTGTTTGCCATAATAAAGGTGGTAAGAACAACTAAACAACTTACCAAGGAGAAGCATCAACAGTCTTATTGTTCACCACCTCAACCAACGCTGGCAGCTCATTCTCGTATTCCGTAGGTATTTGGCTGTAAACCACGAGTGGCTCGTTGTATTTCAGCTGGGTGGCTATCTGGTTTACCGTGGCTGTCTGTACCGACATGCAGAGCATGGACTGTCCGTACTTCATACCGGTTTGTGGGTAGCTGTAGCTGGTTAGGTTCATGCCGCGACCTGAATTGAAAACATAGAAACGGACATCAGTTACAATATGGATACAAGGGCCTCAAGGGCCTATTTTAGATATAAGCTAGTTATAGTAATTAAATGTATATATCCATTATATATATTGTTATATGGATACAATAAAACACTAGGAGAGTTCATAATTTAAGTTCCATTATTTTTAGGGTTCCGTACCCAAAGGGTAAAACGGGACCCTATTACTAAGACTCCGCGTTCCGTCTGTCTGTCTGTCACCCGGGTGTATCTCATGAACCGTGATATTGAAATTGTCAAAGATGATGTATTTCTCTTTCCGCTATAAGAACACATACTAAAAAGTACGGAACACTCGGTGGGCGAGACCGTCTCGCACTTGTTCAATTTTTTAAATAATGAAAAGGAATTTCATGGGACGGTGCTCAATACTATTACATCCGTCTAGGGTAGTCTTCATTTTGGATGCGAATTCGTATTTCGCTCCGGTCCGTCAAGTGGGACATTGCTATATACGAACATAAGCGTTATAAGGCTCATACACTGGACCGACGTGGAATTCGCATTAGTGTGATAGCCGCGTATGGCCTGCTGGCCTGCTACTAAACTCAAGTAGCAAGTGTATGAACTCGCAACAAACACTAACCAGTGTGTAACAGGCGATAAAAGCTACTTATGCGATATTCGCACAGAAGGATACCTAACCTACAAGATAAATTTGTCCATGTTGTTGTAGAAAAAATGTAACTCACCATCAGGTACTGGTGGGAACCTTGGCACAGAATGCACAAGCCACAGCGACGTAAACTTGTCTCCCATAATCACGCCCTTTGTGTGGCCTTTCTCAACCCTATTCTTCAAGAATTTGGTGTGCATTTTGCACATCTCGGCTAGGTCGTAGTCGTCGTAATACTTGTCGCCTAGCTTGAACTTTTTGTACTTCTTTACTGATGGTTCCGTGAACTTCATTTGACCTGTGGTTAAAATTATGATAAAGTTAAAACTCCTGCCAAGCAGATCTTATTGCATGAGAAAGGATATTTTGTTAAAATACTGTTTTAAATAAAATACTTATCCTGCTTCTTAAATATTTTTAAGATAGTTACCTTTTTTACGTTTTGAATACATTTCAGCTACATTTTGCAGAATATCTGGGGCATTCTCATTAGCTGGGGGCTGGTCATTGTATAAAACGGTCATGGTCTTTGACTGGAATAAAAATCACAATATATATGTTTTTTTATCTGCTCATATGAATGGGCTAACTTATGTTACAAATAGGTATTGCTCGTAAGAAGTGAATGGCTGATAATGACAATGTTATTGATAAAATATTCTATATTATTAATTACAAATTTTATATTTTATTAATTCTATTTTTATATTGTTACCTTCTTGTTTGTTTGTATATTTTAACCTGTGTATTTCAAGACAACATTTTTTACTTTATTTTATTTAGGTACACTGAAGGAATTATGTTAAATTCATATAATGTGCAATCAAGGTCTAATGAAATGAGTAATAACTTTAATTATTGAATTAATTATGACTGTACAATGTTTTGTTGACAGGATTTAATAGCAATAGGTATGGATGACTATTCGATGAAGTAGGTAGGTACCACAATCAGGCCATATAAACTTAATGATGAATGGACATAAATCTAATTTTAATATAGATACTGGTCAAACATATTCATAAAAAGAACTCTTACCTGGTACATGGGTTGCAGTGTCCTGCCCAACATGGAGTTGGGATTGGCAATGGACATGTCGGACATGATCCAACCTTGCCGCAGTTTTGAGGGAGTCAGGTACATGTAGGCTACCCCTTTTCGGACCAAGGGATTTAAATGATTCTTTTCCTTAGGTAGCTTGTAGATGTAAAACCTAAACAAAAATTGAGTCATTAAGCACTTATTTAGGTAGGTTATTTAGGAGGTTAGTTAAGTATACAATTTTATATTGGAACTGAGTCAACATCTATTGTGACAAGCGTACCCTTGGCTGAGCGAATTTTACCTTCCAATACAAAAGGAGTTTCATTCTCATTTTAAAACTATGTGTTTGATTTTAATGAAACTTTGCACATATAATGACATGACATGAGGCATGTGCTGTAAGTAATTAGTAATATAGGTCCAATTTACAAAACAAACAAAATAGAACAGAAACAAGTTTTGTATAAAAGACATGATTAATTGTATTTTTTTAATTATGGTATCTGAAGCTACATGAACTAATTACAGGACTAGATATACCTTATTCTTTTTGTAAGTACAAAATTTCAAACCAGTCTAGGTAGTCATTTTAAAATGAAAGCATAAATATGTTTGTATGGAGAACCGAAGCTCGGGAGCCGAAGCTGGGGAGCCTTAAATGGAAGTCGTTAGACATAAGAATATTAGCAGCTCCGTTTATTGACTAAGAAAAATATGCAAATCTTAATTATTCTTACATTTATATGTAGGCCGAAAAAGTTTCAAGTGCCAATGGAGTCATCAATGGTTAATTAATAAATGAAAATTAAATCATTGTTCCATCTAAGTTAAGAATGCAATGGGGTCTGCCTATGGTTGGAATGGATATCGTTTAATAAATATACTTACCAATCAACTGGTTCACCTCTATCATTCCTACATTGTTGAGCTGAACTATCACACTCGGACACAAATAAAATAACTACGATAAAACACAAGCGGTACATCGTGATGCGTGTTTGTTTCGCAAAATCCTAGCTCAAAGTAACAGAAGGATGTTTTTACAATCGGTGTGTCATCATGATTTACAGTTCAAGCGACGTGTTGCAAATAAAACTATTAAACAATGCATGTATTTACACAACAATCCATAAACATGGCATGGATTTCCTTTCCGATTGAGGGTTCAACAATTTGAATTCAAAATATAACTTTCGGTTGTTGTTGTTTTCTTTGTGTCGCGAAGTGACGCATACGCACGGCGATACGGTGTGACCAGTTAAAAAACAAATAACTAAATTAGTTATTAAGTTGACTGTACCTTGTTCCAAGCCTTCAAATTGAGATGGCGACATTCGTTTCATACTGGCAACACCACAGTTCCAACGACGTCAGGCGCAATACCGGCTTTTATAACGGGTTTTTACGAATCCAGCTGGCAGGCTGCGCGCCACTGCTCAGACCATTGGCGATTTGTTTCTGGCAGAGGAAACACCTATAATTAAGTTTAGAAAAATTTCGTAGTAATTTTCTAAATTATTTCAGTTCCATTATGGATAATTCAAATCCTAATAATGTTCAACATGTTCCGGATGTATCGGCTTTAACTGAGCACGAGCGCATGACCAGGTTAGAGGATGTAGTGTCCAAATTAGCCCACGAGGTAAGGTCTTTACGTGACAATTTTTCTAGTCGCCCGCGGGAATACTCCAGTGATTCGGACGTGTTATCAATTGTCTCGCCTGAAGATATGGAGACTCCAGAGGCTCCTCCGGTGCCTGTCCCGGGGCCTGCAAGGGATATTAGTTTCAAGCTTGAGACTACCCTCAAGTCGTCGGGCGCGATAACCTCAAAGGAGCATGCTGAGATTTTGGACAAGTTGCAGCATTTCAATTCAAACAACTGGTCGCAGGTAAGATACATAGATGCTCAGAATACGTATGTGTCATCTCCTGGCTTTACTGATTTGGAGAGTAATGACATGATAAAGTCTTTTGATCGTAACCGTGCCCTCGCCGTTACAGAAAAGACTCTAGCAGCTGTGTCTCACGCTCTCATCATACAAAATGAGAAATTGAAAGCTGGATTCGAAACCTTCGTGTCTTGGATAGGTTCGCAAGGTGATTGCACGGTTGAGGCGGTAGCAGACAAAATCAACGAGGTATTCTCGGAGGGTGACTATTCTCGTATTCACTTGGACCTCTTGCAGATGGTCTGTGGCCGTCGGGCAGACATTATCCAACAACGGAGAGATGGAGTTTTGCACTTCGTCAAGGATCGCTACATGAAGGAATCTCTTCGAAAGATCCCTCCAACACAGGAACACCTCTTCGATGACAAGCGGTTTTCTGACTGCATAACGAAGAATGGCGGAATTGACAAGGTATTTTTCTGTCCACGCACTCCTGCGCAAGGAGTTGCTAGCAAACGAACTCCTGCGCAAGGAGTCTCACAGCCGGAACAAAGCAAGAAGGCTGCGGACTATCCTAGTTTCCGCGTGTATCCTGGGTCCTCTGCTGCTCCCGCCCAGGCTTCGCAGGACAGAAAGCGAAAAGCCGGGCCATTTCGATCCAATCAGCGAAGCGACAAATATTACAGGAACAAGCAAGGTAAGCGATCTCGCAGGCGCTACGACTGACTATCTCAGCTTCCGGGCGGGTCAACTGGAGCTTTTTATAAACCAATGGAAAGCCATGGGGGCTCCAGGCTACATAATCAAAATTCTGTCTGGGTACCGGATACCCTTTGTCAAAAAACCGCCTCTAGTTCACCCCTCCAGACTTTCGTCAAAGTTATCCACGAAGGAAAGTCCGGAAATGATCGTTCAAATAAAAGGCTTGATAGAACAGGGTGTGCTAGAGCCGGCTCCGTTGACCCCAAGTTTTGTATCAAACATGTTTCTGGTTCCGAAAAAAGGTGGAAGCGTACGCCCAGTCTTCAATCTAAGGCAACTAAACAAGTACGTATATGTGACCAAATTTCACCTAATCAATATGTACAAGGTCCCAGACTTTCTCCAACCACGAGATTGGTTAGTAAAGCTCGATCTCCACAACGCATACTTTCATATTCCGGTCAAGGCCTCACAACGAAGATTCCTAAGGGTAATGTTTCAGCACCAGCTTTGGCAGGTGACCTCCTTACCGTTTGGCCTCGCATCATCTCCGAGGACATTTGCTCTAGTCACCAATTGGATTGCGGAAGTGCTGAGATCTCGCGGTATCAGGGTCATCGTATATTTGGACGACTTTCTTCTTGCAAGCCAGAGCCGATCATTGCTTCAGAATCAAGTAAGACTCGCCCTACAGATCTTCGAGGGTCTAGGCTGGACTGTAAATTACGGAAAGTCCGTGTTGTTTCCCCAGAGATCCATGGAGTTCCTGGGTATTCGTTGGGATCCTTGGATCAACCTGAAGTGCCTCCCAGAAGCAAAGATTCAAAATGTTGTGCAAAAATGCCGAACGATGGTAAATCGCAGGTGCGCTTCATTAAAGCAGATCCAATCTTTACTGGGTCTACTGAACTTCGCCAGCTTCGTTGTTCCGAGGGGTCGTCTCAACAGCAGGCTCTTGATGACGTTTTGCAACCAGCTGCTACACATGTCCCCAAGAACGAAGGTAAAGCTCCCAGTAACCCTATACACCGAGCTCGATTGGTGGATCAACCACGTAGCTGCCACATCTCCTCTTCACCCTCCAGCGACCCAATACTTTTTGACTACGGATGCGTCAGGCCAGGGCTGGGGCGCTCAACTCAACAACAAGCAGTTAGCTGGCCAATGGTCGCAGTGGGAGGCTCGTCAACATTCAAATCTCCTAGAAATGATGGCAGTACAGAAGGTAATAACATCGCAAAGTCGCTTACTGACGCAATCGTCTCTTATGATTATGTCGGACAATCGAACGGTGGTGTCATATTTGCGCAACGAAGGCGGTACGAGGTCACAGCAGATGATGGAGATGACTTATCGGCTACTGGAAGCGTTGGACCGCTATCACATTCATATGACAATCCAGTTCATTCCCGGCAGATACAACACGGAAGCAGACAGACTCTCAAGGTTTCGCGGTCAGTCGGAGTGGCACCTGCTGTCACCAGCGACGCACCAGATATTCCAGGTTTGGGGTACTCCGCAAATAGACCTCTTCGCATCGAGGAGAGCTCATGTAGTACCGACATATGCGACTCTAGACCAGACGGATCCAGATGCGTCCTTCGTCGATGCGTTCAGTCGCAGATGGGAATATCAACTGGCGTGGATATTTCCTCCCCCGTGTCTAATCCCAAGAGTTCTCGGTCACCTGAACGACGCAGAGGGTATGTACCTATTGATCGTACCGAATTGGGAGAAGGTGTTTTGGCGGAGCGACCTGAAGAGGCGATCCCTGGCCCCTCCAATGGAAATTCGGGACCTGAAGAACCGGTTAGTAGACACACAGACTCTGAGACCTCCAATCGATGTCAAGCAGATAGCTTTAGAAGTCTGGCTGATACAGGGTGGGCCGCATTGCTAGGTACGTGGAATGATAAGCAAAAGGATTTACTTGCAAGCGGTTGGCGAAAATCCTCATTAGCTTCTTACAAACCAGCGTGGTTAAGGTGGTGCAGATGGTGTACTGCCAATAATGTTGCCAGAGACAATCCAGAACCGCAAGATTTGGCAAGATTTCTTACAGATTTGCACCTAGTAGAAAAGCTATCGCATAGTACAATTTGCTTACACAAATCGGTTGTTTCAACTTTTTGCCCAGTACGTTCAGGCCCACCGCTAAGCTCGCATATAGTTGTCCGCCAGGCTTTGAAAGCTATAGCTTTGAGTAGACCAATGCCTCGTAAGAAAAGTATATGGGATGTTAGAGATTTATGTACTTATTTGGAGAATAACGAACCTTTACAAACCAGTTTATTTGAGGTGTCTAAAAGATGTGCGATTTTGTTATTGCTTTGTTCAGGGCGACGCGTACATGACCTGACGTTATTGAACATAAATGATTCCAGTTGTAAGATTGATTCTGACTGTATTATATTTTGGCCCGAGTTCGGTTCTAAGACAGACAGTGCATCGCGCAGGCAATCTGGTTGGAAATTGTTACCATGTGATTACAATAAAAATATAGATCCTGTTTATTGGATAAAATTATTAATTTCCTTGTCTCAGAACCGAAGAGAGAATATAAATAATCTATTTATTTCTATATGTGGCCCTGTGAAGCCAGCTTCACGAACCATCATTGGTGGATGGATAAAGGCAGTCCTTAAAGACGCTAATATAAACAGTAGTGCTGGCAGTGTCCGTTCCGCAGTTGCTTCGTCAGGCTGGCTTGATAATCATAATATTGATGATATCTTGGAAAGAGGTAATTGGCAAAGTGCTAATACTTTTCATAAGTTTTATAGAAAAGCAATTAGTACTCGTAATTCACATTCTAATCCTTTAGATATATGTTTTCATACGATATAATTCACATATTCTGATCGATATTAATATAAGGTCATATATGTTTACCAATCAGGTGTAAGAGTTAATTTTTATGTTAATACATTAGATTTTCTTATAATTCTATCTAGTATTTTATTCACATTGGCGATCTATTTCATTTTGAAAATCCTCACTCATCCAGCAGTCGATAACAAACACTTCTCAATTTGAAGGCTTGGAACAAGGTACAGTCAACTTAATAGACAAATTTTACCTGAAAATAAAATTTATATTAAGTTACTTACCTTTGTGGGGACATATATACATACATAGACATATACATCGACCGACGTCGTGTCCGTTATAGAAACAGTGAAATTGTTCTGATAAGAACAGTTTATAGATCGATCGATTGACACTCTGCGGTTAAGCAGAGAAACGGTGACGTTTGCTCTAACAAGAGCAGTTTTGAGTTTGCCCTGAGAAGGGCAGTTTTATGTTGCCCTGACAAGGGCAGTTTATGCATATGCGGAGCCTGCAGCATCCTCTTCGTGTCTTCTACCAGCAAGTATCAAGCAGCGGAGCGGGACACGGCGCACCGACGACACGATGTGCACCCTACGGAGGCCGGCCGAGAAAAGGACGGGAACGTTGGCTCGCTTTATTTTATAGGCGCGCGCGAATGCCGCGGCCACGCGCCGCAACCTCGCGCCCGCGCACCTCACCCCGCGCGTCTCGCGCGGCTACTATAATGTATCACGCTCTTTCCTGTATATAGATCTCTTTCTTACATTTCTCTAATTTTGTATAAATTACGCGCATTTTTGTAAATAAATTCATTCAATCTTGTACATAGCTAAAAACGTCTTTCACTCCAAGAACCTTCTGATACCTGCCTACATGGTACCTACATCACCATAGTGGTGACCACCGACTGAGCAGAAGAAATCAAGCAAGAAGCGTTCCAGATCAAAACTACGCTCGAGGACCTCGCGCTGCTCGCCGACAAAATGATGGAGCACACGCCATCATCATCGAACCAAATCGCCGCAGTCGCTCCTCCCGCCGTCATACCACTTTCGTTACCACCGCCACTACCTCAACCAACTGCGTCAGCTCGCGACACGCAATACCTCATCGGCGAAATAAGAAGACTCTCACTCGAAGTCGCCGAGCTTCGCTCGAGACCGCGTGAAAACTACAATCAACGCTACAGCCGCTCAAGCAGACGATTTCCATCACGTACCCGTAACAACTCTCAATCGCAAGATCGAAGACCGCGTAGCCCAAGAAACTCACCACTGCCGTACTGCCATTACCATCGACGTTTCGGCATGGACGCACAGAAATGCGCACAACCGCAGCTGCAGCTTCAAGCCGATCCCGCCATCATCACCAGCGTCGGAAAACTAAATGTAACGCTGGCTGCGGCGGAAACCGGCGTTACCACCAAATCCCACCGCCTCTTCGTACGAGACCGAACCAGCAAACTCGTCTTCTTGGTAGACACCGGCGCGAACATCTCCGTTCTACCAAAGACACCCGGCACGAAGGCGCAACCACTTCCATTTCAACTCTACGCCGCTAACAACACCGTCATCCCTACCTATGGCGAGAAGACGCTAGAACTCGATCTCAACCTACGCCGACCATTCCGGTGGAAATTCATCATCGCTGCAGTTTCGAAACCCATCATCGGCGCAGATCTCCTGGACTACCACCACATCGTCGTGGACATCACCAAGAGAAGATTGATCGACGGCAAGACCCTACTGTACACTTAACGCACAGCTCTGTACTGACGCTAACATACCTACCGTGCGCAGTATAGACGTGCAACAGTCGTACCACAACATTCTTGCCGACTACCCTGGTACCACTCGCCTAACATCCATGAAACTCAGCCCGAAACACAACGTCGAACACTTCATTGAAACAACTGGACCACCACTTCACTGCAGACCACGTCCAATCGCACCGCACCGCTACGAACTCGTGAAGAAGGAATTTGCCAACATGATGGAGCAGGGCCTATGCAGACCAAGCAAAAGCCCTTGGGCATCACCTCTTCACGTGGTACCTAAGAAGAACGGCGAATTACGTGTGTGTGGCGATTACCGACGGCTTAACGCAATCACTAAGCCCGACCGCTACCCAATCCCACGCATACGTGATTTTACCTACCAACTCGCCGGCAAACAAATATTCTCAACATTGGACCTCAACCGCGCATACCAGCAACTACCAATAGCAGAGCAAGATGTCGAGAAGAGCGCCATCATAACACCATTCGGCCTATTCGAATTTCCGAGAATGTGCCCCGGACTCAAAAACTGCGGACAGACGTTTCAACGCTTTATTCACGAAGTACTACGCGACCTTGACTTCGTGTTCCCATTCGTCGACGACCTACTTGTTGCATCGGCCGACGAAAAAACACACGAGCAACACCTACGCGCCGTACTACGCCGACTCGAAGACTACGGCATAACAATCAACCCGTCGAAATGCGTATTCGGTCAGCCATCGGTCAAATTCTTGGGCTACGAAGTCAGCAAAGATGGCATACGACCGCCTACCGAAAAAGTGCAAGCAATCATCGACTACCCTAAGCCGAAAAACATCGACGAACTTCGAAGATTTCTCGGCATGTTGAATTTTTACCGCGAAAATATCAAAAACGCCGCACAGATTCAAGGACCGCTCTGCAAATACCTACACAATGCGAAGAAGCGCGACAAGACAGAAATCAGCTGGGACAACGAAGCCGACGAAGCATTCAACGCGTGCAAAGTGAGCATACAAAACGCCGCCTTGCTCGCGCACCCCTCCCACCACGCACCGCTAGCAATCTTCTGTGACGCAAGCGACAAAGCCGCGGGAGCTTCGTTAAACCAATTCGTCAACGACGCTTGGCAACCACTTGGCTATTTTTCCAAGAAATTCTCCGACGCCCAGACTAGATACAGCACTTTCGACCGTGAGCTACTCGCTATCTACCTAAGTACGAAGCACTTCAGAAAAATGTTCGAAGGAAGAGAATTGATCATATTCACCGACCACAAACCGCTTACATACGCATTTACAAAAACAAGTACAAACAACGAGTCACCGCGCCGCACTCGTCAGCTGTTGTATATTAGTGAATTTACAACCGATATACGACACATTCCTGGAACCCAAAATGCCGCTGCCGACGCCCTATCTCGCATCGAAGCCATCTCCTGTCCATCTCCGATCGACTACAAACTACTGGCAGAAGCGCAAGAGCGAGATAGCAACACAATCAAAACACTCGCACAGCAAGATAACTTAATAATAAAACAAGTTGAAATTCCCGGAACTACCTACAAACTATTCTGCGAAACATCAACGCCGCACTTACGACCTTACGTACCAGAAGAGTATCGCCGTGCCGCTTTCAACGCAGTACATAACATCAGTCATCCCGGAATCAAAACGTCACGAAAACTCGTCGCACAACGCTACTTTTGGCCCGGCCTAAATGCCGATGTAGGCAAATGGGCAAAAGTATGCGTACACTGCCAACGCGCCAAGATTCAACGACACACTTCAAGCCCTCTTTCAAGTTTCCCGCCAACTACAAGGTTCGAACATATACACATCGACCTTGTAGGACCTCTACCTACGGCCGCCAGTGGACATCGCTACTTACTCACAATGATCGATCGCACAACTAGATGGCCCGAAGCGATACCTTTATGCGAGATCACCGCCGAAGACGTCGCCAAAGCACTATACGAAGGCTGGATTTCCCGCTTCGGCTGCCCCGCTACGATCACGACCGATCAAGGACGGCAATTCGAAAGTCGAGTATTTGCGTCACTCACACGCCTACTCGGCATCGAAAGAACCCGTTCAACGCCGTACCACCCTGAATCGAACGCTATGATAGAACGTTTCCACAGAAGTCTCAAGGCCGCACTCAAAGCTAGACTACAAAGCGAGAAGTCATGGATCGACACAATACCTAGTGTTCTACTTGGACTACGAGCCGCACTACGAACAGACACCGGTGTAAGCCCAGCCCTACTCACTTACGGCTGCAGTGTACGATTACCCGGCGAACTATTATTACCTACGCGCGATGACGTCACCATGGACTCCGATTTCGTCGAGAAACTTCGAGCGACACTACAAAGCCTAACGCCGATATCAACGATCCCACATAGCACCAAGAGGCCTATATTCGTCCACCGTGACCTTCAAACCTGCGAACAAGTATTCGTACGAGTCGACGCTGTAAAGAAGCCGTTACAAGCACCTTACGACGGACCCTACCGAGTACTAAAACGCAACGATAAAGTATTCACCCTGCAGCTACCTAACCGCCAGATGAACATTTCGATCGACCGCCTAAAACCCGCATTTATCATCGCCGACACCGAGCAAGATATACCTACATCTACGAGCGCAACAGATATACCTACAACTACAAGTTCAACGACCGCAACGAACATACCTACGACAGCATCGAATACTACGCAACCTACGCTATCACCGAGTTTACCGACATCACAAGACACCAAAAACGACAACAACAACAACCAACAACAGAAAAAAGGCATCCTGAAAAGAAGAAACGGACCCGACACAACCACGACCACTCAAGTAAGCACAAGCACAACACGCCGAGGCCGCACTATTCGCCTGCCGGTACGCTTCGCTTGAGAGGGAGCCTGTGGGGACATATATACATACATAGACATATACATCGACCGACGTCGTGTCCGTTATAGAAACAGTGAAATTGTTCTGATAAGAACAGTTTATAGATCGATCGATTGACACTCTGCGGTTAAGCAGAGAAACGGTGACGTTTGCTCTAACAATAGCAGTTTTGAGTTTGCCCTGAGAAGGGCAGTTTTATGTTGCCCTGACAAGGGCAGTTTATGCATATGCGGAGCCTGCAGCATCCTCTTCGTGTCTTCTACCAGCAAGTATCAAGCAGCGGAGCGGGACACGGCGCACCGACGACACGATGTGCACCCTACGGAGGCCGGCCGAGAAAAGGACGGTCGAGTATTTCTTTCACACCCCATTTGTTGTGAGGGTGAGTGGCCTTTCCATCCCTGTGGGGGATTTTTGGCGGTTGGTTTTCGCCTCCCGTTACAACGGGAGGGTCCTTCTGCGCTCATCTAGAGCTGTGGTTTCAATTGGCCGTGATTGGCCATGATTGGCCGTGATGGCCACTCATGAGTGCCGATCATGGCTTTGCTTTGAGGTGGCCTGTCAGCGGCTTTCCGGGTATGCGGGCTCCGTCTGGCTGCTGCTGCGGTCTTCCTCGTCTCCTGCGGCTACTGGCACCAGTGCCCTGGGGAGCTGGCGCTGTCGGCGGTTGTCCGGGGGGCGTGCGTGGAGTGGCGCGATGCCCTGCAGATGGAGGTGTCTGGAGTGGTCGGCGCGCTCGAACATTTTGCTCGATAATTGGCTGATGAAGGTGTCCAGGCTCTGCCATTTCAGCCCGCGCTGGATGTCAATGTTGCGCACGAAGCGGGGGGCGTTGACTATGGTGCGAAGGGCCGCATTCTCCTGCGCACGCAGTCTCTTTTTATGTGTCTCAGCCGTCATGGCGTACCAGGCGGGAGCTGCGTACGTCAGGCGGGACCGGATGTAGGTCTTGTATATCCCCAGCTTCGTGCGGCGGGGGAGGTTGCTGCAGAGCACTGGACGGAGCAGGGTGCGTGCTGTTTTCACGCGCCGGACCACTTCGTCGACGTGCGGCTTCATTGTTAGCCGCCGGTCAAGTGTCACTCCAAGGTACTTGACCTGCGGCATCCATGGCACGGCTTCTCCGAGTAGGCGAAGAGGCGGGGGGGGCTTATTGGTAAAGCCGGTTAGCAGGGCCTGCGTCTTGCCGACGTTCACCGACATCCTCCACCTGGAGAGCCAGTCGGGGAGGGCGTCAAGGGACCTCTGGAGTTTCTTCGCGGCGTGCGTAGGGTTCATGGACGCGGCGAAGAGGGCCGCGTCGTCCGCGTAGAGGCCCAGCTTGACGTCTCCCACGACCGGGAAGTCGTCGGTGTACAGCGCGTAGCAGGCAGGAGATAGGACGCTGCCCTGAGGTACGCCCGCGTGGATCGGGCGCTCCCTGGAGACTGCGTCCTCGACTGCGACTGCAAAGCGGCGCTCGGTCAGGAATGAAGCCACGACCTGAACGATGCGTCGGGGTGCTTGGGTCTTCGACAGTTTGTACACAAGCCCCTCGTGCCACACCCTGTCAAAGGCCTTTTCCATGTCTAAACAGACGGCTGCGGTGTGCTCCTTCTTGTTTAGTGCCGCCGCCATAAAGTGGAGCACTCTGGTGAGCTGCAGAGACGTGGAGTGCCCGTCGCGGAAACCGAACTGTTCCGGCCTAGGCTCGATGTAGGGCTGGAGCCGTCCCAACAGAAGCCGCTCGAACACCTTGGAGAGGGTGCTGAGCAAGGTGATCGGCCTGTAGCTCTCCGGTCTTCCTCTGTCCTTGCCTGGTTTGGGCAGCATGATCACCCGACCAAGTTTCCAGGCTGTCGGGTAGTGTCCCGAGCGCATGACCCCGTTGAACAGGCGAGTCACCGCCACTATGGAGCGTAGTGGCAGGTGACTTAGCGCCGCGTTCGGGATCGAGTCAGGGCCCGGGGCTTTCCTTGGTTTGCAGCGCCTGAGGACTCGCTGCACTTGGCCGGGTGAGAAGAAGACCGGATCTTCATCTGACTCCAGCGGTTGCTCTAGGTACCTCTCCAGGTGTTGTTCGACTTCTTGTTGATGTTCATGGTCTTGAATGGGGTTGGGCCGGAACTGGGTGCCCAAGCATTCGGCAAAGATCTCCGCCCTGTCCTCTGCCTTGTACTTGGGTTGTCCGGTCGCGTCTTTGAGCGGGCGAGTCGACTCTCGCGTCGTGCCGAGTTGTCGGCATAGACGGTGGATGGAGGGGACATCACCGCCTATGGACGCGATGTGACTCTCCCAGCTCTCCGCTGCATGGTCTCGAAGCTCCTTCTGCACTTTCCTGACGAGCGTGTTGAGTTCTGCTCGCAGTGTGGGGCATCTAGTGGTCTGCCATCTTCTCCTCAGGACGCGCTTCCGCTTTATCATGTCCAAGATCCTTTGTGGCAAGAGGGGGCGCCTCCCGTCACTCTGGATGGTGTGCGTGGCTGTGTTGAGCGCGTCCTGGATGTTGGAGGAGATGGTGTTGGCTGCTATCTCCACTTCTTCTGCTGTGGAGACCGCCATGGTCTGGGGTTTCCCCTCCATGGCTTCGGCGTATGTCTCCCAGCAGACTCGGCGTCTTGTTCTGGCGGTGAAAGCCCGGATTGGCATGTCTTCCAGGACCAGCAGTACCGGGCGGTGGTCCGACGGGAGGTCTGGGAGGACCTCCTGGTGCATGGTGGCGGCAATGTTCTTGTGGACCACAAAGTCAATAATGTCGGCGGTGCCGTGCGCGACGTCGTGACGTGTCGGCTCTTCGGGACCGGACACATCGAAGTTGTGGTCCACGGCGGCTTGGTAGATGGTGCGGCCAGCTGTGTCCTGCCTTGCAGCGTGCCACGCCGGGTGCTTGGCATTCCAGTCCCCAGCCATGATGGTCGGCATGTTGGGACTGAGAAGCTTTCGCAGGTCTGCTGTGAGGGTGCCGATGGCACTCGCTGGTCTATATATGGCGTATAGTCGGAGATCGTGGCCCGAGACTCGGATGTCGACTCCTAAGGCGTAAAAGGAGTCGAGGGGCTGGTATTCCACCGGCTGGTGGACGATGGACCTCCGGACTATGACTGCGAGTCCCCGGTATGGCGTGCCGTTCTGCTGTACCTCGTCTTTGCGGTAGACCAGGTACCCGGGGATCTTCAGGGCAGCGTCTTCTCGCAGATGTGTTTCGGACACCAGCATCACGTCCACATCTTGCGATTTCAGGAACTCGCGGAGCAGCCCGATCTTGTAGCGCAGGCTCTGCGCGTTCCAGTATACTACACGCAGCTTAGCTAGCTCTTTGCTGCGTGGAGTGTAGGGCGGCAGTGAGCGCCTGGGCTACCGCGGCGAGCTGCGCCACTAGAGCGGCGAGGTCTGGCGTAGCGGTTGGCGCGATGCTGGTGGCTGGTGTTGGTGCTGGTGCTGGGTGTAGGGCCGCTGGTTGATGGGCTGGCGCTGGTTGAGTGTTGGTGGCGGCTTTCTTCTTCTTATTCTTCTTTTTGGCTTTCTTTGTGGAAAGGCTCGTTCCGGTATCCCCCCTTTGTGTGGGGGGGTTGGCCGGCGCCATCAGAGACGCTGGCGCCGACTCCTCCACTGTGGGCTTGGGGACTGATGCCTTGGTGATGGGGCCTGGGCGGCTCGGGACTGGGGCCGAGAGGGCAGATCTCCCAGCTTTCCAGTTTCGGGCCTCCCTCTTGTAGACCGGGCAATTTCGGCTGTTTGCCGGGTGCTCTCCTCTGCAGTTTTTGCATGTGGCCTTCTGGTCTCTAGGCCTGGTGCACTGGTAGGATTGGTGTGGCTCGGCGCATTTGACGCAGGCAGTTTGGCGGTGACATCCGTGCGAGGAGTGGCGGAACCCCTGGCAGTTGTGGCATTGTGCGGGCCCCTTCTTCCCGCGCCATGCCTCCACCTTGATTCCCCGCATGTGTAGAAGCTCTTTCACCTCGTAGAAAGACCTTCGAGAAAAGGACGGGAACGTTGGCTCGCTTTATTTTATAGGCGCGCGCGAATGCCGCGGCCACGCGCCGCAACCTCGCGCCCGCGCACCTCACCCCGCGCGTCTCGCGCGGCTACTATAATGTATCACGCTCTTTCCTGTATATAGATCTCTTTCTTACATTTCTCTAATTTTGTATAAATTACGCGCATTTTTGTAAATAAATTCATTCAATCTTGTACATAGCTAAAAACGTCTTTCACTCCAAGAACCTTCTGATACCTGCCTACATGGTACCTACATCCCCATACCTTGTTCCAAGCCTGATTTTATTGCTGCCTGCTGGCAATTTGTAAGTTTTTATTTTATTTTATACTTACACGATTAATTTCATTCACATACACATTTTATCATAATCATAATACTTATTTTTCAGCAAAAGTAAGTATTATTCAAGCTTTTATTTCAGCAGTAGGGTTTAGTTTTAAGCTTGTCTTTTCAGCTATGTCAATGAAATACCATGCTACCTCTGTAAACAAAACAAGTACCTACAGCTGCGCTGAATACTGTGTTTGTTTACATAATAAAACGTCGCCACCTGTCTACCTACAGTGGCTATTTTGCCACCTGTCTATCTACAGTGGCCCTACCGTCCATCGTCATATTAGACGGTAGGTCAAGATAATCAAATTGAGAGTCCAATGGTCTGAGCAGTGGCGCGCAGCCTGCCAGCTGGATTCGTAAAAACCCGTTATAAAAGCCGGTATTGCGCCTGACGTCGTTGGAACTGTGGTGTTGCCAGTATGAAACGAATGTCGCCATCTCAATTTGAAGGCTTGGAACAAGGTAAGTAACTTAATATAAATTTTATTTTCAGGTAAAATTTGTCTATTTTTGATGGGATAGTAAATATAGTTTGTCAAAGAGCTATCTCATTTCAAACATAGACAGAGGGAGTCATACTATCTTTGTCTTACACTAGTACTAGCATCTAAAAGAAAAGGATGAGTATAGTTTTTTTTGTTCTTATTTACTGACAAATTGGTTTGACCAACTATATCTCTTTTTTTTCACTGATATCGCTGCTTTTTTTAAATATATCATTGCGTATGAGGTGAAAATGCAATTGAATAAACGTATGTATATATATATATATTATCTTTTTTTTTACAATTATGGCCTGGATGCGAGTCCTGTAAAAATATATATTTAGAGGGCTTTTTATAGCCGAATCAGTATTTTGTCTATCACAATTGGAGTAAAAGAGAAAGATGTCCTGCCCGCACTTTGTGAACTTCGGTGTTCGCAGCAGACCCTCAGCGACAACCTTAGTTTCAACAATTGAGAGTGAGATGAATGCATGACTGGCAAGTACAAGTTCTGCATTTAATTTATGAACTTGATTGTTTATTGTAAGGTATGCTGGGTTGCGACTGGCATGCCATTGTCACTTAACCGCCACAAAAGCAGCCGATACCTGTGTTTACCTATCTACAAGGCACAGCTACCTAGATAGGTATATATAATACAAAAACACTTAAATACATACATAGAAAACACCCATGACTCATGAACAAATATCTGTGCTCATCACACAAATAAATGCCCTTTCCGGGATTCGAACCCAGGACCACCGGCTTCATAGGCAGGGTCACTACCCAATAGGCCATACCAGTAGTCATAGTTTCATATGCTTTCTCTTTTCATTACAAGTATACAGGTGTAGAAAAAGAAACGAGATAGTAATAAAAATATATATTTATAAATGAGAAAAAAATAGGTGCCAATATAACAAGTGAAAAAAACTCTAGCTAAGAGTTCGGCAAATGGCGGAGTTCGGTCCAAAGATGACTGGTATAAAAGGCATATTTTATAACTTATTCACACTTTACATATTTTTGTACTCTTATAAGACACATTTCAAAACCACGTTAATCCATTTGCTTACTGAACCGTTGCTTATAAAATATAATTACACATTCTAACATGGAAGACAATGAATAACAGCAGTAAATGCATGACGATTTTTCCTTACATCTAAAATTACATACAAAAATAAATAGACAATTTCCCGAAACAAAATACTTCCAAAACATATTTACTATAGAGTAGTAATTCATTTAACTTTACTGTTGAGTAGGCATGGATACTGCAGCCTTCGTGTGTGACACATCGCTTTGTCTCCAGTAAGAAACAACCGTTTTGAGTTCAGTGTAGAAGTCAAGTCCTTGTTTGCCGCAGAAGTGGTTAGTTCCCAGGAAGCTGCCGCGAGTGCCGGAGAATGAGAACATAGACAGTGGGACAGGGATGGGGACATTGACGCCGACTTGTCCAACGTCGATTTCCGAGGAGAACTTGCGGGCGGTCGCTCCGTTGGTGGTGAACACTGCTGTGCCGTTGCCGTAGGGGTTCTTGTTAATCATCTGGATGGCTTCATCAAGGGTATCGACGAATAGGCAAATGAGGACGGGGCCGAAGATCTCTTCCTTGTAGCATTCCATGCTCGGGGTGACGTCGGTGAGGATGGTGGGGCCGACGAAGTTGCCCTTTTCGAAACCGGGGACCTTGACGTTGCGTCCGTCGAGCACCAGCTTGGCGCCTTCCTTCACTCCTGTTATCAAAATAGTTAACATTATTATGATTGGTATGTATTCGTTTGAACAAAAGCAACATTTAGAGGGACAGAAAATACTTCATCAATAAAAAACGGACAGACAGACGGATATGACGAATCTATAAGGTTCCGTTTTTGTCATTTTGGCTACGGAATCCTAAAAATGGGGATCTTGGTAAAATTAAAAAGCAAAAAAAAATTAAAAGTACAGCACTAATAATTTGGCAAAAGTCGTGTCAGTGAAGCATAAGCAGAGATAATCATACTGTCTTTTTCCAATGCTACTGGTATAACCCCATGTGAGTAAGCAACAATTCGGTTAATTTGGATCACAGTTAGAAAATTTGAACTACAATTAGAAGATTTTACGGTACCCAGAGAAACGTTTTGAATTAATTGAGATTCACTTAATACAGCCTACAATAGTGTTCCAGTTCTACAACTTACCAGAGTCGACCAGCCGGACGATCCTGTCCTTAGCGCGCGGGGAGATGACGGGCCCCACGTCGGTGCCGGGAACATGACCAGCGTTCACTTTCAGAGCCTGAGCGCGGGCTACTAGGTCTGGGATCCATTCCTTCGCCTCACCTGAAACAATATAGTACATTACGATACAAGTGCGAAAAATTGGAAATTCGAAACGAGTGGCGATAAATTAAAACACGACCGAAGGGAGTGTTTTAAATCGACACGAGTTGCGAATTACCTATTCGCACATGTATCGTACAACGTTTTACAGTACATATGGCCCTTTAAATGTTCGACACAGTAACATAATATGCTACTTCTCGCACTAGTGCTATAAAGTAGCCCCATATGTACTGTAAAAACAGTTTTAGATGAATATGCAAACGTGTTCGACTCTATTTAACTTGCTACATAGTTGCGGCATTCAATTCAAGCTTAAAGTATTGCGATTATGAATTTCGAAGAAACTATTACCGGTTCATAGAGATAAAACCCTGACTCGAGGATATCCGGCGTAAGAGACTCCATGGGACGCATTTCATTTAAGTCAAAGTCACAAATCATATTTTGCACTACTGGCAATGCAATCACAGTCTAAGGAAGGTGTCTTTTTAGACCCAGTAGTCCAACTTCTAACATTTTATAATTCTCGTTCGAAATTCAAAATTTCAGACGTAGGGCTGTGCCAAGGCATTTATTTTATTTTAAATTCCTTGATTATTTTAATTCCAGTACAAACATAAAATGGTAAGTACATAAATTATGTAGACGTATGTACACTGGGCACCATGGTCACTACACAAGGGGTTACAAAAATACTGACGATATATTTAAGAGACTAATTGGTATTATATTTCAGAAAAAAGTAAAAATAAATATTTTAACATAATTTTTTGTATAGTAAAGGTCGTCTCTAAAACGTACTCTCCATACAGTTTTATGTGCCAAAAACATAACTAAATAATATTTTTTGCTCGCCGGCGACGCTCCGCCCGGGCGCAACCCTTAGCAAACATGCTTAAATCTGTCGCATCGTCACTTGTTTTTACCCGAGATCTGAACATTTTTCTTGTTCAAAGTTGGATTACATGTTATAAATCGGTGTACACTGGTGCAATGCTTATTCAGGATAGTAGAATTAGTATGTCAAAATCGCAGTAAGGCTTTATTTAGCATTCCTAACAGTAGAACTTAACACGCACAGCATTCGTATATTTGGCGCGCATGTAAGAAGTACAACGAAAAATGTATGGGCGCAGATATGTTTAGCAGTTCATTAGGCCTCTCCCAAAGAATCTATGCATTTCCGGCAAAATATTTGAAAAAATTGTGTCCTCTGAACTGACCAATAGTATCATTCGCATAATTTCCCCTGACCAACATGGTTTTTTTCATGGCCGCAGTGTCGACACCAATCTCATTACCTTCACAGATTTTATTTTGAATGATATTGACCACGGTCATCAGATTGACGCCGTACATACCGATTTCTGAGAATCTTTTAATAAAATTAACCACACTATGTTATTACATAAATCAATCACATGGTGATCTCTACAGGTGGATTGAATCCTATATCCAAACACATACAGACGACCGGTCTGGCCTAGTGGGTAGTGACTAGTGACTAGTGACCCTGGCGATGAAGCCGATGGTTCCGGGTTCAAATCCTGGTAAGGGCATTTATTCGTGTGATGAACATGGATATTTGTTCCTGAGTCATGGGTGTTTTCTATGTATTCAAGTATTTATAAATATTTATATATTATATATATCGTTGTCTAAGTACCCTCAATACAAGCCTTATTGAGCTTACTGTGGAACATAGTCAATTTGTGTAATAATGTCCTATAATATTGATTTATTATTTATTTAAAATCGATGCAAGGTAGTGCCACTGAGAGGCTATACTTCCTGATACTTAACCCTCCCTTTATTTAAGACCGCTTTTATTTATCCTTATCACATATGTCAACGATATCGTTGATGTTTTGAACTTGAGAATGAGTATACGTGCAGTATGTACTCACCGACGAAGACGGCGGTGCTGAGCGCCATGCAGCGCTGCCCGGCGGCGCCGAAGGCCGCGCCGGCGAGCTGGTTGAGCGTGTGCTCCTTGTTGGCGTCCGGCATGATCACGCCGTGGTTCTTAGCTCCCATGTTGCTCTGGACTCGCTTGCCTGTAGATAAATTATTATTATTATTTTTGGAAAAAAGGCAGGCAGTTAAAAAAAACTGATAATGCATGTATCCAGAGTCATCAATAAAATTTTCAGTTTTGAGTAATATTATACCATGATTTAAACAAAAACTAGCACGATGATATTTTATTGTGACTCCTCCTTCGAAATGTTGACGCGCAGCAAAATATTTTTAAGTATTTATTTAAAGATTATTTTCATTTGTTACATAGCCAAAGTCCCTGTTACATTAAAAAAACTACCAGGACGAAAAAATCCCACTTGTTAATTTTCGGAATTGAAAAGTGATTCAGTTAACTTTTAAAATTTGTTTTTCGCCTGATAATGAGACAAGTTATAAAAATTAGTTAATAATAGGCAGGTAGCACACCAGCAGCAGAAGCCCTCGAGTAGATGTGTTTGCCCGCGGCATCCCCACCGACGAACGACACAGCCTTGATGTCGGGGTGGTCGCAGAAGAAGTTCACGGTGTCGTGCGTGCCGTGGACAACCTGGAGACAGCAAAATTTAAGGATTTTAAAGAGTCATCAATACATATCACGCTCTCCTAGAGTTGCAAGTGTCCAAAGGCTACAGTATCTGGGATTCTGCAAATTATTAGGCTTAGAACGCACTGCGATTAATTTCTTGCGGTTTCAAAACCGCAAAACGTATAACGTACAACTTGCAAGACTGAAACCTTGTGAATTAAAAATCCTGTGAGAATTAGGTATGAATTATTCAAATTTCCCGTCTTCATTATTGTATTGGGTAGGGTGAAAAACATTTACGAATTCTAAGTAGCCTTCTAAAAAGTGAGTAAAAGTGTGATGCTATACAGCATGACTACGGAAGATTTATATATATGATATAAGTGTTTTATTTAATAGTCCAAAATAAATTTACTCAAATTGTACAGTCTACGGCACATAAAATGTGAAAAGTACATTTATCTTGTAGTATTTGGACCAATCATAAAATTAACTCGTAGAGCGTCGTGCCAAATAGCATCTACCCGGCGTCGTGGTCGTGTAAACGTTTTTCACCCTACCCAATACAATAATGAAGATGGGAAATTTGAAAAATTCATACCTAATTCTCACAGGATATTTTTTTTCGTGTCGCAGTGCCTAAACCGTATGAGTACATTTTTTAAATAAAAGTACAAAAAAGTACTTTTTTTTGTGAATTTGTACCGCAAAAGATATTACAAAGTCTTCCGTATTCGTGCTGTATAGCATGATACGAGTAAAACGCCATTTATAAAAATCATTACAACAGGCACAAGCTAGTATAACTTAGGCACATTCTATCTGAGATTTTCTACATAAATTGAGGAATATTCTATTCTTCCTTCTGTTTGTAGTTTTCAACATACATTGACTACGCCAGGCGGCGCTCCAGCCTCGGTGAGCAGGTCCATCATGGCGAGCGTGGCGCCGGGGTCCTGCTCCGAGGGCTTCACGAGGCACGTGTTGCCCGTCACCAGCGCGGCCGGGAACATCCATAGCGGGATCATCACGGGGAAGTTGAAGGCGGCCACTCCTGTCAGTAAACGTTTCGGATATATAAATAACCGGCCAAGAGCATGTCGGGCCACGGTCAGTGTAGGGTTCCGTAGTTACTCTTCCGTCACAATAAGCTAAACTGGAGCTTAAAGTGTAGTAAATTGTTAACCAAGGGATGAAACGGTACCTTTCACCCGAGTTAAACAAATAGGCAAATTTGCATAATCAGTACCTAATTAAAATAAGTCTTTTTACTATGAAGGGAAAACTTTTTGCGATAACTCAAAAACAGCTAAACTGATCATGTCCGCTATAGTTTTCATTTAATGTCTTTCTTAAGCTCTATTTCCACGATTTTTTCATATTTTTTGGACCTATGGTTCAAAAGTTAGAGGGGGGGGGGGACACATTTTTTTTCTTTCGGAGCGATTATCTCCGAATATATTCACTTTATCAAAAAATGTTTCTTGAAAACCCCTATTAGTTTTGAAAGACCTTTGTAACGATACCCCACACTCTAGGGTTGAAGCGAAAAAAAAAATTCACCCACATTTTACGTGTAGGGGAGGTACCAAAAAAAAAAATTTTTAGATTTTATTGTACGACTTTGTCGGCTTTATTGATTTATATATCCATGCCAAATTTCAGCTTTCTAGCACTAACGACCACGGAGCAAAGCCTCGGACAGACAGACAGACACAAACAGACAGACAGACGGACATGGCGAAACTATAAGGGTTCCTAGTTGACTGCGGAACCCTAAAAAAGGTAAAACGATAAAATAGTCAATTGTTAGGAATCATACCTTAGTTATCTGCGTACCAAAATTCATGTTCTGTAGATTTTAAGTATAACTCTATTTTTAGAAAAACGCGTCTTTGATTAATAACATCATGTCTCATTCAGTTCATGGGTTTCTAGATAAACCCAATCTTTAGACACATTGCATTGTGTTGTACTGCTGAAAAAAGACAAGACTCTAAAGGGGCCCACTGATAAACAGTCCGCCTCACTCACTGATTAACAATCGGCCTATCAGTTAGAACAAAAAGTTGAAAGTTCCAAACAACTGACAGGCCGATACCGTCAGGCGGACTGTTAGTGGGCTCTTTACGCGAAGAATACATTCAATCTTCCCGCCATTGCCTTTTCTTTATGCCTGAGACCAACCAACAAATAGACTGCAAAGGGGTCACTTTGTAAAGAATGTATGTTTACCTACAATAAATAACCCGTTTGCATGCCTCTAGAGTGTATTACAAGTATGTATTAACAAAAACCTTACCAGCGACAACACCGAGCGGCACCTTGTAGCTGTGCGTGTCCATGTCCTTGGCGATGTTCTGGATGCAGTCGCCCAGCTGCAGGCTCGTGATGCTGCAGCAGTGCTCGACCAGCTCTGAAAATAAACATTACGGGGGGAGATTATTGAAAGACCTAACGCCATGGGGTTCACATGATAGGGTGTTGTACACTGAACGTACACGCTCTCACGCTCTTGACCGGGTTTGTGTTCCTAACCTGTTAACTTCCAGAACCAAAACTAACAATTCATATAAGCAGATCACTATCGCAAGTATCATAACAAAAGAAATAAGTTTTTGGCAAAAATTTCATTTTTGGAACGAGCCTTTATCGAGACAATTCTAAAAACCCCAAACATAATTAGGTTGCGTTGTTTTGTCACAGAGCTCCTATGGCTACCTCCTGTCTCCATCATCAGATCAGCTAGATGGTACCATAATATTGCATTATCACCAGACTTACATATATATGCAAATTTTCAGCTTCATCGGAAACCGAGAAGTGGGTCCAATTTAACTTGCAAGATTTGTCCCATACATACTAACAGGGCAAGTTAAATAAAAGCTTGTAAAAATGCAATTTTAGTTACGCGTTAACGGACTAACGGTGCCCAGCTTTGCTCCATGAGTATTAATAGTTACCTGTTGAAAGAAAAGAATAACCAGTGATACAAGCTTGTTTAAAAACAAATTGTCAAAAACTTATACTTACGAATGCCGCGAAGCACATCTCCCTCAGCGTCAGCCGTGGTCTTGCCTTGTTCCTCTGTGATTTTCGCGGCCAACTTGCTCTGGTTCTCACGGAGGAGGCGAGCGAATCTGTTCACACATTCAATTACGCATGAATCAAATCAAATGGATAGAGTTGGCTCGGGATTCAGAATCAGAATCAGTCAAAGAAATTTGCCCTTCGGCCGCGTACGCAACCAGAGCTTCGTAACCAGATGCGATCGAAAACTATTTCTGCCTTGTACGAAACCGGTTGCGATCAAAAACTAATTTCGTCTTACCCGTAACCAGTTACGATCGAACACTTCTCGTTCTTATACGAAACCAATGTCTGGGCCATCTAGCTATAGGTTTTTTTTTCAAATATTTTGTCATGATACTCATGATAATTTCTTATCCTGAATGTCAGTGCTCCATGTCTCTTAAGCCAGTGTCTTTTAAGGAACAAGGTTACATTGTATTTGCCAACAAAGTATTTGAATATTATCAACTGGTACAATTTTTGTGTTCTGATTTTTGACTAGATATATAACGTGTACAGTACTTATACTGTATAACAAGGTGTATAAATATAATCTTAGCTGACTTTATCAACGGTCGAAAGGTTTCGTACAACAAAGAAAAGTGTTCGATCGTAACTGATAACTAGTAAGACGGAATTAGTTTTTGATCGCAACCAGTTTCGTACAAGGCAGAAATAGTTTTCGATCGCATCTGGTTACGAAGCTCTGGTTGCGTACGCGGCCGAAGGGGAAATTTGAACCTTATTTACAGTATTATTTTTTTATTATAAGCAGAAACGTCTAATTTGTTTGTCGACGATGCTTAAAAATAAAGGCACTTTTCCTTCTATCTAGGGCGAGACTCGAACTCGCGACTCCGGGAAACTAGCCCGCCGCTCTACCTGAGCTACCGGGACTTACCCGTCGACGGCGAATATTTCCATCACATCCTTCATATGCGCCTTAGGGGCACCTAGTGACATCTACATGTATAGACTCAAAAATGCGCATTTTCCTAGACCGATTTTTCGCCCCCGAATATAGCAAATTTCATCGAAATCGTTGAAGCCGTTTCCGAGATCTCCGAAATATATAAATATATATACATATACAAGAATTGAAGAATTGCTCAAAGGTATAAGATTAATTAAGCAGAAAAATTACAGTAGTTACATTCCATATTTAACTGACAGCAACGAATCGAGACTTTTCGAAGGAATCTAACAATATAATGTTCAAATGATTACTGCATTGTGTTTGCTTTTTATATTTAAGACAATGCATCAGTTTCGAGAAGTTCCTCCAGTAGTAGGTACTTAATCATTTTTTTACTAATGCGATGAATAAAAATTAGATAAGCTGAAATCACAATTTAAATCTTGTTACTTAGACACAGGGTTGATTTTTAAGCCATTATATGATGAAACTCAAACATCACATATAATTCCAAGCATTTTGTAACTTTTTTATATTCACTATCTTAACGAAGCAAACTTGCAAAAATATGCCTAACTCCATGATAAATTCATTCGAAATAGCATTCGATAAGATCGGCCTGATTTAAGAATGCCGTAAGCTATTCAGACGTCCTAGTTTGTCCGAAATTCCCAGAAATACATTGCAGAACTTGGCCTGGTAAATAATAGGGTACTGTTGCATTTTGCACCTAATAGTCTTAAGATATAAGACTAATTTTGAAAAATAAGACATACTTGAACATAAGTTGCTGCCGAGTCATAATAGTGCTTTGGCTCCATGATTCGTAGGCGTTCTTCGCTGCTTCCAAGGCAGAGTTTAATTCCTCCTTTGTTGTCTCTGGAACTCTGAAATTAAATTATAAAGTTATAGACTATGGGGATCTTCATAAAAGGAATGTTAATGTCGCAATTGACATCTCTGGAGTTGTATGCATCTTAAAGCTACGGTAACTGCTTGCCAATAGGCTAGCTATACGCTTGTTTTCCATCTTGGTATAAACCGTAGTCAAGATAGTTCTAGAAGCAAATCAACAAGTTTTAAACCATGGAACTATCATTTCACATTTAAACAACTCAAGTCTTAAATAAACACGTTGTTAAAGTTTCCTAGTAGATGATAAAAGCGTTATGCAAATTGAAGATAACAATCCACATAGTTATAAGATAGACTCATTAAATGACAGAGATTCATCGTATCAGCCCAACCCTTTGAAAACCTGTAATTATATTATATCTCATGTTAACTTTATGATAATGATAACCTAGATACATAGTATGTAACAACAGTATGTAACAATCATCTAATTAAGTACATATGTAGAGGTAGGTACTATGTATTCTTTTTATTTGTACAGAATTCTAATAAGTTTAGGTTTTAGATAAAAATATATTAGTGTATTAAGAAAAAAAATGTACATATGTATTTAAATAAGTTCACTGAACAAAGTAAGGGTTTTCGACTCTCTTGTGGCCTTACCTGCAGGTCAGGTGACAAGGATAGGCCATAAGACCAATAAGCCACATTGAGCATTGGTGCGTTTTCAAGTTCAAACCAACTAAGAAAAACCATAACTTTTCATAAATAGTCACACCCAGATGGCCAGAGTATTTAGAAATAATATGTGTGTTTGTTCTTACACATAGTAAGATAGAATAATTATATAATCGGAAAGCTCAAAAGGACGGAAAAGTATTTCAAAAGCAGAAAGACAATTTTTATTATGTTGTTATTTCGATTTCTCATTTTCTTTTAGTTTCTGCCACAAACTCCACCAAATATGCCTTTTTACATTGTGAATTTCCCTCATAAATTTAGGAAGCCATATAAAATTAATGTTACCTTCCAATGACTTCATTTGTGGCCGGGTTTGTAAGTTCAATCCAGTTGGTTGTCTTGGAGTCCACATACTGGCCATCAATGAACAGCTTAGTTGTGGGAGCGGAGCTGCTATAGTTTCTTCGCAGCAGGACTTGAGACTGAAAAATGTAGGAAAAGTTTTATTAATTTTTTTAAGTCCATAGTAATTTTCTACATTCCAATTGTGTTATTATTTCTGTTTAATTTGTGACTACACTGATTCTACATTAATAAATAATATAAATATAAATGTGTTTGTTTACCATGTGACCACGGCCGGAAAAATGACCCACTTTGTTGCTTACCATAAGGATGCCTTAACAGGTATCTGTATAAAGATACAAGCAAATCTCGTCCTTATGGCTACCAACAAAGTGGGACGTTTTGCCG
The DNA here is from genome assembly GCF_033807575.1 of Cydia pomonella. Taxonomy (NCBI): domain Eukaryota; kingdom Metazoa; phylum Arthropoda; class Insecta; order Lepidoptera; family Tortricidae; genus Cydia; species Cydia pomonella. The sequence continues at coordinate 8,085,929 of NC_084717.1, read as the reverse complement.
GCCCCGGCCACATATGGTAAACAAAAGTACTTATACATAAAAATGTTTCAATAACAACTTTTGCTAACAGAAATGAACCTTTTCAATGCAAATGAAAATTATATGCAAAGATTTAGTTTAAATTAACATAGTAAATAGGTAATTACAAATAATACAGTGACTTTTACTGGTGCAATGAATTTAACTCTTTAAATAGATGCTATACGACATACAGAATATGAAGATATGCTACACTTTTTATTCTTACTTATGATTATGACATATCCTGTATCTTCGATTTGTATTGAAAACTTGACAGGTTTTTCAACATAATTTATCATGTTTGATTTACCTTCATAGATAAGTACTGTAAAAATAATGTTTCTTAAGATAAAATATTCTTAGCCATACATGATTATGCTTTGAGTCCTAAAATAGAATCTTAACTTGTGTCGCTTAACTTCAAACTCGGATAAATCCATTTGACCTTTTATGAATATCTACCCTATTATCTTTTCTTCATACCAAAATCTGACGGTTGGATTTATACAAATTGTATATTCAAATTCTAATAATACCCTGTAATTTAAAGTATTTACCATTAAAAAAAGCCTTTATTTGCAACCCCTTCTTTCTCTGTTGCATGCTAAACACTTACAAGGTATAACATATAAACTGTATTCAATTATAAAAACATAGTAAGATTAGAAACAAAGACATTCGGGAAGCAACCAAATTTATTGATGCATTACAATATGTCAAGAAAATGAAGTGGAGATGGGCAGGACACATGGCACGATACGATAGCTCTAGATGGGCGAACAGAGTGACGGAATGGAGAGGACCAGGGAGTGGTGACAGACACTAAGGACGCCCACTCAAGCGTTGGGCTGATGACATAAAGAAAACTGCCGGCATGGGGTGGCATTATCTAGCCCAAGATCAAGATGCATGGCAAAAACTGGAGGAGGCCTATACCCATAAGGGGATCCCAAGTGTTTACCAACTGAATATTAACTAAAACATGTATACCATTTTAGGACACATTCATCAAAACACAAATATTTTGAGAAGAGTCAATTTCACACTAACAGAAGTAAACATTGAACAATTCAAAATGGAATTTATGCTGTTTTTTAAAGTGTAGATAAATTATTTATATCACAACACCAAGTCACCTCTGTATAATACTGAATATAAAATCAGACTGTGATGAAACTCGGAGACAAATACTGATATGAGCAACAAACAACATCGGGGCCCACTATGAATTATGCAGCAAGTTTAAATACCAAATTGTGTGAATGATGTATTAAGAACTCCTTTGTTTGTCCACAACCATGCTACACTCGAGTATTGGAAGACAAAAGAAAACATGAATATATATCTATCAGTAAGTAGCAAAAAAAATTTTTACCTTAATTTAACTATTAGTTTTACAAAGTAATAGTTTTGTAATGTTGAGAGAGAGTACTCAATTTTGTTATTTATAGGCATGGGAATTTTCATCCCACGGTAAAATTATAGGATCATTGGAGTCAATATTAATATTAAAATTAAAGTCATACTCATTCTTAATAGAATTACAATTTACCACAATTTCTATATGACAAGCTTTTCAAATACTAGATGACATTACACAAAATCATTACAGGGCAAATTTGTTAAAATTACTGAATTGATTAATGAATTAATCATTTTTATTCTCATAAGACACGGTACATAGGTGTTACATCAGAATAGTACTGCCAAACTGTGAAGCGGTTTGATGGCAGTTAGTTTCGCTCTTGATATCCATTTGTGTCAGTTGAATATAACCATGCTGTATTATATTAACTTAATAACTAAGCATGCAAAGTTAATTATAATTATTCTAATCAGCCTTCAGGGTCTGCAAAGACAGGCCAACTTTTTATAGGTTTCCATAATGAGTTGACCCCCCTCTACTGCTCCTGTGGGCAATTATCTATTAAATATTTTTTAACACTCATTTTAAAATTACGTGGGCTTATCTCTTTAGCAAACAATTTTTCTGGAAGTGCATTAAATATTTTCGGTACCAAGTATTGAAATGTCCGCTCTCCATAGTAATTAATGGGAGTAAAATTATCTAAGAATAGTTTAGGTTTTCTTCTTGTCACTTTATCTTTATTCTGCGTTTTACATGGAAATGATTTTGATGTATAATTATGAGACGCCATAAATAATTTAAATTTATCATTCACCGGTAGAATATTACATAATCTGAATAGCTGGTCGTAGTCTTTGTTACAAGCTCATTTCTGCTTAGGATAAACTAATAATTTTAAATAGCGAATCTGTAGCTTTCAAATCATATCTAGTTGTGATTTGAATGTGCGACCATATGCTATTAATCCATAATCCACTAGGGCACAGTAAAGTGTTTGCATGGTTGTTACATATTTTCTAAGTTGTAGGAAAGTAACATAAATATATCTCAATTTGTTACATAATGCCTGTACTTGTTTTTCCAGTTAAATGTCCTATCTATATTAACTCTAAATATTTGTAGGATTCAACAAACTCAATTATGTCGCAATTACAGTTTTCTTTTAGTTTATGTAGACAGTTGTATGTGTGTCCTATTATATTATATTGTTTACATTGTTTTTGATAGTATGGAATGAGATGAGGATGAGTTCAACTTTCATTTTTATCTTAATATCGACTCCATAGCTCACTATAATCTTACCATGCAATGAAAACTCTGATGCCAAGTCATTTATCAAGCACAACAAAGTTTTTGAAGCACCATTCATTTGATGAAAAACCATTCCAATACAATTATTAGCTTAATTAATTAAGAAGAGAAAAAACAAAAGTAGTATTGCAAGGAAGCACCAACCACATGGTTTTATTTAAGTTATATCCATCTATGAAAATAATAAGAGAATAAAGATATGGACGAAGGTGTAACAATATACCATGCTTTCTAGTTAATTAAATATAAAGGAAGGCGTTGGTGTTATTTTTACAGCGTCTGCTTTCAAGGTTAAATAGTTTCAAAGTCAAGGCTCACATAAATTGAATTCGGTGATGAGTACTTTTTAAACAAATATGCAGTAGATTCACACTCCAGAGAAACGCTTTCAGTAAACTATGAAGAAAATATTTCATAAACAAAACTCACTTCTGATTTTAACAGCTTCAACATAGCAGAGGCCATGATTATGTGAATATATTTTTAAGATTATGACGACCACACTATCTATAATCAGAGCGGCTGTTGGGGGCCTACTGAACAGACTGATTAAAATACAAAATGTTCTGACCTTGAATTGATAAAGTTATTTATTCCAATTGTTGGCTTTTGTAGTCAAGCGAGGATACATTATCAAAGAGCATATAATCACTACGTTTTAAGAGACGGGACTTCCATACTAGCGAGTGGAATCCCTTTGTTTCGCAAATCATTACCAAAATGTACGACAAAGAACTGTCAAAGAACCTTAGTACCAACATAAGCAATTTAAATAGTGTAGTACGCTACACGCTTGCGTTTCTTATCGATATCGATAAAATGGGGAGGGTTGAAATATAGACTCTTGTCTACAAATTTTGTACTCGAAATCAAGTTAGGATCGAGTCAACATTTAAGTTGTATGTTATATAGTGGATGGTTCTATGAGTGGACTAATACGTGGTCGAGCTTAATGTGGACTCGATTTTTTTTAGAACACCTTGTTGTTCTTCACCGCTAGGAAGGATCAAAGTAGCACTTTTTTTCCCTACTAGGAGGGATCACTTTTTTCCTCTTTTTGCATACTTCTTAGGTTAAATTATTTAATTTAATTACCATTAATTAAATTTATTTATTTATTTGTACCATAATAATTTCCTCATAGGTGATGTGAAAAGCAGTATGTAAATTTATCACGTGGTAGCAAAAATATTTCCACCTTAGGGTGGTATTCCACCTATCCAATTTCTTGGTCCAATGTCATTGCGTCTCACTCTGTCATTAATCAAAATGTGAGACGCAATACACATTGGACAAAGAAATTGCATAGGTGGAATACCACCCATAGGCGTTAACACTTGAATCCCTCACTACGCTAGGATTCTATTTTAGAATACCTCGTTACACTCAGATTGTAATTATAAAATCCTTCACTATTTTTTTTCTTAATTTTTTTTTATTAAAAGCACTATTTTCAAAATGATCTGCAGATACATGTTTCAATAAATGTAACTTTTCTATGGGAAGATGTATCAGGTCTTCGTTCCCAACAAATTTAACCCACTGCCTGCATCTGAAAACATACAGCCTTGGTTATGTACAGTTTATATTCCAAGTGTTTGCTAATGAGATGATCAACTGATTATTTAGCGCTAATATGCATCTATAAATCAAATCAAATATGTTAAATAATGACCATTAATGCATAGATGATAGATAATTTTCCACTGAAAATCTTCGACGAATTAATTGTGTGTCATATTGAATGCAAGTTCTCAGGAAATTTCACATATTTTATTTAATTACTTACACTGATATACAAATAAACATACAATTATCGATAGTTTTAGTACATCCCTAGTTCACAACTAAAAATAATATAAAATATCAAATTTTCGATGTGTTTAAAGCCTGCTGCACCAAAATAAGGTCAAAAGTATCTAAAGCAATACGTACCGGTCTTTATCCAAGGGAAATTTCGCCATAAAATCCCTTTTTTCGTGATTTTCTCGAGTGGCTCGCTTGCCACATATTTCACACTTAGTAAACCGTTCTCTCGGTGGCATTTTAACAAACTCGTTCTTTACTCTGATCACGGTTCACTATTTTCGATATTTTAACTAAATAATAAAGAAATTGCACGAAATACCCGAACAAAACATTGAAGCCTTCATAACAAACAAAACAATTAGGCTGACAGTTGACTTGATGTAAACTTGACAGAATAAATAGCACTGACGTTTTATTTTTCTTCGTTGGCAAAGATTTGCGAAACAAGTTCCATACAAAACTTATTTTGTTCCTAGTTGCGTCAGCCTGACATTATTTTGAATTTGATTAAGAAAACGTTTCGTTAGCAAAACTGAAAATGTCAAAAACAATTATTGTATTATTTCAAAATTATTTTTATTAAAATTATATTTTTTCTGTCAGATAAAATCTAGATAAAATTTTTAATTTTTAATACACCTATATAACACAGTTTTAATTTAATACAAGTAAGCGTGCTACCTTGAAATGAAATTGATAACAAAAGAAAACGGAACGTTATAAACTGAAGTATGGCTCATGACGTCAAAGTCGAATAGATACGTTTAGTGTAATATTTATTATAAAAGCAATTTAGGTTTATAAATAGGTAACAATAAAGCTAAAATATAATATAACACAATTTTATAATGTTTGTGATATAGTTTTTTTATAAAAGAAGGTGTAAACGTTTATAATATAGATTGAATGGAACTACTATGGAAGGTAGAGGCAAGGAACAGAAACTCCTTAGGCAGAATTGTTGCAAGTGTCCAGCTGTCAGCTATAAATAATAGTTCCAAATCTCTCCAGAGTAGCGCTAGAGTAGCTAAGAACCTAGGCGTTATTGACGGAGTGAAGTGCGCTGTCTATGATTAGATTTTTTTCTCAAGTATTCTAGTTATTGTACCGCCACCTATTTATGTTTTTTTTTTTGTCAGACACTTTTTGGTATATGGAGATTTTGTTCCTTGCCTCTACCTTCCATAGAAACTACATTGTAAAGTGAACTGACACTTGTGACAAGGTGTTACCAGGGTATGTTGCAGAATCCCCATATTATGTGCCCACCCACCAACCCCACTACCCAGCAACCGGATAGATCTAATAACCCCCTAGGGTTATTAGATCTATCCGGTTGCTGGGTAGTTTATTCTATTTACTCCTCAGAGCGACAGGGATATAACATGAAATACCTTTCTAACCTCTCAGTAGAAAGTGTAATAACCTCTTTCATCTTTTTTATTATTTTTTAGTTGTGGAAAAAATTTGATTAAAATTGTGAAATTTTTACTGTAAATTGTACAGGAAAAATATAATCGGACCTCTATCTTGGTAACTTTTTTTTTAACTAACAAAAAACATTTCCGAATTCAGTTTGCAATTTAACCAACTATAAGTATGTTTATTACACTGGAAATTGCTATGAGATTACATAAAAGACACCTTTTTTCAAATAACAGAACAATTTTTGAAATCGGTTCACGTGATACATGACCAACATACGTGCATATGTTACATCACGCAAATTAGTTAAGACAATTTGCCGATAGATGGCGCTGTAGGGGAGATAGGGGAGCATTGGGCAGTCGGGAGGTTCGGGCACCACCTTGTAAGTCGGGTCGTATGGAAGCTACTTAATTTTGTGTACTGAGGTAGTGTAGCTTACTAACTGGCAACACCGCTCAGGCTAATGTCATCTGCCATTTTGATTAGTTGTCAGTGTCACATGCCATCGACCGTTTCGTGCGTGCAAAAGAATATATTTTGATGTGATTTCGAAAAAAATAACAACATGATCTACGAAACGCCGTAAGATTGTGTATTTTCTTCTAGTAATGTGTTTACGAAAGCTAATATTAACGTATAAATTAAGGTAAAACATTAGACTAAAAAAAACATATTTGAATTTATTTGCGAAATGGAGTTACGTCACGGACGGTAACACACACTGTCACGCTCGCGGTCCTTCCTTTGATTAAAATAGTAATAGTGAGATTTGCCTGCATCCGCAGTAGTCTGAGTGTGTATCTGTGTTCATCTAAGCTGTGTAAGTGTGCGCAACTAGCGCGCGCTTGTGATAGTGCAATAAAATTGATAGCGACTATTTACTGTGTATCACTATGTGACTTTTTGCGTGTGGTGGGTAGGTGCTAATTGACAAATACAGACAGTTTATTCACTTAACTTTTATTTTCATTCGTAAATAAATACAATCTGTAATACGGCATACACTTACAAACTTTTTAATAACACTACCTCTGTCCGAATCCGAACTTTATAATTTTATATAAATTATATTGACAGTTTTAATATTTGCGCCATCTAGTGGCACCCGTAGGAACTTCTTGCGAGTATAATCCATAGTGATCAAAATGGTTGTCTGCGCCGCTGCTTGTGGTAAACCTCTAGGGGCGACAGGTGTCGCTAAGTGCGGCTGCGGCTTATCTTACCATAAAGCTTGTGTGGGCATGGGTCAAAATGCGCGCGTCGCGAGTACTTGGGCATGCCCGGCGTGCAAAGCGACGACCCCCCGGCGTGACAACTCCGACAATACGCCGGTGAAGCCGGGTGGGGCCGTCGAGGACGATGCGCCGTTGGATCAACAGCTTGACATCGCCGAACAGCTGCGCTTGCTTCGCGCGGACTTCGGCTCTGTGCACGACGAAGTTGTGGGCCTGCGCCAGGAGGTGCAGCGCTTCCACGATCTACTCAGTGGTCTCACTGGCCGTCTGGTTGTCCTGGAGGAGAAGGTCAGGCGCTTGGAGGAGCGGCCCGTGGTACCCATCGACGGCGGGCCAGAAGACAGTTCGCCGTCGGGAGCAACGGTGGAGCTGCAGCAGACGGTGGCACGCCTTCAGCTGGAGCTGAACGACCGCGACCAAGACGCGTTGCTCTCCGACCTCGACATTGGCCACGTTCCAGAGACGAAGGGTGAGAACGTGGTCCACACCATCACCGTTCTCGCGGCCAAGTTAGGTGTCACCTTGGAGCAGCGTGACGTCGTGTTCGCCGAGCGAGTCGGTGCGGTGGATCGGGGCGAGGAAGGGGCCAATACTGAGGCCGGAGGTCGGCCGCGTCGCGTCGTCGTTAGGCTGGCGCGGCGACAGCTGCGGGACGAACTGCTGCAGGCCGCCCGGGTGCGGCGAAATTTCACCTTCTCCGATGAGAACCAGCCGGGCCCCCCGCGTCGCGTCTTTGTCAATGAGCGCCTGACACGCACGAACCGCCAGTTGTTCCACAAAGTTCGTGAGCTGTGTAGGCAGCAGCAGTGGAGGTTCTCGTGGACAAGGCGAGGCAGAATTTATGCCCGACAAGGTGAAGGAAAATCGGCTTTCCCCATTCGCTCTGAAGCTGACTTGGTGCGTGTTTTTGGAGCAAGCTCCGTCTGAGGTCTGGGTGGCCGTGTGTAGTTTAACTTTTACTAGTTTATTTTTTTCTTGTTTCGTATCTCCACTATGGCACTCCAATGTATGTTTATTCTTTTTAGATAATTCTTGTTGGTATATGATATATAAGTCGTTTATAATCTGCAGACTATGCTACTTATTAATATGTCAATCTGGTTCTCTTAATAATGTTATTATTATACTTAGTTCTGTCAGTGTAGTATCAACTGTCGGGTGGTCTGGTATATATAGCTATTATAGTACTCGTAAATAAAACACTAAGAATTGGTTTGTACAATGCAGGTTCTCTTGGAACAAATCATGACAATTTTATAGCGGCTACTGCTCGGCAAGATGTTGATGTGCTGGCGATCAACGAATCATGGTTAAGGGCGGGTGAAGAAGGTCGGGCACCAACACTTCCTGGATACAATTTCCGGCATATTCCTAGACCGCAGGGCGACCGGTCGCGAGGTGGAGGCGTAGGATTTTATATCAAGCGACACCTCAACGCTCGGACCTGGCCTCATCCCGTTGACCCGTTGCATAAGCTAGTGGAGCAGATGTGGATCACTTTTGTTCTCAACGGAAGGAAGCTGGCAATTGGTACGGCATACCGTCCACCCTGGATGGATGTTCAACTGTTTTTAGATGCTGTAAGTGACTCAATTAGTTCAATGCGCAGCTACGATAACTTAGTTTTACTAGGTGATTTTAATATAAATTTACTGAATAGCGGCGACACAAAAACTACACAATTTAATAATTTTATAACTTGTTTTGGTTTAACACAATTAGTGTCTCAGCCTACGCATTTCACTGATACCAGCCAGACACTCATCGATGTTGTCTGTACGGACATGCAGGCTAACAGTACAGCAATTGATCACGTGGGTTCCCTGTATGGTCATTGCCTTGTTGTCTGCAATTTCAATGTTAAGCGCGAGAAAGTAAAGCCTTACCACGTTACGTACAGGCCTTTTAAAAATATCTGCGACAAAGTTCTAGATGTGGACTTGCGGAGCGTGAGGTGGAACTTGATAACAAACCTTGGAAATGTCAATGACATGGTAACAGCCTTTAATCAACAAGTTATTAATCTATTTAATGTACATGCCCCTCTCAAGACAACCGTGATTAAAGCTCAATCATACCCCTGGATTACTGACACCGTCAAATTCATGATGAGGTTGCGTGACAGTGCTGCGGCAGATTTTCACAAAAACCAGAGTGATGTCAAAAAACAATACTACAAAGACCTTAAGTCTATAGTAAATAAAGCTCTGTATTTTGAAAAGGTAGCATATTTCAAACATAATATAAATAATAAAATTAATGAACCCAAAACTTTATGGGAAAACTTAAAAAATACAGTGTTGCCTAGAAAGAATAATGAATTACCTATTATATTTAATAATCCTGATACCTTGAACAAACACTTCCTAGATCTACCAGGAACTTCAGGTGTCACTATATCACAGTTGACCTATTTTGAGTTTCACAAGTTCAATGACTCTGTTTTCCACCTAGATACTATTAGTTCTAATCAAATAATTAAAGTAGGTAATTAAATGCATAAAATCTAATGCTGAGGGTATTGATGGAATAAATCTAAACATGCTTATTTTAACCTTTCCATACACAATTGATTTTATTACAAGCGTAATAAATACCTCCATTCTTACATCCACCTTTCCGGATATCTGGAAATTAGCAGTAGTCAATCCTCTGCCTAAGGTATCGAACCCGTCCATGCTCACAGACCTTAGGCCTATAAGTATACTACCTTGTCTATCCAAAATAATGGAAAAAGTTGTATGCACACAGCTAACTGCCTACTTAGAAAACAACAATATTCTACCGGATGTCCAATCAGGTTTTCGGAAAGGACGTAGCACTATGACTGCTTTACTCGATGTCTCTGATAACATCTTGGATGCTCAAGACAAAGGTATGTGCACTCTTTTAGTCCTCCTTGACTTCTCTAGGGCTTTCGATTGTTTGAATATAAACCTGCTCCTATCCAAATTGAGCTATTATGGTTTTGATTATAAAACTGTAAAGTGGTTTGAAAGCTATTTACATAATCGATCACAAATTGTTAAAGTGTGTTGTAGTGACGGTTCTTCACATTATTCTGAAAAGGTTCAACTGACAAGAGGAGTTCCTCAGGGATCGGTAATCGGTCCGCTCCTGTTCATATTATACTCTGCAGATATAAGGTCTCACATCACGCATTGCAAATACCACATATATGCAGACGACATACAAGTATATATATCATGTAAGCCAGCCGATATTGACAGTGCAATAGATAAATTAAATCAAGATCTCACCACAATAGCATCATGGGCCACAGAAAACTGCCTGCTGCTTAATCCAAACAAAACTAAATACCTTGTGTTTGGCAGCAGGCAACAACTGTCTGGTGTCAGTATTACAGCGGATGTTGAGTTGATGAACACACCGGTCGAGAGGGTGTATGAAGCGCGTAATTTGGGTCTCATAATGGATTGCGGACTACGTTATGAGAAGCATATTGCTGCGGCTATTAGAAGTTGTTTTTATAAGCTTAAGGTTTTATATACAATTCGGCCATATTTAAGCGAAAACCTGCGATGTCAACTAGTTGAGTCACTTGTCCTATCAAAGCTGAATTATGTGGATGTAGTGTTTGGGCCTCGGCTTCTTGCTAAAACAAAAAGGCTCATTCAACGTGTTCAAAATGCCTGTGCTCGTTTTTGTTTTAATATTCCGTTGAGAGCTCATGTGACTCCATTTCTGAATAGCCATAATATCCTTAAAATGCAACACCGTCGTAAACTTCACTTGGCTTGTCTGCTCTTTGGTGTAATGAAGTATAAAACCCCCCCATATCTCTTCAATAAGCTATGTTGTATTAAGCTTCGCGAACGCCGTAACTGTGGGATTCAACTGTTAACGCCGCGCCATGCCTCAGCTGCTTTTCGGGGAAGTTTTCGCTACGCCGCGTCGAAGGTCTGGAATAACATCCCTCCCCCCTTGAGAAACCTGCAAAGTATTCATAGTTTTAAGTCAAAGTTGAAACAATATTTACTTAATCACCAACTTAACCAGGAAGCCTACAGACTTGATACTAGCTGCCTGTAGTTTGTACGCTTTTACTTACGCTTACCACAAGTTTTTTGTTCCTTCTGCAGAGCAATAGTTCACCACTCCTGTTATGCCATACATGTTTGAGTATTATTATGTTAGTATTCGTCTTCCTCTGATGCTGTTTTCATAATATAAAAATCTTGTAAATTGATAAAATGGACGCTCGATGTTGGTCTGGTCTGTCATTGCCTTTTAGTTCGTGTAGCTACCGTTGGCGCTTGTTGCGTATGCAGCTGTAATGTTCAGCCAAGGTATGGTTGGACCGGACCGATACAGTGTTATGTTTACGATGCTTGATATAAAAATAATCTTTACTTAATTTAGTCGTTATCTTTTATCTTTTATCTATTTTTCAATTTGTTCACTCTATATTATTTTGTCTTTTTCCTTCTTGTCTGTTACCTTTCGTGATTTTTCTCACTTGATGGTCTCATCGGAAGATCAGCGCTGGAAGCCACCAGCAACATGCTGAGATGAGGCCATTTCGTGGCACTTTATACTTCCTTTGTTTTTGTTATATCATGTAATTTAATGTGTCTTGTTTGTGTCTACGAATAAAAAAAATATTCTATTCTATTCTATTCTAAATGAGGGGGTATGCTCCCCATTGAGCACAAATTTTAAAGGGAGGTTTGGGCATGCCCAATGCTCCCGTCACTATTGTTTGTTTCGGCAATCGCTGTAAAAAGAAAATTATTTCAACGGATTTAAATTGCGTGTAAATATTGAATTTGAATACTTTTGATGTTTTATTATTATTTATGTTACTAATTATTATTTTTTCTAGAAAAATAACCTTTGAATTTTAAAAAATAAGCGACGCGAAATCCCTAAAGATATAATATTACGTGCCATAGAAGAAATTACAAAGGGAACAAAGATTAAAGTGACTGCAAATAAATACGACATACCTCGATCAAATCTCCAAAGATATTTAAAACAAGGCACTGTAAAAGATGTTTCTTCTAAATTCATATCTTGCCAAATATTCGCTGAAGATGAAGAAGCCAAACTGTCAGAGTATCTCATAACATCATCTGAATTGAATTATCGACCGTCAAAAGTGCAAACGCGTCAGTTGACTTATGACTATGCATGTGCAATACATAAAAAATACCAGAAAATTGGACTAAAAATAAAATAGAGTCAAAAGATTGGATAAGAGGGTTTTGAGTATTTACAGTTTAAAACAGTTGATCGTTTGTTGATTTTGTTGCAAGTTTTTATGATTATATGATTTAATATTCAAGTAATTTACCATTAAGTGGCATATTTAATACAGTGCCCAAGCCTCCCATTGAGGTGTCCAAACCACCCGACCATTGGGAGGTTTGGGCACTTTTGACAGTGTTCAGAAAATCTCTTGCAATTTTGAGACTGGTTATAATTGTATAAGTGTTCTTCGTTATAATTGAAGCCAAATATACGTGCTACTAAAATAAGGAGTAAAAAGTAGATTTTGTTAAAAAATTGGATTTTTATTGAGACTTAAGTAAAAAAGTGCCCAATGCTCCCCTATCTCCCCTACTCAAATATACTTAGTATAGGTACTAGGTAGTATAGGTAGATCACAGGTCTTTCGCCTTTATAGTTACTTTATAGCAACGGAGTGGCAGCTAACCTCTACGAAGGTTCATCATACATAGCGAGTTTTCGTCCGGGAGGCGTCATGGAAATTTGTGTAGGAAAAATCATGTAGGAGCCCTGCTAAAGAACGGATAAACAATAACTGAAATTTTTGACCGTTATTACCAATATTACGATTAACTGTGCGATTAAATAACAATACCAGGCTGCGTAGCCAACGTCCAATGTTTAACGCTTCGTAGCATATCGTAATCATCTCTCTCTATCATTCTTCCATATTAATGCGACAGTGAAAATTGCGTTTCGTTCGCTACGAAGCGTGTACCGATTGGCACGTTGGCTACGCGGGCAGGGCTATAACCGCGAAAATCGACGTACGTCAATTGAGGGCATTTTTCTCTGTCTCCCTAATTACGTCTTTGTGAGAGTAAAAGAGAAAGATGTTGAAATGTGAGAAATCGAACGAAACTAACTTCAATACTTCGAAACTCTAAGGCATCCGCATCCGGTAGGGTTGGAAATGTTGCCAGTGATACCAACAAAGACCCTTTCAGCGGACAGATAAGCAACACTTGATCAAACAACGCACATACCTTAATCACACTTCAACATTGCTAGTTTGTGATAGCTACGCTGGTATAAGCTTGCGTTTCATGCAAAACTTAGATAACTGCCAGCATTGAGAAATCAAGGCCTATTTGTATGTACGGTAACTACGTCTACGTGTGATAGTACAATCAAGTTATTTTCCAAACTACGTACGCACATAGTAAATTTTACGAGTAGGTATACCGTGTACCTTTGATACGATCGCATAAGGGGTAGGGTAGGGGGTAGTTCAAAATGTACTTACTTCTTTTTTACAAGCTTTTATTTACTTTCACCTGACCGTTGTCTGTTTGTAATCAAATCTTGCACGTTAAATTTGACCCACTTCCCGGTTTCCGATGAAGCTGAAAATTTTGCCGAAAACTTATTTATTATTCAGTACCCCTAACGTAAATTTAGTCAATAGCGAAACGTGACGTACGCGTTTGCGTTAAGTCTCATTTTGTATGGGATTTTGAGTTTCCAAAACGTCCCGCTTGGCGCGCTGTTTCTAAATCCCATACAAGATGAGACTTAACGCAAACGCGTACTTACGTCAAGTCACGCTATCGAATAAATTTACACTAGGGGCTCAGATCAGCCATGTATCACTACTTTGTTTTAACTCAAAACGCCGCATTTAGTGATGCGACGACGTCACATCTGTCATAACATAAGTGATCACGATAAACGAAATACAATGCCCCTCGAAATAAATAGATAAATTATTACACTGAGACTAAATTAAAAAATCAGAATCTTCGAACATGCACTTTAAGTTTGTGATTAAATCAAAAATACACAATAACACACGACTGTATAAATAAATACATACTTCTTACTAAGAGATTTTTAATTAGTCAGTTGAAAACACGTGTAACCTCGACTTGCAACATAAGAGCAAAGTTTATTTATTTTTTGAGTGAGATTTTGTGTCTCGTGCTGCTCGTGCAAGTATTCTTTCATTTTGGAACCTTGAGCTTAACAAGGCGTTAAAACGACACGACCGAGCTACAAATAACTTTGGTCTCGTATGCCATATACGGTCAAGGAATTTAATTTCCTACCCATTTCGTACCTTGTCACAGTGACAAACAACATGAAACTCGCTAGAGACCTCATACTATTGTCACTGTGACAAGGTACGAAATGGGTAGGAAATTAAATTCTTTGACTGTACAATTTAACCTAAAAAGGGACAATATATAAGTAAAAACCAAGGGACAATATAAAGGTAGGTGGTAGTTCTTTATAGACCAGCTAAATAAAAATATGCTATTCGTTTCTATCCAAAATAGCATTTAAATGATAGTCCTTACTAAACTTATATTTAGACCTAAGTGTAATTATTGCACAAAAATACTTTGTAGGAAGGCGGAAATATAGAATTATCCATCCATTAACCTGCAGACAAAACAGAAAATTTACCCTATCAAGTTACTAAGGGTGTATACTTATTTGCCTTCATCACTATATACCTACGTAAAAACAACCCAGGTTCTAATGACAAAGTTATAAGTAGCAAATTCTGAAAACATAAGCTGCCTTGTGCAACGCACGTACCTGATAAAGGGTTCAATGGCCCCACTATCGGTCATACAGTATACGATTACACACTATTGTGTTGAACAAAATTAACCCATAAACTTTAAAAGATTTTCTATTTAACTCGGTTGTACAGTCAGCATCAAAAGTAGCGGATGAAACAACGTGCCAAAAGTATCTGATATTCCGGATAACTTCACCAAATATAGATTAATTTCTAAAATTCGCGTTCAAAAGTACATCTTTTACAGTCTTAGTTGTACTATGTATATTAAAGACATCACTTTTTGTTAAGCTGTTACAGAATGGTAGTTACTTATGAAACGTTATTTGATCCGCTACTTTTGATGCTGACTGTACGAAACAGAACATGAACATAATTGCCTCTGCAAAATGGCGGAAGTTTGCGACGTGGAATAAAAATTCAGTTGTAAATTTTCATTGTGTGTCAGTCATACGTTCAAAAGAATATACATATACACTTAGGAGCAAAACTGTCCCAATAGTAGCATATTAGTAGAATGTGGAGAAGTTGATGTCGATCAAGGAGAGGGGCACATGGTTAATACCTAACAGTACTCCTTGAAATTTTCTAAAAATCGGCCTAGCATATTATGTACTTGCTTGGCATTTACGGTTATTTTGTAATTTCGAATCGAAAAGTAGAAAAAATTTTTATTTTATTTTTTACAATATTTATAGTTCCTCCTATGAAAACTTCAAATAATTAAGACATTTTGCCTCTCTAAAATTAGGTATTAACTGTTTAAATCGTGAACATAGTTTTCTAGTTATCTAGACATAAGGCAGAATAACAGTCGTCTTTAACATTGAACTAACAGACACTTTCCATGGCTGTTTAATGGTACACTTTTGCACCGAACTATAAGTCACCTAAAAGTAACTTCAAAAATATGCCCCATTAAAACAATTTCATGATGATTTTATTAGTGGCAGAATCTCTTAATTATATACTGGTCCCTATTTTGAGTTTCCATAGGAGGAAATAAATATATTAGAAAAAATAAAAATGTGTTTTTTTCTACTTTTCGATTGAAATTACAAAATAACCGTAAATGCCAAGTACATCATAATTATGTTAGGCGGATTTGTAGAAAATTTCAAGGAGTACCTAATGTTATGCATTAATCATGTGCCCCTCCTCTTGATCGTCATCAACTTCTGAAACTTCTCCACATTCTACTAATGTAGTAGTGGGACAGTTTTGCTCCTAAGTGTACTAACGCAGCGGCTTACGTGAGTGAATAACTCGCGAATATGACGCGGCGCGGCGCGGCGGCCCAACGGCATTCGCGTTCACAACGAGATCGCCCACGTGGGACACTTCCATAGGTATCAAAGGATTGAATTCACCCGCGCCGCGTTTCGAGTTCGCGAGTTATTCGCTCAAGTAAGCCGCTGCGTTAGGCACAAGGAAGGTAATATTGATCATAATGTTTTAAGCAAACGGGACTCAGGTATTTGCGAATTTATTACCTATTCAAAATTATTACATGAAGTAGTTAAATTGAAGTTTGTGGACGTATTTCCACTTTGATTTCCAATGACAAAAATTGACAGTTAATTGGTGACATCGCTATGTTTCTCTTGACCTAAGTGGTAAAATTATTGCCGTGCCACAATCTGTCAGTGCACTTCAATTGGAAGGGAGGTGGAATTGACAAATCAAAGCCACATCTGAAATTTACAAAGGTTGTGGTTTTATGGGATAGACGCTGGTGGCGAAAGTTCAGAGATCATCATTACTTGCATGTAGGTTAGGTAAGTAGGTGATGTCGGGAATCGTGGGCGTATCATACTAGAGACATTACATTATCAGAACCTTCAATAGTGGATGACGAGAGCTTTCAATGAAATACGATGTTCAACTTACAGTCTTTACTGGACAAGACTGATTTACATGTTACATTTCTTATCTTAAGCAAGCCAGTGGGTTTGAGCCAAAGAGCTGAACGTATCTACTCGTACTTACCTAAAATTACAAATGAATGTGGTGAAATTACAACAGTTGAAAGTGCTCAGAAATATCTAGGTATATATTAAGTAAGTACCTATAATTTTTTATTTATTAACTAGGAATATATTTTATCACACACAATCAACAATGCAATTTACACAATGTTATCAACCATTTCTATCGGATGTGTTGCAAGCCTAATGATTGCAATAATGGCCACATGACATGACTGTCAGTTGCATGATCGTCATTATTACATCTGCAAAGACAAGTTAGTAATAATTATTGCTAATATAGGAAAGTGGCGTATATTTGTTTTATGCACTCCTCGCTTAGGGATTTATATTAGTCAAAGTTTGTGCAGCAACGTGCATTACACATTAAAGGATCGGCCACACCGCTGCTCAAAATACGGTGACGATACTGAATCTCAGTGACGTGCTATAAGCGTCACGATTTTATTGCATACCCTCCACACCGCTGATAATAATACGCTGACGATGCGGAATCGCAGTGAAAACGTCACGACTTAACCGCATGCTCGCCACTGCTCAAAATTCGCTAATGCATCGTATAGGTCGTGACGTGCCGTATGCGAAACTACGTTGCGTCACAGCTTATGCGAAACTAAGATCGTGAGTACAAAATACTTAGTACAAAGTAAATTATCTTAATAATTTACTCGTCTCTGATCTATAGGTACCTACCTAATTGTTACGTTACGTACTGTACACCTAATGGAATCACGTCACATCTTATGATGGGCCAGGTCGTTTAGATAACGGCCTCGTCTGTTAGTTGTCTAATTATAGATGTCTGTTACCTACAACCGTTTTCACAAAGGGTCCTAAATCTTTTAGGTATATCTTCTAGGAAATATTGACTACCTACGAATTTAAGTCAACCACATTGAAACCACAGAATTCGGCTAGGTGTTTGCTAATTTAAGAATCAACATTTTAAATATGTTGTTTACAGACATTTTTATTCCTGACTGTATAGTCGTTAGATTTGTAGCTGGCCCCCAACGGCTTATTCTTTGTCTATTGTTAACTAAAATGGCCTGCAACCAACCTGTAAAAAAGGGCCCGGTCACTTTAACCGGTTATTTAATTACAACTCCTATGGTAATTGAAATAAGATTCAAAATGAACAAATGGAAAAATAATTTGCGATTTCTTGTGTGGTCCCTATACGGTTACTGAGTGCCCGCGAGTCGAACGCTACCGAACCAGTCTAAAATGTGTCCTCGATATGCGTAACAAAGGCGCGTTATCGGAGAGCACACCTACACTGGTTTCTTGAGCGTTGGACTATCCCGCGCTCAGGTGCCAATTAGAATTATACGACCCTTTTTTTGCAGGTAGTGGCACGCGCGGTTTTAGTTAACAATAGACAAAAGATTAGCCGCTTCGGGCCAGCTTCAAATCGAACGACTATACTTCTCATATGCACGTGATGCACGTCTATCAAGAACTTATTCACAAGACCTAACGTGCTCTCGACGTGTTTGTGTTCTCATCGAGGAGTTCTTTGGCTATACCTTCCGACTGCATCATTAGGTCAGCTACATGTTAGCATAATATGTAATTTAAATCCCTCCTAAATTGTAGGAGGGAATCCTAATACGGGATTTGCAAGAAACTCGGCGGGACACATCTTTACAACATATTATTTACTTACATCTAATAATTAACATAATTTAAATTAAAAAATACGTTTGTTTTAAGTCCAAATCTAGACACGCGGCAGCGTGTCAAGCCAAGTTCAAAAGAAGAGAACTGGTGACGCAGCGGCCGTGTGTTTACATTACACGAACCATTAGGAGCCACATTTGACCCTTACAAGTAACACGAAATCTATCATTAAACATAAACATGTTTTTTTTACGATTTGTAATATTTCCTAAAAAACAGTTTTCTTTACACATAAAGCGCCTCGAGTCATACCAAGCTAAGTTGGCAGCTATTTTGATAGCCCAGCCTGTGCAAGTGTTAAGTAAACGTCATAATTTCATAGAAGTTTGACGTTTAAAATAACACTTGCATTGTCTGGGCTGTCAAAATCACTACCAACTTATCTTGGTCTGACTTTATCAAAATCGTAATAGTATAAATAAATTTTAGTTTCGAAATAAATAAATACTAATTATTATACAAAAAGTAATGATATCCCGTCAAAAACATAAATGTGAAATGAGAGCCAAGTTCAATATTAAGAATATGCGTAGTTGTTGACTTCGCCAGCAAAATAATTGAGGTCTATTCACTATTATAATAATACCCATATATTATATGGGTGGCAAGTTCTAGTTCACTTGGGATGTACCTAATTGTCCCTAAATATTTATATTTATTTATTTATTTATAGACAATGTAAGTACGTAAAACTAGCCAGTTCGAATCCTGAACTAATTACATCCCAAGTGAACTTAGAACTTGGCACCCAATAAAGATCTCAATTCTTTTGCCAGCGAAGTCAACGACGACGCATATTCTGTGCGTGACACCGCTGTACTGGCCCCATTCTTATTGCCCGTAAGGCCCGCCCTTAGATATACGGAAGGTGGAGATACTCTACCTTCCATACTTAGATATATGTTAATGGTCGGCGTCTAGTCAGCGCTATGGAAAATGACGTCGCTGCGCAGTTGCACCAATGTTTCGTCGGACACTGATGACTTGACGCCGACGCTATGAAGAAGCTAGTGTGGGTTTTCTCAAAAAATGATTGTTGTGATAAGTCAACTAGTGTTGCCACTGTGTTTCGCCTTTAGATCGATTTAGTTGCATTTTTATGTACTACTATATGTTACCTATAATAGTTGCTACTCAGTTGGTTATGTTACCTCGTTATTCATTTTACTTTTGCTAATATGTACTGGACAAGGAAACAAGGAAAATTCATTCATAACTAACATTATTACTGGACTGTACTGTATTGTACTGTCTGAAGTGTTACTTATTGTCAGAATCTTCTGTACCTATTTCGCAACTTACTTATTCGGCCCGATTCGAACTTTCAAACATTTTCTAAATATACGATATGGATTAGATATGTGAGTATCAAAAGTGACGTTTCTGTAACAAAAACGTTACTTTTGACACTCTCATATCTAATGCATATGGTATCTTTAGGAAATTTCGAATCGGGCCGATAGACAAAATCAGCTGTGTGTTTTACAAGATAGCGAAGAGTCCAACGACTTCTGAAATGCGACTCTATTTTTGTTTATTAGTCTTTCTTATCATAATTAGGTTCGCGAATCATAAAGAAGTGACTTACGATACGATGGGAGATAAGGTGGTTGACTGATTATAAGGAGGTGGCCGGGCCGATATATCATTTTGTATACCATTTTAATGATATCCTAATAGACTGCGGGCCAGGAGCATATTTCGTCAGTCATCGCTACCATTTAACTGTTTTGGCAATTAAACTCTTGTACCCAGTACATTGGAAAATTATAACACTTCACTAAGAATCGAAGTTTTATTTGAGTCGTCGAGATCCTGACCTACACTGCAGCTACATGAACTATCATTTGACGAAGTATCAAACGGGAGGCGATGACATTTCTTTTTGTTTTACGTGTTTCGGTGGCTGCCATTCCTCAACCCACCAACGGAGCGGTAGCTGACGTCCACGAGGATTCATCATATCTAGCCGTTAACCACTACACGAGTTTTCAGCCGGGAGGCGATTGGTCCTGGAAATTGTTCCTGGCTCGCGGTCTATAATCCTCGAGTTATTTTTTTTTATACATTTATGCTTAGTCACTAGGTCACCACTCCCTTTCTGTTATGTTTCACAAATGAATTTACAACTTTTTTTAAACACAAATGAATCTTATGGCTCCTCTACACGATGGCCCAGCGCTGGACCAGCGAGATAGCCATGCGATGGTTGAGAGCACGCACTATGGAATGGGCCACGTGTAGATGCGTACGCACCATCGCTGGCCCACTACATTTGATGTGCGGACGAAAAATCGACACGGTGGCCATCCTATCGCCATCGCCAACCCACCGTGCCATAAGCAATTCGACACCACAACCTCTCTACACGCTGGCCCATGTTAGTAAGCCATTATGATGGCCCATCGTGTAGAGGAGCTATTAACTAGACAGCAATAAGATTTACGAATTGTTAGTTAACAGTGTGAATAATGGTAGGTACTTTCTGTCCCTTGCATGCCTAGAGTCAGACCAAGATAACTGTGCAGCGATTATGATAGCACAGAAGACGTGCAATTGTTATTTTAAACGTCAAAATTCTATGAAATTATGACGTTTAAGGCAGTTTTTAGAAAAAAGAGTTCCCAATTAGCGGGATTTGTTAAAAAAAGTTAGTCACTGTCAGTTTTGTGACGATAATTAAGCATTGCATTTCATTAAAAACTTGGTTTTAGTGTTAATTTCATGAACTATAAGCGATATTACAATGTTAAAAAAGGCAAAAAGTGGATTCGCATAAAGATTTCATGCTTAATTGTCGTCGGAAAACTGACAGCGGTTAACTTTTATAACTACTTACACTAATTGGGTCTACACTAGTTTATGAAAACTCCCTTAAATAACAGCTGCACGTCTGTGCTATAAAATTGCTGCAGAGTTCTTGAGATCTTTGTCTTACTTTATCAATTATTCCTCGAGACTTGTAAAAAATTCACAGATTTCGTGCCTCACTCGAATATCGAGCACATTGGAAATGAATGTACGGAATTCGACAAAATCAAATTATTGATATCATTCTTCGTTTTCAAAATATCGAGCGCTAAAATCAAAAATTCGGAAGAAATTTAATGTTTCTTTCACTATTTCGGCCATAACTTTTATCGTTTTTGACTTTCTCAAATAATTATTTTTGCACCTTACAGCTCTTGTAAATATGCGTATTTTGAACCTTTTTTGAATATCATATCTTTGGAACTCTCCGGGATGGCACTTTTTCATGAAATTGGAGCCTACACTGGAGCGAACGAAAAGACATTTCCAATGTCAAAAAACGATAGTTGTATATTTGCTACTTATTATTTCTGATTCTGAATATGTCTCTCGAAATTTATTGTTTCCTTAAATCGCACTAAGTATCTTTCTTTTCCTGAATTGTAGGCGCCTATCAGAAAGCAGTGCCTAAAGTTTTTTGTATGAACTTGTATGACATAATTCTTCGTCGTTAGTCAAGGAATTTGATTTCGGTGCCACTTATTCCTGTACCTATAGAAATCAAATTTCCTTGACCGACACTGTTGACGACCTGACTGTGGCTGTCAAGTCATATCTAAGTAGCATTTTCCCCTAATATTCAGCTAATTGTCTGATTTTATGACATAGAATTGAGCCAGTAAACTTTATATATAAATATAAGATTTCAAAGCAAACGCTAGCCGTTTCCTAATTAGTAATTATTAGCGCTAATATCTTCCATTTATCCCGCGGCAATCTACTAATTGCTGGCAGGTCATATCTACGCACAATCTCGCAGCTATACCAGGCCGGTCAACGGCCCGCGTATCGCGCATACCTATAAACAACGTTTATCGAACAATACTACAAAAGACAATAAAACCAACTAAGCACCATGTTTTGCTATGCAAAGAAGCCGAAAGGTAGCGTAGGCGAAGTTGATGGCGTTAAACAAGACGAGTTCAACGAGTCAATTTCGTAATAAGACTAATAAGATTCGAACTTGGAATAAAAAAATAAATAAAAGCAAAACTAAAATAACTATAATTTCATATCTATTTTTAAAAAAGGTAACCGCCTTCAAAAAACTAACTCACTGAAAAGCACAAAATCCTATGGTAATTGAAATAAGATTCAAAATGAACAAATGGAAAAATAATTTGCGATTTCTTGTGTGGTCCCTATACGGTTACTGAGTGCCCGCGAGTCGAACGCTACCGAACCAGTCTAAAATGTGTCCTCGATATGCGTAACAAAGGCGCGTTATCGGAGAGCACACCTACACTGGTTTCTTGAGCGTTGGACTATCCCGCGCTCAGGTGCCAATTAGAATTATACGACCCTTTTTTTGCAGGTAGTGGCACGCGCGGTTTTAGTTAACAATAGACAAAAGATTAGCCGCTTCGGGCCAGCTTCAAATCGAACGACTATACTTCTCATATGCACGTGATGCACGTCTATCAAGAACTTATTCACAAGACCTAACGTGCTCTCGACGTGTTTGTGTTCTCATCGAGGAGTTCTTTGGCTATACCTTCCGACTGCATCATTAGGTCAGCTACATGTTAGCATAATATGTAATTTAAATCCCTCCTAAATTGTAGGAGGGAATCCTAATACGGGATTTGCAAGAAACTCGGCGGGACACATCTTTACAACATATTATTTACTTACATCTAATAATTAACATAATTTAAATTAAAAAATACGTTTGTTTTAAGTCCAAATCTAGACACGCGGCAGCGTGTCAAGCCAAGTTCAAAAGAAGAGAACTGGTGACGCAGCGGCCGTGTGTTTACATTACACGAACCATTAGGAGCCACATTTGACCCTTACAAGTAACACGAAATCTATCATTAAACATAAACATGTTTTATTTACGATTTGTAATATTTCCTAAAAAACAGTTTTCTTTACACATAAAGCGCCTCGAGTCATACCAAGCTAAGTTGGCAGCTATTTTGATAGCCCAGCCTGTGCAAGTGTTAAGTAAACGTCATAATTTCATAGAAGTTTGACGTTTAAAATAACACTTGCATTGTCTGGGCTGTCAAAATCACTACCAACTTATCTTGGTCTGACTTTATCAAAATCGTAATAGTATAAATTTTTTGACGACCAGTTTGGCCTAGTGGGTAGTGACCCTGCCTACGAAGCCGATGGTCCCGGGTTCAAATCCTGGTAAGGGCATTTATTCGTGTGATGAGCATGGATATTTGTTCCTGAGTCTTGGGTGTTTTCTATGTATTTAAGTATTTATAAATATTTATATATTATATATATCGTTGTCTAAGTACCCTCAACACAAGCCTTATTGAGCTTACTGTGGGACTTAGTCAATTTGTGTAATAATGTCCTATAATATTTATTATTTATTATTATTTATTATAAATAAATTTTAGTTTCGAAATAAATAAATACTAATTATTATACAAAAAGTAATGATATCCCGTCAAAAACATAAATGTGAAATGAGAGCCAAGTTCAATATTAAGAATATGCGTAGTTGTTGACTTCGCCAGCAAAATAATTGAGGTCTATTCACTATTATAATAATACCCATATATTATATGGGTGGCAAGTTCTAGTTCACTTGGGATGTACCTAATTGTCCCTAAATATTTATATTTATTTATTTATTTATAGACAATGTAAGTACGTAAAACTAGCCAGTTCGAATCCTGAACTAATTACATCCCAAGTGAACTTAGAACTTGGCACCCAATAAAGATCTCAATTCTTTTGCCAGCGAAGTCAACGACGACGCATATTCTGTGCGTGACACCGCTGTACTGGCCCCATTCTTATTGCCCGTAAGGCCCGCCCTTAGATATACGGAAGGTGGAGATACTCTACCTTCCATACTTAGATATATGTTAATGGTCGGCGTCTAGTCAGCGCTATGGAAAATGACGTCGCTGCGCAGTTGCACCAATGTTTCGTCGGACACTGATGACTTGACGCCGACGCTATGAAGAAGCTAGTGTGGGTTTTCTCAAAAAATGATTGTTGTGACAAGTCAACTAGTGTTGCCACTGTGTTTCGCCTTTAGATCGATTTAGTTGCATTTTTATGTACTACTATATGTTACCTATAATAGTTGCTACTCAGTTGGTTATGTTACCTCGTTATTCATTTTACTTTTGCTAATATGTACTGGACAAGGAAACAAGGAAAATTCATTCATAACTAACATTATTACTGGACTGTACTGTATTGTACTGTCTGAAGTGTTACTTATTGTCAGAATCTTCTGTACCTATTTCGCAACTTACTTATTCGGCCCGATTCGAACTTTCAAACATTTTCTAAATATACGATATGGATTAGATATGTGAGTATCAAAAGTGACGTTTCTGTAACAAAAACGTTACTTTTGACACTCTCATATCTAATGCATATGGTATCTTTAGGAAATTTCGAATCGGGCCGATAGACAAAATCAGCTGTGTGTTTTACAAGATAGCGAAGAGTCCAACGACTTCTGAAATGCGACTCTATTTTTGTTTATTAGTCTTTCTTATCATAATTAGGTTCGCGAATCATAAAGAAGTGACTTACGATACGATGGGAGATAAGGTGGTTGACTGATTATAAGGAGGTGGCCGGGCCGATATATCATTTTGTATACCATTTTAATGATATCCTAATAGACTGCGGGCCAGGAGCATATTTCGTCAGTCATCGCTACCATTTAACTGTTTTGGCAATTAAACTCTTGTACCCAGTACATTGGAAAATTATAACACTTCACTAAGAATCGAAGTTTTATTTGAGTCGTCGAGATCCTGACCTACACTGCAGCTACATGAACTATCATTTGACGAAGTATCAAACGGGAGGCGATGACATTTCTTTTTGTTTTACGTGTTTCGGTGGCTGCCATTCCTCAACCCACCAACGGAGCGGTAGCTGACGTCCACGAGGATTCATCATATCTAGCCGTTAACCACTACACGAGTTTTCAGCCGGGAGGCGATTGGTCCTGGAAATTGTTCCTGGCTCGCGGTCTATAATCCTCGAGTTATTTTTTTTTTATACATTTATGCTTAGTCACTAGGTCACCACTCCCTTTCTGTTATGTTTCACAAATGAATTTACAACTTTTTTTAAACACAAATGAATCTTATGGCTCCTCTACACGATGGCCCAGCGCTGGACCAGCGAGATAGCCATGCGATGGTTGAGAGCACGCACTATGGAATGGGCCACGTGTAGATGCGTACGCACCATCGCTGGCCCACTACATTTGATGTGCGGACGAAAAATCGACACGGTGGCCATCCTATCGCCATCGCCAACCCACCGTGCCTTAAGCAATTCGACACCACAACCTCTCTACACGCTGGCCCATGTTAGTAAGCCATTATGATGGCCCATCGTGTAGAGGAGCTATTAACTAGACAGCAATAAGATTTACGAATTGTTAGTTAACAGTGTGAATAATGGTAGGTACTTTCTGTCCCTTGCATGCCTAGAGTCAGACCAAGATAACTGTGCAGCGATTATGATAGCACAGAAGACGTGCAATTGTTATTTTAAACGTCAAAATTCTATGAAATTATGACGTTTAAGGCAGTTTTTAGAAAAAAGAGTTCCCAATTAGCGGGATTTGTTAAAAAAAGTTAGTCACTGTCAGTTTTGTGACGATAATTAAGCATTGCATTTCATTAAAAACTTGGTTTTAGTGTTAATTTCATGAACTATAAGCGATATTACAATGTTAAAAAAGGCAAAAAGTGGATTCGCATAAAGATTTCATGCTTAATTGTCGTCGGAAAACTGACAGCGGTTAACTTTTATAACTACTTACACTAATTGGGTCTACACTAGTTTATGAAAACTCCCTTAAATAACAGCTGCACGTCTGTGCTATAAAATTGCTGCAGAGTTCTTGAGATCTTTGTCTTACTTTATCAATTATTCCTCGAGACTTGTAAAAAATTCACAGATTTCGTGCCTCACTCGAATATCGAGCACATTGGAAATGAATGTACGGAATTCGACAAAATCAAATTATTGATATCATTCTTCGTTTTCAAAATATCGAGCGCTAAAATCAAAAATTCGGAAGAAATTTAATGTTTTTTTCACTATTTCGGCCATAACTTTTATCGTTTTTGACTTTCTCAAATAATTATTTTTGCACCTTACAGCTCTTGTAAATATGCGTATTTTGAACCTTTTTTGAATATCATATCTTTGGAACTCTCCGGGATGGCACTTTTTCATGAAATTGGAGCCTACACTGGAGCGAACGAAAAGACATTTCCAATGTCAAAAAACGATAGTTGTATATTTGCTACTTATTATTTCTGATTCTGAATATGTCTCTCGAAATTTATTGTTTCCTTAAATCGCACTAAGTATCTTTCTTTTCCTGAATTGTAGGCGCCTATCAGAAAGCAGTGCCTAAAGTTTTTTGTATGAACTTGTATGACATAATTCTTCGTCGTTAGTCAAGGAATTTGATTTCGGTGCCACTTATTCCTGTACCTATAGAAATCAAATTTCCTTGACCGACACTGTTGACGACCTGACTGTGGCTGTCAAGTCATATTTAAGTAGCATTTTCCCCTAATATTCAGCTAATTGTCTGATTTTATGACATAGAATTGAGCCAGTAAACTTTATATATAAATATAAGATTTCAAAGCAAACGCTAGCCGTTTCCTAATTAGTAATTATTAGCGCTAATATCTTCCATTTATCCCGCGGCAATCTACTAATTGCTGGCAGGTCATATCTACGCACAATCTCGCAGCTATACCAGGCCGGTCAACGGCCCGCGTATCGCGCATACCTATAAACAACGTTTATCGAACAATACTACAAAAGACAATAAAACCAACTAAGCACCATGTTTTGCTATGCAAAGAAGCCGAAAGGTAGCGTAGGCGAAGTTGATGGCGTTAAACAAGACGAGTTCAACGAGTCAATTTCGTAATAAGACTAATAAGATTCGAACTTGGAATAAAAAAATAAATAAAAGCAAAACTAAAATAACTATAATTTCATATCTATTTTTAAAAAAGGTAACCGCCTTCAAAAAACTAACTCACTGAAAAGCACAAAATCCTATGGTAATTGAAATAAGATTCAAAATGAACAAATGGAAAAATAATTTGCGATTTCTTGTGTGGTCCCTATACGGTTACTGAGTGCCCGCGAGTCGAACGCTACTGAACCAGTCTAAAATGTGTCCTCGATATGCGTAACAAAGGCGCGTTATCGGAGAGCACACCTACACTGGTTTCTTGAGCGTTGGACTATCCCGCGCTCAGGTGCCAATTAGAATTATACGACCCTTTTTTTGCAGGTAGTGGCACGCGCGGTTTTAGTTAACAATAGACAAAAGATTAGCCGCTTCGGGCCAGCTTCAAATCGAACGACTATACTTCTCATATGCACGTGATGCACGTCTATCAAGAACTTATTCACAAGACCTAACGTGCTCTCGACGTGTTTGTGTTCTCATCGAGGAGTTCTTTGGCTATACCTTCCGACTGCATCATTAGGTCAGCTACATGTTAGCATAATATGTAATTTAAATCCCTCCTAAATTGTAGGAGGGAATCCTAATACGGGATTTGCAAGAAACTCGGCGGGACACATCTTTACAACATATTATTTACTTACATCTAATAATTAACACAATTTAAATTAAAAAATACGTTTGTTTTAAGTCCAAATCTAGACACGCGGCAGCGTGTCAAGCCAAGTTCAAAAGAAGAGAACTGGTGACGCAGCGGCCGTGTGTTTACATTACACGAACCATTAGGAGCCACATTTGACCCTTACAAGTAACACGAAATCTATCATTAAACATAAACATGTTTTTTTTACGATTTGTAATATTTCCTAAAAAACAGTTTTCTTTACACATAAAGCGCCTCGAGTCATACCAAGCTAAGTTGGCAGCTATTTTGATAGCCCAGCCTGTGCAAGTGTTAAGTAAACGTCATAATTTCATAGAAGTTTGACGTTTAAAATAACACTTGCATTGTCTGGGCTGTCAAAATCACTACCAACTTATCTTGGTCTGACTTTATCAAAATCGTAATAGTATAAATTTTTTGACGACCAGTTTGGCCTAGTGGGTAGTGACCCTGCCTACGAAGCCGATGGTCCCGGGTTCAAATCCTGGTAAGGGCATTTATTCGTGTGATGAGCATGGATATTTGTTCCTGAGTCATGGGTGTTTTCTATGTATTTAAGTATTTATAAATATTTATATATTATATATATCGTTGTCTAAGTACCCTCAACACAAGCCTTATTGAGCTTACTGTGGGACTTAGTCAATTTGTGTAATAATGTCCTATAATATTTATTATTTATTATTATTTATTATAAATAAATTTTAGTTTCGAAATAAATAAATACTAATTATTATACAAAAAGTAATGATATCCCGTCAAAAACATAAATGTGAAATGAGAGCCAAGTTCAATATTAAGAATATGCGTAGTTGTTGACTTCGCCAGCAAAATAATTGAGGTCTATTCACTATTATAATAATACCCATATATTATATGGGTGGCAAGTTCTAGTTCACTTGGGATGTACCTAATTGTCCCTAAATATTTATAGGTATTTATTTATTTATTTATAGACAATGTAAGTACGTAAAACTAGCCAGTTCGAATCCTGAACTAATTACATCCCAAGTGAACTTAGAACTTGGCACCCAATAAAGATCTCAATTCTTTTGCCAGCGAAGTCAACGACGACGCATATTCTGTGCGTGACACCGCTGTACTGGCCCCATTCTTATTGCCCGTAAGGCCCGCCCTTAGATATACGGAAGGTGGAGATACTCTACCTTCCATACTTAGATATATGTTAATGGTCGGCGTCTAGTCAGCGCTATGGAAAATGACGTCGCTGCGCAGTTGCACCAATGTTTCGTCGGACACTGATGACTTGACGCCGACGCTATGAAGAAGCTAGTGTGGGTTTTCTCAAAAAATGATTGTTGTGACAAGTCAACTAGTGTTGCCACTGTGTTTCGCCTTTAGATCGATTTAGTTGCATTTTTATGTACTACTATATGTTACCTATAATAGTTGCTACTCAGTTGGTTATGTTACCTCGTTATTCATTTTACTTTTGCTAATATGTACTGGACAAGGAAACAAGGAAAATTCATTCATAACTAACATTATTACTGGACTGTACTGTATTGTACTGTCTGAAGTGTTACTTATTGTCAGAATCTTCTGTACCTATTTCGCAACTTACTTATTCGGCCCGATTCGAACTTTCAAACATTTTCTAAATATACGATATGGATTAGATATGTGAGTATCAAAAGTGACGTTTCTGTAACAAAAACGTTACTTTTGACACTCTCATATCTAATGCATATGGTATCTTTAGGAAATTTCGAATCGGGCCGATAGACAAAATCAGCTGTGTGTTTTACAAGATAGCGAAGAGTCCAACGACTTCTGAAATGCGACTCTATTTTTGTTTATTAGTCTTTCTTATCATAATTAGGTTCGCGAATCATAAAGAAGTGACTTACGATACGATGGGAGATAAGGTGGTTGACTGATTATAAGGAGGTGGCCGGGCCGATATATCATTTTGTATACCATTTTAATGATATCCTAATAGACTGCGGGCCAGGAGCATATTTCGTCAGTCATCGCTACCATTTAACTGTTTTGGCAATTAAACTCTTGTACCCAGTACATTGGAAAATTATAACACTTCACTAAGAATCGAAGTTTTATTTGAGTCGTCGAGATCCTGACCTACACTGCAGCTACATGAACTATCATTTGACGAAGTATCAAACGGGAGGCGATGACATTTCTTTTTGTTTTACGTGTTTCGGTGGCTGCCATTCCTCAACCCACCAACGGAGCGGTAGCTGACGTCCACGAGGATTCATCATATCTAGCCGTTAACCACTACACGAGTTTTCAGCCGGGAGGCGATTGGTCCTGGAAATTGTTCCTGGCTCGCGGTCTATAATCCTCGAGTTATTTTTTTTTTATACATTTATGCTTAGTCACTAGGTCACCACTCCCTTTCTGTTATGTTTCACAAATGAATTTACAACTTTTTTTAAACACAAATGAATCTTATGGCTCCTCTACACGATGGCCCAGCGCTGGACCAGCGAGATAGCCATGCGATGGTTGAGAGCACGCACTATGGAATGGGCCACGTGTAGATGCGTACGCACCATCGCTGGCCCACTACATTTGATGTGCGGACGAAAAATCGACACGGTGGCCATCCTATCGCCATCGCCAACCCACCGTGCCATAAGCAATTCGACACCACAACCTCTCTACACGCTGGCCCATGTTAGTAAGCCATTATGATGGCCCATCGTGTAGAGGAGCTATTAACTAGACAGCAATAAGATTTACGAATTGTTAGTTAACAGTGTGAATAATGGTAGGTACTTTCTGTCCCTTGCATGCCTAGAGTCAGACCAAGATAACTGTGCAGCGATTATGATAGCACAGAAGACGTGCAATTGTTATTTTAAACGTCAAAATTCTATGAAATTATGACGTTTAAGGCAGTTTTTAGAAAAAAGAGTTCCCAATTAGCGGGATTTGTTAAAAAAAGTTAGTCACTGTCAGTTTTGTGACGATAATTAAGCATTGCATTTCATTAAAAACTTGGTTTTAGTGTTAATTTCATGAACTATAAGCGATATTACAATGTTAAAAAAGGCAAAAAGTGGATTCGCATAAAGATTTCATGCTTAATTGTCGTCGGAAAACTGACAGCGGTTAACTTTTATAACTACTTACACTAATTGGGTCTACACTAGTTTATGAAAACTCCCTTAAATAACAGCTGCACGTCTGTGCTATAAAATTGCTGCAGAGTTCTTGAGATCTTTGTCTTACTTTATCAATTATTCCTCGAGACTTGTAAAAAATTCACAGATTTCGTGCCTCACTCGAATATCGAGCACATTGGAAATGAATGTACGGAATTCGACAAAATCAAATTATTGATATCATTCTTCGTTTTCAAAATATCGAGCGCTAAAATCAAAAACTCGGAAGAAATTTAATGTTTCTTTCACTATTTCGGCCATAACTTTTATCGTTTTTGACTTTCTCAAATAATTATTTTTGCACCTTACAGCTCTTGTAAATATGCGTATTTTGAACCTTTTTTGAATATCATATCTTTGGAACTCTCCGGGATGGCACTTTTTCATGAAATTGGAGCCTACACTGGAGCGAACGAAAAGACATTTCCAATGTCAAAAAACGATAGTTGTATATTTGCTACTTATTATTTCTGATTCTGAATATGTCTCTCGAAATTTATTGTTTCCTTAAATCGCACTAAGTATCTTTCTTTTCCTGAATTGTAGGCGCCTATCAG
Organism: Cydia pomonella; assembly: GCF_033807575.1. Taxonomy (NCBI): domain Eukaryota; kingdom Metazoa; phylum Arthropoda; class Insecta; order Lepidoptera; family Tortricidae; genus Cydia; species Cydia pomonella. Next base: position 8,053,940 of record NC_084717.1, on the reverse strand, counting down.
AAAGCAGTGCCTAAAGTTTTTTGTATGAACTTGTATGACATAATTCTTCGTCGTTAGTCAAGGAATTTGATTTCGGTGCCACTTATTCCTGTACCTATAGAAATCAAATTTCCTTGACCGACACTGTTGACGACCTGACTGTGGCTGTCAAGTCATATCTAAGTAGCATTTTCCCCTAATATTCAGCTAATTGTCTGATTTTATGACATAGAATTGAGCCAGTAAACTTTATATATAAATATAAGATTTCAAAGCAAACGCTAGCCGTTTCCTAATTAGTAATTATTAGCGCTAATATCTTCCATTTATCCCGCGGCAATCTACTAATTGCTGGCAGGTCATATCTACGCACAATCTCGCAGCTATACCAGGCCGGTCAACGGCCCGCGTATCGCGCATACCTATAAACAACGTTTATCGAACAATACTACAAAAGACAATAAAACCAACTAAGCACCATGTTTTGCTATGCAAAGAAGCCGAAAGGTAGCGTAGGCGAAGTTGATGGCGTTAAACAAGACGAATTCAACGAGTCAATTTCGTAATAAGACTAATAAGATTCGAACTTGGAATAAAAAAATAAATAAAAGCAAAACTAAAATAACTTAATTTCATATCTATTTTTAAATAAGGTAACCGGCTTCAAAAAACTAACCCACTGAAAAGCACAAAATTATTTGTAGGTATATACCCAACCCCTATCCTTGTCCACGTGTCCATTCCCTATCCCGTCGTAAAGCAATTTTCTGCCAAAAAGTAATTAAGCAAACAATAAAAAAATTAATAACCATCCTGGTAATTACTTAGTTTTTGAAGTCGGTGCCAAACCAAAATTTTAGACAATGAAGAACTCTGCACTTACTTGCATAAAAAGACAGTTTACTCATTAATTTCGTTTTATATATTTATAAATACCTCGTATATTTTTTTCTGTTAGGCAGCAAAGAATATTTTAATGGTTTGGCACCGCCTTCAAAAACTAAGTAATTACCCAATGTCTAGTCTATTAAATTAGGTTCAAGATGTTTCCAGAAAGAAGAATATACCGACAGCAGCGTCATCTACCGGGTCCAATGGTGTTTCCAAACCATCTAGGAACCCGTTGCACTTATACAAATATACACACAAAATTTCATCTAAATCGGTTTCAGCAAATCAAATTTGACGATATACCGATAGCAGCGCCTATCGGGTCCAATTGTTTTTTCAAACCATCCATATATACTAAAACCTTCTCTAGAATATATCAAACACTTTTCTGAAAACCGCATCAAAATTGGTTCAGCCAATCGCGAGATAATCGCGGACAAACATACATACATACATACATACAAACACACAGGTCAAACTGAGAACCTTCTTTTTTTTGGAGCCGGTTTAAAACGTCAAGAAGTATGTCTGTTTACTTAATTCAGTAGGTATGAGTTTTGCACGTAGTTATTTATATTATAAGGCCCCATACGCACTATGCGGCCAGCCGCGTGCGGTTGCGGCGGACCGCTTAGTGCGTTCAGTATTTATGGTTGCGGTTTCATACATTCTTAACCGTCATGCGGCTGTCCGCACGCGGCTAGCCGCTTAGTGCGTACGTAGCCTAAGTGATTAATACCTACAAAGAACCTACGAAGCTAGGTGAGACTAAATGTACCATCGGCACATGCCACATCGGTAAATACCTGCCTCAAATACCTACTGCATTAATTTTACCGTCGCATTTTCCACAATATGAGTAAATGACTTATTAAAGTTATTAAATTGCCGTACATGAGTAAATTCAAAGTTCGAGAAGGTGAGTACGATTGTGCCCATTGTTTTATGAGACATGTATTGCATAGGTACTGTCTGAAGTAAAATAATTAAATTGTTATTGTTTTGTTATAACTAAGTTACTAATTTTTTATGATTTTCCTAATAAAATGCTGAATGTTAGTAAACAGTGCGGTTTAACATTGTTATTTCTATTTCCTTCCAATAAGTGGGTAGGTGGAGTTGATGGGCGGGTATTTGTGTATGTCAGTATATATATGTATGGTTGCTCATATTAGTTACATGCGTATTGTATGGGAGGGAGCTAAAATAACGAAAAGGCGAACTTTCGTCGGATCAATTTTTTACCTATTTGTCATGTCACTTTCCAAATATCTAAATGTGTCATATTAGCATAAAGCAAGAGTTACAATTGCCCACACGAAATGTAGGCCTCTAAAATAAGAAAAAAACAAAAAAAACCCGACTGCACACTAAAATGAGGAAAACAAGCCCAAGCCAAGAATTTGTTGTTGATGGTAAGTATTGCAGGCGGGGACCAACTTGACCGCCACCAACGAAAATACCTACCTAAGTAAGATTCTGCTAAAAGGTGAACATAACAACCAACAACAAAAATGACTATAAGTAACCCTCTGTTGGTCCCTAGCGTAGTGTAAGATAATAATAGCTATGGAGTTTCTGGCAACATCTTTCTCCCGCCAGGCAGGGCAGCAACGCCGAGTCAATATGCATGTGGCCAAATAAATAATAAGCCACTTGAGTAAATATCCGTGCAGACAAAGTGTGTAATACCTATTTGGTGTGTGGATTAGTTATACCTACGTGAACCACATGTGTTTAATACTTCAATGACGGCAAATACCTACGCGCAATATCACGGTATGAAGTATTGGCAGGCGCGGAACCAGAATTTCGTTGAGGGGTGGAGGGAGGGAGAGGGGGTCAATCCATTCCAAGATTTCCAAAACACTGGTCCTGCTATTTGCTTTATGACACAGCTACGTAGAGAGAACAACCGGAAATACGAAAGCATGTTTTCAAAAACTGAAATGGATATCTTCGCTTCCATCGATCATGATCAAAAAATCTAAAACTTCTATTGTAACGTTAGGACACCTCTGTAAATTATGTAACATCTTTTGTCACCAAGTCTACTCGGCTCACGAAAGTAAACAATGCACCGGAACGTATTCTTTCTGGAAATGCGTATAGATAGACCGTATAGTAGTGTAGTAGTGGCTTCCATGATAAAGTTACACAGATGTTGCAGTGCAATGTTTAATCTGTGCATTCCTCGCGCCGACACTTGTTTGCTCATTAGAAAACATTCATGATCCCCGTGAATTGTCATATCTTGAGCTGCGTCCAGATTGCCCTAAAGGTTACATTCGGATGGCTATTGCTGTAGCATTTAAATATACTCAGACTGTTTGTTACAAAGTAAATCGGATACTGTATTACCTACCTACGTGTAAAATAGTAATGAGTATGTTTCTCAATGAACAACCAGGTAGACTAAAAAAACAAAGATTAAAAAACGTTTATATATTGATTGCATAGTTAATTTAATTTCATAACGTTAGTTGGCGTAATGGCATTTCGCAATAACAATTAAAACGGCTAGTTATCATTATGCGAAAGTAATGCTGATAGTAATACGTAATTTATTACTTTATTGTTGACATCGTTGGACATGTTTGTTGGTACGTTGGAATGGCAGGGTATCTTTATACATACCTACTTAGGTTATTCCGTAAGTTTGGCTTAGAGTGGCTTACCGCTTAGGCGACGTTTGAATCCTTATTGCCTTCTTATATAAGATTTAAGTAAAGAAAAGTACCAGTTTATTAAAAGAGCTTTATCGTGGCTGTCAGTTAAGTCAATATTCATAGTTATAAGAATACCTTCGTCAAAATTAAGTTTTTTTTATTAGATCTCAGAACTCATCATATCACTCATCAGCACTCAGATATCCTCACGCTTACGTCTGCAGAGTTCTTCAGCTTACTCGTAATTTTGACAAAATTGTATAGTAGTCGTTAGTCAACAACATCTCACCCATTGCGTCCTTTGAATACGCGTGGAAACCGCACTGACCGCTAATGGGCGTATGAATAAAAATCTAATTATGCTTCTATGAGTTCCTTTAGAACAGTGGCGTCTTTTAGGCTGTTTTTGCACTGAGGCGTCTGAGAGGAGTGTGGATGCAATGATATTGGTTGATTCTCCCCCCTCCTCTCATCTCTGCCTCAGTGGAAAGACAGTCTTAAGCTATGGCGTCTCGTTTTATGAAGTTTTGCCCCATAGCCACCTGAAACTGACCTACAGGCGTATTCTGATTTTAATAACATGACATGAATTAGATCCATAACAGATCTAATTCATATCCTGTTGTTAAAATAAGAATACGCCTTCTAGAGAGGTTCGGTTAGCGCACCTTCACAGTCCCTGGCAACTCGCCACCCCATAATATGGCCTTTTTGGCCCTAGGTCCAACACGCCCCTGCAAGATTAAATAATACATGTCATGGTGTAATTCGTGAATAAGGACAATTTATTCAAGTAAAATAATATATTATCTTATTTACGAAAATATACTTACTGTTCGTATGCGTTTTTACCACATTGCGGTTTAACAGATAAATATTAGGTATTATTAGTTATTATACCTACTTAGTACGCTCGAGTTAAAAGGTTTTAAATGAAGTAAACTGAGCTAATTAGATTTCACTAATGACTCTTTTGCAATTAGGTACATTGATATGATCTGTTTTTTTTTAAATTCCTACTCTTACTATTTTTTTTTCAGTATGTTTAAAATTATTCACTACTACTCCACCTAGGCTATACGCTTGCTTACTGCTTGATCCCAAAAATCTGCAATTATTCCGAATTTTTTTACCTATAGTTTGTCCAGGCACTGTGTCATTCCAACATAGGCAGAGAGAATCATACTGCCTTTGTTTAGTATCGTTTTTTTTTTGTTCTTATTTACTGACATATTGAGTTTGCCAGACTATAGTTATTCACGATATAGTGCCTATAATTAGATAATTAAGAGCAATTCTTATAATAACAGTTTATCAGTTTACCCATGTAAATAATAATAAGAATAACGACTCTCGCTAGATGGTTGGATCAAGGGTCAGATACAGAAGGCGGTGATCTTGGACACGCCGCGGATTGTCCGACGGTTTCTTTCTCTGCAGCCCTGACCACCGGCAGCTTGGGCCTTGCCCCGCTGCTGACGGCACCTTAGGTTAGGTTTTTTATAATGTGTTTATATATTTTTGTATTGTTTTGTAAGTGTTTTTATATTTTACTTATATAATCATATTGTAAAAAACCTAAACTAAGATCCAAGATATATAAAGAAATAAATATAATACTTAATAATTCAGCCTATATATATATATATATATATATTATATATGTCTCACTGCTGGGCACAGGCCTCCTCTCATGCGCGAGAGGCCTTGGGCCATAGTCCCCACGCTAGCCCAATAGCGGTGAAGGAAAACATCGTGAGGAAACCTGCATACATCTGCGAAGAAATTCAAAGGTGTATATGAAGTCCCCAATCTGCATTTACCCAAGTATTAAATAAAATTATCCATAAATAAATGTTTTAATAAATATCTGTATCAAATCTCTAGAAAATCGAGCATTTATCGTAAAAGCAGTGCCTACGTGAGGGAGTGTAAGTACCTATAGTTTTAATATTTAAATATAATTACGAGTAGATGAATGATAGAATGCCACAAATAGAAGCTATTAGTCATATTGATAGGAGTTGTAATCGGTCAAAGTGGCATGAGCGAGTCAACAAATAGTTAAAGGGAAGTATACCAGTGAATTTCCATACAAAAAGAGAAAACGTTTGTCCACTTCTAAATATTTTCCATTCTCCATATTTTTTAGTATGTTATTTAGGTTAGATTTTCCTTTTTTCAAAATTTGCAGCACAAATAAAATTGCTTTAAAGCGAAACCTATAAACCTAGAATAAGTATATTATGCTAAAGCGAACGACAAAATCAAAGTGATTTGTTAAGATGTAGTTAGTGGAAAACGTTTTCTCCCGAAATTGAATTTCATAGAAAAAGTACCGTTATTTCGCTAGGATCGCAAAGCTATTCTTAGAGGAAACAATAAGATAAAGTCGGACCAACCTAACTCGGCATGCTTCGCACTTATATCGTAAATAACTATTACGTCTTAAGGCCTCATAAGTATATCGTAATAATAATGTTAAGAAAGGAAAGGGTAAGATTGTATACTTGTATACGTATGTTTTAAGTTATACTTTTTATTAAGTTTAAATGCGTTTTCTCTGATTAATCTTTTTTTCCAAAATATTTTTTTGCTAATTTATTTTTTGCTTTCCTACACATTTTATATGTCAGCGTATTAATTACAAATTTGACTAACTACTCCATTTTTTTTCTACCTATATACAATGAAATAACTCTTCAATAGAGTCCCAATATTGTCGCACTTAAGAAAAAACAAGTATAAACAGAATACTTTCAGTTAATAAGTAGCGTTTTTTCGGGTTCTTTATTAAAAGGCACTCCTGTCATCTGTAAAGTCTGGCAACGCACTAACAACCCCTTTGGTGTTGTCGTTATTGCCTCCTATATCTTAAAGAAATCTAAATGATTATTTAAATACTTTTTTCCTTAATTTTAATAATATTAAGAGCCAACGCTGTGTTAAGATTATATCTGTGTTAAGAGGAAATCCTTTACCCAGAGGAAGTCATTTACCCCTAGCCCTGCGGTAAACAGGGCTATACATGTATCTATATTTGATTTAAATAAATTTTTAACGCAAAACATCGCGTGTACAGCGCCAGACTGGCTGAACCCCTGCGGTCTGCGGCAGAGAACTGGTCTGAACACCCATTACATTGCCCCAAACCGATACGCCATATGAGCCGTGGATTTACGCTCGTCCATAATTCGTTGTGGAATTGGATATAGGGTTCCTTTATTTTTACACTTACAACGGATTTACGCGGACGATAGCTGTAAAAGAGCGTTTTTAATTATTTAAAGTTTTGAGTAGAAGGTTTGTAATTTGAGTTCTTCGACCTGTTTATCTCGACTAACGAGTACTTTATCTTACTTTATTTACAATAGCAATATAAATAATGGATATATACAGATGATTACTACAACTAGCTTATATCTAAAATAGGCCCTTGAGGCATTGTACCAAGGATGCTCGCGGCATTTCCTCGTTGTATCGCAATACTGATACGTTGTGCGAGGAAGCCGCCAGCTCTTCGGTCACCAGTTACGTCAACCAGACGTTTCGCGATTTCTCCAAAAAACTTGTGCGCGCTGGGACCCCATGGACCTAGAGTTTCAAGTAACGAGTAGGTACTTATTTATTTCGAATAACCAAATAAGATATTTGCGGACGACATCGTCATTTGTCATAACTCGTATCTAAATCATAATAATAGTAACGTTGGTGACTGAGTCACGAGCTATTTTTTTAAACAAGTCCAAAATAGCCCCTAGACCTAGACCCTCATTTAATACCTAGTACGATTTTACGATTACTTCGAAACCTACTATGTAGATTTCAAAGTAATCGTAAAATCGTAGATATACGTATGTACAGTCAGCATCAATAGTAGCGGATGAAACAATGCCCCGAAAGTATCTGATACTTCGGATAACATTTCCAAATATAGATAAATCTCTAAAATTCATGTTCAAAAGTATATCTTTTACAGTCTTAATTGTTCTACGCATAGAACCATCACTTTTTGTTGTGCTGTTATAGAATGGTAGATACTTTTGACACCTTGTTTGATCGGCTACTTTAGATGCTGACTGTACCTTCTTTAAATTATTGGGTATGGGATATTTAACCTAGTACATTCGGCTTATCAATATTTTATAGGCATACTGATACCTATACGCTTCTTGTCGAGAAATTTGCAACAACAATGCCAAGTTATGATGCCAAATAGCAAACACATAAATTAATATTAATTTCTAAATATTTTCGCTCCACATTGCTTACATATTTACCCCTATGCGGGTAGTACGAAAGTGTTTTAGTTTTAACATCATCACTGATATACCGTCAAACGTGGCAACATTACCTTCTGTAAGCAACTTTGCCATAGTCTACCTACCTTTAGTGACAAAACATGGTAAGTACTTATAGCTAAATATAAATAGCTGATAGAAGCCTCGTGATAAAGAAGTAAGCTTTTAAAAACTATGGCAGGCAACATACTTATTATTATTTGACACGGGAAACTAAATAATGGGCAATGAAAATATAGCCGCTTAAATCTGGCAAGGAGTTACACGTGTTTTCGGTGTAATTGTAAAATTTTCTTCATAGTCCTTAAACAATTAATTGCAGGTGAGTAAAATTTTGCTATACCCATTTATAAAATATATTTATGGGTAAATGTTACTTGAAGTTAGGTAAAATCGCCACTGTGAACAATTTGGCATCTTTAGCTGTAGTCAGGCTTATCACAATTACAAATTCGAGCATTAAATGTAGCGTTTATTGTGTATAAGTTTGTGAAGTTAGGGCTTGTAGAGTTAAAAGCGTGGCTCTACAAGAGATCTGATAATTTTTTGACAGTGCGAGCCTTATGGTCTCGTCTTGGGAACATATTACATGAAAATTAGAGATGTGCCGACTACGGTTTTGGCCGACTAGCCGACTAGCCGACTAGTCGGCAGTCAGGTGGCCGACTAGTCGGCCGACTAGTCGGCGTAGCCGACTATGGTCTTCGCCTAAGTTCGGGCGTAATCGGGAACGTTCGGGTCGCCTGATTCGCTGCCGCACGTGGTTGCGTTTTCATGTTTTGACTAGTTTTGTTTACCTTTCCGATTCACTTGTTGCTCCGGTGTGTTATTATTAGAAAAACATACAAAACGAATCGTAATTGTTGTTTAAAAGTTTAAATAAACAAGTAGTGATCTTTATAAACATTATGACTAAAAGAAAATCACGCGTGTGGACATTTTTTGACGATGTTGAAGATGATTCAAGTAAAGTGAAGTGTAATCAATGCCAAGTACTTATTTCGCGAGGTGGACTGGGTAAATCGGCAAACACTTCGAGTATGGTGGTTTTTTTTATTTTATTTCCTTATTTTTTTGGAAGATCTAGGCAGCCGACTATTCGGCTCATTTTGCCGACTAGTCGCCGACTAGTCGCCGACTATAAATGTGGCCGGATAGTCGGCTTTCCCGACTAGTCGGCGACTAGTCGGCACATCTCTAATGAAAATGTTTTTGATGGGATTTCACTTCGTTTTGTAAGTTGCTTATGACAATCTTTCATTTCCTATTAAAGGGTTGGGGTTAATGGGATTGAAACATTCTGAAATACGTATCTGGGGGCATCTTTTATACAATCTCCTTTTTTACTGATTCCCCATACACATTTCAACCCCTTTTCCCCCCTAACGCATTTTTCCTCCCCTTTTTCACCCTTACGGGGTGATTTTGGGGTTAAAGACTACGCTATATCCTTTCCCATAGCAAAAACTATCTACATACCAAATTTTAACTAAATCGGTTCAGCGGTTATTAATTCCCCATACAAAATTCCACCCCCTTTTCATCTCCTTAGGGGCGGAAAATTTCATGTTTTTGAATTTTTATGTTGTTATTGTAATAATACCATCCTAAATACCAAATTTCAGCTTCCTAGGACTTCAGAAAGTACCCTAAGGGTTTTGATGATCATCAGTGAGTGGGCGAGTGAGTCAGTGACGAAATCGGAGTTTTTTAGATATGAATAAAATCTAAAGTATGAGAGCTATGCAATTGAAATTTTTTATGCTTAATAAGTCCACTGTCGATATTATATCCACATAATTTTGTTTATCTGGTATAATCCAAACACAAGATATGAGCGTTCGAAATTGTGCTTCGCTTTGCTCGCCTTGGTGGGGGCACGGTAGTTTTAGATAAACACGTTTTCTTTATAATAACTAATGACGAGTTTTTGTGACAGCCCTATTTTAAACAAATTAGTTGTATGGAAATAAGTTACATTACCTACTAGGCAGTGTTGCCAGATTTTGTTAATACGTACGTTGTTGCACACAAATACATTTTCTATATTCGAATAGCAACCTTACCTTGCTTCCAAGTAACATGAATAATTCTGAAACATGTGTCAATTTTACCTGTGTTCGTTTTCCCGCCATAAAATATTATTTTGTGAGTATTTTTAACAAGTTGACAGAAATAATAAGTCCTCGGTATATGCTCATCGTATACAATACAATTTACTACATTATAGATAGACGTCTAAATCATATTTCAGTTTATTAGTAAATATGTGGTAAAGTTGCCACGTTTGACCCCTACTCCTCTCCTCTGCTAGGACTTTCGGTGATATAACTTGTCCCCTAGTTCATCGGCTGGGCGACGCCCTTGGTAGGTACCGTACCTATACCCACTTATTTACTTTATATCAGAAGGCCTGGCCTGTCTGTAGTATTTTTCCCTTATTTTATAAGGTGACCTTTTGTATGCAAAATATCTCTGAGTAAACAGACTATATTACGATATAGGTATTTACCTTCCACGACAGAACGTATAAAAAATAAGATGGAGCAGAAACTGATAACGGCTTTCAAATAGTGAGTCAGTTTTCGTGGTATTGACATTTCGTCAAATGCATGGAGTTTAATGTCAACGACTGACGCGTTTTTTAGCGTTAACTAATTCCGAGACCAAGGACGTTACACAAAGCAGTTTTCTTATCGCAGTTTTAAATCGGCATTCAGACTTATACTTATCACGCCAAACTGGGGGTCTATTGCGTAGACGTGCAATGAACAAACAAACATTTATTCAGAAAATAGGCCACAGGGGCACTTTTACATGTCAAATTTGTACAATCATAAAAATGAAGAGCAACACTGAGGCCTAAGAGCATTTTCACATATTCCGATCTGATATTGGATGTCGGATGACCTTTGGAGAAAAACTGCTACTTAAAATGTCCAAAGAAAATTATTTTTGCTTTTACGCTTTCTTTTGTACTGTACAACAAACAAAAATGTACCTAGAATTCCTAGAAATCTTTATAGTTTCGCCATGTCCGTCTGTCCGTCCGTCCGAGGCTTTGCTCCGTGATCGTTAGTACTAGAGAGCTGCAATTTGGCATGAATACATAAATAATGCATTGTGACGGAAAGGTAAAATAAAAACAACAAAAAAATGTTTTTAGGGTACCTCCCGTACAAAATGTTTTTTTCATATGAATAAGGGTCTTCAATAACAATTTTTTGATAAAGTTAATATTATTTGAAATATTAAACAAAATTCTTCAAAGTAGGTACATAAAGACACCCTGCCTCATAATAATATTTAGGTATACACAATATATTGTTTCATATAATTGCGTGTCCATGTGTGGTTCCAGTTCCACTAGCACTGGTTCCAGTATGTCTACGCAGCGGAAACTCGAGTGGGTGTACATATATATATGTATATATATACACCCACACGACCATGTACTAAAGAGTAATTAACTACGTCACTTATCGACTTAATTCGTAAACGTGGCGTGAATGCGAAAGTAAATATTATTCGATCTGTGCGATAATAAATAAATTTATCTTTAGTACAGCTGCGAGTCGAGTCACTTTTGCGAGTCACAACTAGGTACTAGGTGGTAATAGCAAATATGAGTTCACGAGACTTATGAGTTTGGCTTCACAGTTGGGCTAATTTTTCGCCGAAACCCTTGAAATAGCCTGGAAAGTCCCTATGTCCATTAAAAAGGACAAAATCAATTCGTTTCGTTCGTCTTTTGAAGTATAATGGAATAAAAGAAGGTTCCAAATTCAAAATTGCAAAAACGACTCTGGGAATTAGAAGGATAGGCACGGATCCGAGGAGACACTTAGGGAACAGTGGTTGTGCCTGTAAACTATCAGTCTAGTTACTTTCAGTAAATTAGACAAACAGCAATTTTTGCATTGTTACTTTACACGTGTTTTAGAAAATTTTGCAAAACATGTGCTAAATTGCGTCGCAAAAGGTACCCAACGAATGCAGATGAAGACCAGTAATTATAGACATTTGTGGCCCAAACCATCTGTTGTTCGCAATGTGGTTTCGTAAAAAACGAAAGTCTTAATTCGCCGAAAGACTGCTGTAACCCTTGCTGTGACTTGAAGGGTAATTTGGTCCTTTTGTTAATATCGGCTAAATATTTTGCCGTCATGACAGTTGTTGGTCGACCCACGAATTGTTAATTGCTTCTTTATACTGCTATACCTATAGTACCTACTGTCACCCCAATTTGACATTGGGACTCTTGGAACCCTTTAAAACATAGGTCAGAGTTAAAATTGATTGAGTACCTAAGTGAAATCTAAATAAAATCCCAAGGATAGCTACCTCGTATTTGTCTGTACCTGTGGTTTTGACAAACCCACCTATCAACTAAATGAACTGGACTTACTAGAAAGTTCTCACAGAGTTTATATGACTTGGTTGGCTGTTATAATTTAATTAATAAATACGACTCTTTCCCCAGTAAAAGTGGATAACGCTTTTACCTCAATTATGTTATGAAGTATCAATCATACGATATTATCTCCACCAATCGAATCAATGACTCTTGTGATAACCGACAGACGTACCTATTTACATACTTTGTTGTTGTCCGATAGTCAATGCCCTTTGTGCCCTCGGTTCTACGCGCATGATAAATAAAGACCTAGGTACCTTACATATAAAAGCGTACTTATTTTGGCTATAGTTTGACAAGAGTCACTTGTCAGTGGAGCGTACTGTGCATAGGCAGAGATAATCATGTCTTTTCTTATGCTAATATTACCTACTTACACGTATTACAACCCTAAAAATTTTTTACTCACAAAATTGGCTTGCAAAACTATTGGTCTTTTTTTAGCTTTAGAAAGAAGGTAAGCGATTTTGACGTGTCTTGTTACTAAAAACACAGATGAAAAGCAAGTACAGCAAATATGTAACAATTATAAATCATATACGATTACGAGTATTTACATTACATATTTTGCTCGTTTCTAAAAGCGTTTTTTAACATTTTTCAATAAATAGACAAGTCGAGATTGTTCCTTTTTCTAATGCTAAAAAAACGAACTATAGTGTGCCAAGCCAATTTTGTCAGTAAAAAAACCTATACCTACCTATCCTTACGAGGGTCCAATCTAAATGAGATTGAACCGATTCGAAAACGTTCTCAACTTCTCACTAATAGGGTTGCCTGGGGCTCTAGCCAAGATGGCAATCGTTCATTGAAATGAAATCGCCAAACGAAACTTAAATAAAGAAAATAATAAAAGTCACGCGACTGTTTGTAACAGCTGTCATCCCGATTCATTTTTGGGTTTCGTAGTCACCCAGAAACCCTTATAGTTTTGCCATGTCCGCCTGTCCGTCCGTCCGCGGCTTAGCTCCGTGATCGTTAGTTATAGAAAGCTGCAATACATGGCAATACTTGGCAGGGATACATGAATCATGCATGGTGATAGAACGGTAAAATAAAAAGATTTTTAATTTCACTTTTACCCAATAAGTGGTGTTGAATAGATCTTTCAAAACGAATAAGGGTCTCCAAAACATTTTTTGATAAAGTTAATACATATATCGGAAATAATCGCTCCGAAAGAAAAAAATGTGTCCCTTCTCTCTTTAACTTTTGAACCATGGATCCAAAATGTGAAAAAAATCGTAAAACAAAAGCTTAGATGATAACTATAGCGAACATGATCGGTCCAGCCGTTTTTGAGTTATTGCAAAAAAAATTCTCTTCTTAGTAAAAGGAAGTACAAAGCGCCACGATGCTACTCCCTTACGCAGTGGCTTACGTGAGCGAATAACTCGCGATGCGACGCGGCGCGGCGCGAAGGCGGCCCAGCGGCATTCGCGTTTTCAACGAGATCGCCCACGTAGGACACTTCCATAGGTATCAAAAGATTGAATTCACTCGCGCCGCTTCGCGTTCGCGAGTTATTCGCTCACGTAAGCCGACACCTTAGTTCCTGATGCTTGTAATGTACATGATACTTAATAATAGCCCCCGTTTGGCCTGTTCTGACAGAATGGTAACTACTCGCATAGCCCGACATGCTCTTGATTTGACCGATTTTTTATATTCGTTTGTAGATGTACGATTGCTATCTTGGCTAGGCCCGTTGGGCAAGTTCTATTAACAGCAGTATGCCTGCCATTCTAGAGGTATTTTGGGATTTCAATATTAGTCCACATAATGTACGAAAGATATGGTAAATAAGACACCAGCGGCGGAGCGTCAAATATACATAGATGGTAGGATCAACTAGATGTGGTATATGCGTGCGCCAAATTAAAAACACGTTTTAACATTCCTGACAACATACCAAAAACAACCTACGTAATTTGGTCGGGTTATTTGTTGCCTACCATAAGCCATACTAAAATGTAAGGTGGGGAATAAAAAAAAATGATACTGTGACAAGGACAAACAATCATAGCGCTTTCTCTGCTCTGCTGAAATTTCTATAAGAGCAACTCGTTCGGTCATCTGCCGGCTCTACCATTTCTTCTATATACTATTGTACCTCTATGCGACAGCCCTATAGTCAGTGGAAATCGACTTTAATGACGCTTTGCCACTGATAAGCATTTTGCACAGATAGCATAGATATCTAGGCAGCTGAAAAAACTGTTTTGCATTCCTTATCATGTTCGGCCAAAAAGGTTTTGCTTATTGCGGTTATCACAGATGAAAGATAAGTACAATTTCTATACTATTACTCATAAGCCATATCAGATAAGAACATGAAAACAAAGGTTTTACCAACTTAGTCTTAGTACTCATTAACATTTCCTTAAAAATATGTTTATTTGGCTTATTAGGGCTTTATCTCCTTACTTAATGCCTGAAAATTGTAAACAATGTCTGGAATAACAATGACCTGCGACTAAATTGAAATCCACATGATTCACCTTCATCTATTAGTTAGCTGAGGTAGTCGATCCATAAGTTCTGTCACAAAGGTTTTTTACTGATAAAATGTAATACAAAGCTTTTAGTTTAAAAATGTAGCCATGATTCGATAGCTTGTTTTATACTAACTAAAAACGTATTATAATTAATTTAAAAATTAAATCATGATTTTATTTACTACTTGTTTACTTTAAGATTGTCGTTAAACGCGAGCACGCGGCTGGATTGTGAAAAATTATACTTAACAAAGAGAGTTAAAATCAGTGTCACATAAATAAAATAGTTACAATTCTATTTTTTTTATAAATCTACTTTATTAGAGCATGTTTTGTCACCAGCATTTAGTTCTCCAACAAGTCTATACTTCAGCTTATACCCTTCAAAAGTAACACGCTTAGATTTAACAACTATACAAGAAGTAGATTTGGTACAACATGTACAGTACGAGTAGCAATCTTGTCAGTCCAGTTCACATTAACTATATATTAAAATAAAAATATGAGACCCACCTTTTGCGCTTTGCAAGTTTCAAGCATGTTAACCCTTTGACCACCACAGACGGCTGTGGAGTGTGGTCGTCATCGAAAGGTCTTGCCAAGGATGCCAGCGATGGGCACAGCCGTCAGTTTCGTCAATAAAATGGGGATTTATTATTCGGTACTCCGTAAAGTTAAATTTCGTATGAAATTAGTGTTAGTAAGACTCGCGACATTTTAAATTCGATTATTATTATTATTTGTTTATTGACATCCCTGCATTTTTTTAATATAATATTTTAATCCGTATTATTATTATTAGTATAGTTATTTACATTGAATAACTACTATTAAAACGAATGATTGTAATGAATTTTAAATTATTTTCGGAAGTATACGTAGACTACTAAATTTAGATATTAGGCAATTGGTAATAATATGTTTTGTAAGGTAATTTTAAGTATTTAGTTAATAAGGTTAACTTGCTATACCCTACTCAGGGTCCATGTTGTGAAAATTTAATTTAAGATAACATCTGTATGTACCATGGAATGCAATTAATAAATGAAATGAAATGAAATAATAGGCACGGCATATTATTACATATTAAAGAAAAATAAATGAATAGGGATCAAAATCACCTTTATCAAGGAGCGTGTTTTTTGTTTATGACATTTTTCCGAATATTACTCGTACAACGAATTTTTCAAAACTGCGAAAGCAAATTACGTTAAATTATATTTTAAGTAATTCAAGTATTGTGTTAAGCTTTTCAATCATATTATGTTCAGATAATAAGGAATCAGTACCTATAACTTTTTTTATCAGTATAAGGTTGAAAACCTTTGGGACAAAACTTATGTACTAAGTATTTTTAAATTACTCATGCCTCCACTGTTAGTTAGTTCGTTATTCAGCTCTACCTCTTTTATGAACTTACTTTATACAGTGTATTTTATTGTCCCTATAACAAAATAATGCTAAAAATATGATGCAATAAATAATTAAAGATGGCTGACGAGACGAGATTTTTTCGGACTCTCTTCGTATTGTATGAATACCGGGGAGAACCCTTCAATTTGCTTGGTTGGACCTGCTCGCGTAGCCAACGTGCCAAAGGTTAACGCTCCGTAGCGAATGAAACGCAACTGTCACTGTCGCACTAATACGGAAGAGTGATAAAGAGATATGACTACGATACGTTACGGAGCGTTAACGATTGGCATTGGCATGTTGGCTACGCGGCCTGATCTTGGCCGGGTTAACTTTACACAACTTCAGGCAGACTGCAGGTCTATGGTATAACAATTTACATATCAGCTATAGTGCAAGGATCTGGCGGCAGCACCGCAGGAGTTGCGTAAAACGTTGCCGTCTTTACGAGCCTTTGTGTCGGTTGCCGCGATCCGGGGTACTGTGGTCGACACAATACTTACTAAAAATAATAGTAGGGGAAGTATGTGTAGTTATGTATGCACCTCTGTCTATGGCGACGCCGCCTGGTTTTTGTTTCATACTAAGTTGAACCAATGCCCTAGTCACGACATTAACTTTTGGCTACCCCCCCAAAAAGGGAGGCGGGAAAGGCGACTTCGTCGGTCCATTTCGCGCTGTTTCTACCTAGGTACGTGCAGTTTAAGTTTGATTTCATTTTCGTGTGAGTTAGGGAAGAGGAATTTATTTATGAAATACCCATTTTCATACAACATAAATTGGATTTATGCACAATCAATGAAAATGATGTACTTATATGAACAATTGTGCCAAGCGGCATCAAAAGTACATACTCACTGCATTACCGTCTTCACCGCCGATGGTAAAGTTGATGTTAAAGTTTGGTTTGCCCGTACGTCTGATGGAATATGGAGGTAAAAGTTGTTGGAGTGCGGACCACGAACGGAACGGGGCGCAGAAACGTATTAGGGTGACCGCCTGCAAGATAGACAGAGGAATTGTTGAGAGTGGCTGCAAAGAGCATATAATCACTACGTGAGTGGCTGGCAAGGATTGGACGCGGTAAACCAAAGATCGCATAAACTGAAAAAAAAATGGAAAAGACTTTACACTTAGACGAAGCCGAGGTACACTTATACCCTTGAGATCTAAGGAAAGACAAGCACAAAACCTAGAAAATTAGTAAATATCTCTAATTACCTATGTCAATAATTTAGCTCAATTATATTAATGATTTTCCTTAATTATTTTGCTGCTAATGTTAGGCTACTTATGGTACCTACTTATACTAAATGCATGCAGCGATCATACGGATATACACTTTGATTCGCTAAGCAAATTCAAAAACCTAGTACATAATTGTCTGTCCACAACTAGTACATTGAAACATGTGAAGTAAAAAACATTGCGTGTTAAGTTTTGTCTGATCTTTTTTTGTTTTTTCTTTGTATGAAATGCATGCTGTGTTTACCTTTAAGTGATTGTTGCACTTAGAATATCACTAAAAGTGCTTGTATGTATTATTTTTTTCTGTGCTGGTGTAAACAGTTGTTGGTAAAACAAATAAATAAAATAAAAAAATAAAAAAAATCAATACTACTTTTATAAATTATATCTGTCAGTGCGAAAAGTAGAAAATTCGCAGAGTGGTGATAAATTACCTTTACGAGTTGCAAATTACCTTTTCGCACGGGTATTGTACAACGTTTTACAGTACATATGACCCATTAAATTTTCGACATACGCACGTATATAGTGCTAGTTACCGCACTGGGGCGGTAAAGTAGCACCATCTGTACTGTAAGAAATCATTTGCTTCTATCCGTTCGTGTGTGAATGTACCAGCGCCAACGCAATAGTAAATAGGTAATAGGTAGGCAGGTATACAACGTATCGTTTACCCGGTAGCGGCGCGAATTGACTGCATACACAGACTTTATGGCGGCTTACACTATTCTAAGTGATTTCAATTTCCTTTTGGATATATTGTATACGGCCCCACATTTAATTTACTTAGGTTGATTTGATTACGTTGATTTTGAGTTCTCTGCATGTGATCATTACATTGAAAAAATATAAATATGATCTATCGAGAACACGTTAAAGTAATTTTCATTAAGATTAAATACTTTATATTACATCAATAAACGTTCGAAAAACAGAAACGTTAACTGTTTGATCATTTCTAAATATTGAAAAAACGATAAAAATAAACGAACAGTCACTACATTTTAGCTACTCAAAACAGTAAACTTTACTGTCTTTTCGGAACAGTCAAATTGATTGTTTTGTTCGATAGGCTCATATGAACTGTTTAAAGCATTAAACGTTAATGCAATTTCAATTGTTTTAAATGTTTTTTTTTTCAGTGAGTCCGGGTCGGTAAAATCACGTTAGGCGTAAAGCGACGAGTCTTTGGTCTCTAAAAACGCCTAGTAAGCGGCACGAATCATTACAAAAGATTTGTGTCCGCGGCCGGCAAAATGTCCCACTTTGTCGCTTGCCATAAGGTTATTCGATACAAGCAAATCTTGTCCTTATGGTAAGCGACAAAGTGGGACCTTTGACTAGACTTCGACACATTTTGTGTTACACACTGACTAGATTCTATTGCATCCCTGAAAGTAATAAAAGTAAGTAAAGTAATGTTATAATAAAATTGTCCTTTTGTTCGTGAAACATGAGACATGACACATAGGCATCATGCCTATAGTCCGCGCATCAATTCTGTGCATTAGGGGGGTCGAGGAAGTGGGCGAGGGCGTGCGCCGTGCCCGTACGTCGCATCGCTCCCCCCACATTCGCTTATATTACCTACTGATTCTCAATGTCAGCCCCACAACTCACAAGAGTAAGTTAAGTACTACTTAATATCGTTGGTATCGTTACACAGTAATAGTGACATGCGGCGTGCCCATCGTTTCAATGATAAGAAATCTAGAGCAAACACGGAAAGAGCATTTTAAGTTAAAAGCAAATACTTTTTAGTACATACATCCCTGAGTTTAACCTTGAGCTCGCGAATTTCGCTGGTTTAATATTGACATATTGTGACAACATATGTTAACGGCATGCACCAATCATGGGACATTTAAGAGAAAATTTGGAGTAAGTTTGATATTTCACCGACATCTGTAAAATTTGTACCACTTTATACTTTAAAAGTTTAATGTCCAATTCGTCCTTTATGTTTTCTATGTATTTAATGAAAGCTACTGCTATTGGTTTCGATATTATTAACGAATTAAAACTATGGTTTTTTGCTCCAGTCATGGGATGTATGGGACCATTAATTTCCAAACTAACAAATATCAATGAAAAATGAAACTTAAGCAGCTCTATGGCTCTTGTTTATGGTATAATGTTGCCAGCGATTAAAAATTGATGGTAATTATTTGTTTCACAGGATTTGTCTCTACCATCCCATTACTGGTGCCTGTTCCATTATAGGGGTGTTTACTATGAATCACTTTTCTTGTGTCTTTTTACGACATTCAAGTTCACTGTTTACAAAAATTTTCGTTCCTGATGCAAACTTTCAACACTTTTTTGACCAACTCAGGGAATGAATTTTCAAAAACGGTAAAATTCGTTTTCGTCTATTTTAATATAATGCCCTGTTACCTTGTTTCAAGTTCCTAGCTTACTTTAAAAGGAAAATTCCTAGCTTATTTTAGTAATGTTACATTAAGTATGCCTTTCTAAGAAGGTTTAAAGCATTATTTGTACTGGATACAAACTTTCGACCCCTTTTTAACCCTTTTAGAGGATACATTTGCTGAAATTCCTTTTCTTATATTCTAATAATATGCACCGCACTCACAAAAATGTTTGATCTTCATACAAATATTCAACCCCCTTTTCACCACCTTGGCGGATGAATTTTCAAAAACGCTGAAATTATTTTTCTTCTTAAAAAAACCTTTTAACGAAGTTTCAAGTTCCTAGCTTAAAATTACATTTGAACCCCATACAAAATTCAACCCCTCTTAACCCTATTAGGGGTTGAATTTTCAATAACGTTCAATTAACTATTTTTTTAATCTTATATATTATAAGAAGACTTAAAGCATTTGTAATGGATTCAAACTGTCAACCCCTGTAAACGCAGAAATTACTTTTCTTGTATTCTAATAATATGCCCACATACAAAGTTTCAAGTCTCTTACTCAAAAAAATATTTGATCTCCATATAAACTTTCAACCCCTTTTTCACCACTTTTTAAGGGATGATTTTTTAAAAACACAAAAATATGTTTGATCTCCGTACAATATTTCAACCCCTTTTTCAAGGTTTTTACAAAGTTTCAAGTTCCTACCTCAAAATAAAACTTGAACCCCATACAAACTTTCGTCCCCTTTACCCCTTTTAGGGGTTGAATTTCCAAAAACGTTGAAATAACTTTTATTTGAAGCGCTGGTGGCCTACCGGTAAGAGCGTGCGACTTGCAATCCGGAGGTCACGGGTTCAAACCCCGGCTCGTACCAATGAGTTTTTCGGAACTTATGTACGAAATATCATTTGATATTTATCAATCGCTTTTCGGTGAAGGAAAACATCGTGAGGAAACCGGACTAATCCCAACAAGGCCTAGTTTACCCTCTGGGTTGGAAGGTCAGATGGCAGTCGCTTTCGTAAAAACTAGTGCCTACGCCAAAGCTTGGGATTAGTTGTCAAGCGGACCCCAGGCTCCCATGAGCCGTGGCAAAATGCCGGGACAACGCGAGGAAGAAGAAGTTGAAATAACTTTTATTTGTAATCGGCTATTATGCCTTTATACCTCAACCTCTTTTTAAGCCTGTTAGGGGATGAATTTTTAAAAACGCTGAAATTACTTTTCTTGTGTTATAATAATATGCCCAGGTACAGAGTTTCGAGTCCCGCACTAAAAAAAAAATTGATCTCCATACAAACTTTCAACCTCTTTTTCACCACCTTAGGGGATGAATTAGCAGAAACGGTGAAATCCGGTTTCTTTATTTTAATAATATATATTTTTACGTATTATTATTCCTAGCTTAAAATAAAACTTGAATCCCATACAAACTTTCATCCCCTTAGGAGTTGAATTTCTCAAAATCGCTTCTTAGCTCTTGTATGGTTTATGAATGTAACCTAGTGGGTAAATTTCAACTTTCTAGCATTTGAAGTTTCGGCTCTGCGTTAATGAGTCAGTCAATCAGTCAGGACACATAAAGCTTAGAATGCAGTTTCAGTCTTGCAAGTGCGTGCGGCTATCAACCATACGTTACACTTTTTGTGGTTCTGAACCCGCAAGAAATTAATCACAGTGCGTTCTAAGCCTAAATTATAACTCCGTAAGAGCATGTTTAGTTTACCACGCTGTCAATTTTGCGTCTGCCATCGACCGAAGTAACTTTTTCGTAACTTTATAGATATTTATAGTATATTTCGTTATCTAATCACTGTTAGCTGTACAAATATTAGATAATGGCCGCCCTTATCACTACATCCAGCAGCAATTATTATTATCGCTGAGCCAACAGTCTCGTATTTACTCTAGCTTGATATGTGCCGTCAGATATCCCAAACTGTGATTATTGTTGTTATGTTACATAACTTTTAAGGGTTGGGTTGGGCGGTCGAAATAGCCCTTATGGGTGTCAAGCAAGCTCGGCTCTCCATACAAAGTAGGTACGCTCTTTAATTTTAAAACGACTAGCTAGATTACTCTTAAACTTTGTACTTACAATAGGATAAGTAGGGTACGTAGTCTAGTCCTGTTACAGGACTATGTATACCTCATGTCATTACATATGCAAAGTTTCATTACAATCCATCATCCAACACGTAGTTTTAAAATGAGAAGTGAAATTTCGAAGGTGAAATTCGGCCGAGCTTGCGGAGGACTCTATGTAAGGTAGAAGTACTAGTGCTCGACGCTGCACTAATCACCGACATGGGCACTTTATTTCATGGAAATATAGGTTAAATTTGAACAACGAAGATTTTTCTGTATTCGAACTTAATCCTTGTCACTTTGACATAAAGTGCCCATGTCGAGTACTAGTGCAGCGTCGAGCACTAGTACTTCTACCTTATATAACGTTTTTAGACAAACAGGATACCACTTCGTCAGTCGTCAATCATTATGTCAGTAACACATTTATTATAATATTTTTCACTTAGCTTGGGTACGGTGACAGCTGTATCTTCATACAAATTATTACCTTAAAACGCAAAATTGTATTGAGATGACAGCTATCACCGTACGCAATACTATGCGACAAACTTTGTTAGGGCATATGGGACACAAGGAATAATGCTGATGGTTGTGTAACGTCATCAGATACGAGCTACGAGTATTGAAGCGACCAGGATGCTTAAATATACTAAACATGATTTAATACATCAATAATAGAGGCTTTGTTCAGACATTTGTGAACTTTTGGCCGCTCCGATATATATGATGGCGATTGTATTTACAAAATGAGATACTTTTCAGGAACTTACCGTTGCATTAAGATGTAGTTAGCTATAGTGGGTTGACATCAGCATGTTACTCGTATTGTTGTTAAAATTGGTAATGCGCAATTGGTGCTTGATGATTTTAATTTTCATATACCTAATATTCAGATTACTTTGCTATCTTTGTACCTAATTTGAGAAAAAACACACAGACCTACGCTATATGTAGTCGTTCGTCCTGTCAATAAAGTTCCCATGCTAAGTAATATTGGTTTCCGCCTGTCACGATAATAATCTTGATTAAGATTCTAAGCACGCCGCTGGACACGTTTTGCAAACAGAACTGACGCGAAATCAAACAAGGCTCTCACGTGGAAACCGCGATGCATTCGACTTCCACACGTTTCTTAGCTAGGTACTTACTTGGTTGGATTTTAATCCCAAAATTAGTGAGGCCTTTTAACAATTTAACTATAGACGTATTAGTTACATCTAGAAATATACAATTGCTGTGCGCTTTTACCTCCTGTACATATTTGGTAATAGTTATCTGTTTTACAAGGAGGCAAAGTTGTGTTAATATTGATACCCGAGCAAGCGAAAGATTTCACAATTGAACCACGAGCGAGTGTTTCGAAAAGGGGCATCTTGAGCGTTGCAAGTGTTTCAAGGCGCGAGGGTTAAACAAACTTAGCTACCGAGTGAAACAAAATTCACCATTCAATGTCAGGAAAATACTAACTGTATAACACTATAGCCAAATCAAATCTAAATGATAGCGTTCATTTATCATTCAAAATCATCACTTAAAAGTCAAGTCTACCAGCCAACATGAGGAAATTTGCATGAAATTACTTTGCCATTATTGAATAAAATGCAACTTTCTCATCAGATGTTGATAAACAAAGAGAGCATTTACGAGCTGGTGTGATAAAAAAAATATTTGTAGGTACAAACTTGTACCTATTGCCGACACAACCGTGAGATTACTACATCGATCATCATCATCACAAGGCCAGTTCGATGGTATGTATTTGTATAGCAACGGATCCAACGGAACAATTAGATGGTTTGCAAATTTTGAACCTGACACCTCTTACATTCATAACACGTGTCCCAATTCTTGGGATCAGACGCTAATTCTTGAGATTAGGTATTGGGTAGTCAAAACAACACCCTGGCCTCCTTTAGGATACAACCGTGCAGCGCTAAGCTAATAACAATACGATGTTATAATGAACTTGTTGTTATAGGTTTCATAGTAGTACTACTATTTCTTGCCAAAACTAACGAACTAACGACAGTCCAATTAAATTCTTAAAACAATAAATCAAATAATCTTACATGTCATTCGTTATAGACAATAATAATATTTTTAACATCCGTTTCACTCTACCATACCATGCCATAATTCCGACCACTTTATTTTTGCGGCCCTTAAAAAGCTGGCCATGCGATTTGGAACTCGATGACTTTGTGTTAGAGATGTAGGTACTACGATGTGTCGTTTTTCGATGTGCCATAGTCGGTTGTGGAAATGAGATGTTTTGTCAAGGCCAGGCCAGGCGTTATCTGGGTATTGGTTTACCAAAGTGCCCGACTGGGCTAGGAAAGGAACGTGATGGCTGATCAAATTATAGCCAAAGACAAACATGTAAGTGTGAATTGTGCAAATTTATTTTAACCTGGACGCAACGCATGCACACGTACTAGAGTCCGATCAAGTTCATTTTTCTTCGACAAAAACTTGACTAAAATTCAGCAATACCGTAATCATTAAATAAATAAATAAATAAATATTATAGGACACTATTACACAAATTGACTGAGTCCCACAGTAAGCTCAATAAGGCTTGTGTTGTAGGTACCTAGACAACGATATATATAATATATAATTGTAATACTTAAATACATAGAAAACACCCATGACTCAGAAACAAATATCCGTGTTCATCACACAAATATATGCTCTTACCAGGATTTGAACCCGGGACCATCAGCTTCATTGGCAGGGTCACTACCCACTAGGCCAGACCGGTCGTCGAAAAAAATACATAAAATACATTAATAAAAATAAAAATTACATACTTA
This sequence comes from Cydia pomonella, assembly GCF_033807575.1. NCBI lineage: Eukaryota > Metazoa > Arthropoda > Insecta > Lepidoptera > Tortricidae > Cydia > Cydia pomonella. The sequence continues at coordinate 8,029,230 of NC_084717.1, read as the reverse complement.
CATTAATTAAATAAAATACATTTCGTCGTGATAAACGTTAGGTAGGTACTTACTCTAATCGAAAAGCGATGGTCGTTGGAAGGTAACATTTTTGAAAATTTTGCTACAAAACATAATCCTGGATATATGATAGGAATATATCGCGTTCTAATCATTAGGGTCTCGGTGTCACTTTATAGAATACCTATTATATTTTTCAGCACACTTACTCCGATTCCGCGTACCTAAAGGAAGTGTTTAGCTGACATTACTCCCATGGGACGGAGAGGTACCTGATGGATTGTTTTATCGCTAAGTCATGCGAATTAAGGAGGTACCTAAGTACTTAATGATAAGACGACGAGTCGAAGACTTTAATGTCTTACGTTAAAAATAAGAAAACGGCTTTTGGCTCACAAGTGAAATGAAAAACATTTTGTATAAGTAGATAACACATGCTTGTAGAGAGTTTTAAAAACCCTCCTTCCCGTTCGTTATATATTTTGACCCCAGATGACGATTTTAGCTATATACGTTGATTTTTTTTTGGTGCGTATGCGTACTCAATACTAACTCATTTATTGCACATAATGGTTACACAGGTGGAATATAAATATAATTATTGATCACATTATATACTTTGTTGGGCGCAGCAAATAAGGAGGAAGGTACTTAAACTTAATAAAATAATCTAGGTTTTACTTAATTCTAGGCATTAGTTACTAATTACAATTTCTTCTAAGTATTCATCTAGGCGTAAAAACGAATTTACGTATAATCTAGATTACATTGGTTTATTGACGGTCTACATAGAAATTGACGTTTAAAATAACACTTGCATTGTCTGTGTTATCAAAATCGCTGCAAAATAGGCTTGGTCTAACTCTATCTATTATTTAAACCACCTGTCTGGTTTCAAATCATGGTAAAGCCATTTATTTGTGTGATGAGCACGACTATTTGTTCCTGAGGCATGGGCTTTTTCTGTGTATTTGTATATTATATTTATCGCTGTCTAAGTATCTACAACACAAGCCTTATTGTGCTTACTGTGGAACTTAGTTAATTAGCGTAATAATGACCTATATATAATATTTATATAGGTACTACCACACTACACAAGTCTGGGCTTACTGTGGGACTTAGGCAATTTGTGTAAGAATGTCCCTATGATATTTTATTTATTTATTTTAATATATTTGTCTGATACCAACCTAATGGCTTTACCATCCCGAGTAACTGGGCACGGCTCTGGCACTTTGCGTTGAAAGTATCTTATGCCGCGTGCTGTTGGTGTCTTGGCTCTTATTCCCCCCGGACGGTCCCGGTTCGGGACCCCGTCGGTCTGTTAGAATGACCTTAACGAACTGGTAAAGACAAAATTAACTGTTGTTTTTGTATGGTCTTGTCGTTGTTGTTTATATGGGTTCTGGCAAGCTTTGTCTTTAATCATATTATATATTTATTTATATACTTACTTATGACATACTTACTCATCTGCCTCGCTTTTCTCAATTTTTTCTTCTAATCCGTGTTGTCTGCTACCTCTGGTACTCTTCCTAGCCACAAGCTTACCCCAGTTTCACCACGGCGACAATTGTCACCTGTCAGTGAACATTCGCCGTACATTGCTGGTCCAAAGAGTACCTAAGTAAATATTGACGTTACTAATGAATCCAAAAATGGATAGATTTTTTTCAATGGCAGATGTCACTTGGTAGCGTGGTAAAATAAACCCGTCTAAATTAGTAAAATAAAAGTCGTTTTAATGACACCTCCCGATCTTCACCATTTTCTAATATTTCATGTCACTTCTTGTAGGTAGTAAAGTCAAATAATTTTGAGACACATGAACATATAAGAAAATGGAGAATATTACAAGAATGTCATTAAAACACTCTGTAAGTCACGGTTGCACCAACCACAATCGTAGCTGGGCACGTTATTGATGAACGCGCTACAAGCCTCAATCAGCTATTAATCGTCTTATTTAATCTGTTATTTTGACTTGTGTTAGTAAGAAAGCGATAATACATTGTGACCGCGGCCGGCAAAACGTCCCACTTTGTCGCCTGCCATAAGGACGAGATTTGCTTTTATCTTTATACGAATAACCTGTCAAGCGTATTTATGGCAAGCAACAAAGTGGGGCGCTTTGCCGGCCGCGGTCACAATTATCTAATTGAGGCTTGTAAAGTTTTATGAATAAGGGGGATAATTTCAGCGAACGTGAAAAAATACGATTTTAAGGTTTGGTTTGGTGCAACTCTATGATCTGAGGTGCAACTGGCCCATATTATTAATTGAACAAGCACGTATTAAAATCGCTTGTGTAATAAATAAGAAGAAAGTTATTCACTATTTGTGCAAGTTTTCGGAAAAGTTTTTTATTTTCGCGGTCCTAAGTCCTAACCGTGATTGACCGTGATCGTGAGGACCGTGATTTAGTTATGAGATATTATAAAACAATTTAATTTATTATATTATTTATTTTGTAGATAACGTGTAATTGGGTACTTGACACATGTTGAATATTATAACAAAATTTAGTTAAATGGATAAAAAATGAGCCATCCATTATAAAAAAGTGGAATTTAAAAAATATATTGACATTATACAAAACTACAAGGCTCCGAAGTATCAAAAAAATTTTTTTTTTGTCTTTCAAAAATAGAAAAGAAAATGGTACCATTCGATTCCTTACATTTTATTGAAAAATAAATTGTATGACAACTATACACAAACGCAATATTTCAGGGTCAAAATGGCAATTTCCTTGATCTTCCATACATTTAGCTAGATTTTAGACCTTATCATTTTGTTAGAGGCGTTTCAATCGTCGACTGCGAGCGTCAGACTTTAACTCTCATTTCTGACCTTTGTGTTGCTTAATGCCATGAGTCCTATACAGACATTTGATACTCAGGAAAATCAAGATCGTTTGACATTATTTACAAAAAAGTCAAGTAGCCAATTCACGCATTATGACGTCAATCGTTCTTTGCACTACTTAATGTAGGGTTTTATCAGTTTAAATTGTTTTATTTATCAATATTTCTTTAATACATGCATGTGTTAAAGATTTGTCTTGCAGCCTTTATTTGATTTTTTGGGACCATCATCGGGAATGGTATGCAATACACTACAAAAGGGATTTTTTTAAAGTATACAAACTCTTAATTATCTTACCCCCTTATTCATAAACGTCTACTAAAGTTGACAAGCCGCTAATAATAGTTTGTCCCTTTCCGACGTATTGGTATGATGGAAAGGGACAAACGATTATTAGTGGCTTGTTAACTTTAGTAGACGTTTATGAAAAAGGGGGTAAGAGTTTATATGTATACAAAAAGCATGTGTGACACCTATAAACCTATTATGCAATAAAAATAAAACGCATAGGTATACCACCCATTAACCAAAGGAAAACAACAGGAAGAAAGCAAAATAAAATACAGATTTGAACATATTTTTACTATAATTCAATAAAAATGCAGATGGAAATAAGGAAAACTTACAAGAAAAAAATGTCATAAACAAGCTTTAGCCTTAAGTTTTTTGTCTAAAAGAGTAGTCAATTTTTTGGATGGTTAAGATTAAACTTACAATGGAATTAAATAAAAAAATTAAATACTTAATTACAACTGACATAGGTAGGTACTAGAGTTTAAACCTAATGCCTGTTTATATTAAATGACTCATGATATATTACTAACATTAAGTTATGTAAACTTAGTACATAAATGTCTGTTTAAATACAAAAGAAATTAAATAAATCAGCTTTAATGGTTTATAATTCGTAATGAACTGATAATAAATAATATTCGCGAACTTTATGAAAAACGCTTACAGCTAACTTAAGATTAGGTACAAAATTATTATCTTTACGTGGTCACCATGCAACGAATCGCTAAATACGGAGAAAAACTGAAACTAATAAACTATAGGAAAACAAAAATACCACCATCTCGGTCTATCATGATCACGATAATTAAACACAAAACCAAGAACGGTCAACATGTTCGTTTATTGATCATACAAAATCGTAGATCTGACAAGTATAACAAAATATGTAGTATTCATAAGTGGCGAGAGTACAGTCTCTTGGTAAGATTCGAAAGCGTATCTGGCTGCTTCTATCAGAATTTCTCCTAATCACTTACTTGGTCCCTTAATTAAAACATTAAACTTTGTTATATAAATATTATAAAATATCACACTTTAAATTCAAAGAAAAAAACTATACTATGTCGAAACTAATCACCTTAGTTCTGTCAAAAATACAAAAGTAATAACTGTGTCAATTTGAATATTTTATTCAAAAGGATACAATAAATAAACAATCAATCTATCTCGATCAACTAAAAATTAAATATTATAATCGATTTAATTTGTTATTAAAGTAAAAGGCACTCTGTGGGTGCGCCGCCGCCGGAGCAGCGGCGCCGGCCCGCGTACTGTCGCTTGAACTGAGTTATCGATTGTAGTCACTTTACGCAGCTTATTGGTACGCGAGTCCTCGGGAGTTCGGCGCGTCCTCTTTTACTTTTTGCAGCGCGCCCGGACGCGATCAGTTCGATGTCGAGGCGAGAGGGACCGGAGAGTGAGGCATGAGGTCGAAAAAAAAACAATCACGAAAATCCCAAACAGGTTTCCGCTCGTAGCCGGTCCTCCTCGCACGACGCGAAATAAAAAACCCCGCGGCGACGCGCCGCGGGATTCACCGAAGGCTCTCAAACGGGCCACGGACGATTGGGATCGCTAGCGGTGGCGGTTAGCGACTACTGCTACTAGACCCTGTGGCCCGTATTAGAGCTTTCGATATGCAGATGGTAATTACGGAACAAAGGTGTTGGGGACGTGAAGCGCCGAGCTCCCGACGAGGTGGCGACTGATTCCGGGTCTGCCGGAGATTGACTATATTCACGATGCTATTTGAGGTTGAGAGGAAAGCAGTGCCGGGATCAGTCAACTAAGATTGATATAGCGAGACGCCTGGTGCGTCCGCGTGCGGTGTGGCATCGCAACTGCTAGTTACACAATAATTATTACAGTTAAAGAGACTCGAAATAAATAATAAATTATTATCTTAAATCCTTAAAAATAGATCACGAGCGCCTCCCCGCGGTACAGAACCGAGCGCGGTTAGGCAGTACGAAATAAATAAAATGTTCTATATCTAACTTTACAAAGAGACCACCGCTCGGCGGAGGATCGCTAAGGGAAGACTTCCGCGAGCTACGCAATAAATATCTAATAATATAAGGTGCCATTTACAAGTGCGTGCCGATAATAATAAAGATGTACTGTACGTAAATCACTTAATTCACACCGCAAACTTTCGAGACGCCAGTGAAAACTTCGTTAACGTTATATATTACAGGTCGAAGTACTTAAGAGCATCGGCAAACTGGAGATCATTCGTTGAGCGGGTGTGCGGGACGGCGCGGCGCTCGGGCGCGGCCTGGAAGACGTCGAGTTTAGGCACTACGGTGACGGACGATCCTTATTACGCTCGGTATAAGTTAACTTAGGACTAGGCGGGCGTCTAGGCGATGACGAGGTCGCCGAACGCGTTGGAAAGGCGGTTGAACACGGGCAGCCTGTCGTCCTCGGGGTCGGGCGACTGCGAGCCGCGGAAGGAGAACGCGGGCGGAGACATAGCCGGCGGCGAGTGCGGCGACTGAGGAGCCATCGGAGAGTGCGGCGAGTGAGGCGAGCGCGGCGAGCGGGAGCCGTCGCTCATGTAAGAAGCCATCGAGCCACCAGAGGACAGCGATGCCAGGGAGCCACCGGGAGAAGTGGACTCGCGACGTCTTGCTTCCTCGGCATTGTGAACGAAGTGGCATCTAGGTCCGTACGGACAGAACCCTACTGAATGGAAGGTGCGGCAGAGTTCCGTCTTGTACTTGGGGTGGCGCTGGAGGTTGCGGAGTTCGCGCATGCCATGAGCGAATTGGCACTTGTCGCCGTATTTGCAGACGCCCGCTTCTTCGAAGGGGCGGCAGAGTTCCGTCTTGTAGCGGCTGGTGGCTGGCGGCGGGGGCGCCGGCTCGCTGGTGGTGCGTTCGAGGCGGCGATGGCCGAGTCTGTCGAGGAGCCCCACGATGGCGGCGCGGTGCGCCGGAACGGAGGCGGCGCGGGTCAGGACTGGGTGCTGCTCCCAGCCGACGCCTGCGGTGGCACCGACGGGACCCGTGGCGGCAACTGTTGTGTTCATCGACTGCACTGGCCGAGATTGGTTCTGAAAAAGATAAGACAAGACAATATAGCCGAGCGTCATTACACACAAATCACACAATAATGAATAGTCCCAACTTAGAATGAGATCCGTTATCAAGTGCAAAAGAGGGTTTAGGGCCTTACAGGCAGAGAAAAATAAACACAAAGATAGTGAACCTTTTTTTTTTATAATTTACTACCTACGTTCAAGTAATAAGTCGAGATTTGGTAGATTTGGCCCTTATGGTGTAAGATTTACAAATCACGTCTGCTGTGTTTTACAATATTCGTTGTACTTTTTTTGGCTGAAGAAAAAACGTACACAATCAGGCCAGAGGGTCGGGTACCTGCCAAGGTTAACAAAAAAGACACCCCAAAGTCGGTTTCGTCGTTTACCTGCTCGAGTTCACCTCGTTTTCACTAATGGTCTCCACATCGAAATGGTTTAATAATTCCAATTAACTGAGCCTTAAGTGGTGGAATACTTTTAGAGCCCCAGGGTGAGACGAATTTTAATAGTAAACGACTGTGGAGACGGGGTGTCCGGGCCAGTTTCCTATCATGAATTATTTATTTCTGTAAAAATCCTTTTTATAAATTGGACCTCAGACAGTTCAGTAGTTTGTGAGTTTAGAAATGTAAATGGTGAATGGTTCATTTGTTTTCACGGAGCGTCGAACCTCGGTCGACGGTCGAAGCATCACCATAACAATGCTAGAGCTCATGCGAGAGGCAGTTGACACGCGGGCACAATCGCGATGATTGTGCACTATTGTTCAGTAAGCGCGGCCCGTCGCCGTTGTGAGGAATAATTGTCGCCGGGCCGGTGCCAGGCGCCGACGCCTCTCGCGAGTCGAGGGGCAACGGTCGCCGCTTGCTGCACCGTCCGTAACCATCCTATTACCTAACAGTAGTCGTGCTACTATTATTGTAATCTTCGCCCTAGCCAAGCCCTATGAAGTTTCAATAAAACGAATTACCATAGCAGCGCGATGAAACCGCAAGAATACGTTAGCGAATGGATTTTGTAAGACATTAAAGGTTTGGCGTGTACTGAGACGCGGAGACAATAAAGCGACCCACGCAAGGTTTCAAGGTTTCGCAAGAGCACTTAAATACGAAGGCTTTACCAGATTTGTGAGCCTCGAGCTTGGCGAGGAGAGCGGCATGAAGGTCGGGCCGATTTGAGCGACGCGGAACATGAGCTCTATACATAATTTATGATACGACGGCGCATCTTGTATGCGGCCTCAATCGATGTGAATGACATGTCATTGTATATTCTATTCGCCTCCGCCTCGTCCGGGGATCGTAAACACGCAAACACTTGTGTTTAGGAATACGGCGGACAAATTATACCGCGCTATTTTGTTAGGTGATTTACACAGCTGGTTTACTAGCATAGGCTGTGAGACCATATTTAAATCTTTATTTAGTATTTATGATTACTTTTGATGTTTGAAACAATCTGCGGAAGGATATGAAATTCGAGCAGCATAATAGTGAACTCAGTTTCGTAGTTATTAGCAAACTGTAGGCAAGCAATTACACGCGTAGCTTTTATTGGTGTACATATGAGCAATTGAACACCTATTGTTCTCTGTGGGCAATAACCGCTAGTAGTAAAGGTTCCACAATTAAGTGATTGTCCTTCTTTTCTTAATTCAATTGCGCTTGCTCCATCCGTACTAGTCTATAGTAGCTAAGCATATGAGTGTAAGAGCACCTACAAATTTACGTTCTGCATATATATTTATATATGTAGGTCGTTGCTAATGCAATGAATCTACAAAAGCTGGTTGAAATAAAGTAGTCTAATACACGACTAGTTTTTAAAACGCAGAAGCGTGATACATTCGAGCAAGACAGAGGAAAATCTTTCAACATATACGACAAAGAAACGTTACTGTTGCACTACTCCCAAAACGTCGAGTGAACGACCGGCGACGAATAGAATTGATAGTTTGGAATATATTTCTGTCTATTGAAACAATATAGCTTAGGCCCGTCAAAGGCGAAAGTGTAGCAAACAAATGAGCGTGCCAGAGCCGTGGCGGTGCAATCGCGGGTGAAATGTTGCAGTGAAAAGCACAGGGGTTAAGTTGGTGCCCGCCAAGTGTCGAAGGAAAACGACGGCCAAGGCGTAATTAGAGAGTTATTAGAGCAGAACATTGGTTAAATGTTGCTTGCTTTCCATCGGACGTTGCGCCCGCGCAACCGAGCTCCAGGGAAAATTGTAATCACTGTCGATTTCAAATGGCCGCGGTCGTTGCGTTTCAAACTGAGGGCATTCAGCCGCGGCCGCTCGGCCCACGGCTCAGGTGTTTATTGTAATCACACTAATGCTAGACATTAGCCTCATCGCCATACAATTTTCAGTGAATTACTTATTTAAACAACAATACGCCTGTGTGCGGAGGATAAATAATATTTGGCTGCAAAGCGGTTGGTGTTTGAAGTTTTGTAACCAAACTCGGATAAACGTTCGAGTAACGCTGCGTGTCACGAGTTCGTGTGAGCAGTTTTGGTTAGCGAGGAGTGTTGTCAACGAGATAAACACGCGGCGCGAGCTAAAGTATTGTTTGTACAGTTCGTTAGAAGTTAGCTAGCAACGGAGTGCATACGGCTAGAGCTGTTGTTTAGGTTGAAACGTAAGCGCACCTCGGGGTTATATTTGTCAAACTGCAAAACGTTTACAGTACTTACCGGTATCGGTTTTTAAGTGGACGCTTTTGCGGATGACATAAGCGTTCAGAATTACAGTGACATTAAATTAAACGAGTAAACATTATTTAGTGCTCTATTCACATGGATGAACTGAACAGAGGCCAACGACTTCAGCAAACGAAAACAAATGTGCCACGAGCCGAGCGCTGTGTATCTACAGAGGAGGTGCAAATACACATGCAAAATACTTTTATCTGTCTCTTGTCTGGCCGTCCGTCCATCTGTCACATTGCTAAATATCTCGAGAACTATTTAAGCTGTCGATTTGAAATTTGGAATGGTTATGAACAACGCTAACCCACATACATTTTAAGTGTTATTTTTTAATTTATTTTTATTTACTATGAAGAGGGGCAAAATTTCGGAGTCTAGTTTATGATTTGAAAGAGCTTTCAATTGAGCATTTTCCCCCCTTTATCACCGAAGTTTACCTACGAAAAATTATTAAACTTTTGCATAACATTAACTTTGTCATAAATATTACAGGAAAAATATAATCACGCCTCTATCTAGATAATTTTTTTTAAATTCTCAAAAAACATTTTCTAATTTTATTTGCAAATTCTAATAGCGAATAATGTAGATGCAGTGACAACACAAAATAGATTGTTGTGCCGAAAACGTAGAAGGAGGGCTGACCCCAAGTGATATGGGAACATAGCCAGGAGAAATAAGAAGAAGAAGATTTGCAAATTCTATGAGATTACATTAAAAGCCTTCTTTCAAATAAAATAAAAATTGTTGAAATCGGTCCACATAATAAAGAATTATCCCAAAAAACCAATTATGCTTAGTATACTTCTGGCCAAAAGCCTTTCGTGTTTATTGTTATATGAGATAATTGAAAGTTTGTATTGAATCCTCAGTGCGCGGGTTAGGCGGACTCGAACTTGACCGGTTTTTCTATTCTAATTTATAGTTGGTGATTTTATCGGACTGCAATTAGGTTTCATATGTGTAACATTATCCATAATAACCTGTCGGTTTTAATAAACACATGTGCTGGGTCAACGATCTTTCAAACGCCTCTAAGTAGGGAGGTTGTAGGTATGGTAGCTTGCATATTTACGTACGCAATGAATGACAATTTACACCTTTGGTAAGGTTATGTGAACTCGAGATCCTGCTAAAAATCGTTTTTTGGCCGATCTCTTGAGATCATCGGCTTATTTATGACAAAGAAAACGAAACTGGCTTGCATTTGTCAGTAGTTATGTATTAGAAATTTAGATAAGTAGATCAAAAATCTTTAGTTCCTCTTACAGATAAGATTTGACGATATTGCTATAAGTAAGCATATTGTTGCAATACGAATGTTGGTTTGGTAGTTAGCCAAAGATTGTTTATTTGCAGAAGAAAAGCATTCTCACATCGCGTAGATTTCTAAAATGATGATACGAGTTGTACATAATAGAAATGACCAGTAAGTCAAGTAACGTAAGAGCAGAAGTTATAAAGGCCCTAAACGATTGAAACAAGCATGAAATCGAGCCGGCCGAGTTGCCTGCCGCCTCGCCTCGCGACAATTGGACGAGCTGTATAACTCTCGAGAGAACAGCTTAATTGACCGTTAATTGCTTTTAATCAAATGCGTTCTATATTTAAATGAACTTTTAACGATTTTTAACGCTTGACCAGCGACACGCACTGTCATGTCTATACATCCACTTAAGTGATACAATAAAGTTAACTAAGTTGTTTAAGTCTTTTTTTAGTAACAAGATTAGGTACTTGTATCATGAGAACAATATTTTAGTTGCAGAAGTGCTAAACTGGTAACCGTTAAAATAATCGTCGGTAGAAATTGGTCCATTTCTTTGAGGAGCCCGAGGGTCTTGTCGATTGGCCCCATCAAGTTTATTGAATGATTGCGCGAAAATAACCAGTGTCGAGATGCTCGGCCCCTCTCAGAGTCTTACCAATAACCTCCCAATAATGGCTGCGTAGTCATTAACCTTTCAGTGTTTCGCCTCGCCCCTGCATCTCGAACACTTGTTTATTTCGATTAGCATTGAGGAAATCTCTTGGCTTGTTGCTATGAATATATAAAACTTGCATTTTGCCTAACAAATAGGCGATATTTGACATAGGTATTAGTTTTCCAGAATGTCTTCGTACCTACTGCATATGCTAGCGTACAGTCTTTGGCTCTCAGCACACGGTGCGTAAGCTTAAGTCGCATAAGCGTATCGTAAAAAAGTTACGAATACGAGACGCGTGGAGTTCTGTACCCCTAGTGTAAATTTATTCGATAGCGAAACGTGACGTACGCGTTTGCGTTAAGTCTCATTCTGTTTGGGATTTTGAGTTTCCAAAACGTTCCCGCTTGGCGCGCTGTTTCTAAATCCCATACAAAATGAGACTTAACGCAAACGCGTACGTCACGTCACGCTATCGAATAAATTTACACTAGGAGTTCTGGGGACCAAGCGGCGTAAAAGTAATCGTTTTATAAGTGAAATAGTAAAATCTAATTAGTTGAAATGATGGCGTCACTGGTTTCAGATGTCTTCGGCGGATGTATCGACGGTACTTTCTCGTCAGATGAAGAAGATTTTAATTGTTTGATTATGTCAGAAGTTTTGTTTTTTACGCCTGGCGTAATGACGACAGAAATGTCATACGCTACGCTACAGCCTACAGCGACGCTTCATGTGCAGAGTTGTTTGAACTTGTTTTTGCTCGTAGCGCTCTCGTTCTATGCGCGTATTACGATACGCTTACGCGTCTCTTACGCTTACGCTCCGTGTGCTGAGAGCGCTACTACGTGTTGTCTGCGTGTTAAATAGCCTTTTTTAGCCGTTTTTATAAGTGACCGCTGCAGTAGATTGGTTCTTAAGTCCGTATACAAATTAAGCAATATAATTTTATTTCATTTTACAAAGGACAAGTAGCATGAGCTTAAGACCCTCAAAACACGGAGCGTTAGCGTATCGTAAAAACGTTACGAGTATAAGACGCGTAGAGTTCTGGGCACCAAGCGTGGCGTAAGCGTAATCATGTTATACTCGTAAGTGAAATTCGATTAGTTGAAATCATGGCGTCAGATGTCTTCGGTGGATGTATCGACGATCTTACTTTCTCGTCAGATGAAGATTTTTTATTGTTTGATTATGTTAGAAGTTTTGTTTTTTTACGCCTGTCCTAATGACGAGAGAAATCCCATACGCTACGCTACGATAACGCTTCGAATGCGGAATAGCGGACTCACGAGTATTTGAACTTATACGTGCTCATAGGGCTCTCGTTCTACGCGCGTATTTTACGACACACTTACGTGTCTCTTACGCTTACGGTCCGTGTGTTTTTCTAAGTCATATTTATATTTCGTGCGGTACCAATAAGACTTTAAAAATATGCAAATAAATACATCAGTGTTTCCCTGTGGATAAATAGTAATTATACTGTCTCCCTCAAATTAACGTAAACACGCCTGGCTTTGTACAAACACGGAATCACAACAATGGCCATTATTGTGATTCACTCGGTGACAGTGCGCAGTTTGGCCTGCACTACCTACAGCTATGATTAATTATGTGACGCATTTCACAACTCGGCCAGATTCGTTACAATTGCAATAAATTTATACCTACCGATCATAATAAAACTAATATGTTGAGCTTGATCCACTTTGGTAGCACACCTGGGGGCCTAGGTAAAAATAACAATCGACAAACGCTAAACGAAAAGAAAATATGTACCGGATTACCACGAAAAGTCACGTCAGTATTTCCATACATAAATAATTACGATTCGATTGGCGTTTTGTACTAACGAGACTGTCAGCTTGGGTAGGCCTCCTGGTCACTTTTTAACCTTTTTGACGCCAATGACGGATATATCCGCACCGTAGGTCCAACGCCGAAGACGGCTTAATCTGTCACAGGCCACAGTAACATAGACCTACGTGCATAGATATATAAAGTTCAGAAGGAAGAGTAGCTTTTTGAATCTAACGAAGTAACGGTCAATTTCTATGAAATTCCATTTCGGGAGAAAACGTTCTCCACTAACTAAATCTTAACAAATCACTTTGATTTTGATGTCGATCGCTTCAGCATAATACGTAGGCCGCTAGAAAAGTTTTGAGACTTGTTCATGCACGTTAGCCGAACTGCGCCATACTCTGTCATTTTATACGGCATGTCTTAACATGTTTCTTGGCAACAAGAAATTTCTCGTGCGCTTGCTATATTTGTTTTAAATAATTTTAGTTTACTCCAAGATGTCGAAGTTGACGCGTCGCGACTTACGTGTGATAATCATGTATAATTTCAAGCGCGGTTTAACTGTTGATGATTGTATCAGTGAAATGCAGTCTGTATTCCACAAGACAGCACCAAGCCGTAGTAGTATATATAGGTGGTACAAACAATTCGAACGTAAGGACTTTAACCTGTATGATGATCCACGTTCAGGGCGGCCGCGCGATGTGGTTACTCCAGAAAACATAGCCGCTGTAAAAAAACTAATTATAGAAGACAGACATATAACCTACAGGCATATAGAGGAAAATTTGCACCTTAATGCACCAGCCATTCGAAGTATTCTTCATGACCATATTAAAGTAAGGAAGCTATGTATGCTTTGGGTACCTCACAATTTGACTGACGCCCAAAGAGAGTGTCGCATCAAATGGTGCAAAAAAATGATAAAAATGTTTGACCACGGAAAGTCACAGTATGTAAATAGTATAGTAACAGGTGACGAGTCTTGGCTATACTACTACGATATAAAAAGTAAATCTAAAAACAAAGTATGGGTGTTTGAAAATGAAGAAATGCCAACTATGGTAAAACAGTCACGATCGGTGAAGAAGAAAATGGTGGTGGTATTTTTTAGTAAAAGAGGTGTTATTAAAAAGTATTACTCTAGATGAGCAGAAGACAGTCACTGCTCAATGGTACACAGAAGTTTGTCTGCCTCAACTAATTGTAGAGCTTAGAAAACTACGTCCGAATTCGCGGTTGGACACATGGCGCCTGCACCATGACAACGCACCGGCACATCGGGCTGAGAGAACACAAACATTTATAAAGAATTCAGGGCTAACGCTGCTAGAACATCCTCCTTACAGCCCTGATCTTGCGCCCTGTGACTTTGGTTTGCTGCCTATTGCGAAAGAGGCTATCAAAGGACGACATTTTTCCAGCGACGTGGACTTAATTGCGGCTTGGAACAAGACTTGTGCAGAAATCCCAAACGAAACATGGGAGCATATATTTAATGACTGGTTTCGGCGTATGGAGAATTGTATTGCCAATGCTGGAAATTATTTTGAAAAAACGTCATGTTAAGGTCCTTAATCTCAAAACTTTCATAGCGACCTACGTATATTCTACGTTTATAAGTTTCACTTTAAAAACAATATAAAAAAAAGTTTTTATTGTTTTGCAAATTTTGAAAAAAAAAAGGAAAACCTATAAACCTAGTTTTTCATTGTGTCAATAACATACTCAAAAAATACGGAGAAAGGAAAATATTTAGACGCGGACAAAAACGTTCTCTTTTTGTATGAACGGTCACGTGCTATACTTCCCTCTTAATATTTCTTAAGTAAACCCTTGGGTCCATGGTTCCATTTTTATCACCTGTCACTATACCTGTCATTTTCGCACTTACATCTGTGTTAGAAAGTGACAGGCATGGTGACAAGTGATATAGAGCTGACCATCTTCGGCCTACTGAAGGTAAATATAATTACAAACCTTTTTTCCTGTCGGTGTATGAACTAAGGGTTGAATTTCATTTCGATTCGCGTGAACAGTATAAAACGTAGCCTGTAATAGACAGTTTAGTGTTGTGTAATTATTTCCAGTAGATTGAACTATAGCGCTCCTAGTTTTAATGCAAGCCCTCCCGACGTAGTCATTAATAACGTTATGCTCGGCCTACAGCCTATTAAAATAGACGCATTGACAATTATAGCCGTATGCTCTCCCGCGGAGCTAAACTCGCCATGTGACTGTAATGAAGTGCAACGTATTTTATTATGATACGAAATTAAATGTGGTAAATGCGCAGAATAACCTATTTCGCTACTTGATTAATAATGTTCTATATACTATAGGGCTTTTGGTGCAGTTTCTTAGGCTGAATATATTTTAGGTCGGTAGCTAGCGTATTTACTTAGTTATCAACTGTTAGATGAGTAAGACCGGACGCGGCCACCGCTCCGCGCGCCTCCGCGCATGCAGATAGGCAGGCATCGTGATTGTCATGCCAGATCGATCCACCTATGGTATATAAATGCCATCACATGTTACCCGTTCGTATTTATTTGAATACCGCGATTGTCTTTATACATTAGACGAAACAATGGAAATGTATTGTAGATATTGAAGAGCAAGGAAATCACGTACGTCGTCAGCAAGGACGAGGTTTCAAGAATTGAAGGTGTAAACGTTATGGCTATTGTTTTGAGAATTCACAGCATAAGTATGTAAGAAGCAGTAGCTTTTGTTTGGATCTAGCCAAGAGATACGGTATGCGAAAAACGTCTAAAACAATAGATACAACGGGATTATATTAAATATATTCTTTGACAATTTGACTTTCTTCGAACTTACTTGGCGACAAACGTGCTCAATGTTTTGGAAACGTAGACCTAACTACCCTACTAAAAAAAATAGTACGGGTTTTAAATTAATTAATATTAATACATATGTACAAATTAAATAGGTAGAGATCTCAAACGTCATGAGACCATATTTGTCTGTTATAAAACTTTGTCTTTGTAAGTATTTCATGTAGACAACTTAGAGAGCTTGATTCACTGCTCAAAAGGGTGACCCTGGGAAATAACATGATCCGTGACCATCAGCTGTAAATTGGTTTGTTAGACGATCTACTTTCCGTGGTTTATAAGAGATAGAGTAGCGTAGACGTAGGTCGCCAGCGCAGCTTGGCACGGTGTTTACTGCGCGCGCGCGCAATAAACCGGCGCGCCGAGGTGGTGCAGTCGGCGGCCGTAAAGCGAGTGTCAACAAAGGGCTCCGTTCTCGCTTGTTTACCCCTCGGCTCAAAGCGGAGGAAGCACGTCCCTGCCCAGGCCGCTTTTAGCACCTCCTTATTTATAGATGCAACGCTGCCCCGAGGTCGATTTGCAGAACCGAACGAGTAAACAACGTTGGACTATGGTGGTAACCCGCTCGCCGCTTTAAATATTACTTATGGGACGATCTTACATATCGATCAAGACTTAATAGGCCTATGGAAGTAGTACTAGACTAGAAACGATGGCGGTGTAGAATTAAAGGAAAAAACACAAATACTATGTAGTTCCCATCACAGAAAATTGAATCCACCATCAATTTCGTACAAGTTATCCATATAACTTATTTCTCCTAGTCAGCTTTGATACAGAAATTTAGTCCGTGTTAAGTTTCACCACAGTATAGTCATATTACGATATTTCCTAGTCTGACGAGCTAACGTAAAGGAAATACGAGAGTAATTATTCCCGCTAAGGTAGTTGGAATGTGACTGTACACTTAGAGCCATACGGGTCGAATGGTTAAAGTTACTACATAATAACTAATAACCATGCGTGTACTAGAGTAACTATACTATCTATGCAGGTCAATTATAGTGTGCACGGGGTGACGCTGGAGGTGTTATGGCAGGCAAAGCAACGTATTACACAGACTGAATCGTGCAAAATCTACTAGGTATTTTCAATTTATTATTTTCAATCGCATGATACAATTTGTGTGGATAGTTTTTAAGAAATTATCAGGTAAATATCATTCCCGGTTTTTAGGTACCCCTATTCACCCCGGTTCACGGTACGATCCACAGTAGGTAGTGCCTACACACCCTAGTTGACCTGTGTACAAGTAGACTTCTCCGGTAAACCGTAACGTGTATGACCAGCTTAAATCAGTTTGCGAAGCCATGTTCCGAGCGTCTTTGTGTGGCGGCCATTAGTGGTGACTTAGACCCTTACGTCAGTAGTATCTGGTTGCAGTAATTCCTTTGTCCGTGCGATTTTTATTGTTGCGTCAGCATCAGCTCCACTTTCCCCGCAAATTGTGTGATGTGTGTTTGTAAAAACGGATAAACTGTTTTCCATGAAGAATGAATAAGTCTTGGCACGAGGAATGCTAGATTTGGTTTTTGCGCTGAATTTCCCGATTATAGTTATTCAGAGACCAAACATGTTATACGAGTTAATTCTATGTTAGCTGTAGTAGTATTGCTTCAAAAGACGATAAAAACAAAGTACGGTCGTGTCCAAAAATTTTTTTTCATTTTGTATCCTAAACAACACGGCAGGGAGCAGGGACCTCAGTTTCCAGATACTATTTTATTCAAATCCCGCCACTTTATAATCACGTCGGTTGATATGTTTTGTAACCAGATATTAAAGATATTATTTTTGATAACTTGTTCACGATACTAATTATTTATTGGCAGTGTCAAGGAAGATTAAGATTGCATAGTTCGTGTCAGCCACGATGACGCGCAGGTTTGTCAAATATAACCTTCAATAACATGACAATACGAGTCAAGGCGCGCGTCTTCATGAATGATACGATCTATATGGACATACATATTGACAAAATTCGCTGATTATTTGGTATGTGTGAATTAAGTGATGTTTCTGCATGACAAAAAAATCGACATTCGAAGTTTTATAATATCTTATCGCTAAAGTTACACATAAAGACAGGTATTTTTTTAGGAAAACTTGAGTTTAAGCAGATATAACAAAACACGTGCTAATTATTTTTTGCTGCTTTCAAACATATACTCAAACCAGCCATTAACTAGCAAGTTGCTTGAGCATCACTTTCTATAGGAGTTAGAAGATTTAGTAACTTTTTAGTACTTTGAAGGCCATTTTCTCCTAACAGGTTGAATTTGGGCAGCTAAAAAAAAATACGTGTCCGTTATTTTAGACTACTCTATAACCACATATCAAAATGAATCAAATCGGAGTCGGACAGTTGGGTACCCTTCCTTGTAAGCCTTTTAAATAAGTATGTATATGCAAAGCGTTGGTGAGTCAACTTACGAATTTCGTTATCATTAATCCATTGTCCGAATAATCGGGGCTCACCTGCGAACAAAAGAAAAGGGATGGTTAAAATGGTGTTTGAAAGTTGTACGTAACTAGAAGATTAACTAAATTTCCGCGCGGTCGGCAAAACGTCCCACTTTGTCGCTTTCCATAAGGACGCCTTGTCAGGTTATTCGTACAAAAATATAAGCAATCTCATCTTTATGGCAAGCGACAAAGTGGGACGTTTTGCCAACCTCGGTCACACATTAACCGTAAAATCGCCCTCAGATTTAGATATAACCCAACCACGAAGCTCAGGTCTGTCTCTAAACAAGGCGATAGAGTTAATATGTTCAGATATTATTGAGCACTGCCGCCATAATGCAGCAAGCTCGAATGTTTAAGATGGATACAATGGTCTTTAAAAACTAAAGTACAAAATAATTACATATAAAAATGTCCCAGACAAATAAGCCATACCTGATTATGAATAAAATAAAACGATGTTCTCATATGTTAAAGGACTACCGACAGATTACCCAGAATAGTATGACGATTTGAAATAGATTCGAGGTCATCCACGTCCTTGTATTGTATATTAGCGATTACGTTAAAAGTTGCGTGTATTACAAGTAGATGTAGCAATCGGTGCAAGTATAACGCTTGCTCCGTGGCCCGAATAGCTCGCGTACGCTCAACCGGTCTCCATCGAAAGTGACAGCACTTCCTACAAGAAAGTAAAACCGAGCGGAGCCGTTGGGAAAACTCGTAGTTACAGATAGATTTGTTACGAGACCCGTGATGCAAGGCTTCCGTAGTACCTAGGTAAGTTGCCATGCCACAAGTTTCAGGAATTGCATGTCCAAAAAAGTAAGGACCTTAAAAGTTTAAAGATAACGAGTTCTGGTCTGGAGACAAAGTAGATTCCTCCAAGTAAAATTCTGAACAGGGTTAGTAACAAGTGACAATAATTTCTTGACGCAAAGCGAAGAGGCAGAAATGAAAGACAGTACAGTCTGGTTTGTCATTACGACAACATTTTGTGATGTACCGCAAAACCTAATCTGTTTTGGGTCAATTCGGAGCAATAACGTTGCGTCACTTGTTTAGTTCGGCCACCATAGACATTTTCCGCAGTAAGGCGGACTCGCGACCCGCACAATTAACTGCGTTAGTTGCACGTGGAAATTACTGAGTACAATAAGTATTACACCACCGCGGTTAGACGTGCCGTGTCACGACCTGGTCGTATGTTTCAACTGCTTAACGAGTTGACAGTAAAGGCATGCTGGTATAAATGTGACCTAAGACTTGTAGAACAGTCGCGTAATCGGAGAACGCGCTTATACGGGTTGGCGTTATCTGAGCGTTGGACTCGTCTGCTCTAGCAATACGAATAAAGACAATACACGACTCTTATAATAGCAGTGGTCGTTTCAAACGCAACCGGGTGATGGTTAATTGAACCCGGCAGTTCACGGAGCCGAATATTAATTCAACAGTCTCTTTATTGAAGGCCTGAGTTTTTGCATACTATAGAAGGGTATTTTGAAACTAGATTAGCCACTAAATATCAAAAGTCACCCCAAAGGATATGGATATGGCAAACAATTTCTTGGTGTCCTTGTGTCAGTTTGTTTCGTTTGGATTTTGCTTCATTACACATTTTGAGCTTGCATATGTATAACAGTGTGAGTCTTTGGGTTGGACTTAAGGCTCTGTCACACCACATCCACCCGGATTGGGCGCGGTGCCGCGCTACTCGGAATGTACAGAACGTTATGAGCTTATGCCACACTGCCGAAGCGCGGCGCTGCGTTCAATCCGCCCTCGCCTCGATCCGCCGACCGAATGCGGATCCACGCCGGGTGGTCGCAGCGCGGGCGCGGCCACTCGCCCGTCACATTGAGCGCGGATCGAAGGCGGAGCGGTTGTGCGGAACGAAGTAAATAACAATATTGTTTGCAATGGCGGATGTTACGGAGAAACTGATTCAGTGTGAGACAATATTCATGTCTATAAGTATAAGTATCATTTAAGACACAAATATTACAGAAATACGGTTTACAAATTGAGGTATAGGTAACTTACAACGCGGGTACGCGATCAAAACTCTTTCAATCCATCGACCGCGCTCAATGTGACATCACCGCCTTGCTACCGCCCTGCTCCGCGACCGCGCCGGAATGATGTGAACGGTGTGGGTGTGAAGGAGACTTTACTTGAGATAGTTGCGTTTCTTAAAAAACCTACCTAGTCTATTTAAAAAGCCCAGAAGCGTGTGTTTACGGGATCTCTACTAGGCGGTCTGACTCCATCAAGATTAAAAATAAAACTTGTGTTTCCATTTAGAGGGCAGCCCCCGTGACCTTTGACTACGTCTCATAGACGAGCATTATGATCGATCACGATCCTCAGTTATGAGGCAACTTCGATAAAGTTTTTCTATCAAAACACCTAAGCAATGTGCTTTGCGAACGTTCACGCACATCACAAATTGCTCGACAGATCGGATCGAGTAGCATGTTGAGGAAAAAATATTGTTTACAATTATGTAGACACCAGAAGATTAATTCAAACTAATCACGACAAAGGGGAAGGAAGGCAAACTAACGATCATAATAATTTACTAGAAGCGTGAATGGAAAACACGAGTTGTTTTATGTTAGTTTCACAGATCACTTTTCAAGTAAAGCGGAGACTATTTAGAACTTAATTATGTTCGAAAACTTCTATCTCTCCATGTACATAGTCACACATTAGGGCTTCCATATAAATAACAAATACCTATCTACAAAGATGAGTTTTAGGGGCAAGATTTGTGTTTGATGACCCGATGACCACGAATCTTCTAAAAAGACGAAAAATACGGAATCTATGAGAGTTAGAAATATTGTGAAATTTGTGAATGAAAAACACGAGCTTCGTTAAGTCGGTTCGAGCATCGTAACAATCGGGGCCACTTGTGCTAATTAAACACTTCAATTGAATTGGGGACATTAATTCAGCGGGCGTATCGCGCGGCTGTTTCGTATTGATACTTAGTACATATAAAGTCCATGCAACATAGAAAATTTCTGGAAAATTTAGACCTAATAACTAATATTTATATTTAACGGTTCAATATGCATTATGACCATGGACAAAAATTCTATGTCGGCGGCCGATCGTAATATCAGCCAGATCATGAAATTCCTAGGCGTATCGTGAACGGTGAATATCATTGTCTCGTTCCCTGAGTCGACGAAGCTATGCGGGGCTCCTATTTCTGAACAGTTTACTCTTCGGGCATCTGAAGCAACCTAACGAACCTATCCTACCTATCTTTTGGTTTAATGTGACTACCGTCAAAACATTACACAGGAACTACGATCGGCCGCCGACTACAATCTGTAATGTCGCTAGTAGCGTCATGCTCTTCCTCGGTAAGTACTTAGGTAATGGATTAGTAACAGACTTACGAGAAAGGTAGGGATAAGTTAACAGAGTGTCGATGTTAATTTTGTCAGCGACGGCTACTAACACAGTTTCTTGGCAATTTTCAGTAGTTAACGTATTAAAATCTAATAAAGTACCGTAAAACCGGGTTTCTTTAGCCCTAAGGGTAAAGATTGTCCCAAAAAATTAAAAAGATTTAACATCCTGCCACAAAGCCAATAGACGTCCGATCGTAGCAGCTACGCTCTAAAATCATAAATGGCACTACCTACCCGCGACGTGTTACCGTTTCCAAGTTGCTTGCGCAGGTTTCAACTTGTCAGTATCGATCAAGCGTGAGGTGAGACATACGTACATAAATGGTGTCTGCAAACTTTTGGTTAAAACAGCGAAATAAGGTAAGTTAGCTTACTAATACCTATATCTTGATACAAAGCATGTCTTTGAGAATACTGCAATTACAATAAAAACTTATTTAGTCTTTTCTTAGAAACATAAAGTTCGTTAGTATAATCATAGTAAACATTGTCCCCCATTTCGGGGAACTTTAGCCCGCGGGTAGATAGCCTACAAGTAATACCCATTGATTGTACCTTTCGTATTAAAATGACATAATCATACGATTATGTCATTTTAGACGAAGATCAGTTGATAGTTTTCGTTAATCCAATGATAGTTTTCGTTGAAAGACTGAATTAATTAAGTGCTGGTATCTAAATTTTAAGTTTTTCATGATTGTTGTGAGTTTTTGTTCTCCATAGGTTTAAAATAAGTGTAAGTGAGTCTTAAGTTACAAAAACGAATTGTTAGCCTACTATTTCCAACGATTATTCTCGTTAAAATGCTGTGATTTAAGAATTTGTTACGTTTTCAGTATTAAGTTTTACTTGACTGACATTTTGTATTTTTATTTTACTTAGAGGTAAAATATTACCATATTCTTGTTACTAATAAAGGTGATTATTATCGTATATGTTGACTAATTCTAATGATGATTCTCATTAACAGGCTGTTAATTAAGGTTTTGTTAAAATTTGAACAACTTTTATTCTATCTCAGAACTGAAAGTTATTTTTGTTTGATTTTTGCTCAAATAAATGTCAAATATTGTATCAAAAATTGATTCGTTTCATTTACTAGCCTACCTTAAAGAGGTTTCTTGGGTTTCTTTGTTGTTTAGATTAATAGTGGGACTTTCTGTATGAAAATAAGTATAAAATTCAAACTTACCCGCATCTAAGATCAACTTTGGCCCAAAAATGAAAAAATAAAAAAAAATACACAGAAGGTTTTTGTTACTTTTTTTTTACGTTTACTTATCCGACGTATCCTTAAGATGCACCTAACCGTAACTAAAAATTCGGATCAAGGATAGAAACGTAATGATCTAGAAGTATATAAAAAATACAAGAAAAAAGGGTCATGTAACCCGACTTTACGGTACTTAAATCGATTTCCAGAATTTTCGATATTCAGTGATCTTACTTCCGGAATTGTAATATCGGAAAATATGTCCGAGTTTCCGGAATTTCGAAATTCCGGAATGTAAGCCCTATAGGCTGGGATTACACTAGTGTAATCTACGCATATAGCACGAAATGTATGAGTGCATCTGAACCAATACTAACAAGGAAAAAACTCTTACCTATTTATATAAGCGAACATTGTCCCCGTTTACGAGTATGTCGAACGATTACGGTGATACATATAATATACGTACACTCAAACATGCCATTCGACTAGGAAAGAAGAACAATGAAGTTAACGAAGGAGGTCATTAGTTAATAATTGTACTTCCATCTTAAGAAAACTTTCGTGACTCGAACTACATGTAAATTAAGGTTTTGTTTCGCAATTTGTGCTGAATTTTTTCAATGTTTAGTCTATACGAAATAAAGCTCTTTGTATAAGTATGTGGTGTGCCTCATTACTAAGTATTTGTCATTTAGCATGAAAATAGACCGTATGATTTGTGCTTATTAAAATTCGTAAGCTCCAACCAGCCTTGAGCCTGAGGTTCCTTTTTATTAGGGTTCCGTACCCAAATGGTAAAACGGGACCCTATTACTGAGACTCCGCTGTCCGTCTGTCTGTCACCAGGCTGTATCTGTTGAACCGTGATAGTTAGACAGTTGAAATTTTCACAGATGTATTACCGTTGCCTCTATAACAAGTAAGGAACCCTCGTTGAGCGAGTGCGACTCGCACTTGTCCGGTTTTTTTATAGAGAAGGGCACATTTGGTCTTGTTACACGGTGCTTTATGCTATTTTAATCAATGACTCGGTATTTTGTAATGGATATGACATTGTAAATGAAAATGCAATTCTCCATCCGATGAACCGACTGTCGGTGGCACCGTTTGGTTCGCCTATCAATTACGTTTCTTACAATTGGAGACCAATTTGATTTGCTTCAAATGGCTTCCATGGAGCCCCTTCTGTATAAAAGCGACCATATAAGCAGCGTACTGCCAAGTTTTACTATTCGAAGACATATATTTAATTCACAGAAGTTCACGTGGACGTATTTACATTAAGTTTCGTGCTATGCCGGTCATGTCACAAAATTTAAAATATTGTGAGATATCAATAAACAATGTGGAATCACGCCCCAGTATTGCAACCTTGCTGTCAATTTACGACGTCAACAATATGTCGAAAGGTTCTGCAGATCTAGATTTATAGCTAATTTATCTGAATTGAATACTAATAAAAGTCAATTTCATAATTATTCTAGTTTATAGCGCCCTAAACAGGTTTTGCGGGATTGCGTTAGATTTATAGTTATAGGGCAGCGGGTTTGCCTTGTAATGACCGAATGGAAATTGCGTTACTTTACATTATAATTACTAACGAGTATTGTTACATAGCTGGCTATCGATAAGATCTTTGTACAAGCGAGTAATCCCTACCGATACTGTGCAGATAGAAAACTTAATATTAACAACAATGTTATCTTTCGTTTCTTGACGGGCGTCAAGAAAGTCTTTTTGTCCAAAACTACAGTTCACTACAGGTAAATTAGATGTTACTGATTAATTAAGAATAAACGAATGACTTTTATTTTGCAAGAGCGTTATGAGCGATCTAGCCCTACAAACATCACAATTTCCCAACGAGTGTTGATAAGCCAAAGGCTACGAGAAATACAGGAATGGTTAAAGTCAAATTTTATAACAAGCCACTATTTTTTTTATCGAGCTTGCATAATCTAAATTCAAAACTGTTGTTAAGCAAAAACTTATTTTGCGAGCATTCTACATATTAAGTGATTATATCGCGGATAAGGAAGTTTGGCAATGATAAACGTCCTGTATAAGCAATCTAGTGCATCAAATTTCTATAAAGGAAAATACCTACCACTGTTTCATGAATTCTATAGTCATTTAAATTGTATTTTTTAATTTAATGCAAGTTAATTATAAGATGTAATGTTATGAAAAGATGTGTCTCGCTGAGTTTCTTGCAGGTCCCATATTGGGATACCCTCCTCCAATTTAGGAGGGATTTAAATCTTCTAGGGCAGGGGTATTTAGGGTTAGTTGACGTTCATAAGCTGATTGTAACATGCCTACTTGAAAAATAAACTATAAGTATCTTATCTATCTTATCTCACTTTCGTCGTCAGCGGTCACTTAGTGCAGTGCGTGTGGTAGCTAGCTAGTCGTTTAAAAAAAGGTAAACAAAATCTACCCTCAAATGGCTCCTTAAGGCAGCTGAGGGTAGATGAAAAAATTACATGATCAAATAATGTAGGTTTAAAGTCAGGTCGTTCAGTGACAGATCCAGGCGGTTTTGTATTTGGTTGGTTAACCAATAAATATTAAAACTACCCGAAAATGTACAAATTGTTTGTTTACCTTTTTTTTAATACCTAAAGATACAGACTATAGGCTAGCCATTAAAGTATATAATACGAGTATGTATTTTGAGCACTGCCTCATGTTTACCTATATACTTTCAACTTATAAATTCACATCGCTTGTACCTAATAAAGGGCGCTATAAAAGAGATCATCGTCTGACTTCACGCCTATTTCCAAGGTCGAAACCATTAATTTGAAACAAAAAAGAAGTCAAGATCGCCATTGGGCAACATGCAGCAGGTACAATTCTTAATGAGCAGAATTGATGAATAATGGGCATATTAATGATGAGCCTTCACCTCATGTCCGATTGAGCGGCTTGTTACTAAATGTGACAAACAAAGTTAGCTAGTCACTGCCAAATTTAACTTTGAATACCTATATATATATGACAAGTAGGTAAATGAGTTTAGTTTTTATTTAGGTACTAGTTATGCAGTGAAAAACGTAGAGCATCTAGGCATAGACGGCTACTCCCCACAAGAATGAAGAACATTGGTGAAGGTTGGAGGAATACGCTGGACGAGCGGAGTACGGTCTACGGTCGTCATCAGAAAAATATTAAGGTGGTAATATATTGTAGGGCATACGCATCCATATATTGTAGGCTTCTCCAAACTACGAACACACGTTACGGGTCTTTTGGCGATAAGATGATGACTATTAGCTTGAGTAATTATATCGTGTCCATGTTCGTTTAAAACTAAATAATTGATAAGCTACCTTTGTTCTAACTTGAGTTCCATTGTCAATAACGATAAGTTGTAAGAAGCTTCTGTTTCTAGAATCGGTCCTGATAAAGGACCCACCCAAATAAATGAACCTATCTAATTACGTTTACTTCTAATCTTAATTCATTGAACTGAAGATAAAGTTAGACTAATGACTGTTGCTGGGCGCGCCTAAAAAAATGGTTTTATACAATTCATTACAATTTAGTTGAAATTGGCAAAAAAGCTTATTCATATGTATGAAGTAGCGTGACCTTGAAGCGGAGTTCGCCAGTCAAATATTAATTAAATATTTATAACTCGTTTGGTGAGTCCGGCGGCGTCGGCGGTGTGTTGTTGGCGCTGCGAGTCCGCGTCGAGACTCGCTAAAACGAACTGACCGAGAAAACGAGTAATCTTGTTTGAGTTTAATGCGTTGTGTAGCCGGTGAGAAAAAAAATATGAAGTGCTCTTTGTATATGTAGTTGTTTATTGACCAAGCGTTAGCGTATGTCCCGATGTTGTCCTCTACAGGTCGCAATTCTCAACCGATTCTCATGAAATTTTGTGAGCAGGTTCGATGATAAACTAGATTTTTTTTTTCGATTTAGTTGTTGGAGTGTTTACAAATGGTTGCAAGGTCTACAGCTCACAGAGCAAAGCCACTAGTATCGTACATGGAATTTAACTTTGATGACAAAATTCTAGAAGCCGCAGCCCGCAAACAAATTTCAGACTTAGCTTAGCTCATAGAAACAGTCTCTTTTCACCACTACAGAATGGTTTCCCACCCGAACACAGTACCACATAAAGTTTATATGTGTGTATGTGTGAAACTTTATTTGGGTCTGGGGGATGTTTGGGCCCCTCCAATTGGTCTGGCTACTTACAAAATGGTTTTGTAATAGTTCCCTATATATGATATAATAATCAAAAGTGAGTATATATGTAAAATTTCAATATTTTTTACAGCTTTAAAGCGTTTGGTAATGGCAGGCGGAAATGGTCTAGCAATGTTGATTATCAATTTTTAACAATATTTCCTAAAACATTCATAAAAATCAGATAATTGTAATTTTCTCATTATTGAAATTAGACTACGTACATATGTTGACTTCGCCACATGAAATAACCTGATAGATATTTTCGTTTTAAAATGATGTCAGACAGGTTTTCAAATTGAAAGTTTAACTTGAGTCATTCTGTAAAAACCGCACTGACTGGAACGCAGCCACGATAAGCGAGTTCTAATTACTAGCAAAAAATATTGCGTCCTTAGACATTATCCTTAAAAAGCGCCACATTGTTTGCCACTACGGAATTAAGTAGGACGCGTGCTAATGCTAACTAAGTAGCTTGGTATCTACGTCAAAGACCTATTTTTACTAACAGTGCGTGAAACTAACAAAATAATAATAAGTCATTAGCGAACTAATAATGCGAATAATGTGACCGTAACCTTGATTACACTTTTTTCAGCTCATTAGCAGAAAATGTTACTGTCGTTGCAAAAATAAAACAAGCAATTCTTCATTTTGTGTCAACAGAATCAATCAATGAACGTATGTTACATTGCATGCGTAGTAAACAAGGTTGCATGCGTGATATTGTGCATCCGTGCATTTTGCGACTAATAAAAACGTATACGTTATAGAAACATTATGACCGACGATACTGAGAAAATAATGGCTTTAAGCAACATAATAGTAAAATAACTATTAATTGAATAGGGTATGGAAAAACGAGATGAGGAACACCAAATGAAAAGTCTACCTGCCATTAATAATAATAATAATAACGAGCTGAATGGGAAGTGACGTCCCTTGGGTCCCATACCCCCGAGAGTTGGTCAGGCCCCTCTCTCCGGCTTGCCTTCATTAGCCGGCTGGAGTAAACACTGAGCAGGGGCCGCAGGACTCTCACCTCTGGCTTGCCTTTGCCGGCCGTCCAGAGTGGGGTGTCAGAGCTATATGCTCGCAGGGTGGAAGTGAAATATGCATAAGACGCGAGTTGGCACAGTGGCTGCTTACAGCCACTGGGTAGAAAGCGG
The DNA here is from genome assembly GCF_033807575.1 of Cydia pomonella. Taxonomy (NCBI): domain Eukaryota; kingdom Metazoa; phylum Arthropoda; class Insecta; order Lepidoptera; family Tortricidae; genus Cydia; species Cydia pomonella. Next base: position 8,001,231 of record NC_084717.1, on the reverse strand, counting down.
CGCACACCTCTCCACACCCTGAGCCGCTCACGCAATGTTGTCCCCTTGTCGCTCTGTGCGAGCGGCCGTTTTCGGGGACCCATATTGTGAGTTGGCAAGTCACCACCTGTCCATTTTTCGTGTTTTTTAACATATGATCAGGGCAGGTGCCATAGTCACCTCCATAGTCTCGGTTACCAGTCCACTAGCAACTCGACCCAATAGCCCGGTTTCTTTTTGTACCTTTTTCTTACAATAGTCCTACACTAACCGGGGCTTGTCCGTGGGTGCACTGCTATAGTGTGAACAGGGATAATCGTCGGTTGGTGTCACATTACTTTTAGAGTAAATTGTCTTATTACAAGGGGCCTCTACGTGTTGGCTTCGGCCCCACGCACGCCTTCCAAATGCCCGGGACCCCATGGTCCCGAGAATTTGTAAGAGACATACATATAATAATAATAATAAAATTCTTTATTGTGCACTACTAAAGAAAAACTCATATTACAAACAAAGACAGGACTACCCAAGGCCATTACTCTTGGAGCAAGATTAATAGTTTTTAGAAGATTTTATTTAACCTTGATGTTATTGATGTAGTTTGATGGTGAGCATGCGAATGCGAGAGACTGTAATACAAACTTGCTTGAAAATCAAATTTTTTTGACAGATTTTGCAGGCTGGTTGCCGTGATAACTTTTCACACTGGAAGCAGATTGCTGGTCAAGTCAGGACACAAGAGGCGCGCGATGAAAAAATGAGCCCCTAGTCTGATCAAATATCAAAAACGGTCGTGTATAACATTTTTATAATTTGAGTATAGAAGCGGATCTACGGAGTGTGGAACGGTGGCCGCGTGACACACGCGACGGACTCAGATGGTGCAATCACACGTTCCAATTGTCACGAGGGACGCTGCCATTAATGACTCAAGTATTTATGCACATTTCGAAATTATGGCAGAATCTACTTTTATTGACCTTGATTACGTAAGAGTAGACGCTAGACAGCAATTGGGGCAAAACAATTTGTATGAGACTTAGAAACAAGTGTTAAATTGAAATAAAACAATTACAACGGATGTGAATGTATTCGATTAGTATATTTAATCAGTTTTATTTTAATTTAAATTAGTTATAATTGCGGAAAGCGAATAGAATGTTAAATATACAATGTGACGCAGTGCATGTAACCATTTAAATTGGTTAAAGAAAATTTTGTATGGCGATGGCTTTTGGGGCAACGCGTAATATTAAGTAATGCTGGAAAGGAATTGGCAGTGTCTCCGGTTTCGAATGCCAGATATGACGAAATTGATATTGGTGTACTTCCTGGTCTGACGAAATAAATATTCAGAACTACCTACATATTCATATGCCACAGATTTCAGATTGAGATCCAAATTATTTTTGACCCAGCTTTTAGGATTAAAATTGGTAATTAACGTAACCAGAGCCGGCCAGAAGCTTCCTACGTAAGGGTGTGAAACTAACGTTACATAAAGTAAAATTACTGCAAGTTTTCATTCCAATTACATTTTGACAGCAGTTAAGTTATTTAATCGTGTAACAAATTATTATTATAATTTTAAGCTGGCGCCATTTACGCAACACGATTAGGCAGTAAGGGCTTGCCTGTAGACAGGGGTGTCATTCCATTTGCATTCGAAATTGTCGAAAGCTCGAGGAACCAGTATAAAAGCGGCTTTCGATTACGCCTAGTTGTTACGATTCTCGACGTTACATTACACTGGTACCTCGAGAAGTAAACTTGCTCGCGCTAGTGCAAAGAAAATATCTACCAGGCTCCGAATTTCCTTTACTTTCCAATCATACATCAAGTTGGTATGCCGTCGGGCATAGCAATTGGAATAATCCGAAGGTGTTGTTATTATTGGTGAGATTTATTAGTATTTGGATGCCGGAAGTGTGGCGCTGAAGGTCGAAGAGCGCCGAGACGGCCTTGCCGCCGGCTGTGCTACTTTCTCCTCGGTGCAAACGACGGGGCCCACGCGTACGTTACGTTACACTTACGCACGAAACAATGCGTTCCATAAGCTCCATTACCGCAATGGAACAGCTGACATAAGCCCCCAAATTACACTTTTCCATATTCTAGTTATTAGTAAACAATTCCAATTACATTAGCCTGCCTTCTGGCTTTGTGAATAACAAACAAAGCCTTGGTTTCGCAGTGTGCTGACGGCACATTCTCTTTCCATAGTTAAGTATTACTTGTTCGGTTTTGTAACAACTGTTACGAGGAGACAGTAAACAACATCATTAAATTCTGTTGTTAAGGAACCTACTAAATACTATTAACCCGGTTAAATTTCTTAAGGACCCGGATTAAGTAGTTACGTAAACAGGGATAAATAATATCGTGAATAAGTTCAAATAAAGCTGAAATTACTCTACAGGCGCACACTCTCTCAGTTACTAAAAGGTGAGTTGGAAAACTTGGAAATGATCCTTCATAGGTTACGCTTCACGTTAGCCTATGAGTTCACCTTTGAACCAAGTATTTGGGTCTAAACACATTTCAGAAAATGGTCTGTGTCTCTCTCCTATGAACAAAACATGAAAAATTAATGACCCGGGTACATATATATTATCACGCTTTTCTAATTCAAGTCTCAAATATTTTTTTTATTATCCCGCAGTGCATTTCAAAAAACTTTGCGATGTCTACAGGAAAGAGCTAAGCATACAATAAACTGTCTATGACCCATTTTTGTTTTGTTAACGATGTGGGTAACATTTTTCGTGACAAGTAAAATACTACTCGTGCTAAAATTACAAATAAAATCTGTGTACGAGAAAAGTTTAACAAGTTATAAATCCCGCGATACGTTGCAAGAAGAAGACTTTATTATACAATTTATACATGACCCAATGAGAACATTTAAAGGCTAAATACCCACGTACCTATTATTTGTTACTAGCGTGCATTTAATCCGTGCTTAATCGTAGAACCATCGTAGAGACGTCATCTTACGAGTACCAGTCGCCTAATGTGGCTAGCTCGATTGGAGATGAATAATAAACTGCTGATTTAAATGCGCTCCATACTAACCGTTCAACTTGGAATACTAACACTTTAAAATACAGGCCTTATTGCATAACTCCTCATAGCTGTCCGATCATTGGCTTTAATACCTACATCTAAGTAGGTCACACTGAATAGCCATGTAGCAACACTGTCAAATGAGTCCAGTAAATATTTGGCGAAGACGTAACTGATTTTAACAAACAAACCTAACGCCATAATGTGAATGCTAAAGGTTAATAGGGCACTACAATCGAAGATGGCAGATTGCGACAAACTGTAAAGCTCTTACAATATACGAACAAATCGTGTGTCTGTAAGAAACGCTACCGTTCATTTTATAAACACAGTGTATTTATTTTCTTAAACAATTCTTGATGAACAATTTATTTCTTATAATGCTTTATAAATTCCTAAATTACGCTTTGTTAATATTAATCTTCTTTTCTATAACAAGGTTGGATAATTCTTGATAAACGATGCAATCAATAAAATAACTGCTGCAAAGGCGATCATGCGATTGAATGTTTCTTCTACCAATTATGTATACAGCAGTTATCCAATAACTTCTGCATAGTATCACACTATGGAACCGCAATTATAATTCGTGTTCATCACACAATAAAGTTCACAGTCATTCAATACTGTTACCTTTATTGAATCAAATCGATCGTGAATTAAATTTTACTTTCAGCTACCGTGCGACATCTGACCCCTTATAAAAGTAAAAGTACGTACCGTCGTTGAGGAGTAAGAGAGTGGCCCAAGTCTTACCTGGAATAAAGAAGAAGATTCATAAATATGTAAAACAATCATAAAATAAGCAGTAAGACATGTGGTCTGTTCATGTAATATTCAAGTAACAATGAGGAAGCATATTATAAAGTCTGTTGGCAAGCGACTAAATAGGTGTAATGCTATTTAGTTGTGATTAAAAGTTAAGAGTAATGGTAACCATACATACATACAATTCGGTGTTCGATAATGCTATTAGAAATTTTCTTCCATTAATAACGTCACAATGTGCATGTGCAATGTCACGTCCTTGGAGACTATTGCAAGTTAGCGTTTTGTTGTTAGTAATTATTATGATAATTTTATGATAACGTAAAAAGCTCGGAAAACTTTATTCTCGAAACTCGTTATAAACACCATTAATTTTATATGTGCGCGAGGTATGCGATGGGCGAATGGTAACCTTCGTAGATGCAATGGAGTGGATTAACTACACCTACAAGCCGAAGACGTAACTCAGTTCATATCGTAATAAAGCGCAACTCTATGATATTATACTCTGATAATTTATCTAACGTGTAGTTTAAAAACGAGTGCCAATTCTTATATTTAATTGCAAGGTCTGCCTATACTGGCTTTTAGAATATAACACTCGCTTCGAAATGTAGTGGGGTTGGCACTTAAAATGGTGACGATTGTCAGGGCAGAGGGCGGGGGAAGTGGTCCAATGTGTGGGACACATTGTGCGAATATGGCCGTCGCCTCGTCTTTACTAATTGCCTGTTATTCTAACTTAACGCAACAAATGTGCAACATCCGTTCTTCATTTATGTTTTTTTCGGCTAATTACTTTAAATTGAAATGTCGCTTAAAAGTTTTGTATCATTACTTATTGCTATTTGGTACGTATTTAAACAAATACGTACCAAATATCAATAAGTAACGATACAATACGACCGATATAAATATATACGACCGCGATGTAATAACAACACTCACTATGAGGAAAATAATTAATCGTAGGATTACGTCGAAGGTTGTGGGTGTTGTTAAATCATGAGGTTCTTGATATGCGGCGAATTGAACTGTACCGGGGGTTTAAATCATGTTATTTATGGCAGCGACGTCGAGATCAATTTAAAATCTGTTGTAGTTTCAACACTGACTGAGGATTTGTACAGACACGAAACTGTTAATTTTTATACAAATATGTAAAAGAAAATATTTGCATTGAAAACAAGTTATTTGCTACTAATATTACTTGTTCAAAAGGTTGAATTTAATGCTTCTTCGTATTAAACCGAGAAAGGTAAGAAGCAAATGCAATTCTCGTGTATTCCTTTTATTTTACAGGCTATAAAAAGCCAACAAAGGACATCGCCGGCAATGGTTCCAAGTCGATTATCAGATACGGTGGGCACAGTGGCTAGTTCTATTACAAGAGTAGAGAACAGCCCGGCGATTACGAGTAGTTTCACTTTCGTTGGCGCGATGCGGGTCAGTGCAGTGCACCGATACGGCCTCGGTGCAAGCGTAGGCGAATACATGCAATACTTCCACTATGGAATTTAAATTATGTAGTTCTTGCTGTTTAAATATTCGCTAAGATAATAGGGAAACTTGTTCAAACTGTGTCTTCTTTGAATTGCAAAATAGATCATAAATAAAACGCAATTAAAGCAATGCGTTGAAATTGTCGTGTGAACGTTTAGCGTATACCCAAGACACACGACTCGTTATAGCACTTCACAGAAAACGCCTCCGGATGCGGCAGTTAACGATTATTTTTAGCCATTTCTGGTTAAGATATTGTAAATAAGCCGGCGACAAAATACAAGTTGAACAAACTGCCACAAAACAAGAACTCGGGTCGTTATTATCTCCAAGCCTTGGCGATAACATTTGAACCAATTGAACTAGTTTTGGATGCCTATGTTATCAAATTGCGTCAAATGAATGTTTTTCTTTTACATCCAATAGTCATTTGAGGTCATTTCATTTATTGCCCCCATATCGCTGAGCAACTACTTGGAACTAAGTTTTAAGTTTAAAGTTATTATTTGTAAGTAACTAACTGAACTCGTTTAGGATGGCTAGCTTATCAAATTACGTCAAATGGATGTTTTTCTTTAAGTAACAATGGTTACTTTAGCACGTAGGTCTAAATAATGACTTTAAAATAATTTTATGTTGTATGCCGCTAGGTAGAACTATGTATCTGCATGTGGGTGCTTGTATGTGCGGTTCGTTATCGCTTTCCACGGGGCCCGGCTCTAATGCATCGAAGCATGGCTTTCCGCATTATGCCATAGACCACCCCGCTTGTCACGGTGGTGACTCCTCACCCAGCTCGAGGGTCTCATGTTGTAATGCATTACGAAACATGTCAAGCGTATTACGAGGCATATTACACCGGCATCGAAGAAGTAAGTTAAGGACGTTATAAAAATAATGACTTATTTTAGTGCATCCTAAATTATTTTAAAGCAATCGTAATCAAACTCTAACTTTATTTATATCGCTTTCCGTAATGAAAAGTTCCCTTTCGCATCATTACAAAAACAAACGCAAAGATCAAGATGGCTAAATTACAGTCCGCCAAGTTGGCAGATAGTAACAGAGACGGTATATTTCATGGACCCTTGAGCACGTAGGTAGAGGTGTGCGTTACGCCGGTGAGCACCGATTTGATGCAGCGAGGGCGAACTCTACCTGCTACCTGTTATGGAATTCACCTGTATCAAATTAACTGAATAAATAAATGTATTTACGTTAGTTATATTACTGGCGTCTGGCGTACTGTTATGGTGGTATCACGCTTGGATAAGTACGCAGTTCGTTTATTGTTTTTCTAGTACGTTCAATAATGGAAAAACAACACTAAAATTTTGCATACTCATAGTTTGCTACGCGATTACGTTTGTGGAATTAAAAATATGGCATTCGTCGAGTCACGTTTTCCTCGGTTGTACTTGATTTTCTTTCAATCTCAATCTTTAAACGAGTCGGTTCTGGTTCAGTGGGCAAGTTACCCAAGATGATGTTTCGAAAACATGAGAACAGAAAGAAGTTGACGTTTAATGGAACCAACGCTATGAAATGGAGTTTTATTTTTACTGTGGCGTTTTTGCCTGTTCGCTTAATAACTGGCTCTGAAATATTGCCTACGATAGAATATTCCATATATACCCACAAGATTACGACTCTTAGAAATTACTCGACTCGAAAATAAAACTCGTATTCGACTAAAGGTGGCGACTGACTTGTAACATTTCGGTGTAATGTAACGTGATACAACCCGAGCATTACAACAGTCAGTGCAGCGAGCCGAGCCGCTCGACGCGAGCACCGCGTGCTCCACTCGGCTGTCGGTTTTTACGCGAATCCCTTTGAGTGTTACAAAGGTGGCGACTGACTTGTAACGATCGCCGTGAACGATACATTACAAGCAAATGTTACAAGTCAGTCGCCACCTTTAAATTAGGGTGTTTAAAAGTATTAGGTAGGAAACACATTTCGACTTAAACTTGCGTTAAATACGTAGTTATCTATAAACGAGGTATATTTGAAAAAGATACCGGGTCCCTAGATACCGCGTCCGATACAACGACCCGCCTAACACCCACTTAAGTATACCTAACTTCGGAGGCTTAAGAGGATACACACCAAGCAGGAAGCTGCGCAAGACCTTGCGCAGTTCAACGGCATTGATGACGTCGCCGTACCCACGCCTTCCTGCTCGCCATGTGCTTCCGCACTCGGAGAAAACTGACCTCTAATCTATGCCCCGTGCTCCTCACCTTTAGTACTTATAGGTTAGCTTTGACTAGTGTGCCAGTTTGTGCATTATGCAATTATGTAGTAAAATGCATGATTGAACATAGTCGGGAAGTGTTAGAATGTCTGCAGGTAAAAAAATATGTTTATGTATAAGCGCGGTGCATTATGTAAACTACTTGTTCATCCAATGGACAGATCTGGTCTAACGAAGCGGCTTACGTGAGCAAATAACTCGCGAACGCGAATGCGACGCGGCGCGGCGCGGCGGCCCAACGGCATTCGCGTTCATAACGAGATCGCCCACGTAGGACACTTCCATAGGTATAAAAGGATTGATTCACCCGCGCCGCGCCGCTTCGCCGTTCGCGACTTATTCGCTCACGAAAGCCGCTGCGTAAGAGGAATATAGTTTCATTATATTCATCATCATATCAGCCTTAAGGCATGCACTGTTGGAAAAAGTATCTCCCAGGCACCTCCTTGGCTTTCCTGCGATTAATATCAGGTTGTCAATTAATTTATCTTTAAGCCATAACATATGGCCCATAAGGTACTGGCCGAAGCGGTACATACACTATAAAGAAGCTCGCCAAGAACTTCTGCGCGAAGGCAGAAGTTACTCGGACTGAACGTGCTTTTGAGATTGAGTAAGGAGGACAATGTTCTCAAAAGGAGTCATGTCCGAAATCACGATGGATTGTATGACACTTGTTATGTAAGTGAGCGACACTGACCTACCGGCGCGGCCGGTCGTGCCACTTTCCTTTCATTATTGACACACATCTTGAAACGGACAACAACCTATCACCGAGATCGCTACGCAAACAGCAGATGATGGTTGCATTTTATGAGCGATGCATGTTTTATCCACGGCAACAAACGATCAAATTAAGGAATCGAGGCATAGCTGGAACGTTGGGAGGCACCGGATGATGCATCAAGTATATAGTACAATAAATACTTTGTTACATTATAATCTGACCTGACCACTCGCAATACCTATTTTCATGACTGTAAACAAAGTTTCCTATATTGTCTTTGGTTATATCGTACATATTTTGCATTATATACCGACGTTTGAAGTCGACCTTTTTTCGTGTCGTCAATGGGAAAACATGTTTCCTTCAAATGCAAACGTTGAATGCATATTCAACTTTGATGTCGGTGCGTCAAAAATATGCGACTTTTTAATTTCTTTGACAAGTGACATAGACAATTTGATTTACATTCTTCGTCTATTCTGTGATTATATAATAGTTTTATTGTCTACCACGCAATAAGAAAGTCCTTCAGTTATCATCACGACACGATCCTTGTGGGTGGTTTAGTTAACGACTGTTGCAAAATAACATACAGCAATTATATATACGTGACGCAAAACGCAATAAGAACCGCAGCCGCTTTGATAAGCATCTTACTAAGTATCTATTCATAATTCAAGTACCTACCCTTTGTAAGACTGAGTAGAATGATAATTGTTGGTTTGATAAACAACTTGATATACTGTGGCCACGAGCAATTAATTGACATTTATCTACATGACAACGTCAGCATCACATACTACTTATATGTACATAGTTAGAAATAGCGGGCTAGTGTGGGTTGCGTTACTTGCATTTATGTATATCGCGCGATAGTGACAAGATACATCATTATGATTATGACTCACTACAACTTTAGATACTTAGTAAGAAACTGATGCTTAATTATTTCATTATCACGTATCTACAATATGCCTTCAGAAGACAAGATACCAGAAACTGTCACAAAACATTCTACTCTACTTTCATGTCTGCGCGCGCACTGCTAGGTCCCGGCAGGATACCAGCGCTGCGGCAGAAATGCTGCAGCACATGCTGAGTCGGCGCCTTTTCTCGACTACACAGTCGTGACAAAAAAATCCTAGTACCTAGTTAGTAATTAGTTTGTTTAGTATAGTAGACCTAAGTTTTAGTTTCATTTTTATTATAAGTTTTTTTTTTGTCACAAGAATGTTTTTGAAATAAAGTTTTTATCTATATATCTATCTTGTTATAGTCGTAAACTGTATATATACTGTTTTGTAGAATTATGTATTACTGTTAGATTACTCTATACAGAAACAAGCATGTCACAATGGCGATGGCGTCTTAATTAATTTAAATATTGCCTTCCGAGGTCCAAGGCGTCGCATAAATTAATTAAAATCGTGTATGGCTATGATATGACTAAACATGCTGTGTAAACCCGGATGCATGCATAAGTAAATGCTACAAATTCTACACAATGGACGGCTTGGAGACGCCGCGCTTCCTACGTTCGCGAGGTCAACAGATAGGCGTTAGCCTGGGCTTATGCCACAACGCTACAGTCTTGGTCGTATGTGTGCCCAAATGGCCGAGCATATCTTTACTTGATATGGAAATAATAATTTGCCGTTCGTTGCAAATTCACATCTATGCAGAAACACAGCACAGAAATGCAAAATTTAGAGATAAATACAACTCAATTTGATAAAACCTGCGTTTCTAAGTCTCATAAGTCTAAAGCCGGTCTTAGGCGAAAATGCGCACTTTAGAAAAGTGAATTTGCAATTATTACACGTGCATTATTATTGCTAGAGACGTTAATGATAAAATTGATCAATAATTGATGTTACATCATTAAAATATCGTAAGACAATAAAGTAATTAAACCTCATTTGTGATTGTGGCACAAAACCGTTATAATATGGTTATTTCTTGTTTTGTATGCTTCTTTCCAGTTTTTTGTAATATCAGTTAATGTAAAAAAAAACTTGTGTCAAAGTTAATTCAGTTTCTAGCACGAATGACTCGAGTTGCCCCAATTAACCACTTACATAATTCCAATTGTTTCTAAGTGGAAATACTAAATACACACAATGGGTGTGCGCAATGCTGTTACATGGTGCGCCAGTTTACAAACAAAACCATTTTAATTAACCACTCCAGGGCGAGCTTAAAACGAGATTAATTCTTCGGGTGCGATGAAACGTGAAATGGGATGGTACTAAAAGGGGCAATAAAACGTGAAAAAGTTCGAAAGTTCGCTTCCTGTAGAGTGCATAAGATATCGCGACACGCGCGGATTACAATCGCAATCGCGTCACGTTTGTGCAACGGCTTACACAGTGAGCGCATACGCAAGATGACCTTATTATGACGCTCTTTTCGTAGTCAGTGTCGAGAGGATTGACAGCTACGAGGTTTCCGTGCTTGTGAGCTGCGTCCCGAATAGCCCAGACCGCTTAGCATGACTTGTGTTGTCGTGTGCAGTTCCATATGTCAAGCGTGACATCAAGTATGGAGTGGCGCGCGGTCTGTTAGCAACAACTACCGAGCGCGGGGTGTCGTAGGCGAATCTGCGGGCCTACCGCGAACCACGTTCGACGGGTTGCCTCCCTTTCACACTTACGTACGAATTTACAAGTGCGACAGAGAGGCAACACGTCGAACGTAAGTGTTACAACGACTTTTAAGAGGCTGTCAACACCCAATGTCCTTTGAAATTGATGTTACTTAAACAGTTTTTTAAGAAAGACTATTTGTTTTAGTCAAGTAAGAAAAATATATGTTCATATTAATTATATTTCAAAGACCGTGGTTGTACTCGATACACGATTGAACGAAATCGGCTCGATAGAAAATAATAGCAAAGATTGGTCTTAAAATCACAATTAAACGGTTTTATGTCTTTATTGTTTTGACTTATGGGTCTGCAATTAAAATCACAATTTCAAAACATTTATATCTAAACCGTGGTCGAGTTAAATATTACACTAATAATCCACTTTTTTTTATTAAAAAATTTTCTTATTATTCCCTTGCCCAGGCCCAGTAACATGCGACAGTGCTATCTCATTTACTCCGATACAAATAGACAGTGTGCGCGCTTTAGGTATTGACAGCCTCTTAAGATCGTCGTCGTTGTACGACCTTCTTTACTTTTTGCATCCTGATTTTGGTTCTTTGAGATAGTCTTAAGTGTTGTCGAAATTGTGTGGTAGGCTGATTCGGTGCATGCATAACGTAAATCGGTTATTGAAGCCTCGATCGGGTTGTGAAACTCGGCGTCGCCGGCGCCGAAGGTGCAAGCGCAGCGACAGATCCTCTCCGCTGGGCCGTATCATTACGAAACGAGAAAAGAAAGTTAAAACCGATAGAATGTCGCTCTGATCGCTTGTCAATGCTGTAATACATCCGCGGCTCCGCAACTCCGTGACGTAATTGCGGCTTAGCTTCTGTTTGTTTACATAGTATTGGGCACAGCCTCGTTTTGAATCAAGAACGGCATCTCATTAATGTTAATTGACAATATTAGATGTTACGATGACATTCAATGCACGTGTCCTTGAAAATAAGCATCTATGATGTCATGATCGTGTCACGCGATTGACCCTATTTTGAAAATAACTTGTTTAGTTTGTGGTGACTTCCTTGGCTCACTTAGCTTGGTAGCAATTAATATGATTGGCCAATAGGGCAATACATCTCAAACCTTAACTTCTGACATTTAAACAGAGTCATCATGTCGATATGAAACTATAGTTACACTTCCAGTATCAACATCATGTAAATTCGCGTGTAAATCTAGCGTTACCATGTTTTTTTATTGTTTATAGGAATTACAACAGGCGTAGGTCAAATACGATAAGGTAGACATAATGAGGTAAATAATATATGCATATCGGTTAGTGATTAGTTCTCTGCATTTTACAAGTCACGTTCATAAGCACACTTATTTTTATATTTAATAATTTACATGTAACTGCATTAAGTAATGTATTTAGAGATATTTATCTAGAATTGTAGACTAGACCGGTCAGCCGGTGACCCTCTTTCGGTGAACTCAACCAGAATCTCGAGTTGTTTTGCTATTGCGTAAGTTGATGTGTTTTACGAGTAATTATGTAAAGTGGTGGATCGCGAGGCGAAGCGAGCGAAACGTGCGCAAGTAGGTGGGCAGGCGGTGCCGCGGCAACGTATAAATGTTACACGATGTGCCCGATTCCGAGCGTGTTGCTCTGTGACGCAACGCTGTAGCGAATGTGTGCCAAAACTGCATCGAGTCTACAGCCTTAAGAGGCTTATGGTATCGATCTACGATCGTAGTTTGAAAGGTGTGATTATGTACTTGATTTTTTTGCTTTAAATCTAAAGCAGATTCAATTGATTAGACGCTATGAAGCATAATGGTTGCGTGTAAGTTTAGCACCAGATTTGATACTACATCTTTCAATGGCTTTTCTGAGAACTCTGAGAGTGAGAGAAGCTTAGCCTGGCACCGCAGTCGCACTTTAGGCGACGGGGCATTATCATCACAACATGTACAGTTTTAATAAGAATTTTTAAAAATATATCGATTTTCATATACGATTACAATAAATACGGCCCGATTCGAACTTTAAGATACGTCAAGTATTCGGTCTAGATACGGTGTCAGTGTCAAAAGTGACATAACCGATCCATATCGTATCTAGACCTAATATCTAATACTTGACGCATCTTTAAAGTTCGAATCGGGCCGTATGGGGTATGGGTGTTATTTTAGTCACCATGCAATATCATACTGAGCAACTTTTACTATGGGACGAACCCCGAAAACGGAGAAAAAATGAGACTGTTTCATACATTTTAGCTGGTCTGAAGTTGATATTTTGTATGGGAGAGTCCATTTTTTATCGCTATTTCTTATTGTAGATGGCTACAAAACAGCCTGTATATTCCTATATCATACTAATTTATGTTTTATGAAATTATTCAAAATATTATGATATGCTTGCTTTTAATTCAATGCAGTACATAACTAGTTCCGAATAATGCAATAACACAGGAAATTATTTAAATTATGAGTGTACTGCACTGCACACTATTTAGCAGTAGAAACATCTTACACGTTTACGTTCAATCATAATAATCGTAACGATCCACCGATGCATGAACGAGATTTATGCATCTTACTCATAACATTAACAATGCAAAACCTACGAAGCGTTAATTTGAAAATAATTGTTGTTTTTTAAGAACACTGAAGTTACGAGACAACACTAATAATGTTCGTAGTCGTTATCAGACGAGAGATAAGATAGAGAGTACAGTACCCTGTGTTTATGCTGTGCACTCTAAGACCCCCGATAAAGCATTATCGTTGTGTACGGGAACTATTTGCTTACTCACTCGTTAAATGGTAACCAACGATAAACCGTCTATTCTTTGTCTACGTCAACGACGTCATTGGAATAAACCTTTCCTTTGTTACTTTTATATAATGTAAACCGGAATTATATTACGGCATTTCCAAGTATAGTAACTAAGGTCTTCGTTCCTTTGGTTCGTTATATCACATACCTACCACTACAATGAATGAAGGGTTTCGTGTATATAACGCTGGTAACGCTTCTTGACGCCTTCAAATTCGTTATCGTCAGTTAATTTTTAGTTGCAAAATTATAAATCTCGGATCTCTCGAATGAATTAATTATAGTTTAGAATTTTAGTCACTTCCACATTAAAATTCATTTTAGATTTCTTTACCAATGAACATTTTTTTTATTATATGCCACTAGACAATTTACACAAGAACTTAAAGCAAAGCTAGTCGGACAAGTATAAGCCAACAAAGCACGTGTATACGTATTTACTTCTGTTGGCCGTGGACTGGCAACCAAGTGATTACGCGTGGAGTCTGTTCCGCTTGGCGCTCAATTAAGATGAAATAACGTCAATTTCCGTTGGCTATAGTACCGAATGACGAAGCGAAGTTTGACCAAGAATGAGGGATCCTGCAAGGGATTTGTATTAAAACCAAAGGCGCGCGTTCAATTTTATAAGGTAAGTTGATACTCGTACCTAATAAATTCTATCATCATGATTAGGATGTGTCTATATAAAGTTTGTAAGTACTAAACTTACACTACTTGCACTACGCTGAAACTTATGCGTAGTCCATGATGATGAAAGTGAAAAAGTCACCATATTCGTGAAAAAGAACATGTAACATAACAGTCATTGTAATACTTTGTGTACGTTGCATGAAGTAAGATAATGTAGAATAATATAAAGCAACCAAGATATACAAATAAATTAACGCACACAAGCGACTGCGACATTTACTCGCGATCATTCCATATGTAGTGAAGTATGATACACAAGAGGAAAAAACTCGTTGGACAATGTCGCTTGTCCGGCAATGAACCCTCGCATTTGCTCTGCCGAAACAATTAGCGGACCGGCGCGAATGCTGAGACCATGTCTATTTATTTTAATAAGTCCTATAACGGTCTGTATTGGTCTTTTAATGGCTTGACAACTAGAACGAACTTATTGTGGCTTCAGCTACAAATTGCTCCAAACGCGAGCCGCAGAACAGTGTTCCGTCCATTTCTGTTTTTCGCGCTGCGCACGGCTATCTGAGAATTCATATACACAATTCGATTCACGCTATTATAAAACCGGTATATTTTGCAGTAGACAACAAGTTTCTTTGGTTTGAAGGAGTCATAAGACAATTTGTTTTGTAAAACTAACAGAAATACGAGTCAACAGAGATAAGCACTACGCCGATTCGTCAGAGTCATCTTATGCACAAGTTGGTCATACACAGGATCACATTGTACACATAACGTCAACGTAATATAATTTTAATACCGAGTATAATTTGCTTTGAAGTATCTGTATAAGGTAATTAAATGTTCGCCAACCGGCACAGTAACCCAACATAATTCTAGGGTCAAAACTTAATGCTATAAATTAACATAATAACATCACCTGTTCACCTGGCGTAAACTTCCAAAATTCTAATTAAACATCATTAGCATGCACATAATTAAAACATTAAATGGAGCTCTTTTTAACATTAAACATGAATATTCTTTATGGAATTCTACAATGTTTTTACTTTAAATTGATGTGTATGTTCTATTTAGGTTAGGTATAATCAGCTGCTTTAACTTTTCCGTATTCAAACAATTAGTCATGACTTCATAGGTAGTTCCATCACCTATACAAATAGCGTACTATACAGTGGTTTTTGTAATGTTGTGCTGTTAATAATTAACGAAAAGTTTTCATTAGTGGCAAAAACGTTTAGGTAGAAATGCAAAATAGCAAGTTTGTATAAGTAAGCTCAACCAGATTGCTTTTATAAGTAATCGTTTGAACGTGGGTAGTAAGCCATTGTCGCAATCTCCGAACAGGGCCACGCTGACTGTGAAACCTCCAACTTGCCTCAAATTAGCGTCTAGAGTATATTTATGCCTCGACGCATAATGCCATCTTCACATTGAGCAACCGAAGAGCTCAAGGTAGGCCACATATTAAAAAACTAAACAATATTAACGCATGTTTGGAAAGCGCACCTTGGTGGCCGCTTGACCGTATTGGACATGCGTAGGTTCTTCTATGTGAGATATTTTTATCTATCGGCAAGTGTTACACGATTACACTGACTGCTTACAATATTGAGCAACATGACTAAAAGGCTGTATAGTGCATTGAAATGAAGGGAACAAAGAATTGACTCATGTCCGGAGCGCTGTCGCAGAGAAAGGAGCTAAAAATAGTACAGTGACGAGCCCGGGGCCGTTGGACCTGGCCTACGCAACTTGACTTATTGGCCTTTTGGCCCTGACGTGAGGCTTACCCAACGCAGGAATCGTTGCGCCGCTTCCCTTTGCAAACTGTGACCTCAGAATCCGCAGATTATGCCATATTCTCTTTATTAATTGTAACGAAATCTCGCATAAAAACGTTAGGGCTTTCCGTCGCGACAAACATCTGACAAAGCTAATAAATACGTAAACAACTAGACACTTTAGCAACTGGATTATGTGAGTTTTAGGTCGTAAATAACAAGTTCTTATTATTATTGGATTCTTAGTATTACTATTCAGTGCTATCTACGTCAAGTCAAACTATGAGTGTTAATTTTTAAGTCAATGACAAACGTGAGTGTTGAATGAATTATATTTTAATACTGTATGTACTTGATGCAAAGATAGATATTTTAAGTCTTTGCCTGTTTGTTACATCGCAACTTTATGATATTTGGCCAGTTATTTTTAATTATATGTTAACCGTTCGGATATTGGTTCAATAGCTATGTTTGGGTAAGAAAACTGAAGAATTAAAGCTAAAAATTGTCAAAAATAGCATGTTTCTTAACCCTTCTGATTTTAAATATAATATAATTTTCAGTTGTAAAATTTGAATAATTGGACGTTGAATATAAAAATAAAAAAGTAGGCAAACTAATATGTGTTAATAAGTACAGTATAGCACAACACTGGTACAAAACGTCAAACGAAAGCTTGCAACATTTGATGCCGGACGATTCATCAGAAACATGCTTCTCGAATTGCAGTGCAACGCGACGCGATAACAAAATGGCGCCTCGAATCCCACGCAGCATCGCATTTCGCCAATGGGGCATGAGAGGAAATACTCTAAAATGACTTATTGTACTAACGAATGCTGCGCTGGCACCAGCCGACTCCCACGACCGGCAATTGTTTACGTTGCACTCGAGGGTTTCTGCAACGTCTCGAGTGTTGGGAAACAACGACTCCGGAGCTAGGAACCGGCCGTTTGAGAAACCTTTCCAACTTTGATTGCGAAAAGTATGGAAAGCTTGTATTTACATATGCAGAATATGACAAACCAACAGCGTCATTGACACGAGTGTAAAGTAAACGAGAATTAATCAATTAGGAATCTTGCTTCTGTATTTCAGCTAGATTGCAGAAAAAAATATGGTTACGTACGTTAAAACATGGTTCGCGTTATCAACTCACGTGGAGAGCTAATCGAGTCACGTATGAATGATGATAACCTTCAAAAAGGCTAAGTTCTTCTGTGTACGAAAACCACACAAAAATTTAGGGACAAGAGGCCTCCTCTTAATTTTAAAACAAAAATGTCTATTATCGTTCCTAATGGGAATCTAAGCCCCTCTTCTGTGGCTCTTGACATAGCTATAAAAATATTAAATAGCGTTTTAACACGTAGACCGTTAATTTGTTAAGGCGATGTTAATGGCACTGAAAATAGACGGTTGCACGGTCAAGTCTAACCGCATCAAAACTACCCAGCCTCTTAACAAGTTCATAAAAAATTACTTAAGCATGACTTGAATAATTAACATTAAACACAAAGTTCTGTTTATCAAGTTCTAGGCCGGTCAAATAATCTACTTAAACCAATAAGAGTACATTAAATATTTAATATAAATTCTGGATACTCCTAATCACGTCACGGACGTTACAGAATCCATATTTTGTCCGAGTTTATCGTCTTGGGCGAACTGACGAACTTTCAATTATATTATATTACACCTATAGGTTTATCCAATATTCGGAAGATTATAACGAAATGTCTCGTGATCCTATCAGAGACAAAATAAAACCTACTACTACGTTTCTACTTTTTGTCGGTACAGCAGAAAGAGAATTAGTAGAACGTTTATACCTATTTCAATGTGTTCAGACTGTCAGTAGAATCGAAGGCACCAAATGTCAAACGCACCCACCCAGCAGGGTGCCTAGCGAAGAGAGGTGTCGCATTGTAAAACAGGGCACTATAATTCCGATGTGACGACCAAGACTACTACAGGAAGGTACCAAAAAGAGAGTATACAAGCTAACCTTACTGTTTCATCAGTTTCTGTGAAACAATGGCACTTCAAACGCCCGCATCTTCTCTATTTTAGGAGGAATGTATCGGTTTGGTGTAATGTATGGTAATGCGGGTATTGCGAGCGTGGCGCGATCGCACGCTCCGCCGCGCCACGTGATTACACGCCTTACTGACCAACTAACAACCATCAAATGCACTAGGCCGAAAATATACTGATTGCAATTGTAGCCAATACAATTCATACGTTACATGCTATTGGTATTAACATTCTAAGTCCCCAAGTTACTTAGTCTGTATGTCTGTTTTTACCGATCTAGATGGTAAGTACTTTGAATCCTAAAGATCACCCTGATGAAATAGAAAAAAGCGGCCAAGTGCGAGTCGGACTCGCCCATGAAGGGTTCCGTACCATTTATGACGTATTAAAAAAAACTACTTACTAGATCTCGTTCAAACCAATTTTAGATTTTTCATTCTGTTATTTTAGAAGTTACAGGGGGGGGGACACATTTTTTCACTTTGGAAGTGTCTCTCGCGCAAACTATTCAGTTTAGAAAAAAATGATATTAAGAACTTAAATATCATTTTTGAAGACCTATCCATAGATACCCCACACGTATGGGTTTGATGAAAAATTTTTTTTTTTTAATTTTATGACGTATTAAAAAAAACTACTTACTAGATCTCGTTCAAACCAATTTTCGGTGGAAGTTTGCATGGTAATGTATATCATATATTTTTTTTAGATTTTTCATTCTGTTATTTTAGAAGTTACAGGGGGGGGGGGGACACAAATTTTTTCACTTTGGAAGTGTCTCTCGCGCAAACTATTCAGCTTAGAAAAAATGATATTAGAAACCTCAATATCATTTTTAAAGACCTTTGATGAAAAAAGATTTTTTGCGTTTCAGTTCTAAGTATGGACAACCCCCAAAATTTATTGTTTTTGTTTTCTATTTTTGTGTAAACATCCTAATGCGGTTCATAGAATACATCTACTTACCAAGTTTGAACAGTATAACTCTTATAGTTTCGGAAAAAAATGGCGGTGACATAATCGGACAGACAGACGGACATGACGAATCTATAAGGGTTCCGTTTTTTGCCATTTGGCTACGGAACCCTAAAAATAGTATTCAGCGTCTACTTATACTTAAAGTAACTTGTCAATGTGTGGGATTTCTTGTTTCGATATATTCTATTATCCTCAACATACATGATGCCCAAATAACTTAGGTCAGAAGTTAAATAACACGTAAAATGCTGAAGCCGATCGAGATTGGATTTTCTAAACTAATCATTGAAGACTAGTTCTTTACATTTATATACCTACTTCAAGCAAATTAACTCTAAAATGAACAGACAGCTAAGAGAAGAAAATATCTCTCAATATTTTCAGTCAATTTTGCAGTCGTTAACATCAGTGTTCAGGGTAGAAGATCCCTAGCATTTTATCTGAGACACCTACCATCAATAGTAAAAGGACAAAAGAGACTTTCACAAAGGGCTCTTTGTGGTGCCCTACGAGGAGTGGTGCAAAAAATATACCCAACATAATGGAGAGCGGTGGTGTGTGTAAATAAATATAAGACAGGTAGACGGTTGTAGGTGTATATTTATAGAACTGAACGGTCCTGAGCAATTTTTTTTGGAGTTCGAATCTATGGGCTTTGATGAAAAAAGATGCACCTTTCAAATTTCCCACTGGCAGTAAAGTTTGTAATCAATAGACGTTTGGAAGAAAATACCATGCTTTTATTAAGAGTACACCTTATTTATGAACAATTTGTACAATGCCTTAAATTTAAAGGGAAGTTTAGAGGAAAAATGCTTTACTGGCGTAGTTTTAGCGACAATAAGTAATTATGATGTAAGAGGGTCACAAAATGAAGTGTACCTACCAAGTCTTGATAAAGTTGTAAAATTATAAAGAAAAATCATTTCACCAAAACAGCATAACCCTAACAGTAACAAATTAACGTCCAAAACCTAGCACTAAACCTCAGCAGTATTTTATTTATGATATAATTATGCACAAAGGTTTCACTATAATTCTTGTTTTGCTATTAAACTACCCAGACACGTAGTACATTACTGGTATTCTGTGCTTGCTTCGTTAGGTACAGAAACCCGATTCTATTAAAACCATTCAGGTGCATAACATCGTTATAAATATGTATACTGCGTAAGCATGTGTGCGTGTCCAAATGTAAGCCAGCAACCCCAGCAACAAGTGTCTTCCATATGTAAAAAACCACAAAAACCCTGAGCAGGTAACATATGATAGGAGGATAGGAGCAAACGATTTATATCTATGTGAATTGGCTAATAGAACCGGTTTTCCCTCGTCACTGCAAACGGGTTTCAAAAGTTTGTCAGAGACAAGCGATAATAAACTTTATTGGTACGACGCAGGCTTCATTTGAGACTCGAATGATGACTTGTTTGTGACCCCTTAACATCGTCTGTTATATACCCTGTCGGGCGGAGATTACTCAACTCAAGGGTTCAAGCAGATACAAGATACGAGAGAGGTAAGGTAGGTACCTAACTCTACTAACTTAACCCACGAGATATTAAAACAAAATCGTACGTGCGTGTCTCGTATTTATGAGTGAATTTTGTAAAGGAAATTAAATTAGTATTTTAATATAGGTATAGCAATAATAACGCGTCTAATTCAGCCAAAAATGTCAAACTCGTGAAAAGGTCACGATAATAAAAATGGTTTTATTAGGCCATTTGCTTGCAAGGCTTTACATTTAACTTAGAAATAGGTCGCTATTTCAAATTTTTCATGAAATACACAGTCGATTCGATACATATTGGCCGTGTCAGGTAGGTGGATACCGATTTAGGTACATGTGGTACGGTCAGCATCAAAAGTAGCGTAGCGTATCAGACTGCGTCAAAGGCATAGATACTTTTGACACATTCTGATAGCTTTAACAAAAGGAGATACTTTTACAGGTATATAACACAAACTATTGAAGATACTTTTGAAAACGAACTGTCGAGATAGAACGGTTCTATAGGTAGGCATCTCTATTTGGAAAAGTATTCGAGGGTACTTTTGGCGCGTTGTTTCATATGTTACCATTGATGCTGACGTGTCTTTTTATTTAAAATTATTGAAAAACGCTTTTAAAAACAGTTTATATTACTTTATGAAAGCAAAATAATGTAAATAATCGTAGGTAGGTAATATGATTTATATTTTATTACAATATTTGCCGTGACTTATTTTTCAAAAGTGTTTGGTTCAATAAAAATACACGTCAAGATCGCTTACCTTCTTTCTAATGGTAAAAAAACGAAGTAAGTATAGGTAATCGTACTTACGTTTATTCCTACCTCCGTATTTAAATTATTGATATAAACTGTCATACTTATTTATGTATTCATCTATAGATCTACTACATACTGAGTCTGTAATTTTTTAATGATCGTGAATTAAAAAGTTGGGTAGAAAGGTGATTTTTACTATTACTACTATCACTTCTAACTTCTAGATAGGAAGATCTACTTAGTCAGATCATAAGTTCTGTCACAAAGGTTTTGACTGATAAAATGTGATACTAAGCTTTTATTAAAAAATGTTAGCCATGATTTGAATGCTTGTTTTATACTGATCAAGGCGTAACATACCTAATTAGTTTAAAATTTAGATCGCGACTTTATTTACTACTTGTTTACTTTGGAATTGTCGTTAGAAGCGAATACTCGGCTGGATTGTGAAAAAAAATATACTTCACAAAAGAAAGTAAAAATCAGTGTAACATTAATAAAATAGGTACAATTGTTTATTTGTATGAATTTACTTTGTTAGAGCATAATTTCTGCACCTGCATTTGTCCTCTAACAAGTCTGTACTTCAACAACTAATAACCCTTCAACTTAGGGTACTTTTCAGTAACACGCTTAGATTTTTTGCCATACAAAAAGTACATTTGGTAAAATAGCAGTATTTTCAGTCCAATATAGGTACACTAACTATATATTAAAATAAATATAAAATACCCAGCTTTTGCGTTATGCAAGATTCAAGAATGTGATAAAAGAAAAATAAATAAATAGGGATCAATATCACCTTGAACAGGGAGCGTATTATTTGCATGTTTATTTATAATATTCAGAATATTACATACAATTACGTCAAAATATATTGTAAGTAATTCGGCATTAAACAGCTTTCACACCATATACCTACATACATTATAAGGGACCTATAAGTTTTTTATAAGTAAAAATCTTTGTGACAGAACTTATAACTTGACTAAGTGGTATAATGGAGCATACCTATCAAAAACCGTTCGCGTCCTCCGACTATATTAATAGGTACCTAAATAATTTTTGATTTTGATATAATATCAAGTACTATTGTTTCATACTTACAGTTTAAGCACTTATTCTAATATCAACCAAATTACAAAAATAATATAATAAAGGCAGGTAGGTTTATATACAATAGATAATTAAAATAAAATTAATCGGGCATAACACGAGCTTTAGTAGACTTTTAGGTAAGTACCTAGTTAAAAACATCCATTGCTTGAAGTTCTACTGAAACATTCCAGTAAAAGAATAGCTTTGACTATGTTTTATACGAATGTGTTTTATTTATCTAAGTATGTCTCTCGTGTTATTTTTTTGTACAACCGAACAATAAACAATAATGCGTAAAGCGCCTTACGGTACCTAAGGTAGGATAGTACCTATAAATGTTCGCGTGATAAGCAGGAATGGGAAATATAAATTTATTCATGTTTATAGGTACCTACGAAGCTTACCAAATATAGTAGCCCTACTCGGTTTAGGTAGTAGGTATAGGTGGTAAATAACGGTTCACACGGTCACTTGCATCGTTGCGCTTTCCAAAACTGATATGTCCACAATTTTTGACAAGTGATTACCTAGCAACAAGACACATGAGGTTATGATTAATTTGATTACAATCAGCACATATCCGATCTGGTAAGTAAGAGCAGCGACGCAGTGTCTGTTACCTGTAACTTATTTAATTGTGAAGAGGGTAACTATCAAACTCCATCATATTTGAAAGGTTGATGCTAGCGAAATCTTGGCAGTAACAGACCTCATGGAGAGAGGCATGCACGTACCTAGGAGTTTATGTGCATCATCTTGTTCCATTCGACTAAAACCTAACCGTCGAACACGTGTTGGATATAGAGGTTTCAAATTCAATACTAAGTTGATGCCTTCTTTTCTTTTTAATTATATTATATTAGAAGCAGGTAGAAACGTGTTTATTTTTTATTGTAATCGAACTTTAAATAATACCATGCATAGCACGTAGCAAGTCACTGTATTCAAATAAAACACACTGTTTACGAATTACATGTAGGTAATTTTGACAACTGATAACGTACCATTGTTATGAAAGTAAATTAAATTATATTTTATAAAACTTCATGACTGATATTTGACTAAGCGTGGATATCCTTGTAAACGTATTAGTAATATTGGCATTAGAAAGGTCGTTTTTTGGATACAAATGCACGTAAAGGGTTTTTAAGTTTTTTTTTATGTCTTGGTTATTGAGGGTTGTTGAGGGCAGTAAAATGTAAATGACGATAAAAGTAATATCACAAATTATCATGCAAAGATTGAAAAAAAATATTTCAACATACCTTCAAGAACATATCACCAAAGTCGTACAGCGCAGACTGATGCATTATGGCAGTAGACATTATTATAAACCAACTCGTCACTTATTCCAGATAATCTTGGTTTATAAAACTGTTTCACTGTAGATTTATTAGGTCGACGAACTCACTGTAATTTTAGGTTAGTTTTCTGAAAGTTCACGATATGTTTAACGAGAAATTTAAGGGAACTAGTAATGCAGTAAATTCGTTGCTTTTTTGTTTGATTGTTCGATGACCACAGATCAACTAGTTGGCCGCGGTTTTACTTTTTTCTTTCCACGATTGAGCCAGATAATTTTTTTGAACACAATTTCGCAAACGTAGCGAAAATGTACAAAACTGTCCTTTGTTTTCGAAGTCTTTCTTCACTTTTTTTCGCGTCTATACGGATATTCACAAATTTGGTCGAAAAACTGCGCGAACTGCATCGAAGTTAACTTAGTGTTATAAACTTTTTTCTGTTTCCGACTTAATACTCCAAAAACTTAGTTCTGGCTGGTATAATTCGTAAAATAAAAAAAAATATTCGCAGAGTCAACGCTCGCGCAAAACGCACCACACGTTCATTCCGTATCACGCTCGCTCGCGTACTGAGCCAGCTTCGAGCAGGTAAATTTTGTTTTCAAATCAAACAGCGCGATCACAGCGTTTCGGTTTCTGAGCGAGATTCGTTTTCCATTCGGGTGCGTTCGGGTGCTATTCGGCAGTATTCGGCTCTCTGTTTTGTTTTTGCTTCTCCCGCCACAACAAAACTCCCTCATCATGCTTGCCGAGTTATCATAATAATATACTTGTTAGTTACCTAAATGCTTTATTTTAACACTAGGGCAAAGTAAGAAAAACCATACGACATACGTTGAATATGAAATTGTTACACTAAGTACAATTTTGACATATTGACATTATCAACAGGTCCTTCAATATTGTAATTTATATGTTGCCTGTGTTTTCATTTCGTAAACTAGTGATGTGCTATTATCGTTCCGTCCAAATTAAAGGCTGTTATTGCTATTATCAGATTTGCGGAGAGGTGGTTTTGTGGGGATGTAGTAAATATGTATAAATAAAATACTGTAAACAACTATCTACGCTACTTAGGTACCTAGTACATTACATTGGTTTACACTGTTTACAGCAGAGCGAGGAGAAACAAAAAAAAATTTTTTTTCGTAGTTTTATATTATTTAGGAAATATTCACCTTCTTATCATTTAGCCATATGAGTTTATTATTTATTGTACCATACACATGTTTTGAATATAGTGGTAATCATGAAATAAAAACATTTTTATTATTGTATTATCCGTTTTTGATGAGTAAATGATAATTGTACTACTTATGTGATGACACAAAGTTTTGGATAAGTACGTCACAATTCTTGTCATAATTTTCTGTTAACCGAATGTAAACTGTAAACTATCACATTTTTGAAAAATAAAGTTTTTAAAAAGTCGATTAGTGTCAATTATATCATATTTTTTGTCATTTTAGGAATCATTAAAAACGATTTTGTTCAAAAATGGATATGGCACGAACGTATTCTCAGCCAACGACTTCAGAAACTTGAACAATTGCTTTATTTTTCCAAATCCGGTTTAATTTATAGTATTAATTAGCACTTATTCATGGAAGCTATATTATGGGTATGAACTATAAAATATAGATATGATTCAAGGAAATAGGTAAATAGGTAGGTATACGACTCCTTATCATACGAGAGTTTCAAACTTAAATTATAACACTTGACTTAAGTACGTATAATATACTATCCTGGTGCTTTCTTTAAGAGGCTGTCAATACCTAAAGCGCGCACAATGTCTATTTGTATCGGAGTAAATGAGATAGCACTGTCGCATGTTACTGGGCCTGGGCAAGGGAATAATAAGAAAAATATTTAAATAAAAAAAGTGGATTATTAGTGTAATATTTTACTCAACCACGGTTTGGATATAAGTGTTTTGAAATTGTGATTTTAATTGCAGACCCATAAGTCAAAACAATAAGGACATAAAACCGTTTAATTTTGATTTTAAGACCAATCTTTGCAATTATTTTCTATCGAGCCGATTTCGTTCAATCGTGTATCGAGTACAACCACGGTCTTTGAAATATAATTAATATGAACATATATTTTTCTTACTTGACTAAAACAAATAGTCTTTCTTAAAAATCTGTTTAAGTAACATCAATTTCAAGGACATTGGGTGTTGACAGCCTCTTAACTTCCTGGGGCCCCTAGTACAAATTTACGTACATATTCCACAATTTATTTTCAACTTTTAACTAAAGGTTCTAACTAACTTCTGGGTCTGAAGAGGTTAACCGTTAGCGGCATTTCAGTTTTTTCTAAAGATTTTGTACAAAAAAGCTAACGGCCTGCTTTAAGTATATTGAAAGTAACTTCTGAGATGTCAAATGCGCTTTTCTGGGCTATCACCGCGAAAATCGAAGTTCGTCAATTGCGGGCATTTTTCTCTATCACTCTAATTACGTCACAGTAAGAGGAAAAGAGAAAGATCCACGCAATTTGTGAATTTCGGTTTTCGCGGTAGGCCCCCAGATCCTTTTGAAACGTTATTTTGTTTCTTACTATAAAAATCCTACACCGTAGGTGTGTACTGTGTACCTGATTAAACAGGTATTTTCTAACTATCAAATTGTGTGGTGTAGGGAGGTAATTAAAGTTACAAATTAAACGCGCAGAACTGTTTTTTTTATCTCTGAGGAATGTCCTAGCCTTGTCCTAGCCTCTCTGAGGAATGTCACTGTCCTAGCCTTAGTTGTAAACAAAAACTTATGCCACTTGTACCCCTGCAAAAAATATATACAAGCGAGCTTAACAAATATCTACCTACTTATAAGTATTAAATTTCGCCATCTGAATACAGAATACGAAAACTTGCTATTGAAGAAATAACTCGAACCGCCGGTTAAGGTTACGGTTAAAGCTCCACAACTATCAATTTTGGAGTAAAACAAAAAGGCGGTTGTTTAAAAAAGTTCGCAATTTTAGAGCTGGTTCAACCAGCTCCAGCGTAAACAAGTTTAAAATTTGAAACTTTAGTGCCATCGCATTCAGTCGCTTGTTGCTTGTAGTTAGTGCGAATAGGACAAGAAGAATGAGCTGGTTTTTGAACGACGCCCCAGCGCCCAGCATCGGCCATTGGAGTTGAGACGCACGACCAAGCGGACCAAGTCCCCTGGGCAACTTTTTATATAGCATTCGTTCGTTGCAAACCCGTTTGACGGTTTAGTGTTATGTTATGCACAATATCATATATGCTACGTATATTGTGGTATGATCTAAGTAGGTAGGCAGTTGCTCAAAAAGTGCAACTTTACGTTAGCTGTTTAGCGTGCAGAAAGTTGGTTTTCGCAAACTAGTGCTATTTACTTTTCCATTTTTTTAAATTTATACTTATTCTAATTCATGACTACTTATTGACGAGTGTTAATGTTAGTTTCCTTTGAAAGTCGTTATGAACATAAAATAAAAACCTACTGCTAATGTAAGAATAATAAACATATGCATATTTCATTGCTTACCTGTTTATCATTATAACAGGTTTATTTTTTTAATATTGAATATTTCGTTATATTGTTCTTAATAAGTTGTCTGAATGGAACGGAATAGTTGCCGAAAAGCCTGTCAAAGCAGAGGCGTTTTTTCTTACTGCAAGCATGTTTTAAGTTTCCAAAGGCAAGATTCGATATTGTTTTTATACAACTTAAATATACAATTGTTTCTATCTTATAGAACATGTATAAAAAAAACTTGTTGTTGTTCTTATTTTTTCGCAACTGTATTAAAACACGTCGTTTGATACACGTGCGGAAATGTCATACTTCATACTAATGACATACTTTCCGCACAGCATCGAAATGTACTATTATATTTTAGTGAATGTTTTCTCGCTATAATTTGACGTTGCAAAAGTTGGGAACTTGTACCGAGGAAGGGAATAAGAAGATTAAAAAGTCACGAGTAGTTTTGTATTAGGTAGGTATGCAATATGTTTATTTTATCTTTCGCAAACTTTATCTTTTAAAAATTACGAACGATATTTAAACATTATTTTGGTAAGTTTGGACATTTTCTAGTTTCAAAAAAATGAAGGCGCAATTTTGAAATTGACGCCTTCTTCTACTGACAATATTGGCTTGTCGGAGTTTAATATATCTATTCGTGGTATCAAGGTAAAGTTTATGGCTATATGTACGGTAGCTATAAAAAAATCAACAAGACTGCATGGAACCGCCGCCGCCGCATCTAAAACGACAAGGAAATCAATGGAAAAGGACTAAGTATATCATCCCATCAAAAATATTTTTATGTAAAATATTGCTAAGACAAAGCCTTAAGGCTCGCACTGTCAAAAAGACTACCTCTAACTCTACACGTTAACTCTAACTCTACACGCTCTAACTTCACAAACTCTACACTCTACACCTTAGTCAAAATATATGGCGTGGCCGTGTTGCTGTTGCTGCCTGGAAACACGCGCTGGGCGTAACGTAAGGTGAAAAATTTATTCACTATTCATTATTTTTATTATATAAGTAATAATAATACTTTTTGTAGAAACGAATAGGCCACAGCCACATATTTTGACCAGGTTTGTATTATATAGTTAGATGGAGGATATAGTTGTGAAGGTTCAAAAAAACGACGAAGCGCTTCGAGAAAAGGTAGGTTTTGTAAGCCCTTGCGCTTCGCTTTGCTCGTCTTGGCGGGGGCACTACTGTGCTCCCGGATACAGTTATTATTGATACGGCACAATTTCATAAAAGTTTCAAGTTTAAAATAATACTTGCACAGTCTGGGTATTTTAAATCTAGCTACCGTACATTAAACCACAAACTTAGCTTGGTCTAACTCTACATAATTCTGTTGAAAATAAAACATGGGCGTTGTAGTGTCCCTTTTCATTAAAAAATTGTATTGCTGCCTAAATGTTTTCGTTTAAGTAGGTATGTATTGTATAGGTTAAGTACATCCCTATTAAGAAAAAAACATTGAAACAGGCAACACATAAAAAAATATTTTTAGTTTTTCGGTGAATATTTTGAAAAATTCTACCATTAATATTATAAAATTTTAACAAGCCTTATTGGACTTACCTACTGTGTGGCTTATTAAATTTGTGTATGAATGTCCTATAGAATAATACTAATGTATGAAACTGCCTATTTGCTTATTTTAAGAGATCGATATTTCGCCATGTTTCTGATGTCGCAGGGTGAAATAGCTAAGCGTACTGTGACTTTGACGGTCTGCATAATAAATTAATGAGTCATGTTTAAAATTGTAAATTGCACAACAGTTTGTTAACTGGTGGCTGGACAACATTGGGGACTTTCAATGTCAAGTTGAGTATAAAACTCATCTAACTTTGACTAAGTTTGAGGGCTACTGTTACTCTTAGTGGAACTAGTCTCTTTTAAAAGGTTTTATTGCACCTATTTGGAATATCCTCTTATCTAATTTTTAGCAAAATTTCAGCGTCGTTCCCCCTAATAGGAGAGAAAGTGTACTAGACGCTTTAATACTATGCCGCTCAATGTATGGTATTTAAGCTAAAATGCTGCCAATTTATAAAAACAACTAAATATAAGTAAATGGTCCCATGCCTAATACCACATGTACCTTATATAGGTACTATTTCAGTATATAATCTTCGCGACCTACCTAGAAGTGTAGACTTTAAAACACTGAATGCGTGTTAAATTCAGCAAGTTTGAGATAGCCTTACTGAAGAAATTGCTTTATAAGAAATTAGACCTACAATACCGTAACCTGCTTGTTTACTACTCTGCGTGTCTTACCTGTAGTGTCACAACAGCAAGGCTCAGGTTCTCAAAGCCGGGATATACTATTTCTCACTTAAGCATTAATGTATTCTCATGGGAAACAAGTCGTAACGTGAGTGGCATTAGGACTGAAACGTAAGCGTTTGGCGGGCCAGCGTCGAATGGCGTGCTTAGGTGTGCAGTTGAAATTGCTTGCCGAGCGTGAGCCGAACACTTAGGCAGATCAATATGCCTAGTACCGATCCATTGTGCATAGTTGCTGCTAGTCGTCTGAGTTCGAAAAGTAGTCAGAAAATTACATTATACCGAAAGCCTCGACTTGCTTATCTTCAACTTGGCATCGATATCCGAAAGGCAATGCGTAATCATAGATCAAGCTGAGGTATACTGGTTCGCTTTAGGCTGTAGTCGATATGCGAAGGCAATAACATCTTGAGCTTGATTCTCGAAATACAACACCCTAACGCGATAGCTACCCGAGTTGATACCTCAACAGTTTTGTGTGCGTATACCGTTGAACAACTTGCTGCAGTTGCTAATAAAAGTCGGTAGTATGTATAAGCAAACCACGCGCATGGTGCCAGTGACTACATACGTATAGCATGGCATTGATATTGCTAATAACCTGCGACAGTATTTTTTAGAAAAAAATACTTATAGGATCTGTATAAGTTTATTATATGTAGGTACTTACCTAAACAATATTTAAACATTTTTTTTACACCTATTTCATATCCGATACCTACAAAAATAAGTAGGCACCTAAGTACTAGGCCCATAGATATTTGATACATAGAAAAATCTGACCATCAGTATATCATCTATTTATCTTAATAAAATATGTATAAATAAATACAGAGAATTTTGGGAATCTAACACAGATCGACCTAGCTCCAAGCTAAACCAATACAAGCTTGTAATATCAGACTAGGCGACGAAATATATGTACCAACATAAGTTGTATATAAATAGATAAATACATACTTAGATAAGATACATGGATAAAATCCATATTAACAGACAAATAAATGCCCTTATCGGCATTTGAACTCGGGACCTTCTGCTTTATTACTACCGAGGATGTCATACATTTCAGATTACCGAAGGAGATTAAGAGGATGTCAGAGATTTCAGAAATACGAAAATGTAATAATACCTACGCGATATCCAGAAACTGCCTTCGTTTTGAGGAGGAATCATATGTTTTTGTGCCAATAACTACAATTAACTCGTAAAAACTGCAATAAAGATCGTAAATAAGTCGTACGACTGGTTACACTGACAATTTGGACAATTTTTCGGTTTATATCGATTGTGGCACAGCACTATTTAACATTAGAAGGGAAAAAACCAGGCAACACGCGAAATGTCATTTTAGATTTTTAATGTAATTTCGTAGCGGAGCGGATTTCTGATTGAATTTCAAAATGGCGAATTCGTCTCGAGAATTTTTTTTTGTTTTTGCGCATAACTGGATATGCATGCTTGATAACTTGATATGCATGCAGTGAACTAAGGTGGAAGTGTGCAGCTAGACGAAATTATCATAAATTTGATGGAAGCCATTTTTTAAAGAAGTAACCAATGGTAACCAGGCAATAAATAAAAGTGTAAGTAGTGTGCGTACAGTTAAGATACAATTTATGGAATTTAAAATCACAGTTTTGTAACTCCTATTTATCGTCATCATCGTAATTACTAGACTGCCCACTGCTGGGCATAGACATCTCATCTGTGTCTTCCCCTTGTACAAGAGGGGATATGAAATTCGGTGAAAACGAAAGTCTCCAACAAAGTAGAGTGATAGGTACCTACCATGCCTATATGCTTTGGATAAGGGCATCACTCGACGTATCGTTGTGGATAATGGATATAATAAAATAAGGGATGGCCTAGGCTGGGAAGGACTGATCATATAAAATATGGCATCATACTTAGGTGAATAAATAATCCTAACGTATAATCTCATACAGTTTTATATAAAGTCTGTTCGGAAAGAGAAGACCCGTGGAATGTATAGCCCATACATTCCACGAGTCTTCTCTTTCCGCACAGACTCTAACACCGCTTAAATATGAACATGTCTTCCATTGATTAGTGCCGAAATATGGCAAAATGGTTCAATTGAGAGGTCATATGTAATGCCGAGAATAACTCTTGATAATTTCGAAGCTAGTGAACGTTCCGATGGCCTGATTCCGATTCAAGACAATTTCATGAGGTTGATTGGCTGTGTAATTTCATTGAGTCAACGAGTTGAGTTTCGAGCGATCCATTGTAATATGACCTCAATGTAAGAAAGGTGGTCATCCGCACTCCGCTCCGGTGAGCAAGCGGGACGTCCCTACGTGCGTCTCGCTCATACACCGAAGCGGTGTCGGTATCCCCAATCATAGCCGCGTAACTCATCTGCAATATTTACAAACATCCAGCGTAGCGGAGAAGAGATGTGGATTAGGTACAAGCTAGTGACCAGATATGATTTTTGATTTTACGGGACAACTGCATTGAAAATACGGGATTCGAGGTTAGAATACGGGACAGGCGGTTTTTTTATTAATAATATATAATCAATATTAAACACGACAATTTTTATAAGTATTTATCAGTAAAGGAAAATGTGAAATAATCAAAATAGGTATTTTTAACATTAAATGCCATTGAATTCATAAAATTACGGGACAATGTACTGTCCCGTATTGGTTTCGCCAAATTACAGGACGATGAAAAATTCGTGCCTGAAATAAGGACAACCTCAGATCATAGAAAGTACTAGATGGCTGACGGAGGCGTGGCGCGTGTCGCCGCGACATGGCCACATCGTGGCCATACTGGCCCGCCATAAGACAGTAGCAAATTAGCTGTCATTGAACAATGTGCGCGTCTATTTTATTGAAATGCTGAATTATACCCTTATTTTGTGTCGAAATAGGAGTGCATCCAAAAACTATACATTACATACCACATGTGAGTACATTTTTTTTCACGTATTAGTCAATAAAACCACATATTTTAACAAATAAATCCAGTGACATATGATTTTTCTGAGTCAGACCATGTTGTCATACAAACGCGTGGCAATTTGTCTATGCATCCTACATTGACGCTTTGGCATGGAAAACTATTTGTAGTGTCCTTAGCAACGGCGCAATGCATTAAACCGCTAACGATATTCACAGGGGCATTATTGTTTCTTGGTACGACCGCCAACCGCTCCCTTCATTGACGCCGCGAAGTAGAGTGGTGCACGTGCATATAATTGATCTTTGAGCGTTATCGATAAAAATGTTTGTATATAGTGTGTATGAAAGTAATTATTTTTCAAGTAAAATTTTACAATTATTTTATATGCACCTAATGTTTAATTTAATACTTATTAATTTGGATTAAAAATCGAATAGGTAAGCCAAAAAATAAACTGATTTAATTAAGTACAATTTATTTATAACATTATAGTTTATACTTATAAGTATATTTTATTCAGGTTCTAGCAACGATTCGAATAACTGCACTAGGTATAATCAAATATATGTTCATGATTGCAATTTTTTTCAGTTTCCCGAAAAATCCCAGTATTAAAGAAAAATGGATAGATGCTACAGGTAGAGGGCCCTAACTGGTTTACAAGCGAGAAAAGTGTTATTTGTTCGGATCATTTTCAAGAAAAATGTTTCCAGTTACACTTCGCCCCATTTATATAACGATAGAATATAAATATGTTTAAAATAATAGTATATTGTATACTTAGTCGATCCAAAAGTTCTATCAGAAAGATTTTTACTGATAATTATGATTATTATTATTATTATTAAAGCTCTTTATTCCAAACGTTTTACAGTATGATTACTCTTTCCTTATTGTTCGTACATATGATTTAAAAGCTTATTGAATGGTGCATTATACTTACAATATAACTTGCTTTCGCAGTTCTTCATAACTCTATGTAACATGCTGCAAAGTAAACAATTTAAACAAACATTACATCAAATAATGACTAAAATTTAAACCAATTTGATTAGTTAAGCATAAACAAGCTTTCGCATCATGGTACATGTTTTTTTTTTAAATTAAAAGCTTTGTATTACATTTTATCAGTAAAAACCTTTGTGAGAGAACTTATGGATTAACTAATATACCTTACACGTACCTTAAAATTCTTAGCTCGTAAATAAGGTCAAAAATTTAAAGGAATATAAATTAAATCTATGGCAATTATTACTTAAAA
Source organism: Cydia pomonella (assembly GCF_033807575.1). NCBI lineage: Eukaryota > Metazoa > Arthropoda > Insecta > Lepidoptera > Tortricidae > Cydia > Cydia pomonella. The sequence goes on along the minus strand of NC_084717.1, from coordinate 7,967,354 downwards.
CAAAAATGACAAAACTCTAAGGTCATGTTCAGAACATGTAAAATATCGATAGCTCTATCGAATTGTCCTCACTCTAGTGCCGCCGCTCTAGGCTCCTACACCGCGCGGTTTGGCCAATCACAGCGCGTGAGTTGGTTGTCTGGCCACGCCTTTAATGATGTGGTGGGGGACAGTTGGAGACAGCGAGACTCGTTGAAATTATGCTTCGTTATAAATCTCCTTACTTCTTATATCTATGAGGACAACTCATAAAATATGGGAAATCTTGGTTACCCTAAATTTACAACCAATGGTATTGGTTGATTCCCGCATGTCTTCTATCGTCTCTGCTTCAGTGGAAAGGCACTAGGCAGTCTAAGCCTCGCTAAGCGCCTCGAATGACGACACTCTTGCGCGGGTCAATTATTGTTTTGTCTCAACAATCTAGTCATATACGTTCTGAACACAATGATTCAGGGGCACAATTCCATTCCATATCGTTTTTAGACAGTGACATTTAAATTCTTGTCAAATCCAAGGAAATGGCTGCTATGTTACATCACGAAAGTTGCTATAAGTAAGATGGCCTACCGATGTTCTCTCTAGATTTTACTTACACATTTAAATAACACGATGTGATAAGATAATAGAAAGAGATGAAATATTGACATGTAATATATACGTAGAAATGGTGTTAATACATAGTACATTGTGTACATGTGTTAATTTTGAGCCCGAAGCCGAAGGCGAGGGGTAATTAACACGAGTTCATAATTCTTGTGAAAGTTGTTGATGAAAAACATTGTGTGTGCCACGGGCGGTACACACAATGTTTTTCATCACACTAGTGAGGAAAAAAACTAAATTTTAAGCGCAATAATTCCTTAATATGGTGACATTTCAAACATTCGTTTGCCATATTGTAATTTTTGACAGGTTAGGCATCAAAGGCACAGACATATCTGGCATTGAGCCACGATTGAAAATGTAAAAATATTTTATACGTCTATTATATTAATCAAATTAAATATTTATACACATATACAGAAAATAATTTGTAAACGTCAGCATTTTAAAAATATAACTCATTTATACCTACTTGAAAAAAATATTATGCTTAATATGCCCCTGTAATGGGCGTAATGATTTTTTTTAAATCTATATAAATATAGCTCATGCCATCTCAGTATACAATAACTACAATAACCCCATTTACGAGCAAGTCTCATGGAAATGTATTTTTGAAGATAATCTAAGAGTAAATACCCAAAATATGATTATGTTATATTATGTTGGCACGGTATTTTTGAACTGTCTTAATAATATCTAGATACCAACATAAAGACAATGCAATGCAACAGATGTAAGTAGCAAATATGTAGATAATACTTTAGTAAAAATATGTCTAACAATGTATAAAATAACACGAGTTTTTTTTGTTTATATTTAAAGACAATAGCTACAGTAAAATAATCTGTTCTCTTAATTACCTACGAAGGGCTACCCAGGCGAGGTAGGTAGAAAACAAACAAAGAGTTTTTTTTTCTTAAATGAAACAAAGGGATGCAAAACACTACGGGGTTATATTGTCTTAAACGGAAATCTAAACATGTTTTATACAATGTACAATAAAGTGTGCTCTCTAGTTTTATAGGTTTGTAGAGAAAGTCCAACCCTTTACTAAATATAGGTTAGATAAATATTTTGTACCTATTGTAGGTAACTTCGAAGTCTATCAGAAAATAGTAAACTTAAAAATAATTAAAAATGTCAAAATGTAATTGATACCTAAGTACAGTGACCTACGAAATTGCATGTAAAAATTATGAATGAATTCATTGATAAAGTCGCCATGCACTTTTGCGGCTGATGGTGGATGTACATCCGTTGCTACATCTGCGATTAGTTAGTGAGCATGGTATTTAGTACAGAGAAACCTTAAACGCAATTCCTGGAACATCTTTTTTTGTATTTTTTCTTGTACTTGCAGAATTTTTAGGATTATACATAGATTGACGATGAGGCTTGTATTGAGGATTTCTTAACTATTGTTATACGTATAGAACGGTACAGAAAGCCAGTATTTTGCGCCATGAATTGTTGTTGTTTTGCCAACAACCCAAAACGGAACATGAATCTCGTGGTCTAAACGTAAGCGACATGAATTTGTCGGCGCTTACGACGTATTGGTTGCGTGGTACGGGTTGCGATTGCGACCATTTCATGGTATACTAAATTTTTATACATTCCTAGATCTTTATTCTGCACGTATTTCCTGTCATGTTGTGAAGCAACAAAATTCTTACGTTTTAATCCTTTATCCGACACACATTAATGAAAGACATGTTAGTTTATTCGCAAAATACATACAAACAGAACTAACAGAAGCCATTAATAGTATATTACGATCTAATCAAAAACATTTTCATGAAATCATAAAGCTCGCACTGTCAAAAAGTTATCAGATCTCTTGTAGAGCCAAGCTTCTAACTCTACAAGCCCTAACTTCACAAACTCTACAGCACCTTAGTCAAAATATTGCTTGTGACAATATTCCATCCCTTAATTTAAAGGATGATTTACTATTAAAATCCTGAACTACTTGTCTGGGGGCATCTTTTATACAATGTGCTTTTTTACTGATTCCCCTTACACACTTCAACCCCTACTTCCCCCTAACGCCCTTTTCCTCCCCCTTTTCACCCTTACTGGTTGATTTTAGGATTGAAAACGTCCTTCCCCATAACAAAAACTATCTACATACCAAATTCCAACTAGATTCCCCATACAAAGCTCCACCCCCTTTCAAATAGTAAATTCAAGTTTTTGATTTTGTTTGTTGTTTATGAACTAATACTATCCTACATACCAAATTTCAGCTTCCTAGGACTTCAGGAAGTAAGTACCCTAAAGGTTTTGATGATCATCAGTGAGTGAGTGAGTCAGTGACGAAATGGGGGGGGGGGGGGGGTTTAGGTATGAATAAAATCTAAAGTATGAGAGCTATGCAATTGAAAATTTGATGCTTAATAAGTCCACTATTGATACCACCAGAAAACAGAATATATCCAAATGAAAAGGTACAAGAACACCAGAGCTGATAGAGAAGACCTAGTAGTGGGAGCAACCACCTACAAAGGTGCGGATCATTTTAGGTATCTTGGTTGCACAGTAACTGATACCAACCGAAGGGAGGAAGAGATAGATCTACGAATCCAAAACGCTTTAAGATGCTCGGCAGCGCTCCATCGAGTTTTAGTGTCAAAGCTGATCAGTAGACCAACCAAGATTCGTGTCTACAAGACTGTAATTAGGCCAATTTTGATGTATGGGTGTGAAGCTTGGACTCTGACTCAGAAAGAAGAGAGCAAGTTCTTAGTGGCGGAGAGGAAAATCTGGCGGAAGATTCTGGGACCTATCAGAGATGAAGATGGAACTTGGAGGCGTAGAAAGAATAGGGAGCTAGAGGAGCTGGTTGTGATGCCCAATATAATTGGCGAAATCAAAGCCACACGACTCCGCCGGCTCGGTCACCTAGAGAGGATGGGAGAGGATCGTGCCGTGAGAAGAGCGTATGTGGGGCACCCGGGTGGAAAACGTCCGTCTGGGCGTCCCAGATATCGCTGGAGCGACGAAGTCCTAAAAGACCTGTTCGCCCTCGGAATACCCAACTGGCGTGAAGTGGCGCAGGATAGGGCAGAGTGTGTGTCAGAGGCCAAGATCCTGTTTGGGTCACTGAGCCAGTGAAGAGGGGGGGGGGGGGGTATAAACCAAACCCAAGTTATGAGGGTTCAAAAAAAACGACGAAGCGCTTCGAGAAAAGGTAGGTAGCTAGGTAGTACCCTTGCTCATCGCTTTGCTCGGCTTGGCGGGGGCACTACCGTATCAGATACAAATACGAAAAATAGGAAATTCGCTACGAGTGGGTGTAAATTAAAACACGACTATTCGCACATGTATTGTACAACATTTTACAATACATATAGCCATTTAAATTTTAGACTCAGTTACGCAAGTTATTTACGATACAAGTGCAGAAAACAGGAATTCGCAACGTTGCCGACCCTAAACCCGCCCCCCCCCCCCCCTCGTTGAGCTCTGGCAACCTTACTCACCGGCAGGAACACAACACTATGAGTAGGGTCTAGTGTTATTTGGCTGCGGTTTTCTGTAAGGTGGAGGTACTTCCCCAGTTGGGCTCTGCTCTAGATCTGGAATGACATCCACTGGCTGTGCCCTACCACACAAAGCGAGATGACATTCACAATGCCCATACCTCTTTCTTTTCGACATATACACGGAAAGTGCTCATTCCCGCACACGTGCGGGAAAGTAGCACCATATGTTCCGTAAACCATATTAAATGATAATAAATCAACACGTTAACTGTAACAATTCCTTTAACATAATTTCTATTACGCCACCGTACATTAAAGTCGTGATACAATGTACAATCAAGTGCCTTTTATGTGCATGCGATAACAAAGGTGACATTGCCATTACCTGCTC